>NC_049238.1:14042070-14710820 GCF_011100685.1 Canis lupus familiaris
AAAGTTTTTTTTTCCTTTTTCCCAAGTTTCAGATTGGAATATGATGCTTGCACACACCTCAAAGAGGTTCATGAGAAAGCAGAGTCTGTATTAGCAAACACATTAACCGATAGTGACCTTGTTAAAATAATTAAATGACAATGTTGGAAAAAATAGTAAACATTAGGTGAGATTTGCTCCTGCATTTCAACCTTCATATGAAAGCAGCAAAGAATTGCAGCCCCATAGAAAAGCAGCAGTGACCTCTAAATAACAGGAAGCTTGCTTGAGTGGAGACCAAGGGCTGCACAGCACCATTTCCGTAAAGCATAGTGTGGCAGTGGGATGGTGGCGAAGTGTAAGAGGGTCAGGCAGGTGGCATGGCTGGCTTTTTTTAATATTCCACTTTTTAATCTTGAGCAGGTAAACATGGCCCATATTCCTGATATGTGAAGAGATTTTGGAAGATCCCGTTTCCCAAAGTGCCTAAGTAAGAGGACTTCATCAAGATGGATATATTAGACCCTCCAGAATGTGGCATCCCCAACACTAACTTCACCTGAGGGACAGCAGGGGGTTAGGAGATTGGGCTCTGGTAGGTGGCAGAGTTCTGTGCGGATTTCAGCTTTGTTATTCATTAACTGTAGAAATGCAGGCACTGTACCTAATTTCTCTTCTCTCGTATGTTTCTTCATCTTTAAAATTTGTATAGTAGCAGTAATTATTGCTTGTCACTTGGTTGATGTGAGGGTCAAATGGGGGAAATTAGTGAATGCCTGGCATTTAAAATGGGCTCAATAAATGTTAGCTTCATATTTCATTCAGGCATCACTCTCATAATATAGTTTAGGTTTTTGTTGATTCATTTTTTTTTAATTTTTATTTATTTATGATAGTCACAGAGAGAGAGAGAGAAGCAGAGACACAGGCAGAGGGAGAAGCAGGCTCCATGCACCGGGACCCCGACGTGGGATTCGATCCCGGGTCTCCAGGATCGCGCCCTGGGCCAAAGGCAGGCGCCAAACCGCTGCGCCACCCAGGGATCCCTGTTGATTCATTTTTTAAAAGCTGAAGTAATATGTGAACATGGTTTAAAGATTTGATGAGTTCTACAAAGTTTTTTAGGAAAAATGGTAGGTCTTTGCTCCCTGCATGTCTCTCTCTGTATCCATTCAAATGCCCTCTCTGGAGGATATCACTTTCAGTTCACTTAGCTTTTTTTTTTTTTTTTTTTTTTTTTTGTATTTACTTCCCTGTCTCTAAATCAGAGCTTCTCAAACAGTAAGCAGCAAATGATTACAGGTGTAGGGAGATAGCAATCCTTTCTGTCCTCGGGGAGGTCAGGTGGAACCTGGGGTGGCCTGAACCTCTTGTCTTGTTGCTTCCAGTCTTATGCAGTCTTTTCTGTTTGTTCCTGTACCTTATAAATATGTGTGTGTATGTGTGTATGTGTGTGTGTGTGCACACATGACATACTGAACAAGCACTAAATATAGTGCTACTTAAGATGTTTCAGTTCACGTATTATCCATTGAGTTACACATAAATGTTTCCTATTTCTCTCACTTTTCCAATATAATTCTCACAATTTTGGTTGTATGAATATTTAGTGTTTCCTGTATTATGGCCACATAAATCCTGAACCATGTAGTAAATCATAATTTCTTCTTTTTCTGCAGTTTTCCTTTTCTCTTTGGTGATTACTTATCTTGATCTTTTCCCCTTTGTTTAGTTTCCTATGTACTTTTAAATTCAGCCCCGATTCTTTGCTGTTTGTCAATATCTTCAAGTATTCTTTAAATTTTGCATTCTAGAAAAAAATCTCATCAAAATCCTAATCAAAAGCAAAATTCATTTGCTCTTCATGAATTTGATGGCCTTCTGTGCTTGGTGTACAGCCATGACCCTAGTTTATCCTTAATTTTCTTATGATTCTCTTCCTATTTCCAGGGGTGGATTGCCTTTTACTATAGCCTATGCCTTATCTTTTGATCATTTATTTGTTTTGCAGAGCACATCATCCAGTAGTTTCACAAAAAAAAGGGATAGGGGGAAGTAAAAAGTTTTAAAGAACATGGCATGCTTTAAAATGTCTTTATTCTAAAAAAAAATAAAATAAAATCTTTTAAAACATTCTTCATTCTAGTATCACTCTTGTTTGAAAGTTTGGGTGGGTATAGAATTTTAGGTTGAATCATTTTCCCTCAAAACTTGAAGGCTCTGATTCATTGTACTCTGCCTTCTAACTCTATTGTCATGAAATGCAAGCTAATTTTGACTCTGTCTTTTATATGTGACTATTTCTTTGGAAATGTACATGGTCTTCTTTGGAGATTCAAGATGATCTATATTGGTATGGGTCTGCTTTTATTCACTGTATCAGGCATTTGGCAATGCATTCATATCTTCAGTTCTGAACGTTTTGGGTATTTTTTTTTTTTCACTGACAACTTCCTTTCTTTCTTTTTATCAGTGAGTTTTCTCTGGAACTCCTAATATTTGAATATAAAAAATTCTGGGCTGATCTTAAGTTTTCTTCATGTTCTCTCATTTTCTATTTCCTAGACATTTTGTCCTGCTTTTTAAAAATTTTCTCTAATTCAGTTTTATAGTCCTTCAATTGATGTTTATACTTCTGTAATATTTATTTCCAAGATCCTTTTAATTTTTTTCAGAATATCTGTTATTGTAAAGTGCATCCAATTCCTCTTTTATGAATGTAGTACATGGATAACATTTTTGTTCAAGTTTTTATCTTGCATTTTTTTATTATCTCCAAGTTGCTTCTTTTTTTTTTTTCACTTGCATTCAGATCTCTTTCATGTTAGCATATTTTCTGAATGATCTGAATGTTTTTTACAGTGATTCTTTTAAAGGCTGATGTGAAATTGAGTGCTTTGGTGGAATTTGTCAACCAGAATCTTCAAAGTAGGGAGGCGATATGGATATGGGCTGCTTTGTGGAGGAAATCTCAGTGCCAGTATCTTTGTATTTTCCCTTTTGGGCTATTCAGATTCCTAGAGACAGTTTTCCAGTCTTTTCCTTGTAGGATATAGATTTGATTTTTGGTGTTCTAGAAGCCCACCAGTGATAGAAGGCTAGTAATAGGGTAGTAGAATGGTTCTCGGCATTCAGCATATAAATGTATACACAGACTCTCCAACTTCAGTAAGATGATACCAGTTTCAACTGTGTGTGTTTCCTTCTGGAGAAGGCCTTCTGGGAGAGAGTCTAGAAATTTAAGTATTTCTTTCTTTTATGGGCTGGGGGATAATTTTTTTAATTTAAATTTTGTTAGTTAACATAGAGTGCAATATTGGTTCCTGGAAGAGAATTCAGTGATTTATCACTTAAATACAACACCTTGTGCTCATAACAAGTGCCCTCCTTAATTTCTATCACCCATCTAGCCCATCACCCAGCCACTTCCATCAACCCTGTTTGTTCTCTATCATTAAGAGTCACTTATGACTTGTTTCCCTCTCTCCTTTTTTTTCTTTCTCCCTTCCCATATGTTCATCTGTTTTTCTTCTTAAATTCCACATATGAGTGAGATCATTTGGTGTTTGTCTTTCTCTGGCTGACTTCTTTCCACTTAGCAAAACACACTCTAGCTTCATATACAATGTTGCAAATGGCAAGATTTCATTCTTTTTGATGGATGAGTAATATTCCATTTTTTATATATACCACATCTACTTTATCCATTCAACAGTCTATGGACATTTAGTCTCTCTCCATAGTTTGGCTATTGTTAATAATGCTGCTATAAACATTGAGGTGCATGTACCCCTCCAAATCTGCACTTTTGTATCCTTTGGGTAAATACCTAGTAGTGCAGTTGCTAGATCCTAGGGTAGTTCTGGTTTTAACTTTTTGAGGAACCTCCAAACTGTTCTCCAGAATGGCTACACCAGTTTGCATTCCTACCAACAGTGTAAGAGGGTTCCCCTTTCTCCACATCCTCACCAACACCTGCTGTTTCTTGTGTTAATTTTAGCCATTCTGAGGTGTGAGATGGTATCTCATTGTGGTTTTTGATTTGTATTTCCCTGATGATGAGTTTTGTTGAGCATTTTTTAAAGATTTTATTTATTTATTCATGAGAACACACACACACACACACACACAGAGACAGAGACATAGGCAGAGGGAGAAGCAGGCTCCATGCAGGAAGACTGATGTGGGACTCAATCCCCGCACTCCAGGTCACATCCTGAGCCAAAGGCAGACGCTCAACCACTGAGCCACCCAGGCATCCCATGTTGAGCGTCTTTTCATGTGTCTGTCTAGCCATCTGGATGTCTTCTTTGGAAAAGTGTTTATTTGTGTTTTCTGCCAATTTCTTAACTGGATTGTTTTTTGGGTGTTGAGTTTGGTAAGTTTTTTTATAGATTTTGCATATTAATCCTTTATCAGATATTCATTTGCAAATATCTTCTCCCATTCCCAGGGCTGACTTTTAGTTTTGTTGATTCTTTTTCTTCGTTGTGCAGAAGGTTTTTTATCTTGATAAAGTCTCAATAGGTCATTTTTGCTTTTGTTTCCCTTGCCTCAGGCAACATGTGTAATAAAGTACTACAGATTTAAGTATTTTCTAAGCAAACTTTTAAGGAATACTTCATTTTAATTGAGCCATATCCTCACTTGCACCTTAGGGTGCCTGATTCTGAACATCCTTGAATTTGGTGGAGGTTTTCTGCCATAAATTTGGTCACATTTTAGCTTTTCCTACTGCCAGCCTGGAACTCACATTAGTCAAGATTCCTAAACCATTTAGCACTAGTCCAACTGCTTACAAGATTCTAAATGTTGATTGGTGTTTTCTCTTCTATTATTCTTTTTCTTATGGTTTTATGCTTTAAAAATATTTCCTTAATGTTATTATTATTTTTTGATGTTTCAGGAAGGAGCAAGAGTACACGCCTGTGTTTATTCTGCTGCCTTCACCTGGAAATCTAACTCAAGTTTTTCACTTCCACCTCTTTGATTATTTTGTTTTCTTAGGTTGTAGCACCTTTCTGTTGACCTTCTTTCTTTTAAGTGAGATACAGTGCTCACTATGACTGCATTTTCCAGCCTTCTTTAATAGCTCCAGCCCACAGGATTACTCTATTCTCTTTGCCGCTCAAAAACTGCTTTCTTTCTACTTACTACTTGGCTTTTCATGCACCACTGCTGCTGAAATTACTATTAGTAATTTCATCATAATACTAGTATTATGATGTAGTAATGATCATCATAATACTAATGATATAAATGAACACTAGTATTTACTGAATGCTAAGCACTATTGTGATTGCTATACGTATGATCTCTTCCCTCATCTTTCCAATTCTTTCAATTTGGTACTGCGATCAGCTCCATTTTACAGACAGGAAAATTGAGGCATTCTGAAGTGAAACACACTCCTCCCAAATCACACAAGTCATAATAGGCAGAGTTAGATTTTAAAATACAACAGTCGATTCAGCATCTGTGTTCTTAATTATTTGCAACAGTTATGAGAAGACAGTATACAAATTAAGGAGTGGTGCTCTAGAGAGTTCATATAATCTTTCCAAAGGTCCTTTGTGGCCAGTAGGAGAGAGAACCAAGTTTGGTGATAACAACTCCAGGACTCCATATTATCAAGATATTGCTTTACCAAGATAAGGAATGTCCTTTTCTAATCTGCAAAATGCTGTGTCTCACTGTTTCAGGTTTTCACATAAATTGTCAAAGATCTGATTCAATACTTACCATGTGCTGAATGCAAATGCAATATGTGGTGTTAAAAATACATTTCCAGGATTTCAGCATTGAATTACAATTTGAGAACATTTAATCCAACTGCCGTATTTGGCAGATACAGGTGATACTCAGAGAAGCTGAGTAACTCATCCAAACTTACAATGCTAATTACTAAAAAGGCAGTGTTAAAACGTAGTCATCAAGTGTACTCTTGCTTGTACATAATAAAATGCCTTTCCAATGACTCATTGTTGCCAACTTAAAAAATAAACAACATTTTTTCTAAAGAGTTTATTTAGTTTAGCTGCAAATCACTTTATAGCATATATTTTTGTCTTGCAAATAAAATTTCTGTATGTCAGATACTATTTTTCATAATAAAATAGAGTTGTTTTCGAATTGACATATTTTGGCCTCTAAAGCATGATAAAAATCACACAACATAGCAAACTCATAAATATCTATGTTGCTTAAAAGTGTTTTGTTTTTTCCTACTAAAGCATGCGTGACTCTGAAAAAGATGTCACGGTATCAATGCAACCCTGAAACTTAAAATACCACAAATCAGAAACAGGATTTCTTCTTTTTTTTTGATTCACAGAAGAGGGCCTGTGTTCAATGCTCTGTCTCTTTAAACTTAGTCTTGGGTTTTATCTCAGTTCCAAGGTAAATATTCTTTAAAAGTCCAAATCTCTTAGCTGTTCCTTTAAAAGGTTTATCTTGTGCACGTACTGCTTGTTTATTTAGCAACCCTATGAAACTATTGAAGTGTTTGTTTAGTGGTCTTTCTAAATTATTTATGGTGAGAGCTAACTAATCTTTGGTCACAGTGAATTTCATGTTCTGGGAGCCACTACCCTGATTGATTATATTGGGAATTTCTACAAAGTGACCAAGCTTACATTAGTATTCTATCTTCAAGCACCTTTATTCAGAGAGAAGTGAGCCAGTCACTGCACACTTGATCTTATTCCCCGAAGAAAGTATGGAAAATCAGTATGCCTGTGGATGTTGGGAAGGGATTAATAACTTCCATGTGCATTTTCATTCACTTCTTTCTCTCTCCCTCTCTCTCTCTTTTAAATTGTTGAGGTGGAAGGTAGAGAACTGAAGGAGCACTCCAAAGAAACTGGGAAAGTAATGAAGACAAGAGCAAAATATAAAAACTCATAGCAAATATGTCTTGTAAGAAATGTCAACAGCACAAGAGAAATGCAATTTTTGGCTCTTCATCCTATCTTAAGTCTTGGCAGTTTTACAATTCAGGGCAAATGACCAGCATGCCCTGAGCTATACTTTTCTAGTTCATAGAAGGGCCTCAGTACTTTTAAGAAAAGGGAGTGTTCAACTTCAATTTTTGAGGGCAAAGATTAGAATCATAGAATGTTAGCACTCAAAGGGAATTCATAGATCATCTACTTTCTAGTTCAATCTCTTTGTTTCACAGTTGAGGTCGCTCTGAGGCCAAGAGAAAGGATATAAGTTTTCCGGAGTCATACAGTAAATTAATGACAGTACATTGATCAAAACCCACCCGAATTTTGATTCTAAGACTACAATGTCAGCAATAATGCATTAAAATGCAACTAAAATCCAAGCTACTTAACATGGCTGACCTTGTCTTCTGTCACTCTTCTCATTATTCCCTCTGTTCTAGCCACATTGGCCTTCTTCTTGATCCTGGGACATGGTAAGAAATTTCCTGTCTCCAGATCTCGGCAATGGATGTTCTTTGGGTCTGTAATGCTGCCTCCCCTCCTGTCCATCCTGCTCATCATGGGTATTTTCTTGTCAGTTGGATTTAAGTGTCAGTCTAAATGCCATATCCTCAAGGAACATTTCCTGACTAGGTAATACCAAGAGGACACCCAGGATCTCTTTATCATATCATCATATTTTATTTCTCAGCATAGCACTTACTGCAATCCATTTCTGGTTGTAATTTTCTTTTAATAGGATGTAAGTTCCATGAGTGTACTGATGTTGTTTGCTTATCATGTTCATAAATGCCTAGGATATGCCAAACACATAATAGATGTATAAAAAATACAGATTAAATAAATACATAAAATAGTTGAAATGCACACAGTAAAAAAGTCTCACGTGGGGCAGTCATTTGTTTTACACTTCATTTTCACTAAGCTCTGTGGTTTACTCTTAATATTAACCTTTATAAATATATATATTTCACGTTAATATATATAATACATAAGTTTATATATGAAAGTGCATGCCTACATATATAGAGACAAGCTTCAACTATTGGATCCTATCAAGATAACCAAATACTGGCATAGAAAAGAAAGAATGATGCATACTTTATGACTTCTTATTGCCCAGAAAGTCATTTTCCTAGGTCCTCTTTTGAATTTTGCTGGTATTCCAGTTTCTCAGAAAGTGTGAGTCTCCTATGATGTTAAGAGAAACAGTCACTGACTATTGGAAGTACAGAGGGTAATGTTCACTGAGTTCATCAATAGCTTCACATCTGAGGCAGCTTGGAGACATAGAGGACTCTAATGAGCAGGATACTTACCTCCCCCGCATAGCCAAATAGACTAAAATGCTCATTGTCTTTTTGCCTGGAACTTCCTTGGTGAGAGAGTGATGTTTACATTTCTAGCCTCACTCCTTCAAACTTGACAGGTTTAGGGTAGCCAGGGTGGGAACAGAGAAAACCCAAAAGGAGTGGTAAAGGCCCATCTTTACTGTGACTTCTTCCCTCTCCCCACATGCACCAAGACAAGAGATACTCTCTCTCACTGAAATTGTAGAGACACACTGTTTCTTGTATAAGTACTTTCTTGTCCAATGGGGAGCTGGAGGGCTTCTATAATATCTAGTTGGGGTGAGCAGAAGGGATTAATGGCATAGATTGTGGCTAAATGCCACGGACTTTCAGCAGTTTTACTAAAATTAAGTAGATTTTCTCTTCTTTTTTTTAAAATTACAGTTGGCATACAATGTTACATTAGCTTCAGGTGTACACATGGTGATTCAAGTTTGTACATTATGCTATATGCACCACAAGTGTGGCTACTATTACGTAGATTTCCTTGAATGAATGTTTCTCCATTTCCTATATGCCCTTAGGAAAATTTCTGGAGACTTGAAATGATTTTTAAAAAATAATTTTCAACACTTAAGATTTTTGGATGGAGGCAGGGTATGGGCTGAGTTCCTTATCCTGTCATTCTGGAAGTCCTGAAAAAATTCGTTTTTAAAGTTAAAGTTAAAAAAAATAAAAATAAAAAAAAGTTAAAGCTACATGAGAGAAATCACTTCTGTGTCCTTTTAATTTTTATTCTCTCCTACTCAAATGCTGCCAAAGATCCCCCACTGCCTCGATTCCACATTATTTATTCTGAGAGAGAATGCTTTTTAGAATCCAGGCTCTGCATTTTTTTTTACCTTATTTATCTGCAGTATTCCACATTTCAAAGTACCTTAATTTCATACAGGTTGGTTCACTTCTGTAACTATTTGTACATTCTAGTTTTTGTTTATGCCTCTCTCTCTTTTTGTCCAAAGTAGCCAAACTTGTACTTCATAGCCCGTTCCAGATATTCACAGACCATCTGAACTAAAAAAGAAGCCTCATTCACTGGAGCAACAGCACCACCTCTACTAGATTGTCCTGTGTTGCTCTTTGTTAAATGCATGCCATTTGTACCCAGCTTAATTTTAAGCACCTGAGGTAGGAATTATTTATTATGCCTTTTTATTTCAACACTTAGCTTAGGATTGACTATTCAGTGAGTATTTAGTGAATTCTGTGATGTGAATTCTCTGTGCATGCTCAATTCCTGCTTTCAGGAGCCCCTTTTCAGAGGAACAAGAATAGTCCTGAGAGGTGAATTTTTAGTTAAGTTGTAAATGCAGAAGTATTATGAACTTTGTCCAGTTCATGGTTCTTAATGTGAAATGAATCTCAAGTGTTTGCTCACTAGTGCCACATTTATAGTTACAGTTTAATTATCTAAAACAAACCTCACATTGGGGAAATCATTCTAAAGACCCAATGACTAAATATTACCAGGAGAGATGGTCTCTGGTCTACAGAGTCATAATATTCCGTTTAATAAATGTTCACTAAAATGAGATATCATGTGGGATGTCATGGATTTGCAAACTTGAATCAGATAAAGCATAACTCTAAGGACCTTAGAATCCAATGGAGAAGATTCTAATAAATAAGAAAAAACAAAACACATAAATATAAGGCAAATAGTGTCATTAGAATGATGTATTATGAATCTGTGAAGTCCCTCAATTGAGGGACACAGGCAGTTTCTCAATGAGGAGATAGTACTTAGAACCTCCTAGGTCTTGAAAAATAGCCAGCCTTTTAGAAAATGAACATGATAAGGCTTCCAAGCAAAAGAGATTTCATGAAGTTTCAGAGGGGGGAATCCAGGGACTTTTCAAAAATCATGAGGATTCCAATAAATTTATATCACAGGGTCCATGATAAGGTGCAGCAGGATACACAAATGGACATTTAGGTTGAACCAGATCCTGAAGAATCTCAAATGGAAAGTTGATGAGTTTTCAATTTATTTAATTCTCACCCTTAGGGTACAATTCAGTTACTGAATGTTTTCAAATCTGGGAACGGATGATTAGATCTAGAAATGCATGCTCAAATATGGAAGCTACTAGACACATATGGTTACTTAAAATTAAATTAATTAAAATAAATTAAAACTCAGTTTCCCAATTGCACTAGATGTCTTCCAAGTTCTTCATAGCCTAGTATGGCCTAATACCTACCATATTGGGCAGGAGAAAACATGTCTATCCACTCCAGAATTTCTACGGGGCACTATTACACTAGATTTTAGGTTCTGACACCAGTATAAAGAAGAATTTATGGAGTTTGGGGAGCAGAAATGGGGAGATGGGAAAGAAGCAGGGTAACGGATAAGATGTTCTCAAAGTAGTCCAGGTAAATGGTAAATAGAAGCTGAACTAGGGGAATGGCAATGTGGGAAGAACTGAGGAGACACTGACATGTGTTAGATATGTACAGAGGATTCTACTAATTTTCTGTTAGGAATGAAGTAAAGGAAATAGATACTCTAAAACTTTGAGTTACTGGGTAGACAGTAGTGCCATTAACAGAGTTAAGGGGAAAACTAAAGGAGTTAGTTGACAGAGATTATTGAAATAATGAGTATAGTCTAGTAATGCTGGATCTGAGTTTCTGATTCAGGCAGAGATTTCTAAGAGACTGGAAATAATATGTTGGAGCTTGTGATAGAAGAGTATATTTATACCTAGTATTTGTTGTATAGAGGTGGTAGTTAAAATCATTTAAAAATAGAGAGAATAGGATCAAAGAAAACACTTGGAGGTACTTATGTTTATTTCCCTTCTGTTCAATTCTTGATTAAGTTAATCTAGGTCAGAATATCAGAGTTCATGCATTTTTTCCAATTATTTTAATATTATCATGGTTTCTTAAGAGTGACTTTGCATGCCCAGCATCTCAAAAAGCTAGTTTATTTCTTCAAGGCGCCACATGTACATTTTGCCAAAAACTATCAAATTATTTGAGTACTGAACTTCTTGCATAGTACAGATAACTACCTTGACCCAGGAAATGGAGTGGTATTTGCAGTGCAGTGAATAATTTTTAAATTTTAAATAATTTTTTAAAGATTGCATTTATTTACGAGAGAGAGAGAGAGAGAGAGAGAGAGAGAGAGAGAGAGAGAAAGCACAGGTAGGGGAGGGACAGGGGGAGAGAGAGAAACATATTCCCCATTGGGCAGGGAGCCCAACATGGGGCTCAATCCCAGGACCTGGGGAACACATGACCTGAGCCAAAAGCAGACACTTAACCACCTGAGCCACCGAGGTGCCCCACGGTCCACTTTTTTGTCTTTTAGATTAAAATAAAACTATTGAAATAACACATATTACTCATTGATTCCTTTCTTTTTTTTTTTTTAAGATTTCTTTACTTGAAAGGGAGAGAGAGAGAGAACAGGGGGTAGGGGTAGAGGACAAGGGAGGGAGAGGGAGAGAGTCTTAAACAGACTCTGCACTGGGCACAGAGTCTGATGTGGGGCTGGATTTCATGGCTCAGAGTGCTACCTGAGCCAAAACCAAGAGTCAGATGCTTAACTGACTGTGCCACCCAGGCTCCCCTATTATTGATTTCTAATTGCTAAATTTGTATCCATATATCCTTAAAATATACTCTTTTATTATTTATTAATTCGATGAGTATTTACTGATTATGGATTATTTACAAGATGCACAAATAACAGGAGATGCAAGGACTTCTACAACTCAGACCCTTGCCCACAAGGATTCACACACATTTTTCAGTGAGAGAACAGTAATAAACACAAATAATCACAACATGGTGTGATCAGTGCTAGGGAAGTATTAATTGAGGAAAACAGGGATCCCTGGGTGGCGCAGCGGTTTAGCGCCTGCCTTTGGCCCAGGGCGCGATCCTGGAGACCCGGGATCGAATCCCACGTCGGGCTCCCGGTGCATGGAGCCTGCTTCTCCCTCTGCCTCTGCCTCTCTCTCTCTCTCACTGTGTGCCTATCATAAATAAATAAAAAATTAAAAAAAAATTTAATTGAGGAAAACATTAAGATCTATATGGGCACAGAGGATGAAAATATTGTCTGGGACAGTTCAGGAAAGCTTCTCAGAGAAAATGTTCTGAGGTATCTGCTGAAAAATGAAGAGTAGAGCACATGCAGAGAAACCACCTGTGAAAGACTTTGAGGTGACTTATCATAATGTAGAGTCCAGATAAGGTAGGTGAGGCCAGATTCTGGTTAACTTTTTATGCCAGTCTAATGGGTTTGGGTTAATTTTGAAGTAAATACCATAAACGGAAATGGTTCAAGATGGAAAGGTATGAGATGGTATTGTTGAGTTCCATTTTAGAAAGATACCTGGCAGCACTGGGACAAATGGATGCTCATTGAGAAGTGATATTGAAAGAAACACCAGTTATAAACCTAGTATAAATCAGACTTGAGGGTGGCTGGTAAGAATTTGATTCCAAAGATATTTAGGGACTGATGACTACATTAAACATTCATGAGACTTTAGGTATAAGTTAAAAAGAGCATCTGGGATGATACCCAGACATATGGTTTTACAGTCAAAGCATATAGAGATGCCAGTCCTTGAAGTGAAGTTGCTGGGAGAAGAAACAAGTGTGGAGAACGAAGAGAAGAGAAGTTCCAGTTTGGTACTATTGGGGTTGAGGGTCCTTTGGACCATCCAGGGAGGATGAGCACTTGGAGATATGGCTCAAATGGTTCAAATATTGTCTCTTATCTGTATCTGTATCAAATGACCTATTTATTCATGCTGTGAATTGTGGACCCTAATTTATTTCCATCATGGTTAATGGTGTAGCCTCAAGGTCTGATGTAGCTGATAAAAGGTGACATGCCATTTTACTAAGCTGTCTCAGATAAGGAATGAATATGAGACTTTGTGGTACTCCAGGTTGCCACACAGACTTGAATCTCACATACTTTCTACTTTCTCACCCTGGAACATCCCTAAGAGATATTTCCCTAAGAGATATTTCACTAATGCTTTTCTCACATAAAATATTCTCTTTGATGGCTCTCTCTCCCTCTCTGTTTTTCTCCCTCTCTCTCCATCCTATTTCCTTCTCCTGTTTGACCCCTTTCATTTTTCTTTTTCTCTTTCTTTCTTTCTTTCTTTCTTTCTTTCTTTCTTTCTTTCTTTCTTTCTTTCTTTCTTTCTTTCTTTCTTCTTTCTTTCTTTCTTTTTCTTTCTTCTTTCTTTCTTTCTTTTTCTTTTTCTTTCCTTTCTTTCTTTCTCCTTCCTTCCTTCCTTCCTTCCTTCCTTCCTTCCTTCCTTCCTTCCTTCCTTCCTTTTTCCTTCCTTCCTTCCTTCCTTCCCTTCCTTCCTTCCTTCCTTCCTTCCTTCCTTCCTTCCTTCCTTCCTTCCTTCCTTCCTTCCTTCCTTCCTGTCTTTCTGTCTGTTGTTCCCATCTTTTAGATTCCTTTTCTTCTAGATATTTTTACTCACTTGAAAGTTAAATTTCTTTCCTGGGCACATCCCTAGGACACCTTTTACCCTTTCATTTCCATCTGCTGAATGACAGCCCTTAGAAAACCATCATTTTGGAGCAGATGGAAATGTATGGGATATCTTGGGTAGTGCCATGATTTTGCTGAGTTTGTGTTTTCAGAGAGGAAAGAACTTGTTCAGCCACATCACTAGACAGTGCCTTGCATGCACTTTTAATTATCTAAATCCCTGTAAATTTAATTCTTTGAAAGTGCTTTCTATTTATAATATAAATACATACATCATGGATTTTTAAAACATGAAACACGGGTTATTGGTTACAAATGCATCTACATTGTGCATTAAGAAACATACTCTGAGACTTGTTTTAAAATATTTCCTGTAGTTCATTTGAACTTTATCAGGTTTGTTTATTAATTTGATGAAATTACATTTAGATTTTCTGATGAGTTTTTTTCAGTTTATTGCATGAATAGAATACTTTTTAAATTTGACCAATATATTTAATATGGTTTATAAGTTTTTATTTGCTGAATTACAAATGTATTCTTAAATGCTGCCCTTTAAAACACATTTAAATTTTTTCTTGTCCATAATTAGTGCTCATTAATTATACAAATTTTAGAAAATATGGAAAATTAGAAGATTTAAGTCATGCATGTCTTGTTACAATTATGCAACACTAAAATGTTATTTTAGTGGTGGTTTCCATTTATTTTTCCTCTGCATGTTAAATGTGACTCTTCTATAATACAAATTTTATTGTTTTTTAACCTAATATTTAATATTTAATATTTAACCTAATATTTAAAACAATATATATAGTTTTTAACCTAATATTTAATGTATCTCCATGATATATATATATCTTTATTTATATATACATATATGTATATTTATATCATTATTAACAACTTCACTGGATTTATAGTAATTTATTGTGCTTCTGTAAACCAATCAGTGTCTTTATTTTTGGATATTTAGCTTATTTTCTTTTTTAAATAGTATGTATAATTCTACAAAGAATATTGCTGAACTTAAAGTTATGTCAAGTTTTAGGGATTGTTTTCTTATAATATATGTCCAAAAATAGATACACTGAGTGAAAGGGGATAAACATTTGTGTATGAGGGTAATGACATTGACCTGGGGTCAGCACAACATACATGCTACTGGTGACTTCTGAATTGTCTCAATGAATATGATATGAGAACTCTTAATCTTGAGTTCTCCTGGGACCAATAGAATACATTGGAAGATAGACTGAACTAAAAGATATAGTTCTTCACTGAGGAAGCAGAGGTTTTGCCTTGATTATTAACTATGCCCGTATGGGCCATAAACTTTGACCGTATTAACATTGGACTTAGAACAATTAAGCTAATGAGGTCAATTTCCTATACTGCTAGAGTGTAGACTTTGTAAATATATATTGCGGTTACACAGTCTACCTGAATATTTCATAGAATCATAAAATCTTAGAGCTGAAAAATATCCTTAGAAACATTCTAACTTCTCTATTCTGCAAATAAGACAATGTTAATGAGGAAGTTAGGAACTTCCCCATGGGTCATGCCAGTGCCACAGCTGAATTCTAAGCCTCTTGATTCCCAGATAAGAGATCTTTACCTGAATACTAAGTAAGAATGAATAGGTATTGCATTTGAGTTGGGTTGAACTTTAATGGTCTTTGCTTCATTAAAAAACTCGTCTGCTTTCAACTTCATCGACTCTCATATACTGATTAACATCAGTGAAGATAGATCTTGACAACAAATTATTTGGGAAGCAAAGCTGCTAGAAACAAATAATTTATTCTATTGGTATAGTTCTTCATTCAATCCTCATCATTTTGATATCCATAGATGAACAAATTAGAGGAGAGACTGGTATTTTCCACAATAGCAATGCAATATCTATAAGCTGCAGTATACTCAGAGAAGGATAATGTGCAGATAGAGCTGGATGAGGGTTTGCAGACAACTGATTCTTTAGCTTGATCTTAAGGAAGAGCAATAATATAACTCATACACAAGGCAGTAAGGATGTCCCAAGTGAAGGGGTGTTGTGTACAGAAATGCAGAGGCAGGGTATGTAGCTGCATTCGTCAGCCTCCAAGGGTGACAGAGGGTGGTGGCGGGATGAAAGTAGAGCTGTTACAGAAGACTGCCAGGCAGCGAGGCCACAGAGACCCCAGGCTCAAAAGAGGACTTTATTTGATGGAGGATGGTAAGCCAGTAAATACTTCCAACCAGGGAGGAAAGGTCATTTTATATATAGCACAGTGAAATGTAGTTACAATTGTTTAACTTGCCACTGAACAAACTGCATGTTTTACATCTCCTAAAGGTATCGGGTTGATGTGTGCTTTGGCTTCATTAATCAAGGGGGATGGGCTGAGATCATATTCAGTGATGTGTAATTCAGCCTTTTCTCCATTACTATGAACAGTAATATTTTTAGAAATTATACCCAATTGTTTCTTGAGTGAAGTAGCCACAAGTGCTACTAAAAGCAGTGCTTTAGTGAAATCCTTCTCTAGATGATCTTGCGTCTGACCTTCTGTACTTTATCTCCCAAGGATCAGCTTGTGGTGTTAATTATGAGGTAAGTAAGCAGTTACTTCCTACAGCAAATCAGCCAAAGTCCAGGTTTGCTCTGGAGGTCCCAGGGATCAGAGCTCTGTGTTTCTTCAGGTTTCAATTTACCAGGCTCAAACCACTTAAAAGCAGGAGGAGGAAAGACTGGGGAGTGATCAGTTTACAAGTGACCTGGGAGTTCACAGCTTTCATCCCTGGAAATCACAGTCCATATAATAGGCCTTGTGCAGATACAATTGGGACAAATTGACTCAGGCGTCCTGCTTTCAGAAATGAAAACCTTTCTGTTCCCTTATCAGTGTCGCCATGCCTGAATGTTGGAATCAAGCATTTGATGGAGAATGGTAGTTGTTCTAAGGTCAAATAGAGGATGTAGGTCCTGAGTAAGAGTGTAGGCTGTTAAGTGGCACCCAACTGTGTTAATTGGTTAATAGGACCCTAGCTAGTTTAGGGACTTAAAAGTCATGCCAAAGAAACTATGCCTAGCAGGCTTTTTCCTTTCTAGGCAAGCAGGAGTTGTAACTAGAACAAAGTAAGGCCAGCACATCTCAAGCCAGGCTACTATTGTACCAAATATTTTTGCATTGTCTTTTTAGATATACTTGGAATTTTTTTTTAAGTTTTGTAAAAGGCAATGTTTCCAACTTGGCACCTGAAATTGACTTTTAGAGGCGGTTTAAGTTGCCAGCATTCCAGACTAGTGGGTATGGTGATAATTGTTGCCAAATCATCACTCTCAGCAAAGAGAAATGCAACTTTTTAAAAAATGGAAAAAAAAATCAGATTTTCTTGAGTGATTTGCAACTCATTCTCATGGCACTTTCCAAAGTCAAATAAATACAGAATCTGAAACAGGTTGCTGTCTATATTCATTTGGATATAGAACATCCGACTATTTATCAGGAATTCGATAGTCTTATTTTATCTTTTTAATATTTTTTATTTTTTTAAGATTTTATTTATTTATTCATGAAAGATACACACACGGAGAGAGGCAGAGATATAGGCAGAGGGAGAAGCAGGCTCCCTACAGGTACCCTGATGTAGGACTTGGTCCCAGGACTCCGAGATCACACCCTGAGCCAAAGGCAGATGCTCAGCCACTGAGCCACCCAGGCATCCTTTTAAAATATTTTTTAAAAGATTTATTTATTTGAGAGAGAGCATGCGAAAGCTGGGGCGGGGAAGAGGAAGGTGGAGAGCGAGAGAATTTCCAACAGATTCTCCACTGAGTGTGGAGCCCAACGTGGGGCTTGACTTCAAAACCCTGAGATCATGACCTGAGCTGAAATCAAAAGTTGGACATTTAACCAACTGAGCTACCCACGCACCCCCAATAGTCTTGCTTTAAAGTAATGCATCAAAGAAAACAATTGGAGCAAAACTCTTAACATATACTTGCCATGTATGCAAGAATTTCATAAAGTCACAAGCATTGTAAGACCGCAGCACTATCGAGTTATGACTGCAGACAGATGGATGATCGTGCCTATACTGACATTGTTCAGCTTCGGTACTGAGAAAAAGATACTGCTATTAGTTCTTATCCTTCATCGAGTAATAGTAATCATTCTCCACTTTATTGTTTATTCTATGCCCAGGATATTTTTAAAATTCACTTCTAAACTTGAGTGTTTGTCTTGACTTCTCAGCAGCATTTGATATAGTTAACTAACCCCCTTCTTTAAAGTATCCTTTCTCTTTGCCTTTCATGACATGAAACTCCCCTCATTTTCCTCTGGGTTTTCTCATTCTCCCTTGTGGGAATCTATTCCTCTGTCATTCACTAAATTGCTATGCTTCTCGGGTTATTCTTTCCACTTTCAAATACTTAATTACTTCCTAGACGATAATTCCAAAATTTCGATGTTCAGGCTGTCTCTCCACTGCATACTTCAGATCCATATTTTCAGTTGTCTGATGAATGGACACAGCACATCTTAGAGTCAACATGTTTCACTTGAAGCCATTATTTTTACTCATAAATTTTACTCATAATTTTTTTACTCATAAATTGTACTCATAAATCTGCCATGTCATGGCTGCTAAACTCAGACAATGGTGCTATCATATTCAGCTTCTTAAATTCATAACCTGCCATCATCCTTGATTATTCTTTCTCCATATCTATTCAGACATAGAACTAAATAAATATCTAAATTTTAAAAATTAAATAAAACTTTCTATCTATCTATCTATCTAGATCTAGATGATGATGATGATGATGATGATGATGATGATGATGATATAGATATATAGATAGCCATGATATCCTCTGGTATCCAGCCTTATTCTCATGGTTCCAGTTTAGGCTATGATGATCACTCCCATAGATGATTTGTTTGTTTTAGTTTATTTTTTACTTGCTTCATTTATTTATTTGTTTCAAGTTTTTATTTAAATTCCATTTAGTTAACATATGGTGTAATATTGATTTCAGGAGAATTTAGTGATTCACTAGTTACATATAACACCCAATGCTCATCATAAGTGCCCTCCTTAATGCTCATAAACCATTTTAGCCCATCCCCTGCCCACCTCCCTCCATCAGCCCTCAGTTTGTTTTCTATAGTTAAGAATCTCTTATGGTTTGCTTTCCTCTCCTTTTTAAAAAATCTATTCCCTTACTGTATGTTCATCTGTTCTGTTTCTTAAATTCTACATATAAGTGAAATCATATGGTATTTCTCTTTCTCTGAGTCATTTCACTTAGCATAATATACTCTAACTTTATCCACATCATTGCAAATGGCAAGATTTCATTCTTTTTAATGGATGAGTAATATTCCCATGTATATATATACCACAACTTCTTTATCTTTTCATCAATTAATGGACATTTGGGCTCTTTCCATAATTAGGATATTGTTGACAATGCTGCTATAAACATGGGCGTACATGTGCTCCTTCGAATCTGTACTTTTGTATCCTTTGGATAAATACCTAGTAGTGTAATTGCTGGATCATAGGGAAGTTCTATTTTTAACTTTTTGAGGAGCCTCCATACTGTTTTCAGAGTGACTGTACCAGTTTGCAATTCCACCAACAGTGTAAAAGGGTTCACATGGATTGTTACCAATAGTCTCTTAACTGTTTTTTATACCTCTGTTTAGACCCCACCAGATATTCTCACTACACACAAAGTGATCTTTATGAAATACAAGTTGATTGTGTCATTCTCTTACTAACGTCTTTTCAGTTGGCTTCTCATTGTCTTCTGGATGAGGTCTAGATTCCTTAACGTATTTCATGAGACCATGCATTAGTTTCATCTCTCTCCTGCTACACTGCTCTAGCCATAGTGAGACTTTTTTTCCTCTTCTTAATTTATTAAAATATCTCTCACTGTTCATCTTAAGGCCTTCCTCTTGCTTAGTTCATTTTTCCTGCATGCCTTTGCCTTATTCAGGGGGCCCACCTCCTCATACCACAGTGTAGCACCCTATTTCAACATTCCCATGGAAACCTCTGTTTTTTTCAGTGTGGCACTTTGATTACACTGTGCTCATTTTCAAACTTTATCTATTCCCTACCAGATTGTAAATTGCTTGTTTTCATCTTTTAATCCCTAGAATCTAGAAAATACCTCACCTAATACCTTCATACAATTACCTTCACAGCAAGTCTATAATACTAATATAATTATTAATATTGGTGTTTTGATGATAAACTGAGGGTAAGCAAGGTACAGAGAACATCTACTTTCTTATTAAAGCTTGCTAGGGAAGTATCTATATGCCTGTAAATATTTCCTTCTGATAATATGAATTGGTGAATATGATAAAATGACTGACTGCACCTTGTTTTTTGAATTTCTTTTTTAAAAATATTTATTTATTTATTTACATATGAGAGACACAGAGAGGCAAAGACATAGGCAGAGGGAGAAGCAGGTTCCCTGCGGGGAGCCTGATGTGGGACATGATCCACAGACCCCGGGATCATGCCCTGAGTTGAAGGCAGACACTCAACCACTGAGCCACCCAGGTGTCCCTGTTTTCCCTGTTTTTAACATTTTTATAGCAATATATATCCTTTTAGCATGTGATACTGTTGTATGAAAAGTACCCAGCATAGTACTCCGTATAGGGACTGGTACTCAAAACATGAAAGCTTGTATGATTGCATTTACACTTGAAAATTATTTTTTTTGTTACATGCACAAACACACTCTAAAGAATATTTTTCTATTATTTGATGTCAAGTACTACTTTAGTGGCTCACTTTCCTGTAGAAGTTTATGATGACAGAGATCTTTATTAACATCAGAAGACTGATACTTCCATAAGAGGCTTTTGTGGTTTCACATCTGTGTACACATGATGGAAAATGAATGCTATGTTTACGGATACTGTTGAAGAAGTTATCTGAGCTTATCTGACTATATTATATAGAGTGAGGGGTTTGGAAGAGTAGGTAGTTAAAGTCCCTTTCATTCCTAAGAGTCTAAGAAATTTCCTTTTCCTATCCAATCCTCATTAAATTCAGGGGTTAAGAACATAATCCACTTTATGCTACATATAACTCTTCAGTTTTAACATCTACCCAAAAAAGCTTGTAAATTTATAAGCTTATAAGCTTATAAAGCTTATAAATTTTCTTTAAGTAGCAAATGTAATGCACAAAGCCTCATTTCAAGCTAAGACATTTAGAGTTAATTTTGCCTGTAATTATTAGTTTAGAAAATGTATCTGTGACAATACAATAGTCAATAGGTAGCAAATGGGAAAATGAATGGTTCAAAATATACAATGATATTTCTTACCCATTTCTTCTCCCTTCCCCTCTATTCCCTTTCACTATTATTTATATTCCCCAAATGAATGAGAACATATAATGTTTGTCCTTCTCTGATTGACTTATTTCACTCAGCATAAATATCAGAGAGGGAGACAGAACATGGAAGACTCCTAACTCTGGGAAACGAACTAGGGGTGGTGGAAGGGGAGGGGGGCGGGGTGTGGGAGTGACTGGTTGGCAGGCACTGAGGGGGGCACTTGACGGGATGAGCACTGGGTGTTATTCTGTATGTTGGCAAATTGAGCACCAATAAAAATAAATTTATTATTAAATAAAATATATATATATATATACAATGAAAAAAGAAAATAAGCTTTTAGATATAAAAAAAGTCTCCTAAAGGAAAATACATCTTGTAAAAACTTGAAACCATAAAAATTATTGTGATTATTCACAATTGTTATTTTTCACAGTACAAAGCATTCCAGCATTTGGGGGAGTAAGTTAGACAATGTTGGTAATTTGATAATCATCTTCAGAGTTTCTTGGATGCTGTTTTGTAGACATACACCTCAGTACATACATATGACCTTATGTTAACACTCAAAAATTCTGAGTGAACGTCCAGTGAAGGAGAGGAACATCATCTGGTCCAGTGGGATTAGGTATTATAAATATGCTTTTTGTCCATCATTTTTTCAAGATATGTACAAATATTTAATTTTTGAGCTAATAATATATCACTTTATTATTTCTTTTATTATATGATATGACAAGTGTTCTGTTGGGCATATTTATTATACATTTTAAATTTCTAACATTCATTACATATTGAAAAATTCTTCAAGGCATCTCTGCTAGAGGTTCATGGAGTATCAAGGCTATTTGCAAGTGGCTTGGCATTTTCTGGAGCCCCTCCTTCCTTCTTCCCATTCTTACTATTTTTATTTTTTTTTATTTATGATAGTCACACAGAGAGAGAGAGAGAGGCAGAGACACAGGCAGAGGGAGAAGCAGGCTCCATGCACCGGGAGCCCGACGTGGGATTCGATCCTGGGTCTCCAGGATCGCGCCCTGGGCCAAAGGCAGGCACTAAACCGCTGTGCCACCCAGGGATCCCAGCCATTCTTACTATTTTTAGACAAGTAACTTGTCTACACACCTTCTGTGAAACCTTCGTTTATTCCATTTTATTTAACATACTTTAGTTTTGTGCCCTAAACTACAGTTCATGTTTCTTTTTTGTATATATGTACCTCGCACACCCAAAGAAATTTTCTGAACTTCTAAACCATTGCACGGCCCTCCGTTGGGCAGTAATTAGATCGTTATGTAGTATACTAACAGATTTAGTGTTTTCATTCCCACAGCAGCCTGCAGTCCCCACCTGTCAGCTGGGGAGAGACAATCTCATAAACCTGCCAATACTATGATTTAGCTGAATACATGTTTGTTAATAAATCTTTCATCATATTATAATCAAAGAGCTCTTTCACTTTATGGCCCACCTAATGAAGGATTTGGGGCATCTGCTCATCAATTTGATGTTTGTAAAGACAAAGCTAATGGGTATCATTAGCCCATATTTACCCCCCTTGGCTCAGGTGAAGAGTGGAGCAGGAGAGGTGGTAAAGGAAATGAGAGAAAATGTTAATTAAAAATAAACGCATGGTGTCAGCCACATACCTGTTACCTTGAAAAGTTATGTCTTGCGAGGAAAATCAAATGTTGTGACATATTTTAAAGTCTGCTAAACCACTAGGATCTATAGCAATTCTCTATCAAATGCCTTTTTCAAAGATTTAACTGCCACCATTATCATACAAAGAATTTGATGTGTTTCTTTCCATAGGGGAGTGTAATTATTAATATGGTGTGAGTGAAGTTTAGGACTGGCTAGGGCTTGCAGTCATGCCAGGGTACAATAATGAAAAAATTTGTATTGCCTTTTTGGACATCAGTGCTACGTGTTCAGATTTCAATTTCATGCTTTATTTGTGGTTAAAATTAACATAAGTTGAAATATTATCCTGGCTATCTTTCTTAAGGCATTGAGGGAACATGTGATTGTAGTCTTGGTATCTTTTATGGAGAACAATGCATATTCCCCATTGAAATATGCCAAAGATCTTAATGAATGGAAAACAAATAGAATGGGATGTATCTTTTGCTAAAGCTGTGAGAGAGTTTTTAACTTCTGCTGAAAAATCTTTAAAATTGTACCCACCATCTGCATGACGAGTCTCTCATGATGTTCTCTGCCTTGTCAAAACTCGCCGTGGCCCAGTTCTCAGCTGCCATTGACTGAGATCCAGACAAATAAATCTAGGGAGAGAGACAGTACTCTAACCTTGATTTCCTATGTGTTTCCTTCCAACTCTAGAGCAAGTTATATTTCAGCTCCACAATCAACAAATAGCTCCGAAAACCAAATAGGCCACACTGTTGGAAGTCAGAGCAAGCGAGGTCAAATAGAAGCCTCAGCCGGCCAGATATAAAGTCTTCTCATCTTCTTTGTGGAAATTTCCAGGCTTCACATTCATTCATCAGGATATCCTTTTCGCAAGCACTTACCATTGAAATTGTTGAGCTGCTACACACTCCATCTGAAGATGACACAGCTGGTCCATGTTGGATGACCTTTTATGTCATATCTGCATCCATGGATTTCTCTATTTGCTTTCCTTTGTGATATTTTCAGCACCAGGAAGTTTCACTCACCTTGACCATTGTTTTCACACATTTGGGCTACAGACATGAGGTTGTTGTTTCATTTGAATCCAAAAAGATGGACAGGAAGGAAAACAGACAGTAGAGATATCATCCATTTCCTAACTGAATCATAACACTCTATTTTCATGACTTTGTCACATGGCAGAAAAATGCACGGAATTCATTTGAAGAAGCATAAACAGTGAGGCTGTGACATGTTCTCTTGTTGAGCATCCCTATACTAAACACAAAGACAGCTTGGTTGCAGAGGGGATTATTAGCTTCTCTGATGACACATTCCCCTAATAAAGTCCAGATTTGGCTCAAACTTTATGTGTAATTTCCTACCACTAAAATTATGAGTTCTTAAATAAAGATTACTGCTTTTACAATTTTTATACTGGGTCTGCAGGAATAAGGCTGCATGACTGATGCTTTAACACTGCTAGTGAAATTTTAGCATGCAGATATGTTGGACTTTGTTTTGTTTTTGAGCAAAAGCCTTGGTGCTGGACAAATCTGGTTATAAATAGTGGTTTGGCCACATGCAAGATGTGTAGCTTTGGGCAAGATAATGAACTTTCCTAAGCTGTGGTTTCCTCACTACCAAATCTGAGATTAAATGAACTTGAATTGTTTTAATTATTAAGTGAGAACAACATACATAGAATAATTAACACAATTCAAAGCACATAGTAAGTACTCATTTAAGATAGCTGCTATTCTAATATTAGTGTGAGGACTATTCTAATATTAGTGTGAGGATTTCTAGACTTAACATATTCTTCAAATCACTGCAATCTATGTGTAGTAAAATCTGCACTCCAAGAATGCATAGCTCTTTTGTTCAATTACCATATCAATAATGTTTTTATTATTTGTGTTTCCTTCATATTTCATACAACTTTCTTTTTAAAAAGGGACTACCTTAAAAATATTACATCAGACATGATTTATATCAGTTTAAGCATTTACTAAAATGTTTTCTAGTTCATTATTTTCAAAAATATTTATTTTCCAGTTTTGATTTCTTTATGGAAACACGTATTTCAACAGTTTTTGTTTTTTTTAAGATTTTATTTATTTATTCTTGAGAGACAGAGAGAGAGAGAGGCAAAGACACAGGCAGAGAGAGGAGCAGACTCCATGCAGGGAGCCTGACATGGGACTTGATTCCGGAACTCCAGGATCACGCCCTAGGCCGAAGGCTGGCACTAAATCGCTGAGCCACCGGGGCTGCCCAATTTCAACAGCTTTCATGAGAATCTCTAAACTCTGGGCATATTTTTTGAAATTTTTTTGTTTATAAACAAATGAATAAAAGTGGCACCTCCTAAATAAATACTAATATTTGACATATTGTATTAAACCTACAACCTTCAAAATATAAGCTTAAGCAAATACAAGTTGTGGTCCCAGAGTGATAAAGAATCTTTTGGGCCATGTAATAATTCCATTTTCTTTAATTAATTCTTGCTCCCTGTTTTACAAATGTTGGTTTTATATTTCCATCATTCTTTCTTTATTTATTCACTGAGACTCTAGAAAATATCCCTTTTTCCTATATATCTATTTATTTATTTAAGAATGAAGTCCTGAATATTTATTTTATCCTATAGGTTATACTCTAGTACTATCATCATTTATTTTATTGTTCAAATAACCCAGATTTCACCATTGTGAGCACTTTTAAGTTGACTAATGTGACCTTTTGACATCATCATATCAATGTTTGAGCATTTACTTAATTTCTAGCACCAATGGATCTTCCAAGCTCATCATGTACTTTCCCTTTTCCAGTTCTAAAATCATCCATCTCTCTGACTCTTTCATTTCTTTAACTTGTTAATAGAATTTGGAAATCAAGATCCAGGTACTGGATATCCACTAGCACTGGGGTATCATTACTTCTACAGTCTTTCAGCCTTAAGAACTAGGAAACATATGTATGTATATGAGCACATGCATACCTACACATTTATATAAAAGCTATGAGTTCACATTCATGCCTTCGATTCTAATCCAACACCAAAAGGTTTGTTTTATATTTCTTTTTTATGTGTAGCATCTCTAATAGTGAGAAGCCTAGCTCTCATTTTCCATAATATATGCACTTATTTTTTAATAATTGTGTACACATAAAGTAGCTTTAGAATTGCTAACCTACACTCCTCTGGAAAATAGTACATATGCAAATACTTTTTTCTGCCTCTTTAGTCTTGTATTATATAATCAAAATTGTGTTTTCCATTATATAGGTTATTTTCTTTCTCACACCCTTATCTGTATTTTATTCCTTTATAATATAAATAGGTCTGCTTGTAATTGTTTTTTGGTTCTACTTTGAATCCCTCTTTAGCTCTCTTATTCTCTCTCTTTCTCTCCCTCACCCTCCCCCCCCACACACACACCTTGGTTGATAGTAATTATTTACTTATTATGGGGGTAGGTCAAACATTACAGTGGTCCTAACAGTCTAAACCATATAGATGATAAACTAAGGTAAATATCACTTTCTCCTCATCCCTTCTATTCCTTTCTCATTCCCTAGTTCTTTCTATCCACCCTCTACAGGTAATTAATCTCACTAGTTTCTGGTTGGACTTTCCTGTATTACTTTCTGCACAAATTAGCAAATGTGAGTATATTCAATTATGTCCTTTTCTTCCTTACTTGAAAGATGGTATACTATAAATATCCTTTGCAATTTCCCTTTACTTGTCAACAGTATATTGTGAAAACTATGCCGTAATATTTTGTAGGCATGTTTCCTAATTTTTTTAAAAAGATTTTATTTATTTATTCATGACAGAGAGAGAGGCAGAGACACAGGCAGAGGGAGAGAAGTAGGCTCTATGCAGGGAGCCTGACACGGGACTCAATCCCAGGTCTCCAGGATCACACCCCAGGCCAAAGGTGGCGCTAAACCGCTGGGCCACTGGGGCTGCCCTTTCCTAATTTTTCTTAAAGTGGCATACGAACTAGGGGTGGTAGAAGGGGAGGAGGGCGGGGGGTGGGAGTGAATGGGTGACGGGCACTGGGTGTTATTCTGTATGTTAGTAAACTGAACACCAATAAAAAAAAAATAAAAAAAAAAAAAAATAAATAAATAAATAAATAAATAAAAAAAAAAAAAAAAAAAAAAAAAATAAAGCTCCTGTGGGCCCAAAGCCCATATTTTTACCAGCTGCAAAAAAAAAAAAAAAAAAAAAAAAAAAAAAAAAAAAAAAAAAAAAAAAAAAAAAGACTCCATTCTGTGGTGCACCATAGTCTATTCAACCAGTTTCCCATATATGCGTATATAGGTTGATTTCAGTATTTTGCAGTTATTCATAATGATGCTAGGACTAAACTTGTGCCTGTATGTCTAAATTACAATTAAATCGATCCATAAGTTTCAAGGACAATAAAAAAGAACAATTTTTAAGTAGGCTCCATGCCCAGCATGGAGCCCACTGCAGAGCTTGAACTCACAACCCAGTAATTAAGAACTGAGCTGAGTTCAAGAGGCAGACACAACCAACTGAGCCACCCAGGTTCCCCCAAAAGAACATTTTTAACCATCAGAGAGCACATTGCTAAAGTGATACACTATACTTCCTTAAACATGTTCCTCTAAATATATTCAGGTTTCACTAATTAGCCAAACCCATTCCTTTCAGAAAAAGGATTCTGTCCAGAACTACACATTGATTTTAGTTTTCTTTAATATGCTCTTCAACCTTTCCTTGACCATAATGACTTTGATACGTTTAAAGACTACAAGTCAGTTATTTTGAAGAATGCCTCCGAAGTTGGGTTTGAATAGATTCAGACCATGTACTTTTGGCAGAAATGTTACAGAAGTGACACTTCAATTGCTTCAATCTTTTATTTGCATACTATTACGTGGCAACAATTAAAATGTGTACCATCTGATGATATTAGTTTTGATCACTTGATAAAAGTTTACCTGCCAGATTTCTTCTTTCTTACTGTATGTCACCTGTGTAACGTTGGTTAACAGGATCAAATCCAGATAAGAACTTAAGATTTCCACTGCAAGATTTAAGAAAGCTCTTTTTCATGGCGGGGAGTTTTATAGTGGGTTCTAAACATACTATTACCATTTTTAGAACTTTTTATTTTGGAAAAAAATAGATTTATGTCAGCAGTGCTATTTTTTCCTTTTGAGGATTTTGCTTCTATATTAATGAAGGATATTTTTCTGTAGCTTTCTTCTCTTGTAATGCTTTTGTTTGGCTTTCATAGTAGGATAACCCTGGCCTTGTAAAATGAGTTGGGAAGCATTCTTTCTGCTTTTATATTGAAAAAGTTGTACAGAATGGTTGTTTCGCCTTCCCTAAATTTCAGTAAAATTTGCCAGTCGAACTCTGTACTCACCATGGGGAATGTTCTATAGATTCTAGAAAAGAAAAAATATTCAACTGTTTGTGAGTGCTACTCTTTTTGCTTTGCTTTCACTCGGTGCACCACATTCTTCACATTCCTCTAGAGATGCTTTGTGCTAGGGTGGCATGTGGTTAACCAGAGCAATCTCTCTATAATTCAAGCTTTAGGTCTTCCATCTGTGCTATACCTCAGAAAGGGTCTCTTTGCGAGGTTTTGTGATTCTTGTGTTCCTCTCTAGCATTGTTCTCTGGTTACTTGTTATTCTAAGCTTCCTAGCCTGCTGCTACTGCTGGTGGAGTGTGGCCTCTGTTGTTCCAGTTAAGGCTGGGTCTTAGTTAGGTACATACCATGTCCTTGGGTCTTAGCATGGTGCCCTTCTGTTCCCTGTCCCTCTCCTGGCTGTGTTGTGTGCTCAGCACATGACTCTTTTCTTCTCCCAGGACTAGGATCTCCTTCCCACTGTTCCCTTTCACTTTCCCAGCTTCAGTGCATGTTCACCTATGTATGCTCTAAGGGCTGGTGATGTTGCTCTCCTCCCTCAGTGTTCCAGAGTAGAGATACAGGGGAAGAATCCAACAGAGGTCCGTGGCCTCTCTTGCATGGCTACTGTTTGTCTCATTTAGACCTACAACAGGATAGAGCCTTTTGATCTTTTATGTGGACACTCTTGGGGTTCATGGAGAATAAGAATGACAGGTATTGTGAACTCCTCCAATTTCTGTGACTGCCTCACCCAGAGGTGTTCTGTGTCCCATCAGCTCCCACTGACACTGTTTTTTAAGATTAACTCCTCACTGTTATTCATTTCTGTATTCCTCCACTTATTTGTTCATTTACTAAGTAATTATCACTTGGATTCTGGGGACATAAGTAGAATAATATCCTTGTTCTCATGAACCTCTCTGTCTGGTAGGGAAAAGAAATAATCAGATAAAAGAGCGAGTAGTTATCTTAGAAGGAGATCCAAAGGGTGTGTAATCCAGGGCCCAAGGCCCAGTGATGTTTGAGTCATGTTCTGAAAAATGTACAAGAATACGCCACATAGGCAGAAGGTGGGGAAGCAGATTACATGCAAAAGGAACAGAATATGCAAAGCATAAAATGTGAAACAAGTACCAACTTTTGGAACTATAAGTGAGATAGTGTTTCTTTTTTTTAACATGTGAAGAATTATGTCTTTATTTAGATTACTGCATTTTATCATAACATAAGTCAGAAGAAAAATTAATGCTTGTTTCAAAGTTATATAGGTAGCATTAAACCTATGATGCATAGACACACAATTTACACAGATTTTCCCCATATAAATTTTAGAATAAGGTTATCTATATCTATGAAAGTCTTATAGGATTTTGATAGGAATTGCATTAAATCTATAAACTAATATGGAAAGAAATGACATCTTTACTATGTTGAGACTTTCAATCCATGGGCATAATATGTCTCTCCAGTTATGTAGGTCTTCTTTGATTTCTTTCCTGAGTGTTTAGTATTTCAGCATAGAGACCAGTATAAGATTACTGAATAAGTATTTTATTTTCTTTAGAACATTTATAAATGGCATTATGGTTTTTTTTTGTTTTGTTTTACTTTGTTTTAGTTTTGTTTTTATCTTTAGAACTCATTCACCCATTTCTCCCACCCCACATGGATAGTGTTTTTGAATTCTAGAGTATGCATTTCTATACAGAATAGCTTTGGTTGAAACAAACCAAATACTTCTATATCAGATTATCATATCTCATTCTTCATTTTTTCTTGCTCTAAGCTCTCAATACTCTAGAGACCTCACCATTATTCCACCCAGTCTCTAGATAATTGACCCTCACTGAAGAGCATAAAAACATAGTTTCTTTTTCTTTGCCATAGTGCAACCTTTCTTCTTTTACCAGTCCCCTGATGTCCTCATCCGTCAGTTGTAATGCTCCTTTCCCTGACTCTGTTACAGGAATGGAGCAGGGATATTGTGAGAGAAAGGACAAGAGCAGGCTGTAAAAATCAAAAAGCACTCAAAATGGAACATGAACAAATTTCATTCCTGCCAAGAAATATTTTCTGAATTCCTAGATTGGCCACATGGCTCTTCTCTGTGCTCTCACAATACTCTTACTTACATCTGTTTTATCACTTAGAATATTTTATTAATATTATCTATTCATGTGCATATTTCTAACAGTAGAGAATGAACTCCTTAAATCCAAGAGGTGTGGAGTATTTATCTTCATATTCCTGCCCATAGATTCAGAGTTGTATCTGTTTTGCTGTGCTGAAGTTCATCAGTAGAAGAGCTGTGTCTCTCCAGAAACTCAGTTTCTTGGGGCTTTCTCTTGGCCTGGACATCCTTTTATTATATATGAGCAGACCTTGCCAGGTTCTATGTCAGGCTCCATGATGCCTCCTGTTTCCATGAAGACATCTACCATAAAATCTGCTTAGGTAGGGAAACCCCTGACTCTCCTCCCAAATGACCCCAGAATTTCTGAAACTCCTTAATACCAAAGCTTCATCTCATGAAAAGAAATTGGATGAAATTCAAATAGAACCATAAAATGTCAGAGTTTTAAGGGCCTTTAGAGACTACTAGTAAATTTTGTCATGAAAACAGTTGTTTCCAGGAGGAAGAGGAAGGCTGTGGGAGAAGTAGAAAAGATATTTTGATGAGGGCAAGGCATGAAAAGGGAGAACAGAGTCTCCTTATTTTTTAGTTTTTCTCCATTTTACCAAAAACCAACCTTTGTCCCTTCCATACTTTGAGAATACCCTACCCCCAGGCAGGGTATATCCAGAACCTTCTAGGATAACCAGAGGCCAGTAAGAGGACACTTCCTCAAAAAATGACCCTGAGGATTCCACGTGCACATGCATTATAAATCGAGTACTGGTTTGCACGCTAATGATCTGATTTGACTTATATTAGGTCAAGGATGTAACTGTGTTTTGTAAATCCTGAAGAGCTGTTTTAGTGTGAGAGATAGTTTTAACCATGCTGGCCCTAGCAGAGCATGTGGGCCTCTTTTTCTTCTTGAGGATCACTCCATAAGGCACTGCTGCATCAGAGCATAGTTGTCTGGGATTCTTGAGACACAGATCTGGGTAGTCTACTTCTGGGCCTGGGTAAGCCCTTTATGCCTCAGATTTCAATGCCTAGCTCCAGCAGGGCCATGGTAGGCCTGCCCTCACTCCCACAATCAGTGACAGGGAAGGGGCACACCCCAGGGGTCACAGCAGAATGCTACAAGGCCCCCAAGTGCTTGGCAAAATGCCCAGCATACATTTCTTTTAACCAGAGAGAGAAGACAGATCTTTGTGGGAACAAGATTCAGAAACTCGGGAATACATTGGAATTGAGCCAAGTGTTGAATCCTGAAAGAAAGAGAGAAACTCCAGGCATTGGACCAATGTCCCTGGTTGGAACAATTGAGTTACATATATACATGCATGTCTATATATACTCACATGTGTTTATGTATATATGCATATATTTATTTCATATTTCATAATTTGTAATGTTCAGACATATAACAGTTACTCTCCAGGAGGTGGATTTAAACAAGGTCTTCAGGAATCTGAAGCTTTTGCCCAGTGAGTTTTAAACTCTGTCCTTGGAAATCTAAACCGGAAGAGACCTTAGAAATCAATCCTGGCCCTTCCACTCCTGTTTTATAGATGAGGAAAATAAGGCCTGGGGAAATGTTGCAGTGTGCTCAGAATCATATGGATAGAACTACTAGGAGTGTTTCTAAATTCAGGGCAGAGAAAGCTTCACCCCCTTTCACTGCAGTGTGCGGGCCCCCCAATCGCATGACTGAGGGCCCTGGTAGACGTAGTCCTATACTGTGTGGAAGGGCTTTCTCACATAATGTATCTCTTTGAGCCTCACCTCTACTTTTATCTGGTAGCAACTTATTTTCTGCATATTTCAGAAGAGGAGGCTAAGGCCTGGAGAGGTTAAGTGACTTGTCCAAGGTCACATGTCTAAGACATGGAAGAAATTGACTCAAACCAAGGATCATCTGCCTCTCAGTTCATTATAACTTCCTTAGGGGAAAGAAAAGTAACAAGGAGGTTGTTTCATAGGAAACTATGAGTTCTCTTGTTTAGGATTCTTTTCAGGTCCTTACCACAATCCCTTATGTTCCAGCCATACTGGACTAAGGCACCTGCATCCTCTGTGTTTTTGTTTTTTTGTAGTTCCCTCTTCTTGGAATCTCCTTTCTTCCCATTCACCTGTTCCAGCTGGCAGTCTCCTGAGTTAGGGCTTCCCAAACACTTTCCTTGCCATGCCCCTTGCCTTTGTCAGTTCAGGCTACATTCTGGAGGTGGATATCCAAGATCACGGTACTGGCACAGCTAGATGAAGGTCCTTTTCTACATTGAAGACAGCCAACTTCTTATGGCGTCCTCACCATGATGAAAGGGGTGCAGATCTCTCTGGAGCCTCTTTTATAAGGATACTAATTCCATCTAAGACAGCTCTGCTCACATGACCTAATCACCAGATTCCCCTTCCTACTAATATCACCTTAAGGTTTAGGATTTTAACACCTACACGTTGTGGAGCACAAACATCCAACTGAAGCAGGCTTCTTTCTTGAAAGAACAGTTGCTTCTGTCTTCAAGGTTTTTTCATTGGGTTATTTGTACCTCTGTTTCAGCAGATATGAGTCAGGTTGTGCTAGGATCATCTGTTCTCCTTGACTAAGGTAGAAATAGTGTTCAAGTGTTCACACATGCTCTGCATAAGACCTGGCATACCAAAGGCTTTCAACATGTATTTGATGAACAAATGTAATGGGAATATTAGCTCCTTGGACTCTCTGAGACCCTACTGCACAGAGTGAATGTTCCCAGAATGTTCCATCATGCAAGTCCGCTTCTTATTGCATTGTCCTCAGCAAGTTACATCCGTCTTTCCAGGACACTGCTCTCCTAGTCGTCAGTCACTCTATCCTCTGCTGACTACACTGGCTAGGAATATCAGAAGGAAAAATATTTTGATAGAAAATGTTTCAAATGTATGGAATAGAAAATGTTTCAAAAAGGAAAAGTCAAGACAGATAGAGTGACTGGTATCTTGAGAGCTCATATAAATGTCCCTTCCCGGCTAGACTGAGACTAACCCTCCTGAGTGTGGAAAAGGGTTCTGAAAGGATAGAAAACCACAGTGTGGGGTTATTTTTGTTGGTTTTTGTGACCGTGTTCACACATGAAGCTATAAATCTGACAACATGCAACACTCTGTAGTTAGAGTGAAAGCTCAGGGCCAGGGGTGGAGAGATCTCTCTTCCAGCTCCACTTAACTGCCCTTTGATCTCAGAGAGACTCAGCTTTCAGGGAGAGAGTGCACAGGTGGCAAGATGTAAACAAAACAACATCCTGGGGCCTTTGTCAGGCCTTCTGAAAACAAAGTGGAAACATGGTTGGCTCCTGAGCTGACCAGACCTTAAATAATGAGTCTGACACATAACTGAGCAGTTCACACCTTCACCCATTCATGGGGGTCCATGGCGGCTGGACAATGAGCCCTCAGCAAGTAGACTTGGGGCAGTCCCATGGGCCAGTGGACTTCCAAAGGGTTGTGCTAGAATCCTCTTGAATACTCTTTCAGTAGAATCACAATTAATCTTGCACACAAGACTTTGGTAACTAAGAATCTGCATCTCTGCCCTGCCTTTTCCATTGTGCATTTCCCGTGTATCTGGGGTAGATGCTATGGGACAGCTGTGGGTAGGGGTTAAGAAAGAAAAAGTGGCCAACTTGTGTTTTCTTTCAGGAAGAGACAAGGGCACAAGGCAGAAAAATGGGTTTTGGATACTTTTGAAGTCTCTCTCTATTTTGTCCTGTGGAGGGCCTGAGGCTGGTACTGTTTATTGACAACCTGTCCTGCCCCAGGCTCCACGCCCAGGTGCCTGGGCTCCCAGGGCCTGGCAGCAGCTGAAAGGGGCACCTCTGTTCAGAGCACAGGCAGCCTTAGTCAGGCATCGGTTTAGCTGGAGCCAAGTGGTCAGAGGCGGTTCAGGGGCCCGTCTCATTCACTTTGGGACCAGAACCATCTCACTGACTTGGGTACCAACTCCACTCCTTGCTGCTAGCCCACCCCATGTTTCTCATGAATTCCTTCAGAGTGAGAAACGGCATTTGTGTATTTTGAAAAGTCAAAGGCCAGTGTTAAATGTTCCTATGCTCTGAGAGAAAGCACATTGCCTTACCCATCGTCGTGCAGGAGAAGAAACCCCAGCTCTGCCGTGTGCTCATGACTCCAACCAGGCCTGTTGGGTGCCAGGTTCTCGTCTCCGTCCTGAGAAGCCCCTGAGAACCAGCAGTGGGGCTCAGCTGCAGTTAATTTTCATTTGCTGTTTGTATATAAATGCTTTTAGTACTTAAACTAAATTCAGATCAATTAAACTAATGTTGTTTGACATAATATTCCTTGTTCCAAAATCAATATCCCTTCATTTGACAGACTTATTCTTGAATTCAGGATGTTTATTGTTCTTAAAGCTTACCTATAGACCTGGTTTTTGTCTTTAATGATATAAAACAGCTCTTCCTTGCATACTGTACGCCAGCGTGTAATGGGGTTCGAATTTCTCTGGTAAATATCTTTAATTGTACCATCATGCCTTCTAATCTCAGCAGCACATGACCACTTTTTCTCTGTCTCCATTTGTCTCCCTAGTTTTAAATACATTCCTTTAACGGTGTCTGTTTTAAAAGGAGCTAGGGTGAACGAAGGAGCCAGACCAGGATTTCAGGGCCAGCGCTCCCTCTTTCCAGAGAGCTGAGCCAACTGAGGAGAAGCCCCCCGGCCTTCCAGATACTCTAGGCTATTTGATTGTGGCTGCTTATCCTTTGCCAGCCCCTACCTCCCCTTCCGCTCCCACCCCATCATCATAAAGTAACATGCAGCTACTAAAACGTGCCACATTTTCTCATGTGGTCTTTTCCCCTATGCCCTGCGGCTCTTCTTCACCCTGCCTTTGGCTCTTATAAATCTTGTTATGTTTTCCCTGGCCTTTGTCCAGAGACAGGCCTCACTTAGCTCTAGGGAGAGCAGGCTGGGGGTCATTTATCACTTGAACAGTGGGAATGGGGGACGGAACAGTAGGGGTTTTTTTTTTTTTGCCATCATCATGGCAAAGGTCTGTGCATACTCACCTAATTGGAAGAATCTGGCCCATGTTTCTATAATTGCTCTACCTTGATAACTTTGCCCAGGTCAGACTTGCCCACTTCATGACAGAGAAAAGGATCTACTAAGAGTAAGGACCCTCGGTGATAAAACAAGAATGGTTTGCAATGTTTTTCTTTATTTCCAAGCAAATATTTTCTTTAAATTAATAGTCATTGAAATGATGTAAGTTGGCATTTGTGAGAGCTTTAATCAGCCTCTGAAATACACCCGACTTTGCTCTATGACCAGCCTTCAGACAGGATGAAGCCTCATGAAACCTGAGCTGGGCTTGCTGTCTCAGCCTTCCTACTGAAAAGGATTGTGCAGCAAAATGTGCCCAGACCCTGGGAAGGGAGCAGATCTGCCTCAGCCCGAACTTATATGCGCACAGACATACACAGTCACATAAACAATGTAAGCATGTGTGCACACGCATGCAAACAGTGTGCACACATACACATGCACACAAGTAACTAATGTGTGCACAAATAGCACGTGTACACACACATAACACACACATGTACACACATGTACATATGCTTATTTTTCCCTCTATTATTTTGCAGAGGAGCATAGACTGAGATCATACAGCCTTGATGGAACTCAGGAGTCCTTCAAATATTGCTGAAGTTGGAGGGAAGGCAAACGGGGGAATAAATGGTTTGTGCTACCATACTTTGTATTCTAAAAATGATAGACACAGCTTAGCTTTTGTTCTGTGTGAAAAGAATGACGTCATCCTCCCAGGGATCACTAGTCCTCTCCAATCTCTCCTGTCTTGTTTTTTCTCTGCTCTCAAATTAGTTCTTTCTCAAAAAATAAAAATAAAAAAAATTAGTTCTTTCTCCTTTCTCCCTTGTCTTTTTTTCTCATCCTGCCCCTCTCCTCCACTTGTCCATTGTGTCCCATCTGGAATAACATTCTGGAGGGCCTGAGCATGGCTATAGTAAATCTTTTGTAATTGTAAGTTGCATCAAATAGCATTGGTTAATACAACTTGCAGGGAAAAGCTTTCCTGCAGTCCCTCTCTTCAGTGAGACATGTTTCTTCCCATGAGACACCTTCGATCGTTGCCTTGACCACACTTGGCTGCATTTCACTTCATTCCTCCAGATTCCCACTGTTTCTAACTGATTGCTCTGTCCCTCTACTGAGTCCTGTTCCTGTGAGGACCTAGCCCAGCCGGGAGAAAAGACAATGCCCTGTTGCTCTTTGGAGAGAAGTTTCTAAGAGATAATCAGGTTCTCCTTCAACTCTATCCTAACAAGGCTCTTAGCAGAGACCAGGGAGGGAGACCCTGGATGAGTCAAAGAAGGCAATGAGGGCCCAGGGCTCTCACAGTGATGTCCTAGAAAGGATCAGGAAGAGGAAAACCTGTGCAGAGTTTTCTCTAGAGATGTCCCTCATCCATCACCCCAGGAAGAAGAGTGATGGCTACGTCCCTCGTATATCACAAATGGTCATTGATAAATCCATGTGACTCTCAACACTGTACATCAACATTTTTCACTTTGTTTTTTTTTTTTAATGTTATTTAACCTCCAAAATGTCCATAGGAGGTGGGGAGAGCTGAATAATTATCTCCATTTCACGAATGAGGAAACCAATGACCAGGATAGTGACTTGCACAAGGTCACTTAGCAAGTACATAGAGGTGCTAAGGTAAGAGTCTAGGCTCCCAGTGCCTGCTCCACAGCTCACTGCATTGCACTGTGCTATACCTCTTCTCAAAGGAACATCCCTGTCCCTGACCTCTGCTATCCTGTTTGCTTCCCCTGGTCTAAAATACTTGAAATGGGCTTACATATCAGAGGTCTTACCTATCCAGCACCAGACCTTCCCAGAGTGCTGAGCAGAAGACATTCAAGTGGCCATGTGAGGAGGAACAGTGCTTCGGTGAACAGCTCTAACAAATGTGCAGAGAAGCAGCACTCAGGTCTTCAGGCAGCAGATAGGGCCCCACCATATGGCTTTTTCTTCCCAAGCAGTTCTGCATGGACTCCTCAGAATCCCTGGTTTGGGTAGTGGGGGGAGGTGACATAACTCCTACTTACCTAATATATACTGTGTGTATATAAAATTAAATGAGATAGCACATGTTCAGTGTAGGACACATGAGAGACCCTTGGTGAATGAAAGATTTAGTCCTTTCTATAATGAGATTTGAGACCAATTCCAAAATACAAGGTAGCAGACTAGAAAATTGAAGGTTGAAGTGTAGGTAATGATTTTAATGCAGGGTCACTTTACATGACCATTTCTAAGAACTGGCTGGATAGTTTACAGACTCTCAGAAGGGCCAAAACTTGAAAAAGGTAGCATTCTTAAAAGAATTCTTCCTGACAATTTTGGCTATAATACACCAAGCGGACATGTATTTTATCTAATTTCTCTCTATTTGAGGAAAAATAATATTCGAAAATGGTATAGAGAATTTAGGGGAAAGCATAAAGACATTAAAATATGGAACATGTCCAAAAAAATATGGAGCATGTCTAAGAGAGCCTTTTAAATAGTTAAAAGCCAGAGGTAAAAACAATTACTTTGAATAGGACTTACAAAGCAATTTTTAATCTATTTTTGCATTCTCCCCACAGACCTCAAGTATAGCATTATTTCATTCTCACTTTGTGGAGGTTAAAACCCGAGACTCAGCAAATAAACTGACTTCTCCAAGAGAGATCTTAGTTGTCAGTCTGGAATCCCGCTGTGGCAGACCATCTCTTCTTCTCTCACATAGACATACCGAACACAGATTTGATAAAGATGACAGAGAGATGATGACCCTAAGAAGTCGACATTAAGCCCCCATAGATTTTCAGTGACTTTGATATTAGAATTGCTTAATAATGTGGTTAAAATTAAATATAATCCCAAGACCAGGCTTTAGTTACACACTCAGTAATTGAGCATCTACCTTCATTTTGTCTTAGCATATATAGCAGCTTCTAAGCAAATGTAGTCTATTGACTTTAATAAGAAGGAAATTCTTAGTAGAGGAACCAGAAGTGGGAGGTGGGGTGGGGGAGGTAAGAGGGAGTAAGCAATGAAACAGAGGATATGATAAATAAGAAGAAAGAGTGCAAATGGAATATTCTCTTAGCAATTTCTATTAAGGGTATGGTGTTTTCCCTGGTAGCCCAAGATTGCAAAATTCAAGGCCAAGCGGGCCTTTCTTTTGCATTGATGGACCATCCTTGATCCCATTCAACGTTTCCCTTTCAATAGCTTCTCAGAGTACACTTTGCCTGTAGCACTGTTCTCCTTTAATTATAAAAACTCAGTGTATTATTAAGAGAAATGCATGCCATATGTTTCTGATTCATTTAGACTTAAATCCTCAGCTTGCCGTTAGCTAAGAAAAAGGCAATATTCAAGAACTCATCTTAACAAGCAATGTTAGCAAGAAACCCTCTTAAGAAACAAGTTTTGATTTTGCTGGGAAAAGTGAAAGAGTATGAACCCCAAGCGGTTTGGGTAGGATTTGGACCTCAACCACTGAGAACTGCAAAGTGAGGAGTGCATTGTGAGAAGCACGCCTTCCCTAGTCGCGACTGAGGATCAATCTTTGTCAAACTGGAGTTAGTTAGGTCTCCAGGGAGCAAGGGGAAGTAGTAATTTAGGAGAAAAAGAGCTGTTACCTAGGGCTGCTGTTTACCTTACAGTAAATATGAGGGAAGAGTGGTTAATAAAATAGTTTTATATTTTTCCTTTCAGAAAATAGCCATAATGTATGAAATATATCAGTATTCAGGCTTTAAAACGAAACAATAGACCTTGCAATTTAATTAACAGAAGAAGAAGGAGAAAGAGGAGGAGGAGAAGGGGAAACAGAAGGAAGAGGAGGAGGAAGAGACACTGCTTCCCCTTTCATTGTTTGCAAGCTTATACCATTTCAATATTAATTGGGTCTAATTTTTTTTTTAAAAGGAGTATTCATCTTTACTGTGAACTTTTTTCCCCCTTGGGCTCATTATGTTAAACGTTGCATTTAACCTACACTTTGAGGGGGGAAAAGTAATATTTCTGTTGGTTTAAACTGTCAGATTGACTCACATAATGGAAAACGGGCTAACTGAAGTGGGGGAAAGTATTTCAGTAAAAACAAACATCCCCAGGAAGGGATTAGCTCCAGCCTATTCCCAGCAACAAACTTGTGTTGCATTGGTACCCCTTTGCCTCTCCCAAGGGAAAAGCATAGGGCAAGGACACATGGAAAAGAGGTTGACTTGCTGGAAGCTACCATCATGAAGCTGGTCTTTCTGTCTTCTAACATAATATCACTCATACAAGAGAAACCCTGGGCAAGATGGCAAGGACCAAAGCATCTGGTTTCATTCCCCAGATGTTTTTTTATTTCATTCTGCTGTATCTGAATCTACTGCTTTCAGTAATTCTTTCAAAGTATGCTGCATCACCGTGTATTTTTTTCTCCTGAATGACGATGCACATCTAATTCTCCATATGGACTAAGCTTTCATGACTACTGTTGGGAATCTTAGATCTCATGGCATATGGTCAGAACTTACTAATAGTCACTGAAGAATCTCCAGTGATGGAAAAAATGGCGAGAAGCTGGATCGTCATGCAGTGGGTTGTAGTGTGTATTTACAAATTAGATAGTTGAGCTCAAATCCTGGTTGTGCCACTAATTAGTCACTAGGTTAGGTCACAGGCCATTTGTAAAGTAGGTATAAGAATGGCTACTTCAAACTGAGTAAGAATTAATGAATTTATGTGTACATCAATCTAGATACATGGCAGACATTCAATAGAGAGTTGCGGTCTGTTTATTTAAGGCATTATTTAGCTCTGTTCATAGACCTGAGACTGCTTGGGTTGAAATCCTGTTAAACTACTAACTAGATAAGTCTTAATCTTTCTCTTAATTTCTCCCTTTTAAAATAGAGATATGATACATGTTCAAAGGGTTGTTGGAAGAATTAAGTTTTTTTTTAAGTGTGTGTGATGATGGGTAAGACTATCGACCTCAGCCTCATTTCTGAAAATATTCTTCAAGCACTCTTCATCTTGAAAGTTTCTTCTCTAAGTTCCAAGTTTTTGGTTTGTGGCATGACATCAGTGACTGTATCTTCAAGAAAGATGTAGAGAAGATCACCATTTACTTTGGTTGAGAGGAGGGAAAACTCAATAACTTAGTAACAACATAAACTTCAGGACTGCCTACCCAGAACTACCTTTCTCCTCCATTGACTTTGGCTGAAAATGAGCATCTCTTTATAGTTCCAATTGTACAGTATAGTGAATGCCAGAGTAATCATCAACTAATAGTGCTAAGAGATTATTTTCCCTCTGCTGTATCGGTCTTTTAAAATTGAACATAAAATATTGAAGATAAAGTTGCAATAATATTTACTTTTGATAAAGCTTCAGATTTATTCTTATATCTCAAAAGTGCTGTCTATGATAGTGATATTCAGTCTCTGCCTCAGCTTCTAGCCACATACTTTATCAATCAGCCTTTCAGCACTGGGACAAAATTTGTGTGCCTTGGTGTGTAGTACCTTTTGAATTAATGTGTAGTCAATTGCCTAAAAATCACACGCACTCCCTGGATGAATATTTTATGACTATTGGTTGTGAGTTTCCTCTGGTACCAGAGACATTGCAACATACAGGAGGCTGTCCACTGACATATTGTGAGCCTTGGGCAAGTTTATTTCTCCTCCTGGCATGATTTGCTGATATATAGGACAAAGATAAGGTTTAGACTCCAGAATCTCTAACTCAACTCTCTTTATTCTCATCAAGCATTGTTAGTGTTCCCTCCACTGAGCACTATGGGTGCAGTGCAGGTCCAGGAATTGCCATCCCAGGTGACTTTCTGGATTACTAGCTCTTTATTCTTCATCAAAATGCTAAATGCCAGTCTTTCACATATATGAAAAACCTGAAGCCATTAGAAAGAGAAAATAAAGATGAGCCCCTTCCTAATGATGAAGCATTCATGTAGATATATGTTCCTAAGGAAGAGCACATATCTAAGACAATAGCATGTCAGTGAAAATATAAATTAAAAAAAAACTTGTTTTGAAGAAAAGCCTAAATGGAAATATATGAGACAATGAGCAGTGCCAAGAAGTGGCCCAGAGAATCAGTGCTGCATACATTTCCTGTTCCTTTATCAAAGAAAACAATAAGGAAGAATTGGCCATTTATTGATTTCTATTTCAAGCCGTTATTAAGTATCTGATGTACATTTCCTATTGGCTACTCATTACGGCACTGCCAGACGTGTATTAAAACATGCCTTTATTGATGAGAGAGACATGGTTCAGAGAGATAAAAATGCATGCTAAGGTCATGTAGCAGTAGAGACCGATTGCTAAATTTGTCAACCCTGGAGTCATGCTGGATTAATCTTTTCTTTATCCTGTACTCTCAGACAGTTTTCTCATCTGCAAAATGTGCGTGTAGATAGTGTACCTGCCTGAGAGTTTAACTACTTTTTCCTTAGGTAGTTTTTGGAAAATTCTCTGTGCATAGTTTGGCCAGTAAATAATAATAATAAAAAATCTGAATAGATGTATACTAGAGAGGCTGGTCTGAGACTCTAAGATCATGTGAATTTAGGAGTAGAAACATTGGGTCATGGGACTTAGCAACTTCCCACCTCGAGCTCATGAGAGCCTTGATGTGGGGGTCTTGAATCTATGATGCAGATTAAAATTTTTAGGAAATTCTGGGAAGGCATTACTCCTAATACCTACAAATTTTGTCTAACGTGTCTCCTAGGGTTGCTAGCTTCTGGATGAAGGGGACCTTCTATGTGACATGTTCAACATCAGCAGCCTTTTCCATTAGGAAGGACCCTACTCTTGAGGATTCTGTGCCTGTGTTAAGAATGCAGAACAGTGGGCAGCTGGTCAGCTCCTTCTCTCTCCACGCAGAGCTTTTGCAGGCTGACCTAGAATTAGGACAAAAAAGGTCTGCAAACAGCAATCTGTCATGAATTGGAGAAGAAAGGGATCTGATTAGAAGAAACAAGTAGTGGCTTTTGTGTATACCTCCTACATCAGTACTTCTTCCGAGGCAGAGAGAATTGCAGGCAGGAAAATGAATAATGTTGAGTTTACTACAAGTTTACCTGAGATTAAGGGTAAGTTGGATATAGCTAGTATCGTTTGTTCCAATATTGACTTAGTCTCGTTGTCACAAATCAGCTATTGATTTTTGGGGTCCCCATTAGTCTCAGGGAAGAGAGTTAAATCCTTCTTTCATGTTTGTTTATATACCATATTTGGCTGGAGCTCAGGGTGCACTTTTCACCTTGATCTGCTAGTAAGGAGGCAAACACATGACCTCAGCACTAGAAGCCATCCTGGCTGGTCACTCTCCACTGTTTGTTTAATTTCGCTCTGACTTCTGCCTGCCTCCTAATCCTAGGTATTCGGACATGTTACAAAAAGAGAGAAACCCTGAGATCAAAGCGCTGGTCACGATTTTACTAGGGGGCACCTCTGAAAGCATTTGTAGACCTATGTGAATGGCTGGAGCTATGACCTCTAGAAAATACTTTGCTCTCCAAATTGGGGCTAACAGATTTATCGCTCACCAGGCGCAGACCCTTCAGGTCAGTCTAGGGTTATTTTTATGTATTGTGTGCAAAGACATGGTAGTCCTAATACAGAAGCCTAAGAGCAAATATTTAAAACATGCTTTAGGGATTTAAAATTTTTTTGAAAGCATATTTTTTATTTAAGAATTCCCTATAAAAATGTTAACTGTACTGATATCTTCTTGAGATCATTGTCCCTGGACACATTTCCCTCTGAGCCACCAGAGTTATACCAGTTCAAGATAATGGATGCTTTTGTCTTATGCTCTGTGAAATTTCTATTTCTTCTCTGCAGAGGACTAAATCAGTTTACAAAGGAATTCTGGAAGACAGTCAGATTGTTTTTATTTTATTAGTTTTAAGGCATATGTTTCAATAAAGGGGGAGTATCAACTTGTGCGATATAAAATATTATTCTATTCTGCTTTTATTGAAATGGCAGTGATTTTAATATTATTAAGGGGGTATTTCTTTTCAAAATAAAGAATTGACAGGCAACATAGTGTAGCAGGTTAGAATACAAAATTTGGTGGACTTCATTCAAATCCTGAATTACTGTCTGTGTGAACTGGAGTGAGTTATTTTACCTTCATAAACCATAACTTCAAAATCTACAAGTGGGAATAATGTTGGTATTGACCTTACAGGGTTATTGGAAGGATAAAAATAACTATATGTAAAATATTTAGCATTATGCCTCACATGTCAGTAAAGGGTGACTGATATCATTATTATCCAGTCTCCAAGACCTCCATTTAACTCCTTGCAAATGACCATGACTCTTACTTAACAAAGGAGACTGAAGGTCTATTTTTCTTCCACCTGAAAACATTTTTGTATATCCACTGAGTAATTGTTAAGAATGCCAAAAATTTGGTAGGTGCTTCCTTTGTACCAGGCTCTGTTCTAAGTCCTTTGTGCATAAAGCTTATTCACTCTCCGCAACTGCCACTTATCATCTCCATTTAATTTATAAGAAAATTGAGGCTCAGCAAGTTTAAAAATCTGCCCAATGTCATATTGCTAGAATATGAATGAAATAATCTAGCTCCAGATTTTATCTTCCTAACCTCTGTGCTATACTACTTCACTTCAATGCCTTAGATTTGTAGTTCTGTACCTGACCCTTTTTAATGTTCATTATTTTCCCTTTCTACTATTACTTTGACATTTTTCACAAAGAATGTCTGGGTTTATCTCAAATTAAGTGTATGAGTAAATGAGTTAATGAATAAATAAAAAATCTTCATTACTCACTTCTAAACCCCTTATGGTCTAGTTGTCCCACTGCCTCTGAAACTTCCCTATCAAAAGTCACAGTTAAATAGGAAAATGACTGTACATAAACAAGAAAGGAGGGAATCATTTTGGAAGCTGTTGGAATAGTCCAAGTGAGAGAGATTGGTAGCTAGGACTGGAGTGGTAGTAACAAAGATGGAGAATGTCAGATTGTTTTAGGGATATTTTAGAGATATTGTAGAGATATTTTAGAGTTAAGTATTCACTGATTGATCTGATGTAGGAGATGAGGGAGAGGGAAGAATAATAGATGCCTCCTACATTTTTGGTTTGATAATTGGTGACTATTATTGCTATTTATGAAGAAGAGTATACTTGGAGCAGGTTTGAGAAAAAAAATGAAAATTGAGTGGGCCATTTTTTGTCTTTTGTGTTTTGTTTTCTGGGTAAGTGTTGTAGGGTGGAGATGTCAAAGGATTGTAAGAGTTTGGAGCTCAGAGAAGAGTCCTTGGCATGAAAATGTTATATGAAGTCATGGATGTGATCACTTAAGGAGAGAATATAGACTGAAGAGAGAAGCAAACCAGGAAAGAGTGCTATCATTTAGGAGCTGAGCAGAGAAGAAGGTAACAAAGGATAATAAAAAAGGAATAGACAATGATGTAGGAATAAAATGAGAAATGTGGTATTACTGGAAATTACATATGTACTCCTTGAGGTTTTCAGAGCCTATCCTACTGGTGAAACTTTTTTACACACCCTGCCTCCACAGCCTGCAAGGCCTTCCTCAACTTCTCTGTCTGACAAACTCCTACTCTTCCTTTAGGAATTAGCCCAATCCTTCTGGAAATCTTTTCTGATTACTCTCCTCTTGCTTCCTAGATAGACATGTCTACAGCACTGTGCCCCTACCTATACCTTAGCGCCAATAACTGGGCACTTAGGACTGTATAATCTAACTGTCTTAAAAACTCTGGTTCTACTGAGGTAAGCACTTTGGGGGCAGTCAGTCTTTTATTTCTAAATCTCTAGCAGCTAAGACAATAACTGTGGGGAAAAAGTGTTTAAGTATTATTGATTGAATAAAATGTATGAATCACTTATTTTTGAGCTCCAATATGTAATGTCAAGCCATTTAATTTCTTTGAGAGAGCTCCATCTAGAAGCTCAACATTGAGACCCACCTGGAGTACAAATTCTGCTTATCTCAAATTGATACTACTCACTTTCTGTAAGACCTCCTTCTTCTATGTCTATTTATGGTGCCAATAATCTTGTTTCCTTCAAATAGAAACATGACACCACTTTTGACTCTTCTCTATATATAGCCAACCACTATTCCTTTCCATTTTCCCTCCATATCTCTTGAATCTGTATCCTATTTCTTCCCCCTCTTAGCATCTTGCGCAAGGTTACTGAGCTATTCAGATACAGAGCCAGGATTGGAATCCATTCCATCTGACTCACTAAGTAATATCACCTTTCTGGCTTATGCTTGGTTAACTGCAATCCTTTGATAATATGAGAGGCAAGTCCAAAGAATATAACTTGTAAATTTCTGGAACACTTTGGGAAGGAAAATACTCCATGGACTTTTGTTTTGTCTTATGTTTGAGATATAAACCAGCTATTTTATGAGGCATTGACAGAGAAATAGATGGATGGACTGGTTTATTTTCCTCAATAGGATGTAATTTGATGACTACCTAAGGATATAAAAGTTTATAAAATGGTAAAGTATTTGTATCTAGAATATTTCTCTTAAAAATCATCAACTGCATTAACTAGGACATCTTACTTTCACTCCCAAAGTTCTATTCTGCTTAGTTTTGATGTCTTCTTCTAAGATTAATTTCCTCCCTAGGCTCTCATCCTAGTCACAGGCTGAACTTTATCTGAGTTTTTGTACATTTTTGTCTCAATCCTGAGTGATAGCCAGTGAATGTTTACCAAAAAATGAATAAATAATTGAATGTACATGATGCTTAGTAAGTGAATATGTAAATACGTATTCACAGTAGTACCAATTAGGTGACTATTTTTTTTCTTTCTTACTATTTGGCTGTCAAGTGAGGATGGAGAGGAAATTATCCTATCATATCTTGACACTGTATCACCCTTAATATCTGCACCATCTCCAAAATCATAAATTCTCATATCCTTTCTGTCTTCTACTCTACCTAAATTTTGCACTATACCATCAAATTCATTGGTTCCACCAGTTTATTTGATCCTCTACTTTCAAAAATCCATAGTTTAAGTTTCTACATTAGCCTAATTAAAATAACTGGATGTGAACTCTTGCTATAAACACTATAAAAACTGTTCAAAATATATGAAATGACTGTTTCAGACAGTACACAACCGGAAGCACCATACTGTGATTAATCCATGATTATCCACTTGATATGAGAACCTGGTACATAGAGGGTAAACTCAAACACAGCATGATAGTCTCACTGAGATGAAAGGGAAAGTCAAAGAACTTGGAGAGACTGAGGTAGTTGGAGTTTATGGATTAGAGTACCAGAAATGAGAAAAGCTAAATGAATAAACTGCTATGGACTGAACTGTGTCACCCCAAAATTCAGATGTTGAAGCCCATGCTCCCAACATGGTGATCTTGTTTAGGAAATCTGTGGAACACCTATAGTTAACATCACAATTAATCGTGGAACACTGAACACTTTCTTCCTAAAACCAGGTATAAGGTGTAAGGTATCTTCTTTGATCTACTCTGTCTACTCAGCACTTTACTGGAGACCATAGCTAGTGTAATTAGGTCAAGAGAGAAAAATAAAAGGCAAATATAAGGGAAAGAAAAAATAAAACTCTATTTCACAGAAAATATGATCATGTATTTTACTTTATTTTTATTTTTTAAAGATTTTATTTATTTATTCATGAGAGAGAGAGAGGCGCAGAGACACAGGCAGAGGGAGAAGCAGGCTCCATGCAGGGAGCCTGATGTGGGACTCGAGCCTGGGTCTCCAGGACCATGCCCTGGGCTGAAGGCGGTGCTAAACCGCTGAGCCACCCGGGTTGCCCTGATCATGTATTTTAAAGTGTTTAAGAATCTACCAAAAAAATTCCTACTCAAACAAATAAATAAGATCTCAGGATACAGAGTCAACATATAAAATAGATTTATTTCTGCATAGTAGAAAAATAATTGGGACACAAAAATTTAAAAATACTACTAACAATAGTATCAAAAGCATGAAACACTTAGGTATGCATCTGACAAAGTATGTGTAAGATTTCTCCACTGAAAACTACAAATCATTGCCAAAAGGAAGAAGACCTATGTAAATGACAAGATATAACATTATGCTAAATTAGAAGACCCACTTTTGTTAAGATAAATTTTCCTCTAGATCAACTATATATTCAGTGTACTCCCAACTAAAATCCCAGCAAGATTTTCTTTATTTGAAGACATTGACAAGGTGATTCTAAAATTCATATAAATATGAAAAGGATCTAGAATATTCAAAATGATTTTTTTTTTAAATAGGAGACCAACATTGAGGTACTTAAAACATCTGATGTCAGGACTTACTGTGAAGGTATAGTAATCATAACAGAGTGAGACAAGGGGAAGGATAGACAAACAACAATGGAACATGATACTTATCTCCCACTCAGACCTCCCCTTTGAGCTCCGAAACATATTTTAATAACTATTTTACATCTCTTCTTGAATGCCTTAAAGACATCCTAAGCTCCATATATCTGAAACCCAACCCATTATCTTTTTCCCTAAACCTGATCTTTTCACTCTGTTCTCCAGCTCCTTCCTTTGCATTCCCCCCACAGTTGTGCAAACCAGAAACTTAAGAGTAATCCTTAAGCCTCTCTCTCTTTGATGCTTCACATCACTGATCCCTTACTAGGGACTTTCAGCCTTATCTCCTAACTGTATTTTGATTTCACCCATCTTTCTCCATTTCCACCACCCTATTCTAGTATCTGTTTCTTGGACTTACGTAAAAGTTTCCTAAACTAATAACCCACATCAACTCTTATCTATTTACATAGTATATTTTTGAAACAAAAATTTTATCATGTTAAACCTTGCTTAAAATATTTCAGTGTCTTTAGAACGATTTTAGGAGAAAGATAAATTATAATATAACTTTCAAGATTTTATCTGTTCCAGTTCCTACTTGTCTCCCTGGCATCACTTTGCACCACACTGTCTCTTGCTTTCTTAGGGAGAAGTGCTTACTTTTGGTTTTTTTACAGAGAAATACTAGAACTCATAATATAGTTGTCAACTGAATGAAAAAATGCATTACATAACCTAACAATACTAAAGGCAAACAATCATCTTCCTTTTCCTAGTGAAATTTGACAATAAGTTGTCATTATATCTGAAGTTCTAACTTTTGGGACAGTTGACATAGTAAAGCTACTGGTGTCTACATAAAATGATAGGAGTTTTATAGTTTTATAGTGTCTTCCAAAAGTCAGTGCACTGTTTTTGTGTTTTTGATATACATTATGTGTTTCTATTTAGCTACCATCTTGTGACACTGAGAATGGAAAGATTTTCCTTTAAAGTATATTCCATCATGTGCTCCTCTGTCTATCATGTGTAGTTCAAAGGTCATGAAAATGTAAAGCTTCAGGATAACAGGGGAACAGTTTTTCAGAAGAGAATTCACAACTTCTTGGTCATAGCACACATAACAGAAGATGTGTATCATAAATTTCCATGGGACCTACCAGAGATTATGAACAGTTTTGTGAGTACTAAAACTCCACCCAGTTCTGGCTTTTTAAGAAAGCATATTGTAAGTAAGTGTGCAAGAATTACATTATTTGGGAGGATAATCTTACATCTAATTTCTAGTATTCTAACATTACACCATTCACAAATTTCAGACTTTACCTACCATTAATAATAAATTACTTGTAGTACATCTCACCAGTAAACTGGGCACAGGAATGCAGTATGACATGAAAGTATACAAGCTACTTCTTTAGAAGGAAACATTGAACAGTTTCATGCCCTCACTGTTCTAGCCTGAATGAATGTAACAATACACATGCTGAGTACCAGAGAGTAAATTATGTACACATTTATATGCTAACATTAAAATATGCCTTTATATAAAAACATTTCTCTTTTGAATGTGTCTATAGACCCAAATATTTATGCATGTCCCCAATAACGTTGCTTGTAAATTCCATACCCATAAATATTGGAGAGTAGAGGTCATGGAATTCTTGTTAATAGTATATATTTCTTAAACAGTTAGAAGATTATATAAGAAAGTAATATCCTCAGGGCTTATGTGAAGGCTGTGTACTGTGGTTAAGTCCATTAGTGACTGTACATGGAGGAGTTAATAGGCTCCAGTGGGTTAGCTGGTTTCCTCTCAACTCCATTGATGTCCCATTTCTCTTTGTCATCCCTGATGGTCAGTATCTGTGAGAAAAGCTAATCATTTGTTCCTCTAACCCTTGTAGCAATCTCTTCTATGGCATAATCTAGCCTTCTCTTGAAACCTGGAGCCCAGGACTTTCTACAGTAGTATTTGGCATTATGTTATAAATCTTTGATCTCAAGAAAGGCTTTTCTAAAAATATGTTAAATCTGACTTTATACTACTTCTACCCACAGATTCTTCTTCTGATTCCTGGGCTATACTCAACAAACCTCCTCAGTAGCCTGCGTCTTCCCATGATATTTCTTTGTCATTTTTGTGTCTTCAATTTTCATTTTTTCCTGATTAATCTCCTCAGTTCCATCAACTATTCGCCATGTGAAATGTTTCTCTAACTTCTCAAACAATGCCCCCTTGGAAAGTAGAACCCCCAAGATGGAAGGTGATGTTCCAGATGAATACCATTTGCAATTTTTTTAAACATTCAAGGGATTTCTAAAGAACCATCGTGCAAGCTGAGGCAGATGCTGAGGGGAAGATATGCAGGTAGAGGGAGTACTAGTGTGAAAGTACATCATGAGGGACACCTAGGTGGTTCAGCGATTGAACATCTGCCTTTGGCTCAGAGTGTGATCCTTGGGATTAAGTCCCACATCAGTCTCCCTACATGGAGCCTGTTCCTTCCTCTGCCTATGTCTCTGCCTCTCTCTGTGTCTCTCATGAATAAATAAATGAAATTAAAAAAATAAAGTATATCATGAAAGTTTATGGCATCACAAGAAAGTCAACATGGCTGCCAACTAGAGTATGGTATGCTAAAGAGTTTGGAAATTTTCCTTCAGGTAACCCAGAGCTTTCAAAGGTTTCAAAACAGAATCATTGCACAGTATGACTTATGTTTCAGAAAATCCCCATTGGTATTAATGTTGCAAATAGTTTGCAAGGAATAAAATTAGTTCAGGAAAACTAGTTAAGAGATTCATCCAAGTAAAAGGGATTTGATAAAAGCAGAGATAGATCCTAGGCACATTTTTAAAAAATCTACGAGATTGGGTAAATAAGTAGAGGCTGTTTCTAAAATATACACCTTTAAGAATGTGGAGTCTAGGTCCCTACTAACCTTGTGGAAACACACATATTTCCCCCATAATGATTCAGAAGCATATGTGCTACATTCAGTGGGCCATATCCACTCAAAGTTGTGCATTAGGCAGAATTTATCTTGGGATTTTCTTGTTCTGAACATTTCTACCATGTTTTTACCATGCTTCTTTCTGCAGGCCACAGCAATTGAGATGCCATCTTTCCTTTGTCTTTCCTCATGGGAAAAATGAGGCAGCATAGTTAGAAAAAAAAAAAAAAAAGACCAGTGTACTGATAGACAATCATAGATTCATAGCTTAGCTCTGATACCAACTACTTTTATAATCCTAGACAAGTTTACCTTTCTGATATTCAATTTCCTCACTTGTAAAAAATATTCAGAGGTCCTTTTGAGATAAATGATAGACATGATAGATGATAGATGATAGATAGATAGATAGATAATCAATGCCTGGCACATACTCTGCAGTCAAATAAGCAAGACTTCTAAGTCTTGCATTAGAAAGTTGGAGGGGATTGGGGATCCCTCGGTGGCTCAGCGGTTGAGCGCCTGCCTTCGGCCCAGGGCATGATCCTGGAGTCCTGGAATCGAGTCCCACGTCGGGCTCCCTGCATGGAGCCTGCTTCTCCCACTGCCTGTGTCTCTGCCTGTCTCTCTCTCCCTCTCTCTCTCTCTCTCATAAATAATTTTTTTTTTTTAAGAAAAGAAAGTTGAAGGGGATGAGGTAGATGGCAAGGCTTGGAACCAGCATTTCACAGAAGTGTTATCTGGCTTCTTGCCAGACACCAGAGCTTGCTGACTTATGAGTGACATTTTTATCTTGAAGTGCAGAACTGAGCCTGATGGAAAGATTAACTGGGTTACATTCAGCTCAGGAATGTTTTTAAAGCCTAAATAAGCTGGAGAATCCCTTTTGCTTGGACTTGGTGCTGGCTCAGCAGCTTGATTTCTACCTCTGCTGTCACCTGGTCCTTCTGTTCTTCTGTTGGGAGAAACTTTGGGGGAAGGCAGGGCTTCCTGAATCCTACACTGCATTATATTAGCAGGTTGTCAATGTCTCACCACCTTTACTGCAAAGCGGGTACTGTTACAGAATTAGCAGACCGCACCACCATTTCGGGGATTGTTGTTACCCTCAGCCAACCCTGGTTTTCTTTTACACTCTCACATTAGGGCATACTGGAGAAGCCACTCCAGAAAAGGTCCACACAGGGTAGATGGAGAGTTTGGGTGGTAGAAAGGCAACTACTTGTATCTTGAGCCCCTCTTCTGTATCACTGTGATCCTGTATGCTAGGGAAAGGGAATATAGGAGACGTCAATGACCTTCTGTGCTATAAAGAGAACACAGGACATGTTTGCACACAGTTAAATGATTAGATGATGGGCCAGGTGGGTAAACACCATGATCTCCCCACCTACCCAGGATTCTACTCTGGCACATGTATATGAGGACTCCTCTTGGAAGTAGGTCTGCTTAGTCAACCTCTCCTATATTAATTTCAAATGCTAGGGACTTCCTACTATATCCATCATGGTTTGATTCTTCATGAGTTGGAAACCATTCTTGAGGAAACAAACTCTATATTTTTTAAAAGATTTTATTTATTTATTCATAAGAGATAAAGAGAGAGGCAGAGGATGAAACAGGCTCTCTGCAGGGATCCCGATGCGGGACTAAATTCCAGGACCCCAGGATCACGACCTGAGCCAAAGGCAGACGTTCAACCACTTAGCCACCCAGGTGCCCACAAACTCCATATTTTATAAACACATGAATCAGAGCATGATTTTATTTTACCTAAAAGATTCCTCTTTCAAATCTCAAAATGTATCCCATGGTGGCTTATTGACCAAATATGTGCCCACTACTTTCAACTCTCATAATAGAGTTTACTGATTCACTCAGGTGAATGACCTATAAGTGCCAACTAGTACCCAGGCTTGTATCAGTGGGACATATCAAATAGAGGAAACCAAGGAAAATATGATAATTGTTTTATCTGTCTAATCTCTTGAATGTAAATGCCTTGAAATCAGAGGATTCTTTTCATAGCTTCTTTCTGTATGCCTAGTTCATTCCTTTATATCTGCCATGTAACAGATACTGAGTAAATAATTTTTTTTTTACTCATGAGAGACACACAGAGAGAGGCAGAGACATAGGCAGAGGGAGAAGCAGGCTCCCTGCAGGAATCCTGATGAAAGATTGGATCCTAGGACCTCAGGTGCCCCTGAGTAAAGAATTTTTGAAGGATGAGTGAATGGGTAAATGGAAGAATTATCCTACTTAAAAAAAAAAAAAAAAAAAACATTGTTCTCTTTTAAACAGACAGATAACTAACTATTCAGTGGGCTTTGAGTAGGATAAGCAATTGCTCTGAGGTCCTCCACAGTCTGAATAGTAAAATAATTTGTCAGTTCAGAGTATGAGTCTCTTCTCTGCATAATTATTCAAAGAAGAAGTTTAAGGATATAAATAAAATAGCAGTCTTGTGTGTGTGGAGTTGGCTATATATGTTAGCCATGTAAGTAAAATTTAGAAGGCCATTCAAATAAATGAATTATGAATTCCACAAAATTACGGTAACGAAGAGAGATGGAAAGTTTTCCTGTTCATCTGAGCATCCGTATTTTTAAGCCAACTATTAAATACATAAATGCAGATAAGTTTAGATTACCCTATGTTCCATACCCAGATATCTCTGGAACTGTCAAGCCACCATAATACTCCTATAGAGACTTATGAACCCTTAGAAAAATATACAAAATTCATACTTTGTGAAGTAGCTTTCATTAATAATATAATAAAATACCTGATGATATAATTTTCAACTAAACAGAGTGTTTAATAGCTGTGGAATGAACCAAACATTTACAGAACACCTACTTTATAACAGACCCCTATCTGTGGGAATATAGTAATTAATAAGATCCTCAGCTAATATTTCAGCTAGTGAGACAAGACACAGGCATCTGCAAACTTATCTGACGCCAAAAGATTTAAAAGACAATCTCATAACACAGTGCTAGTTATGGCAATTAATTTCTAAAACCATGATAACAAAAACAAATGAATGATTTTGGGGGAAAGCCATCTACCATAATCACTCTTGCCTGTCTTGACCTTGAATTTTGAAGCTGATCTGCACATGACCCATTGGGCTGGCTCCTAATAAAAAGGAATTTGGGCCCTTTGCTCCTTCTAGGAATGATCTACTTTCTGCTTCGTTCCTGTTTGTTTCTTATTCTTTATTCTATCACCACATCTCTTGGTCTGGGAGTCCTTAAACATATGGGAAAGTTTGAACTCTTGTTTTTTACTCTAGGAATTCCTTATCAGACATGGCTCCACCAACTGGGTCCAGGCCCCAGGACTGTGCCATAGATAAGCCTCATAGCTAAGGTACTATGTAGCTTTTTTCCAAGTTTCACCTTTGGGATAGATGTAGGGATATTTAGTTTTATGATACTGAAAACCCCATCTTCATTTTAGATGGATATTTTATTTCTACTATAATTTGACCATATCTTTTCTCTGACAGTGAAATGACATTACTCCTATGTGAGAGAACATGAAACTAGATTTTTCAGATTCAAAAGGAGTTTCATTGCTGCACTTACTTGAAACAACCAAATATTTTCACTGGCATCTGGGAGTATAGCCAACAAACACAAGTGGTCATTTTCTTTATGAGCAGGATGAGGGGATTTGAGTATGACTATTTCTCAGGTTCTTTATAGTTTTAATTTACAAAGACTCTTTAACCTTAATTCTTAAGGAAGATGGAACTATATTGATCCAAAATTCAATATAAACACTTGATTTTTCAGCCATGTAACATTAGAATTAGAAGGAATTTAGAAAGTATGTATGATAATTCTTTTATTTCACAGGCAAAGAAAAGGAGGATTGAAAGGAAATGACCTGTTCAAGATCACACATCAAATGAGTTCAGAGACGACCTTGGATTTGGGGCCTGTGACTCTATTCTGCTGACCTTCCATGGTCTCAGGGAAAACAGGCTGGAGGGGTAGGTACTTTTGGAAGCAAGTATTTAAAATTTTCCACAAATACCTGGCACATTCACACGTGCTAAATGCTGGGATTTGACTCAAATTCTCAGCTATCATAGAAGCCATGGAGATTGGCTATTGATCCCTCAGCTTATATTGGTCTACAGCCCAGTAAAGTACTCAAGCTTGGTCCTGAGTCTGAGATGTTCATTTTTGCTCTTGTTTCCTGCTGACCATTTAGCTCTTGCTGGAAAAATATTCCTAAGCCACCATGAAGGTGCAGTGGATTTAACTTCTATGCTTTTCCATATGTGCCTTCTTCTAACTGAAGCATCATTTCTAACCAGAAAACATTTTGTTTTATATCTCATCATTGAACTTTTTAGAATTCAGGAATGGCATCCAAAAATTTTCCAAGAAATCTTAGAAAAGGTCTGGCACTCTCTAGGCAGTACTGATGGCTTTAATCAAAGAATGGTTAATATATGTTGAAGGGGCTTCTTCAAACTCACTTTACTAGTCTCTCCTGAATTTTCAGATAATCATAATTTGCTTCCATTTCTTCTGAAAATTGAAGTGATAACACATTTCTTGATGAGATCATTCTGCAAAATTATGAATAAAAGGAAACTTTGAATATTATAAGATATGTTCATTTTTCCTTGGAATCATAAAAGCTGTGGCCACAGCCATTTTGCAGCTCCATTCCTCCCTCTCCAGCTACCATTCCTAAATTTAAAACCCTGGAAAAATTACAATTTCACCAGCCACCACTCGTACCCAGTGTCAGCAGCTCATATAAAACCAGGGAAAATATAGTCAGGATTAAAGAAATCTGTAAAACTGTGAAGTAAGACCATAGCATGTAAAATGCAATTCCTCTTACCAAGTACATAATTTATTAGGAAAGCTCTTTAAAGGAAATCTGCTTGACACCTTATCCTTGGCAATTGCTTACTTTTTTAGAGAACAAAAATGGATAGAATGTTTCCCAGTATAGGAATTCATTAATTTCTTAATAAATATATCTATGTCTGTGTTTCATATTCCTCTGCCCCCCATGCACAATTCTCCTTTCCCATCTTTCTTCTGCAGTCCTAAAATAAGAACTTCCTTATAACTAGTCTCAGGGCTAGAGCTAACCAGAATTCATCCCTGAGCCATGGTCCAACATTGTAGTGGGGGGATTTCATCTTTCTCTCTGATTATTTTCTTAAGAAACCATCAGTTAGCCACAATTTAGGACAACTTTGCAAATAGGAGTCCTTCATTTTCAGATCTCTTCTTTCAAAATACAGTAAAGAGGAGTCAATGTCACAAGTGCTTTCTCTTGGCTGGAGCCCCCCTGTACTCTCAGGCACATATTGTTCTTGTATATCTGAGTTGCTGGACATCCTCAGGTTACAAATGCTTTAAGCTGCATGTTGGATGGGACCATGTAATCATCAGGACTTGGGTGTAGAGATTAGCTTTTGATCTTCTAACATTGTTGTCTCTGCAGTTTTCAAAACTCCATTCAGCTTCTAGAAAGGGAATACTCATTTATTTATTCAAAGTGAAGCCCTGAGATATTATTTTATATTATCATCTCTAGGTCTTCTTTCTATCCTGAGGAAAGGATAGGAAAGGCCTAACTCATTCATTTCAGAGACAAAACTACCATTAGGGGGTGAGGTGGGATAGTGGGGAGCAGAGATAGCATAATATGTAGCCATTGATCAAAGAAGGACACATGCAGGAGAAATAGAGGGAAGGTCCCATCCCAAGCCCTATACACAGAAGTTCTAGGTTGGCTGGTGCCATGACCCTGCCCTTGGTTTTCCAACTCTGTTCATACACATAGCTCCATTGTTTGCCAAGGGGCTGGCTCAGGCCAAGGATAAGTTTATCCCATGGTCACCAAAAAGAACTTATGTGGAGAACAGGGGTGCTGTGGGATAGGAATTGGTCATGACCTCCTACATTTCTTATTTAAAAATTTGCTCCCAAGACAATGTATCCCAGGGCAAAATCTTAGGTTGTCTCTTCCTAATTTATGTGTGGAGACATGACGTTAAAAAAGCAATATGAGTTCAAATTTTTAAAGATTTATTTCAATAAAACATCAAAAAAATTAAAACTCTTGCTTTAGAATTTGCATTTTCATCTGTTGATCCAAATACTAATAACAGATCAATCAGGCAAATGTTATTAGATTCCAGGTGAACCTGTGCTTGGAGTAGAGCAAGAAGAAAAGATGAAATAAAAGGAAGAGTGAGTTAAAAGGAAGAGTGAGTTAGAAAGATCTAGTAGTCTTCTTGGGCACGTCTTTACATCTAAACAAAAGCCAGATCAATTCGGTGTCTTATTTGGTGACTTGCTCATTTACCTTGCAAAATGGATCATGTATCTCCTGAGATACCACAGTTCTGAATGTAAAAACACTTAAAAAACATAGGCTGGCCACAGTTTTGTTACCATCATTATTACTGTTAGCCATTATATATAGAACACTTACTATGAGCTAAATACAGTACTAAGTATTTTATATATCATGTCATACTAATAACAACACTATGAACTATTATTTCCACCTAGACTTGATGAGGTTAAGTACTTCATTAAGTATAATACAACTCACAATTGGCTTTTCTGCAACTCAAAGATTCATTCTATCAGGCTGCAGAAAATCTATTTCTTCATGAAAATGCATTCCAAAATGTATTTCCTTCATACAACATAGATCAAAAAGAAAATTCTGACTTTGGTTAAATTTGTGCGAAATTCAGTAGTCTGGACCACCAATACCTTTTTTGGGCTCATAGACATGTCCGTATATTTAGTTATGATTCTTTCATACAAGTTGCAGAGTAAATGAGACCATGGGGCAAGGACTAGGAGGTAATTTGATCATCCTCCAGCTGAAAAAGTAATTATTATTATGTTAAAAAATAACTGGAGAGTTTCATTTCTTTAAAAACCATAACTTCTTAAATAAAGTAATTCTATGGATAGTTATTTTGATTTTATGGTGTTTTTCTTGTTGTTGCTATGTGTTTTCTTTTTCCAGTTATATATTTCCAGTTATATATAATATATATATATTTTCCAGAATATATATTAATCATTATATATTTCCAGTTATATATAATATATATATATTTTCCAGAATATATATTAATCATCTATTTCCTCTCCCAATTGTCCTTTATTTAATCATAAAGGATTTTAAACATAATGGTAAAAATAAGGAATAATATAAACATATACATAACATATATGTTTTTATATTCATCATTCCCATGAGTGATTTTATATTCATGTCTGTAAATATTCGTGCACCTTATATTGTTTTGCAGGTTTTGAAATTTGATGTGAATAATTTCACATTTTATGTTTTGCTTCAAAATGTTTATGCTATTGAAAATTATCCCTGTCAATATATACTATCCATTCATATTTTGTATCTAAATATTATTATTATTAGAACTAATGCTTCAGTGAGCAGGCTTTTATGTACTAATATAAGTTGTTATCTAGAAACACAATTGCTGGCTGGCTGGGACCATAGAGCATGTCCATCTTTAGCTTTGTAACATATTGCCAAAATTGACCCAGCCTGGGAGAACTCCAAATAACCTCATGGGACTGCAGCAACCAGAAAGTGGATTTGCTGAAGTGGGTTAACTTCATGGGTGGACACAGGGGTGTATACAATGCTGCTTTCTTTCCATGAGACTGTTGTAATAACATAGCTAATTTCTTGCAATCTTGAAAAATTTGGCAGATTATAACATGAAGCTGAGATATCTGTATATATTGAGTTTTTTTGTTTCAATTTTCTTTTCCTCTCACTTCAGTGTAAAAATAAAATGAGTTCTAAGTTTGAGCACTGTGTAAATAATGCTTCTCAATTAGGTCTACTACTGGCATAGAGTATTCATGCTTTAAGAGCTGGAAAAACAAAGGTTTAGAACAGAGCAGTGCTTCTGAGACTTTAATGTGCAGAGTTACCACCTGGGCTTCTCATGAACTTAAATATCTTTATTTAGGGGCATCTGGGTGCCTCAGTGGTTGAGTGTCTGCCTTTAGCTCAGGTCGTGATCCCGGGGTCCTAGGATCGAGTCCCACATCAGCCTCCCTATAGGGAGCCTGTTTCTCCCTCTGCCTATATCTCTGCCTCTCTCTGTGTGTCTCTCATGAATAAATAAATAAAATCTTAAAAAAAAAAAAACACCTTTTCTATTTAATATTCTGGGGCTGGGAAGAGAGTTTCCAGTTCTAACAAGCTTCCAGGCAAGGGCAATGCTGCTGCTGTTCTGAAGACCACAATGAGCAGGGAGGACTAACCTTGAAAGAACAAGCATTTGCTGATATTTAAACCTTCCCAGACATAATGCAAATTATTTTTAAAAATCCCTTATCTTTTGTTTTTCTTTAATCACCACCAGATTATGTAATAACCAAAACACTTTTGGATCAACTTTCAAAAAATCCGTAAATTTTTTATAGAAGTGATGGAGTCTGTTACAACATACCAAAGGTACATCTGTCAATCTCATTTTTGGTGAAATAACTTGAGAGTATACTTACTTCAAACATGGTAATATGTCTGTCTTCCATTAACTTTTCCGCTATCTTTTCTGAGACATAATTGATGTATAACACTGTGTAAGTTTAAATTATACAATATGTTGGCAAATCGAACTTCAATAAAAAATATATATTGAAAATGTATGCAATATGATGATTTGATAATGTATATATTGCTTGTGTATGTGATGAGAACACTTAAGATATACTTTCTTGTCAAGTATATAATGCATATTTTTTATTATAATCACCATGCTGTACATTATATATCCATAACTTATTCATCTTATAACTGGAAGTTTGTACCCTTTGACTAACATCTCCACATTCCCTGCACCTCACTTCCTCTGGAGACACCACCACCCACCTCCAACCCTGAAAACCACCATTCTACTTTTTGTTTCTATAAGTTTGACTGTTTTAGATTCCACATTCTTCCAGCCAGATCATATAGTATTTGCATTATTCTGTCTTGACTTTTTTCACTTCACATAAGACCTTCAAGGTCCAACCATGTTGTCACAAATGGCAGGATTTCCTTCTGTACTATGGCTGGACAATATTCTAATATCTATATCTATCTATATCTATATAATTTACTTTATTCATCCATTCATGGACACTTAACATGTGTCCATGTCTTGAATATTGTGAATAATGCTGCAATGGGGCTGCAGATATCTTTTTGAGATAGTGATTTTGTTTTCTTTGGCTAAGTATCCAGAAGTGGAATAGCTAGATCACATGACAGTTCTATTTTAAATTCTTCTGAGAAGACTCTGTGCTGTTTTCGATAGTGGCTATACTAATGTACTTTCCCATTGACAGTGCAGAAGAGTTCCCTTTTCTCCATACCCTTACCAACACTTCTTATTCCTTTAAAATAGGCATTCTAACGTGTGTGAGGTGATATCTCATTATGATTTGGATTTGGATTCTCTTGATTACTGGTGCTGTTGAGCATCTTTTCAAGTACCTGTTGACCATCTGTGTCTTCTTTGGAAAGAAATTTGTATGTCTTCTACTCAGGCCTTTTGTACATTTTTAATTGGAGTGTGTGTGTGTGTGTGTGTGTGTGTGTGTGTGTGTGTGAGTGTGTATGAAGAGAGAGAATGTTATGTTAGTTCCTTATGTATTTTGGTTATTAACCCCTTGTTAGATATATGGTTTACAAATGTTTTTCTCAATCTATAGGTTGCCATTTCATTTTATTGCTTACTTTTTGCTAAGCAGAAGCTTTTCAGTTTGATGAAGTACCACTTGTTTATTTTTGCTCTTGTTGCTTGGGTTTTTGGTATAATATCCAAATAACGGTTGCCAAGACCAATGTCACAAAGGAAAATAGCAAGAGAAGACTAAAGGAACAAAGGAACTACAAATCAGTCAGAAATCAATAAGATGACATTAATAAGTCCTTACCTATCGATAATTACGCTTTTTATTTTATTTATTCATGAGAGACACACACACACACACAGAGGCAGAGACACAGGCAGAGGGAGAAGCAGGCTCCATGCAGGGAGCCCAACGTGGGACTCGATCCCAGGACTCCAAGATCATGCCCTGGGCTGAAGGCAGGGGCTAAACCGCTGAGCCACCCAGGCTTCCTGATAATTACTTTAAAAGTAAATGAACTAAATTATCCAAACAAAAGGCATAGAAAGACTGAATGGATTAAAAACAAAGCAAAACAAGCAAACAAAAACCAACTAAGTAGTTGCCTAAAAGAGATTCACTTTGCTTCAAGGATACATATAGGCTTAAAATGGAGTGATGGAAAAAAATATTTCATGCAATCAGAAACCAAAAGAGAGGAAGGACAGCAACATTTACATCAGGCAAAATAGATTTTAAGTCAAAAATTGTAACAAGAGACAAAGAAGTTTGCAACAATTGTAAATATACATGCATCCAACATTGGAGAATTAAATACATTATGCAAATACAAACAGATCTGGAGGAAGAAAAAGAAACCAATACAATAATTTTAGGGGATTTCAGGACCCTGCTTTCTAAAGAGATAGAAAGAAAGAACACAATTTTACATCAGCATCCCTGAACCGACAGCCTTCTGCAGAAAGACAAAAACCTGAGGGCTACTGTAAATCCTTTAGGAATTACTATTTATGTTCCCAGCCTTCATGGTGCCAAATGCCAGGCAACATATATCATGAATGAGAGCTTTGGAGACAATATGGGGGTTGGTATACTGTTCCTTTTATCCTTGGGTATTTAACAAGACATAATGAATTAGTAAAAATTGAGTGGACACTAATGGTCAAAACTAACTGTCTATATACCTTTTCTTCTAATTAAATATCAAGAATTTCACCATTAAGACCAAGTTTAAGCAAAATGCTTCAAGATGGGGGAAAGTTGTCATACTTGCTGTTTTTACACATCAAGTTATTTACTAATAATTCTTCTAAATAAATATATATATTTCCCCCATTGAGAAGAGTGATTGAACAGAATATGTGATAGTATCCTAATTAAATAATAAAACACATATTACTGACTTATATCAGTTGTAAAAACAGTTTGGCATAAATCTTGCTAATATGTCTGTCTACCTATTCAAATAATTTGGCTTGATTTCAGTAGTTTCAATGTATTCCCTTTCCCACTCTCCCTCCAAAAAAGAACTGAATTCTAAGTCATAGGATAATAACTCCTCTTTGTATAGAATCCTGGCAAATTCTTCCAGCCAGCATAGTAGTTATGTAGCAGAGACCTAGGGGTCCCAAGGACAGAAAACTTGTGAATGTGTGTCTTTTATTCTATGTGGAATTGCCAAGTTTTCACTGGACAAAGACCAAGGCTTTTCTGGGAGTGGTTCTGGACCATCTTTGGTTTCCTGGCAGGATGTGTGTTTCTGACTGTGCTGGGTCAAGTGCATAAAAGATTAGTTATCAGAAAAGGCAACAAAAGAGTTCACCTTTGTTTTCCTTTTTCAGAACCTAGTCTGTGGCAATGGATGTATGGAAAGAGGGGAGGAGTCCATTGCCTTGGGTATGGCAGTGGAAGGGCAATCATACCCTGAGCCTGACTTTGGTACAGACTGAATCTTCTGTGTCTGGACAGCCCACTCTGCTTACCTACACCCTGTGGACTTCCACCTTCTCCTGCTGATGCCTCTCATCAATGGATAATTCTTCTCTAGTGCCTTTGGTTTATTCTTCATGAGATAATTCTTCTCTAGTGCCTTTGGTTTATTCTTCACGAGAAGTCCTCAGTTTGCTGTGTCTTAGGCTCTGTGTCTTTCATGCCCTGCCCACCATGTGCCTTTGTCTCACCATATAGTCCCATTCCCCAATGATCTCTGTCACATAGGAAAAACAAGATGGCATAGAAAAGAATGAGACTTGTAGTCAGACCATCAGTCTGCTTCATCACAGTTTGGATATGGGACTTTGGGGAAATTATTTGAACTCTCTGAATCTTAGTTTCTTTTAAAAAAATGAGGAATAGAAATATATTCTTCACAGTGTAAATTATGTAGAGCACCTAGGGTAATGTTTGGTACATGCTTGGCATTTTACACATGCCATTATATTATTTTAAGATCCTTGTGTAGTTGGACATTACTTTTATTCATATTTTACCACATAGCAGCTAGAATAGAGCTGAAACACTAAAACATGGTATGTATGAAAATTGAGGTAATCTAGCTTTGCTGCTTTCTAGTTGTGCGATTTAAGGAAATTCCTTAAAGTCTCAGTCTAAATTTTATTATCTAAAATTTAGCAGAATCACAGTAAATTTCCAGAGTGTTGTATGAAGCTTAAATGTGGTAATGAATCAAGGTAATCAACAAAGAGCCACAGCTGATAGATATTCAACAAATATTAGGGACTATTCTTCAGAAAACAGAGAGTGATCAAGCCAGGAGTAATTGTTTCTACAAATTAGATTGGCCTCTTCCTGTCTGCCAGAGCTCACTGTCATTTAGGTAAGGCATTGGGGTGGTGGGAGAGGTGCAGACCTTTAGGGATTCTCTGGGATTCTTTGCTCTCATGTACAAAAGTAGAAGCTGAAGCACAGGGAACTGCGGGGCCTGTCCCAGGCCACACAGGGAGCTAATGGCCAAGCCTACTGGAGTCCTGGCTGTTTCCACAGTTCCCCAGGGTCTGACCTCTCTGCCACCTCTCATTTCTGTGCCTTTTGACCTACAGGAGTGCACAGCAAGGCCTTTGACAAATAAACAGTGGCCCAGAGATTAAGCTGCACCTGAAGCTGGTTATGCAGGTTCACTTAGCATTTGAACCAGGGGCGGAAACTCAGCTATACCCAGACTGCAAAGGGATTAACCCATTCTCAGACTCAACCAGTGAATTATGGCCCACTTAGCAAGTACACAAAGGGAGGTAAGAACTAAATCTCATTAAGAGAAACATAAACCTGTATAAATTTTTTAAATAAGCAAATAAAAAAGAAAAAAAAAACAACTACAAATAAAATAATTGAAAAGAAACCAAATATATTTGGATGTGCAGAAAAATTCCAGATAACCTCTCTCCTGGCACTCATACATCATGGATAAGAGGGGAATATGATGGAATACAGTGAAAGGGTCATTTTCTGTGAGAATTCTTGGGGGCCATCTTAGGATGACCGACTGCCATCGGGTTTCAAACATCTTTGTTATCTCTTCAAGTACTCTACTTCAGGCAAACTGAGCTTCTTTCTGTGCCCTAAACAAGCTGACTTTGCTCCTACCTCAGGGCCTTTGCATTTACTATTCCTTAGGTATGCATAGAGATTTTGCTTAGAAGTTACACCCACAATGATCATTCTGATCATTCTAGTTAGAGTGGTGCTCTCTGCATCCTCATAGAGATTCTCTTTATCACCCTCACACTTCGTGCCACCTAAATACTATTCACTTATTTACTGTTTTTTGTGTTTATGGTCTTTTGCTGTGCCCCTCCCCCCATGTAAACTCCTTGAGTACAAGGACTTGTCTTGTTCATTGTTGCCGCCCCAAAGCCTGGATGAATGCTGACATGTAATAAGCCTGCTATGAGTACCGACTAAGCACACACATGGATGCATGTTTTGTGGAAAGTTGGAAAATAGAGGGTACTAGGACTGAGTTGTGAGGGAGGAGGATGCAGTGTTTAGCTACAGCTAAAGGCCTTGAGTGGTTAAGAATTTGAACACAATCCTAACAGCAATGGGACTCTCTTGGAGAGAAAACAAGGATGGAGAATATAAGAGAGTTCCAGCTCCAGGCGATCCTGTAACATAGGCCCCCACCTGTGCTTAGGGAACATTGAGCATTGAGCATAACACTAAGGAGTGAGGTGACCTGCACCTGCCACCATCCCCTCCACTCTAATGCCAGGTTCCCTTGGAACTATAGAACAAATCTGCCTTCCCACTATACCTTGTCCAAAGGAATGATGGATGAAAATACCATATTATATGTATGATGCTGGCTCAAAGGAGAAACATCATGTACTTGCAATAATAATTATTCGGTCTTAATTTCCAGATACGTTTAAGGGACCAGCAGAGGGAACATGCAGCCATCAGAATTGCCTTTTGTTTCTTCCATCAGGTCTGAAGATGTGCCTCCTTCCAAACCGTGAGCTAGACACAGTGGATGTGGGTGTAAGTTTCCAAATCTGCAGTTCATTAGGCCCCTCCTTTGGTACAATATTATTTTTAAAAATCCCTGATGGTTTGTTGTGAAGGAAAAGAATTCCCCTATGTGACACATATTGGGTACATGTGCAGAATAAACTGAGATTTTAGCATCCCTTGACAATTACATTTCTTGCTATATCAGCTGTTTTAACACATTTTCTTCTTCGTTACTTAGGTTTTAATTATATTTATGCTCAGACACTAGCATATGGTATTAGGTTCCAAATGTTAAATAAAACGTGTTTGTACCATTTATTGTGAGATGATGTTTTTCCACATTGCATATTAATTTTTCCAAAAACTTTATTTAACTGTTATTGATGGAAGGGATGTATTAAGATACTTTCAACATTCTTAACCTAGGATCCTTCTTAGGCAGTATCACACTGTAGCAGGTAGCAGGGCTTTGTATATATATGTAATACATGTTTTATATGTATATATAAATCAGTGATGCCTTTTATTTAACTTAATGGATGAATAACCTCAGCTGTAAATATTTTCATTCATAGAATTACTCCTGTGATACAGCAGACATGTGGTCTTGTGGCAACACTTGAGCTGACTGAGGCCAGATCAAAGTAAATGAAAGAAAGTGGTACCTGTTTGGGAGTTTTAATGGTCAACTGGGAATTTCTTCTCTAGTTACCTCCTAATAAAATGAGATTTTACTGATATGAAATGACAGGAATTGCAGGGTTCGGATTGGCTTGCCAGAATTTGCCAAGAGAATCTGTGTCCCTTGGGCTTGAGACCAAAGTACATAATTAATTTTTTTGCCCAGGCCTGTGGGAGTACACACGATTTGTCATAAAGCAGGCTACTGGCATTCTTACACTTTGAGTATATTTGTTTCACTAGAAAGACTGAGGAAGAAGCTGTTAGTAAAACTATGTTGATCTTCTTTCAGAGGAGGAGAAATAGAGCCTTAGGGTGAAAGGGAGAAGGTTCAGAGGAATAGCTGATGTGTCCGTGATAATTATGTTTACATGGGTAAGAGGTGTCAAAGTGACATTACTCATGAGGCTGATTTGAACAGAATGTTGCAAATCACTTTCAAGATTTTTTTTGGACTTCCCCATATTTTTGGAGGTTGGAGTCAGGATTACTGGCTTTGGTAATTAATCCTTCCCAGCCTGCATTCTTTGCTACTGAGCATAGCGGTGATTCAGGGGCCCAACCTGCTAAATCAAGATAATGCTTGACCTCTGGAAGCAGAAGCCTTTTCCTCACTTAGCTAGAGAAACTAAACCCAGGAGCACAATCAGTAAAATCAACAGAGTTCATATTTGAAGAGCTGTAGAAGGAACTTAGAATACCTACTTTAGGCATTTCAAGGGTATTGTAAAAATATAATATAAAAAATTATAAACTCAGTGGACAGAGTTGGGTTTTGTGTATGAGTACAGACGTGGGGCCCTTAAAGAGCTGTAATATGTTCAAAGGAACAGTTGGTTTCAACATAAGCTTATCGCAGATAATCTTTCATGTCTGCTGTGCTTGCCTGTTTATTTGCCTGGCATTCATTTCGCAAGAATATTATATATATATTAATATCACAGCAATGGGTAAAGAGACTCCATTGGTTTGGTTTCACCAGAGTTAAGATTGTTTGAAATTATTTTGTCCAATAAACTATCCTTATCTTTCTTTTACTCTGCAATTAGTTATAATGTCGTTAGAGAATCCCAATGACTCTAGCAAGATCCTGTAGATAAAATGATCACTTTGCTTTTTGTCAAGAAAGGGAAATCGGATCACTTTTCCACTATGAAACCAATTAAGTCTTTTTCTAAATGTCATCCTTCTTTATTACTGCTCTCACATTATTGTGCCAGAGGAGACCCATCAAGTTTCATAAGACATTAAAGAGCAGAGAGGCCCCTTTTGAAAGAGTTAAGGTTGAAGGAGCCATACTCTCTAGTATGGGCATCAGCACCTGGCACAAAGTAGGTACTTCAAGAAAATATTTGAGTGATAAATTAAATGGTGATTTTCTGTTGTTTTAAGAGCAATTGTGTAGTCATTCAAATAGCTTACACATGAGATTCTTTTAAGATCTTATTTATTTATTTGTTTGTTTATTTATTTATTTATGACAGACACAGAAAGAGACAGAGACACAGGCAGACGGAGAAGCAGGCTCCATGCGGGGACCCTGACGCAGGACTCAATCCTGGAACTCCAGGATCACACCCTGGGCTGAAGGCAGGTGCTAAACCGCTGAGCCACCCAAGGATCCCCTACACATGAAATTTTTGATACCAGAGAGGAAGAGCATTTTAACCAAGCTTGCCATCGCATTTTTCTAACCCCACAAACAACTGTGAAAGCCTTGCTATTTCTCTGAGTTTCAAGATAAGTCTGAGGTTGGATGAATCAAGAATGGGAGAATCATCTGTTTTCAAAACAGTAGATACTCTCTGTTCACTGTCACCCCACATCTGGCCTCCCAGGGCAATCTGAACTTGCTTTTATGGTGGCCCCTGCCAATCTGTCCTGTTAATTGTTGGATTACTCTGCCTATTCCAGTAGATTGCACACCTCTTGAGAGCAAGGTTTAAATGTATCACCTGATTTTATATTCCTGGGGTGCACTTAGTCCCTGGAACATACTAGGAACTTGAAAATAGAGGACAAAGTGAATGATTTCATGATTGAATTCTGAAAGCCTTTTTGAAGCTACAGCATCCCTTCACCTTCTTGTGTGTGTGCGTCTGTCTCATCCAAGATGTTACTAGCCTCATCTAATTCTGATTTTTTCTATGATTAGCCTAATTTAATTTCATACTAACTCCCACATTCAGCCTCAGACCTCATACCCAGCAGACACACTCATCACAACAGCTCTACACACTCCATAAGGTTTCTCAGTTTTAGGTTTTAAAAGCTAAAAGAATAATTTCTGGATTTCTTTCATTCCCAACAGCCAAGGTTTTCTGATGTCAGACGCTGAGCCCTCTGTGGGTGAAGTTGTAGCCTGTGGGCCATCCTCAGATATTTTGTATTTTAGGATTCAGCTAGACCAGCAGTTGTAAACAGATGCTGGCTCGCATCCCCAAATTCTTTGCTCAGTTAAACCTACTTTGTGTGGCAGCCTCATCCTCAGGCAGCTCTCAGAAGCCAGACTTTTGTAGCCTGAAGTGTGTGGGGCTCAGAGAAGGTGGGTGGAACTTATGAATCAGAACCAAAGCACAGTTTTCCTTTAAGTCGACTTCTCACTCTTGGCTCATGTTGACGTCAAAAGCCCTAGATTTGTAGGGGAAGAATGTGAGATGAGTGTCCTTCCTTCTGTGCTATAGCACAGCATGAACTTTAGAGGGAGGATTGCAAGTTGTTTAAGGTCTGAAATATTTGCTCCCTGCCTTTCTAGTACACGTGTTTGAGGCTGAGAATCTTATCAGTAGATAAGGGCAGAGAGGCTGCCATCCCACATTCCACAAACTTACTTCCAGATGGCTTAGAGACTAGGGGTGAAAAACTCAAGCTCTTCAATCAAGCCAAACAGCCCACACCTTTATTGCCCCATTTGTTTAGGGGCCTGTCACGGGCCTCCTAACATCTCAGAATCAGCCGTGGGGGCAGCTGTTTAATTAACTCCTCAAGGCTGCATTTTGGTGGGGGCAATTCATTTATTATGAAAAACAAATTGAAAGGTCCGAGGGTTTTTTGTTCCTTTTCTTCTTTAGTGGTTACTGTTATCTGGAGCTTCTGGCTTCGTCCAAATAGCAACGATGATGGTTTTTTAAAAGGAGCCACTTGATCTTTTGTGTTGTTACTTTTTCTTTCCTTTTCCATTTTCCGAAATCAGACTGGCTATCTGCTTTGAACATGGAGAGATTTCTTTTCCTTGGTACCAGGAAACAATGGTATTTTCCCAGACTTTTTTCTGTGTGTTTTAGTTGTAGAAATACCACACTTGCAATATTAACTACTTACAACAGTGACAAAGTTACATGTTGCTCTGTCTCAGGTTAAATTGTGGTTGTAAATAATTTTTGGCTAATTTCTAATAGTTTGAGAGCTTACTGTAAGACAGACACCTCTGTGCTAGGCCCTAAGAAACATACTGAAAGAGAAAAGAAGACAAGACTCCTTGAGGAATTTATAGTCTCACTTTCTGGGAAAAGACATACTTGTATTTTTATTACTTTTAAAATTTTTATTTAGAGATGATCTTTGATTTAAAGAGGATTTGCAAGGATTTTGTAGACTGTCCCCATAAAATCCTCACCCAACTTCCTCTAATGCCAACATCTTACATAGTAACAATATCAAAACAAATATGTTGGCATTGACATCATAGTATTAACTAAACTGTAGACTTATAGACTTTACCCAATTTTTCTACCAGTGTCCCTTTTCTGTTTCAGGATCCAGTCAGGATCCACAGCTTGTATTTAGATGTCATGTCCCCTTTGTCTTCTTCAATCTAAGACAGTTTCTTGGTCCCTTTTTGTCTTTTGTGGCCTTGATGCATCTGAAGGATAGTGGTCAGGTGTTTTGTAAAATATCCCTCTCTACTCATCCTTTTGGTGCCTGTTGAGAATCAGTCTCCTTCAGAATGTGCCCTGGAGATTATGTGGATTTAGAATTCTATGGATATAGTGTAACAGCCAAAGGGGTCTCTCATTTCTAAAATGTAGAAATGTAGAAACCCAGGCCTCCTGACTTTTGAGACAGTGTTAGAATTATCTTCCTGTCTACTTTGGAATTCCAGGGAAACTTAATTCCTGAGGAAGTCTGACCTTGAGATGTGGTCCTATAATGCCTAAAGAACTGTGCTCTACATGTTTCCCTGAGCCCCAGCGTGGAGCCTGCTCAACAAGCACTGTTAATTTGAATTCAGTTTTGCTCCAGAGAATCCAAATGCTGAGAATGGCTAAAAAGCCTTTGCCAGATATGAGCTAAAATGCATGGAAGGTTAAGAACTGATATAGTGGAGCAAGCTCAAGAAAAAAAAAAAAAAAAAAAGGCCAGATTCCAGATTCCTGGTAGCAATCTGAGATACTTACAGCAGAGCCATAGTTGTTGCCTAAAGGAGCCCCCAAAGAGCAGGTAATACTCCCCTCTCCTGCAAATACTTTTCTTTGCCCACAAGGCCAGAAGAGAGGACCTATCTGCCCTTGATCTCAAAGAACTTTCTGTCCATCTTAATTCCTGAGATCTGAGGGCACAGAATATGGCAGCCATGGATTACATCATATGGCATCTCAATTCAGTCTCTTGATTTCACACACCATTTGTTAAGGTTTAGATAAGACCTAGCAAAGTGGTAAGATCCTCATATCTCAGAGTTTGAATACGTGAAGTTAATAATTGGGTCAAATATGCCAGTGGCAGAGCAGTGCATTACCCTAAGCCTAACAAAATGGAGCTTGAGGCCATGAGCAGATACACCAGCACAGTGAACCATACTGTCATCCCCCATCTGACCTTGGTTCTATTGGCCATTGGTATGTTCTTTACTCCTTGATTCTTCACTTATGAGATTGCATCCATCAAGTACACTCAGGATATCTATGAAGAGCTCTTCATCTCCTTGGAAGCCTCACTCCTCATTGGCTTTGGAGTCTTCTTCTCACTCCTCTGAGTTGGCATCTACATATAAGCTCCCAAGGGTTCCAACCAGGCAGCCTCACTGAATTCCTACTTTTGTAAATTATTTTTTTTACTATTGCTAAAAGTGTCCCACCTGCTGCTCATAATAAAGGCAGATGTATGACTGTCAAAAAGAATAATAATAATAATTGGATCAAATAGTGCAATCATTAGTCATCTAGATCCTTCGGGAATGTGCAATTCTGAATCATCATAGAGTATTCTAGAAAGCAAGCTTATGCTTCATTATTAGTGGTCAGAAATTAATACTTGGTTCTAAATATTTTGTGTAGCCCTCTTGGGGATAGGAGAACTTTCTCCTGGCATCCTCTGTTGGCAGCATCCCAGTGCATGCTAGGTGAGTGGATTTGCCTCATGTTTTGGAGCAAAGACAAAGCAAGCCAGGAAATGGCCTGGGAATGAAGAGTACTGGTACTAGTTCCAACTGTCTCATAAGTGATTTTGCAACTTGGTAAAAGTAGCTGTGCATCTGTGTTGCAGAGTTGCTCCTAGCTGTGCTCTTAGGGAATTCAACTTGATTGGTATTTTTTGAACTAGATAGTAAAAAAGGCCTTTAGAGGTGGCTCTGGTGGGGTGTGGACTTAGGAGCGTCAATCAAATCTTTTGTTGCAAAACATTAATTTTTTTTAAGATTTTATTTATTTATTCATGAGAGACACAGAGAGAGAGGCAGAGACACAGGCAGAGGGAGAAGCAGGCTCCATGCAGGGAGCCTGATGTGGGACTCGATCCTGGGACCCCGGGATCACGCCCTGGGCTGAAGGCAGATGCTCAACCGCTGAGCCATGCAGGCATCCCAAAACATCAAATTTTTTTTGATGTTTATTTGTTTTTGAAGTCAGGAACAATGATCCAAGTGATCTGTTGCATAGTATTAAAAAGAAAGGGTTTTGTCATCAGTCAAATCTTTCACATACTGGCCACTTACTAGCTGCGTTCCTGAAGCAATAGGGTTGACTTTCCTGAGTCATAGTTTCTTCATCTTTAATAAAGAAAAAATAACTGTAGCATCCCCACCCTGAAGTTGGTGCGGATTAGAGTTATGGAGTGAAATGTGCTTTGTGCAGCACCTGGCACGTTATGGGGGTGCTATGAATTATAAAGGCTCTTCCTCCTGTAGTGTTCTGAGATCCTGAGGGCCCAACCTGGTGGCTCTACTGGAATGACACCACTGCAGTCACCATCTTCTGCAAGATTAAGGCAATTTTTAAACCTGAGCTGTCAGACGCTCAAAGGACAGGGTATCAGCCCAAGCAGGAAAAGGTCCATGAAAGGGATCCCTGCAGGTCCATCATAGCTTGCGAATTTGTTAGAAGGTGACGGAACATTCCTCTAGCTCTTACATAGGGTGGGAGACATTCTGTTCTTGGTGTCCTTCTTCTTTTCTTACCCCAACTGTGCAGGGCTATTCTGGGTCTATGTATTTTGGGAGCCATAATGAGGTGCTTCTCATCATACCTTGCCATTTTCAGGCAGCTTTTACTAGCCGCCTGGACACGGGGACAACATAGCAATTTAAGAGCTATAGTGGACTAGGCTGGAAATAGAGAGGCCTGCGCTGTAGCAGCAAGAGATGGGAGTGGGGAATTGTGTCCTCCTCTTCATAAAAGAGGAAAGCTAAAATGGCTTACAGTCACACAGAGAAAAATCCCAAGGATGAGAAATCAAATTTCCTCGTGCTCAGACTACAAGATGCCTAAGGCTAGAAAAGAATAGGTGATCTCTTAAAGCAGCAAAGAACCAACTTGAGTGGAGCTAGAGTAGAAAAATGGGCTTTCTTCATTTGCTAGAGCATAAGAGCTGTCCAAGCCACCTGATCATGATTCATTTTGAGCTGAGGTTCTACTGACATGGGAATAAATTCGAAGAAAGTGAAGCTGTCAGTCAATCAGCCTCCAAGGCAAAATGCTACCCATATAAATACCTTCAAATTCTGAGTGACCAATCATCCTTTCTTCTCCTATGGCATGAACACTCTAGAATTACAAAGCTACTCTTCCTAGACATGACTTTCCAAAGCCTGAACACTTTCTGTGTTTTGTTTTGTTTTGTTTTGTTTTAATTCTGAAGCTCATCCGGGACCTGCAGACTTGCATCTCAAAATTACATATTCTCTGACACCATAATGGAGAATCTTTGTAAAAATATATGTGCAGATTGATATCTCATTCCAAGAACCTCACATTTCCTCTCTCTTATGGCTGGGGGTGAGGGGAGGGAAAGGGGGAGAAAACGCTGCACACATTAACATTTTGCTCAAGTTTTCAAACAAAAAAATGTTGTTCCTGCTTCAAACCCAGGATAAAGGAAGTGCTTGTCTCCAGGAGCTGACACTTTCCTGGTCATATTTCAGATACAATTAGCCTCCATTGATGGCGGTGGTTGATCTATCAAATGAGCAGCTAATCTTATCTGCGGTTCACAAATGGCTCAGATGGTAGCTTGTGACTTTGATTACTGGAAGACTGGTCCCCATCAGACGGCTTTGCTCCAAACAGTGGTCCTTTCAGCCTTCTGCTCATGGAGATCAAAGCACTCTCCCCTCTCCCTATCTGCAGGGAAGCTCATTAGAGGGAGGCTGTCAGGGTTATAATCACGCAACAGTTTTACTTCTGGGTTATAACGCTTTCCCCTTCTTATCAGCCTGTGAGGTCCAAAGTGAGAAGGATAAAGGAGGTACCGATGACATCTGATACATTTAATAGGCTCACTGGTGACTGCCTGGCCCCAGCTCTCTGCCACTGCTGCCTCACTGACTACTGACGGAGTTCCCTCTCCGCCCCCGGCCTATAGGGATTATTCTTTATTCCTGGGGGTGTGAGATGGCGGTAGGGGGCAGGATCCATTGTCTCCTAAGAGTTGCTTTACTATGAGAACAGAATAAAAGAAAATAGGAGTTTCTAGATCCAGAGATCTGCCTTTAAATTTCATCTTTCATACAGCAGTGCATGAACTTGAGCATTTTGCTGTGATCTTCAGTTTCTCCTGTAAAATATGTAAATTAAGACTTTTCTAATTGGCCTTAATGTGCAGATCTCAAATCTCTCTCTCCCAGAAGACTTCTATTATAACCTGAGTTCCATTCCTCTCCTTCCCCCTTCACCTGGAAGAGTTACAGCACCTCCCTACTGTCATTGCTACCTCTTCTGTCTTCTAGGGCACTACTAACACTGCACTTGGCATGCCTGGTTCTCTGTCCCCTTGCTTTTTCCTCCCCAACAGACAGTGAAATATTCAAGGTATAGGGGATTGAGGCTCTATATATCAAAGAATGCCTTCACTTGACACAGTTGACGCTAAAGGAATGCTTGTTGTTCTCACTGAATGAAGTACTCTATATTAACATGATTTGCAAAGCAGAGTGGGAAGGATTTGCACTTAGTGGATGTAGATGCTTTTGGAGATTCATTAGGAACTCATGTCAATGACCTATTTTAGTGGTTCTGGGGTGGGGCCGAAGAATTTACAGTTTTTTTTTTAAGGTTTTATTTATTTATTTGAGAGAGAGTGAGAGAGAGAGAGAGAGAACACAAACAGCAGAGAAGGGCAGAAGAGCAAGCAGACTCCCCACTGAGCAAGAGGCCTGATTCAGGGCTCTATCCCCAGACATCAGGATCATGACCTGACCAGAAGGTATATGCTTAACCAAGTGAGCCACCCAGGTGCCGCAAGATTTTACAGTTCCAACAAGTTCCCACTTTAAGAACCACTGATGTAACCTGATCCTTCTATTTGTAGATGAAGATATTTTTTTAAAGATTTTATTTTAATTTATTCATGAGACACACACAGAGAGAGAGAGAGAGAGAGAGAGGCAGAGACACAGGCAGAGGGAGAAGCAGGCTCCATGCAGGGAGCCCGATGTGGGACTCGATCCCAGGTCTCCAGGATCAGGCCCTGGGCCAAAGGTGACACTAAACCACTGAGCCACCCAGGCTGCCCTGTAGATGAAGATACTGAGGCTCAGAGTGGAGAAGGGACTTGTGCAAGGCCAGATAATTAGAGGCCTCAGTGCGTTCTTATTTCTAGTTTATCAAAGTCAACTCTGTCACGTGTGTGTATTTTGAAACATATACTGAATACATCTTGCTGTTTGTTTTTAATTTATGTTGATCTCCTTAAGGCTTCAAGCTTGGGTCTTTTAATTCTAAATCTCATGGTCATTTCACAACATAGTCATTTCATAACTTGCTGTTTTCGTGTTAAGAAGCAACTAGAGTCCTGCTGCCAAGATGCCGGCTGAGTTATTATCTTTATTTGTCTCTTGTATTCTGTATCTTCATTGATGCTTTTAGAAATAGCTGGGAAGAAATGCCCAAGGGAACACAGCTCACAGAAGAATCAGAGAAGGACTCTTAGTACCATGTGGCGGACTTGGTGTCTTCATCACGTAGCCCAACATAACCTAGGTCAGGTCTTTACCCATCCACTCAGATGGGAATGTGGAGCTCCTGCCAGCAGTGGTCATTATCAGAATGAGAAGCAACAACCGTTGGCTATGGGAGTGGGAGGTCTGGAGCTGGATAGGCCTAGGTTTAATTTTCACTTCCTCATATCCCTGGCAGAGTAAAATTGCTTCAGGGATTTAACTAGGAGACTCATTTTGTTACTACATAAACTAGGAAACAGATCTACTTCACAGGGTTATTGTAAGAATTAAAAGAAGGAATTTGTAAGCATCATGCACTGTATTGGGAACATACCAAGTACTTGGCCAGCGTGAGGGCCTTCTCCTCCTCTCTTCTCTTCCTACCTTTCTTTACCTCCTCCCCACTGTCTCTCACTATCATCAAAAAACCGACATGGGAGAACATGGGTGAAAAATGTTAACCCAGCTGGAAAAATAAGCAAAATACCTTTTGTTTTTAACCTATCTCCTGATTTACTTACTGTTCTTTCTTCAACATTAATTTAACTGTGATTTTTTTTTTTTTTTGCTTGTGGAAATCCATCTAAAACTTTTAAGAAAGAAATTATTTGCAGTTAAAATAATGACCTTTCCATTAAATATAATTTGGGAGGCATTAGTACTAATTGTAATTATAATGGAATTTATGTCTGACACGTTATGGTTCATGTGATGAAAGAAAGCCAGGCACTCCCCAGAAATCAGTGACAAGCTTATCAGAATATTAATCTCCTTCAGTTACTCTTTAAGAGAATAAATAACTAATCAGTCACTGGATGCTAATACAATATATAACACTTTGCTAAGATGGATGATAATTTAAGCTTCAGCAGAATATATTTATTTAACTGACAGAAATCATGACTCAATTTTATTTGTTTTAAATGTCAATGCAGTAAAGCCAGACTAGCAATAATGCTTGGAAAACGGAAATTTTTGAGTAATATTTTTTAATTAATCTTTGTGAGAAATAATAAATTCCATCTTAAGCATTCAACATATATCTGAGATGTTTGTTAATTACCCAGTCTTAGTAAGTGGTCTCTGAGAAATACCTTTAATCCATGCTAGGCTCATTCCTTGAGCATAATTATTTTGACCATCAAATTTCATGGCATATAATTTTAGCTGCAGAAGTTTTGAGAAATAGGACAAATGTTTGTTGGCCCAGAACAGAACTACCTGTTAAGATTCTGAATAAATTACAGGTATTAATCAACTTTGTTGGGATTACCTTTTTCTCCTATGGTGGAATTAGGGGGATGGGATCTCATTGAGAGAGAAAAACACTCGCCTAAATGTTGGTTTATTTGTGGTTTTTTTTTTATATATATATTTTTTTATGGCTGTATTCCAACAGCAGGTGTAATCTCCATTGGCTGCCCTTTCATCATGATTTTGCTTAAGTCTAGCTAATAGACTAGGACTAGCCGTTCTCTTGTTTGGAGAGCAGCAGGCCATTCTTAGCCCAGGGTGGTGTGTGTGAGCATTAGTGACATGATAGAGGGAGTCTGTCTATTTCCCTATGGAGGGACTTTTAGCCAGTGGAACACTCCAGCCCTGTCTACCCTTCACACCTTTGGAAGAAGAGGTAGTTACCCAGCTTATGAGTTGGGAAAAGAAATTGAACTAAGCATCATGTGCCTCTTTAGAATCCAGCCTAAAAGACAAAGTGCCATCTGGTTCACTCTCAATTATTCGGAGAACAGTCTTGGAGCAGAAGGTTCTATCCCTTCAGGGACTCAAAGAATTATTAATCACTAAAAATTACCAATGATAGGCTTGTCTAAAAATAGGGTAAAATATTTGCAAACCCACTTAGTCGAAAATCTAAAGTTACCCTCTCTAAGTATCTTGTGAATTAACTCAGGACAAAAAGGGGCATTTACTTACTTATTGAGCCCTCTGTCAACCCCCAGCAGAGCATATGGGAATCCTGACTCTCTAGGGTCTGATGCAAGGAGCCCCAGACTCATGTATGGGCACTTAAACTATGTCATGACTCAGTAAAGGTTGATAGATGAAAGATAGCACACAGGTCTGAAGACTTTTTGTGATTCTCCATTTCCTAGTCTTTGTCCAACAGGACAAAAATAGATTCTGTGATTGAAATGACTCTGGTATTACATATCCTGTATTCTTACCCATCCTTCATTTCCATCAATACTTCCATTGTAGATACATGCCTTCCCAGACTTCTGTGTCCTTTAGATCAGGGTTGCTCTCAAGAGGTGGGATGAATGTTTAATAGAATGTGAACAGGATTACAAGACAGATAATCTGTTCTTGAGCTTTCCTGAGACCAGAAAGAAGGTGATACGGATGCCCCTGTGGAGATATCAGCCACACTTGTCATTTGGGTGTGTGCTTTTTGCTGCCTCCGAGTATAGATGAGCTTTGATGTTTCTTCTGAAAAATTATCTTTTTGGGAATGTAACTGGGCCAACAAGTGCAGGAGTAGCTCTGAACCATGCTTTGTTCTGAGATAGAAATGGACCATGAAAGTCCCAATTAAATGATGGTGTAAACATTTAGAGAAAGGAAGAAGATACTTGCTCCAGTGAGTTAGCTCTGGCTGCTAAACAATTTCAACTCACCCACTCTTAAAGCAATGGGCTCCTCTGAGTCTGACAGTGGTTTACACAACTGCATGATTCCACAAAGTAGAAATATACCCAGAGGAACGGAGCTCACAAACTCATCTCTTGTAAGATGTGGTTTGCTGAGGACTTCCCTGCCTGTGTTTTCATGGATAGCTACAAGATTGGGGAAGCCTATTCATGACAGAGTAATCTGTTTGAACTTTTAGCTGGGACATGGAAGACATGGTATTAATTTAATCTTACTCATGTATTCATCTATTCATACATTTATTTATTTATAAGATATGTTTGAAATGCTTGTTCTGTATCACTTTATATTGGCAATGGGGGGATGGGGGTGGAATACAGGGAGGGGTAAATAAGACGTAAGTCACAGTGAGCTCACAGGCTGGTGGAAGAAACAGGAAGGATACAGGAAATCACAACGAAGTACAACGTGTCCTCTGATGTTAAGAGCACAGAACTGGATCACAAAGCTTTCTCTCCTAGAGAATGGTTGAAGGCTTTCAGAGGAATTGGTATGTGAGGTAAGGCTGAGCTAATGAGATCTTTCTTGGCCACTGGGGATGTTAAGGTAGGAAGAAAAGTCAACAGAGTCCTGTTTTTCTAGGTATCTGGTAGGACTTCCATCTTGCATGTTTTTAGAGGATTATTTCGTTAGGGGCCATTATGTATCTTGAGATAGTTGCCTATTTGTTGACATCCCACTCTATATCAAACACTGTACTTGGCAATTTTATATAGGTTATTTTTATTTCTTACAGCAACCATGTGAACTTGAGACCATTATTCAATTTGCAAAAAGGAACTGAGGGTCAGGATGCATAAATACTTCACCCCAATGGATACACAGGACATATTTCCTTTCCAGGGCCCAAAAAGCATTCAGGAGTGGAGAACTTGCAAGCAAACAAGTGCTGCCTGCTGGAGCAGAGCTGAGCTTGGATTCCTCTCGCTCTCATGTCCGGGCAGCTGATGGCAAGCGAGCCTCTCATCTGCGGAGCTCAAATGGGCACCTGCTTATCTGCAGGTTCACTAGCTCCTCTCCCTGCAGCCCTCCCGCCACCGATTTCATTTTTTATTTTCTTTGTTCTACCCCGACCGTAACATATATCCGAGGCCAGGAGGAGGCTTTGGCCGCTGACATGCCAAAAAGGCCTTAATCTTTTTCTGCTATGAAGTTCTTTTCAAAATATGTGGGGAAGCATAGTTGTCCTCCTCTCTCACCTCTTTGCCCAGCGGTCCCCACATTTCCTACCTCGTAGGAACATCGCAGCAGCCAGTGGGAGTGGGGACCAGGCAGCCCAGAAGCAGCCTTCCACAGGAGTGCTACAATCTCTCTCTAGTTGTTTCTTTGAGTCCCAGATAAAATTCTGTCTCATTGACCTCTTGGTTCTCAAAGGCGGAGTGGATATTGTTTGTAGCTCATTTTCTCCAGGCAGTTTAACAGAGTATGCTTTCAGAGATATCACGTAACTGAAAGACAGAATTAAATGAGAATGGCAGAAGTCTGGCAGTAAGTAGCCCTGTGCTGGTGGTTTTCATTGGAAAGCATATAGGATTACCCTATTGTTCCAGATATTAGCTTTCTGTACCCAGCATATACATATTTAAACAGCATAGCAAATGGGCTACATTATAAAGCACCTATATGTCACCAAGGCCCAGAAAGCCGATGTTGTGCCAAGGCCTGGAGACATCCTTCCAAGTTTCCTCGCATCTGAGAGGCAGATTGTCTCCGTGCTTGGGGTGGGCCAGCCAGCCTGAGTTTAATAGCAAACATTCTCAGGTTTTTTTTTTTTTTTTTTTTCAGATCCGTGTATAAAACAACTTTTGTTTGAATGTGACATCTGCCTGCAAAGGAGCAAATCCCCAGCACCACCAGTGCATCTTGTCAGGCCAAAATCCAGAGAGGCTCTAATGGGGTTTTCTTCAAACACTGTGACTCGAGCTCCAGACCATCCCCTTGCTTGCTCCAGGAAACATTATCAACCTATGACTCAGGGTTAAGGGTTGGGGTTGGGGTATCATTAGTGTTTTCATCACTAGCTGAAATGTACAGTCTGACAATCACCATGCCCACAGATCAAAGGCAAGGGGAGGTGCTATCTGCTGCCAGCTGTACTGTGACTCTGAGCACATTTCTGGTGAACTGACCCTAAGGTGAGTTGTGGTGGGAAACAGTCTCCAACGGATGACTGGGTGTGGGCTCATGTAGGATAGGGTTCTAAGAGCGAATTCTCTGTCCTTTTCTTTTGGGTAGCCCCACTGTGCCTCGCTGCAACAGCATGGCCTATGTTGGAACTGGTGTTTGATTCACATGGGGTGGGGGGGAAGCATGTCACTGTGTAGGAAAATTAACCTGGTGGAAGTGAAGTACTTTGGATTATCATCGTAGATCTGTCACTGGTTTGCTTTCTGACTTGAGATGAGACCCAAGCTCCAGTCACATTGACCCCTCAACCAGTCCCTACACAGAGCACGACCCCACCCAATTCTGCTCTTCACATGATGCACTAATGGGATATTTTGCCTTACGTTCCTTGCAGGACAAACAGAGTGTTTCTTCCCAAGGTTCAATCTACATGTGCCTCCTTTGGGATTGGTGAGCATTTTTTTACTCCCTTAAGAGTAATCTGTCCCTTCCTCTGGGCTCCCATTGTTGCACATATCTGCTGGAGTGTTTACTACCAGGCATTGTTTATGTGTCTGTCACTGTAAGATGTGAGTGCCTCTCAAGGGTGACATATTCACTCTGTTCTCCAGATGCCTATTACAGCACCTGGCAGGCAGAGTTGAATAGATGTTAGATGAATGGATGCATGCATAAGAGAACAGGCAGATGAAAGAGATGAAGTGTTCTCTGCGTCCTTGGAGGGAAAGCATTTCCTTTGGATGCAGACATGTTTCTGCAGGAGGAAATGTTTCCTGATCTGGTTGCTCCCATTTTTCCATCATGTCTACAGTTGCTGGAGGGGGAAATCTGCTCTATCAAGTCATTAGCTTCCCTCCCTCTCAGATTCATATAGTCTCCATTCAGTGTTTGTGGTTCAAGCAGTGTTGGCCTTAACCTTTGTTAAAGCATGAAGTTTCTTACTAGAAAATACTCTGTTCCCTCCCAACTCATAATGTCCAGCTTCTTCTGGAAATTTCTGATAAACCATTTCTTTTCTCTCTGTAAAAAATACAGTTCTTACTCTTACCCAGATCCATGCAGCTATGCTAGCTAACCCTCTCTCTGGGTCTTGGGGTTTTAGCTATTAGTATCTTCTAGACTAAAAGGTATGAACAAGAACTTGAGCTAGTTTCATAGTTATGGTGCCATGTTGCTGCAGCTGCTGGTCTCCAGGAGAGCTTGAGGAGTCTTGTATATTATGCCTACTGACAAAGGGAGTTTGACTAGACCCCTGGGGAATCTGGCCCAGGGAAGCCTGATGACATAATCCAGAAGTTAATAGATTTTTACCAATGGGAGACAGGGACAGGAAAAAGCCATTGGAAAAAACAAAACAGAACATTCTCCCTTCCTCAACTCTACGTAATATTCTGAGAATAGGTAGTTGAAATTGTATGTGTCTCTTTCACAAGATGATATGAGAAAAAAAACAACGGTCTATATTTTTTTTTCATGAAGCTGTACCCAATGGGCAGTGCACTGCCTCATCTTTTCTTTTGTTCTTCCCGCAGCTCCCCTGCCCCGCCCCCCCCCCCCCCACCGCCCTTACTTCTGTCCTGGGTCTCTGGGTTGCACTCCCAAGTATTTGCAAGTAAGCTTTCCCTCAGTTTCTGTTTTTGACAGATCTTGCACTAAGACAACTCCTTGGCCAACGCAGATTAATTTGACCTCCTTTGTATACCATTATACCATTATACCCATAATGCAGGGTGCACATATATATCTCACTTTCCACACAATATCACAGTAATCCATTTCTGTGTCTCTTTCTTCTTCTGGATTTCATATCTCTTGAAACCAGAGACTATATTGTACTTATTTTTGAATATCTGGCACCTAGCACAGTGCCTGGCATAAATTAGACCTCTGAAAATAGTAAATATTTGCCGGATGACTGACTGTAAAAGAGAGTTAGATTTCCCCTGATCAGGGAGAGAGTCCAAGAGACCTAAGAAATATTTTATATGGTTTGCCATCTCAATGTGTGGTCTCTTTTGGCTTCACCTAAATTGAGTCAGGGATGCTGCTAGCAATTACATCACACTACTAGATTATAATTATATCCAATAATCATGATAATAATTACTGCAATATGCTTGGCACCTATATATTATCATGCTGTTAGATATTTCACATACATAATCTCATTATTGCAGCAAACATATTAGGCTGTTGTTACATACTTTGGACTTTTTGGAAATGTAGCTGGACAATTGGCCTGACTGAAGACATTCTTGAGAGTATGTTAAAGGTTGTTTTAATTATAGTCTTTAAAAAGGAGGGGTCCTTAGTGGTTAATTCTGTCTACCAGCATCTACCAATTGACACATAAATGCTGAGGACAGAAGTACTTTTTTTAAAAAAGAATTTCATCCTCAATTAATACAAATGTGACTCTGTAGCCAACACTCTTACTCTACTTTTTGCCCATTTGAATGTACAAATTATATTGTGACCTGAGCTCAGGATCATAGAACTAGTCACCTCTGTCACCCTGCTTCTGCTGAGGTTATTGAAGTAAGGAAAATGTAACAGAGGGAATTATGATCAGGGCACAGTGAATAATTGTGGGATTGAAAGTTTAACCTATTCTATAAACCTGCTAAAATCATATAAATATGTTACATGAGCATTTCAGGGGTGCAGTTTTCTAGAGTAAAGGTTATATCCAATTCTTAAAGGGATTAAAGATCACTGAGTTTAATTCTATATGAACCTCCATCTTGAGGATGGCTATGAAGAATGGGGACAAAGCTCTGTGCCTCAGAGATCCCTGTTGGACAACTGAGTTCTGAATGACCGAGTATTACAGGAATAAACTCACGTGACCATTCATGCTTTAGGCAGCTGAATTGAGGCCTAGGTATAAAGGAGGTATAAAGGAGCTCATAGTATTTGCTTTTCCCTTTCAAAACTGTGTCCTCCCTTTATTGCGGCTCTGTTGTCAGGATTTCATATTATGATGTAATCCAGCATAACTTGTCCAAAACAATATTAGATTTATTCCATTTGTTAAAAGAAGATATCACTAGTATGTGGCCCTTTTGGCAAAATCTCAATTCTTAGTTCTAGGCATGGGTTCAATCACCTGTTGCTAAGATACTACAAAAAATATTATCTGTTTTAAAGTGTTCTTTTTTAATTGAATATACTGCTGCTTTGAAATATCAGTGCAAAGGTTAAATAGGTCTTTGAAATCATATATTCTTTTTTAACTGGCAGAGATGTTTCTGAGTATTTTAAATGGAGCAGCTGCTATCTCAGTGAAGTTCCTTGAGGGAGTTTTAAAATCACATAGAAAGTAGCATTCATAGAACAACTGAATTATGGAAATAGCAGAGAGAGACTCGATCAGATGCATTTATCCTGAAAATGCTCATCACAATCATTGATTCTGCATCAAAGGTATGAGGGAAATGCAGACACAAGGCTAGAATTCCAATTAGCAACCCCATTAGGCCCGTTCAGGTTTTTTTTTTTTTTTTAATTTCATAATGGTAATACAGAGCATACATCCCCATAAGGGTCTGGGCCACACCTCATAATCAAAATCGTTAATATTTGTGTGATGAAACATTTTAATGTTTATGCTAAGTTATTATCAGTTCGGGTCCAACTCTGGGTCAGGGAAGTTTTCTTAAACTTAGGAAAACACATGAGTGTGAAGAACATTTTTAATGTTTTATAATGCAAATAGATGATTGTGGACCTTTAAAATGAAGAGAAATTCCAGGGAATATGTGATTCAGAATAATTTCAGGATCAATTTAGACTCCAAATAACCTGGCCTGTAGCAAGGTTGGGAGCAGAGTCCAGCAGGCTGGAGGAAATGATGGAATGAACACTCACACAAAGTCCAGACTAGGCAAGGTCAGCAGTGACCAGCAGGGAGGGACAGAGGTCTACATCCATGGTTAACACTTGGAAGGACTGATAAGAAATTAGAGACGTTGAGACTGTCCTGTGTCTTTCCTAAATCCAGACACTTCCCCTATTCCACACAGACATTACAGAGTCAGGGTCATCTCTCTGGAAGCCTACAACAGTCTCTTTGCTAATCTTCCTGCTTTGTTCCAGTCTTCTTATCAGTCTTTTATACCTGCCTCCTTGTGACCATCCTATGATGTGACTCTGACCTTGCCACTTTCCCAATGAGATGTTTCAGTGGTTTCCTGTGACCAACAGGGTAAGTCGCTAAAAAATGAGGTCTTTTCCTGTCCACATATTTTGCCTAAGTTCTCACTTCTGTTAATCTCTTGCAACACAGACATCACTGGATTGTGCCAATCAGTGTCTCTACATTTGGAATATTCTTCACACCTCTTGCTTCTTCACAGATCTGATTCCTACCTGGTCTACATGACTTGATATCAGTTCATGTCTGTTCTAGGCCCCAAATTGACCTTAAGTGCCTCCACAATTATCCTACACCTATGTCAATGCAATTAGCACTTGTCACAAAAGTTGCCTGTATACTTTCCTCTTCCATATGACTATGAGCTTGTTAAGTGGAAAAATCCATTTTTCTTCTATTGTTATCTCTCAGCTTTTGATGCAGTGCTTGGAACATGGTTTATCCTCAGTAAAAATTATTAAACTCTGGGTGCAATGTCAAGACAGATAAAACTATGGCATATAGGCAGTCAGGGAACATGAAGAAGAAGCACTATCAACAACAACAAAAAAAATCTCTCAAGTGACGTAAACAAAGATGCATCTATCCTGGAAATGTTAGAAGTACTATGAGATAGTGAATATAGAGCCTCTAGATTATTCTTACACCAATTATATGATCCCCGTCTTTGTAATTTCCTTTGTCCCTGGAAGTAGAGTTACTTTAACCAAATGTGAAAGATTTTCTTAAAATTATGTTGCATGGCTGGTGAGATGGCTCTAGGGGAATACTTTTGACAGTTTGGCCCTATGCATCTAGGAAAGTAAATTGTGGATTGACCAGGGAAAGATACGGTACATACATGGTTGGATTTTCTTGCTGCACTACCCACCCTGGGAGGTAAGCTGAGTTGTCTTACATTGGAATTACATCACTGTAATGGTGTAGGGATTTTAAGCAGAGGTCACAGAGGTTGGCTATGATAGAGTAGATAAAGCTCTAGTCTGAGGAACAGTAGTAATCCATCCCAATTCTAGGTCTCACATTAGCTGTGCTCTTAGGAAACTAGTTGCCATCTCTTTGTATTTGGTTCTTCTTCTCTAAAGCAGAGACAGCAACAATATTAAAAGGCTGTTATAAGTATTAAATGAAAAATATGTGTAAAAGCATCTGTCGAAAATAATATACACTCACATATATGTGGATGGTTTAGAAATTCTATTACCTGGATAGTCAGTATAATGAAAGATAAAAACATCATTCAACAATAGACTAGATTTTGATGTTATGGTAGGGAAGGATGTTCCTATAATTATATGCAAAGTCATTAGATCAAGAAGGACTTTAATTGTCCACCTGGAATATAGCACTGAAAAAATACTAAAAACTCCAATAATAAACACATTTATGCTGTTTTTGTTTTGTTTAATTTATTTGTACAAAGTAGAGTGGCATTTAGACCTTTTGTGACTATGATAACATAAAATCAAATCCATTCAAAGTAACCCTATACACTTAATTATTAATGCAAGACCATCTAAGTATAACCCCGTAAAGATGCACAGTGAACCAAAGATTTAAGAGACAATTATTAAGTCAGTAAATACAACCCTAAGGTGACAGTTTAACAAGGGGGTGGGGATGGGAGAGAGGAGTAGAACTAAATTCTTATCTACCATGACAGGAAAATGAAAGATAATATCTAACATAGGTGGGTCAAGAGACCAATTATATGTATGTTGTTAAGTTCCTAAAGAAATAGTTCTAGAGAGAATTGGCTGTGGATTGAGGAATGGGAAGCAGGGGACAGTATATATGTTTATACATATCTATCTGTACCCATATATAATACATATTTATCTAAATATAGACAGATATCAATATATACACACAAATCACATATACACAAACATTTTATACCACTTTTTGACATAATTTTGTCTGTGTGTAAATTTTGTAAAAATAAACATATTGTTTAAAACAGTTAAGAAGGACATTTTAAATATAGTTGTAGTATACACACGCACGCGCACACACACACACACACATATTTCCACTAGCAAATAAGAGACCATAATATATCCTTTAGTATCCAAGGTTCTCAGTTTTTTGTGTTTATTGAATTAGGAAAAAATCTTGCATTGCAGAATATTTCAAATCACTCAAAGAAGATGTATTTCTTCTAATTAATCCAAGCCTGTATATTCTTAGCAGGAAAAATATTTCAGTATGCATATACATTTATTTTTTTTAATGGTTTTATTTATTTATTCATGAGAGACACTGAGGGAACAGCAGAGAACAGAGACAGAGAGAAGCAGGCTCCTTGCAGGGAGCCTGATGTGGGACTCTATCCCCGGATCCCGGATCACGCCTTGAGCTGAAGACAGACACTCAACTGCTGAGCTACCCAGGCATCCCAATATGCACATACATTTAAAGCTCAGAGCCCTCGATAATAGGCTTACTGTTTAATAACTTTAAACTCCCTCTGTACCCCAATCATGTTATGTATGATATTTCATTTAATCTTCTAATCATTATCGCTAGTTTATAACTTTACTGAGGTATAATTCACATACTAAAAAATGCACACATTTAGTGCATACATCTTGGTGAGTTTAAACATATGCATAAACCTGTGATACCATCACCAAAACCAAGGTACTAAACCCATTCGTCACCTCCAGAAATTTTCCTGTGTTCTTTGTGGTTTTGTTTTTTGTTTGTTTGTTTTTATTTTGCTTTTTTGTTTGTTTTTGGTAAGAATATTTAACATGAGATCTATCTTCTTAACATATTTTAAAGCTCACCTGTATTAACTACATTACTATGTACTATGTACTATGTACTATGTACTAATGTACTATGTTGTACATTAGATTTCTAGAACTTACTCATCTTACATAACGGATTTTATGCCCATGAAAAACCATCTCCCTTTCCATTCAGCCCCTGTCAACAATGATTGTATTCTCTCTGTTTCTATGAGTTTGACTATTTTAGATAATTCATAGAAATGGAATCATGAAGTAAGTTATCCTTCTGTGACTGGCTATTTTACTTAGTGTAATGTCCTCTAGTTTGGTCCATGTTGCCACAAATGACAGGATATCTTTTACTAAGGCTAATAATATTTTATGGTATGATATACCACATTGCCTTCACTCGCTTATCTGACCATGAATATTTGGGTTGCTTCAGTACCTTGGTTATTGTGAATAATCCTGCAATGAACATGGCAGTGAAGATATCTCTTTGATATTAATTTCTTTAGTTCTATACTCAGAAGTGAGATTTCTGAATCATATAGTAGTTCTCTTTATAACTTTGAGGAACATTTATACTGTTTTCCATACTTGCTGCATCATTCAACATCCCAGCAGTGTATAAGGATGCTGATTTCTCTGTCTCCTTATCAATGCTTGTTAACCTTTTTTTAAAAAAATTATAGCCATTCTAAAAAAAAAAAATTATAGCCATTCTAATAGATGTGAGATGATATCTCGCTGTGGTTTTGATTTAAATTTCCCTGATGGTTAATGATGTTGAACATCTTTTTTGCATGCCTTTGCAAGCCTTTTGTGTATTGTCCTTGGAGAAATTTTTATTCAATTCATTTGCCTGTTTTTAAATCAAATCATTTGATTTCCTTGCTATTGGTTTGTGGGATAGTGTTATATGTTTTGGATATTAACCCCTTATTAGATAGATGGTTTGCATTTTTTTCTCATTCCATAAAATGACCTTTCATTCTGTTGAGTGTCCTTTGCGGTGCAAAAACTGAGTTTGACATAGTCTAACTTGCCTACTTTTGGTTTTGTGTCCTGTGCTTTTGGTGTCAAATCTAAGAAATCATTGCCAAGACCGATGTCAAGAAGTTCCCCCCACCCAGTGTTTTAAATCCATTTTAAATATAAAAAACCACATCCTGTAAATAATGAAGCATGAAAGTTGAGCTCTGTTTGAAGATCCAGCCTATGCATTCTAAAGGTAAATTAAATATAGCTGAAAGATACAGGTCAAGATAGTAATATGTTTATTAACAAAGGAAGCAAAGATCATGTAGCCAGTTCAAATGTCCTGGAATTCGGGGGCATCAGGGTACATGCTTTTAATTTCTAGGCTATACATCCTCTCCTTTCTCCCATAAAGAAGAGTAGCTATTTCCAGGCATCTTGAAAATATCATCAATATTACAAGCATCATAGAATTGACATATAAGTATTTCCATAATAATCATTTCTCTTAAGTCATTTTCTTATATTCAGTCATTACCTTTCCTGTGAATTTAAAGCTTTTACTCCTACCTCTGTCTTCCCTTTGCTCTCAGGAACTTCAGCTCTGCCATTTGTAAAGCAGATAGAAAAGGAGTGAAAGGTGTTTTGTTAGGGAAGGATATTCTAGTTTCTTTAAATTCGCCTAGATACCTTAATTTTAAGCAGTCTGAAAGCACTTCTGATGAGTACTTCAAATGGCTGTTATTTCTCTGTGCTCTTATTGGAAAGCCAGTGTGGCATAGTAGTAGATTTTGGGGTCGATATTCTTGGATTTGAAATTCATTTATCTAGGTGCCCTGAAGCAGGTTTTCTCAATTTTCTCACCTAATAATGGTGATAATATATAACTTTTACAGTTGTAGTAGAGACCTGATGTATATGAAACATGGAGCCTTCTGTGGGGACAAAATAAATGTAATAGTCAATATGCTTATGATTGGTATTAACACAAATAATAGTAATAATAATAATAAACTGCTATCACAATTTGTCTCTATGATAATAATGCTGTTCTTGGTATTCTATGCATCACGACTTCACTATATAAGAGTTTTCTATAATTATCATTGCTTTTAACAACATTTTAAGTCTTTTTTTTTCATATTCAACCACTACTTTACTTAATGAATTTAAAGCTGCTTCTGTCTTCACTAATGGCTTGATATGAAGGTCTGACATGAAATTTAAAAAACTATAGTTTTTTTCTTCAGTCTTCATTTCTGCAGACTAAACATGCTTAAGTTGTCTTTGAACAAAATCAGAAATTACAGATAATGTACATGATAGAGTTATTGAATTTTAAAACTTGAGAGGACTCTAAACCCAAGGCTGTGTGGGCAATCAGTAGCTTAGGTTGGTCTAAAACTCATGTCCCCAGATTCCTACCAGAGCTGACAATAAAATGCACATGATAATAAGGAGTAGAAAATAAAAACATTTTCTTCGACGTGGATGGAACTGGAGGGTATTATGCTGAGTGAAGTAAGTCAGTCGGAGAAGGACAAATATTATATGGTCTCATTCATTTGGGGAATATAAAAAATAGTGAAAGGGAATAAAGGGGAAAGAAGAAAAAATGAGTGGGAAATATCAGAAAGGGAGACAGAACATGAAAGACTCCTAACTCTGGGAAACGAACTAGGGGTGGTGGAAGGGGACGTGGGCCAGGGGTAGGGGTGACTGGGTGACAGGCACTGAGGTGGACACTTGACAGGATGAGAACTGGATGTTATTCTATATGTTGGCAAATTGAACACCAATAAAAAATAAATTTAAATTAAAAAAATGCCATTGGGTTGAATAATCAAGAATGTCTCCATCTAGTGGGCACAACATGTAGACTTTGATTTAGGGGCTGATTTTGGTCTTTCACTCTCAGATTGCCTGAAGTTCATATTAGAACAAGATACTGACACATGCCTAATGAGGACTTCACCAACATTGCCTTGCCACAGATGGAGAACTTGAAGTTACTGCAACTACTCTTCCCCTGTCAACTACCAGAAGGGCTAGTGTAGGCTTCAGTGAAGCTCAACTCAAAAGTGCTAGTTTCTCAGAGCATGGTTAGTCCTACAACCATGGGAACCCCTGGGACTAATTCTGTGTAACTCAGGAGAAATATAAATGCATGACTCATCGATACAACCTTTTGCGTTCCTAGCATTTTTAATGAAGTCACCATTTTCACTCTCAGTTACTTTGGTATGAGACACTGAATGCTAATGGCTTTCCTTGTCCATTGGCCATGGCCCTTTCTATATACTGGAACCTAGGAACCTGGGATACATTGGGAGTAGTTGTGGCTCACAGTCTGGATGTATAGGCATGACTTATCACCAGGTTCTGAGTAGAAGTCAGAGAAGGTTAAACTGATCCTTTTGGAGGATAGATAGGAAATTTTCAGAGATATGAGCCACTTGGCTTTCCTTTTTCTAATCTGAAATATGTATACCTTATAAATATATTATAAAGACGGAATCATCCTAGGCACTGTGGGGGAAACATTATTTCTCCTTTAATTTCAGAAGGCAGTTGAAGCATATACACACAAGTATTGATACAATTAAAAATTCAGATTGAAATAATTGTTGAATACAGTGCTGAATATATATCCTCTTCTCATCTTACCTCAGACAGAACAATTCAGGTATAATGTATTAGAAAGATGTCCTGCTGCCAACAACTGTATAGGAGCAGCAGCGGCTTAAACCAACAATAGTCTCTCTTTATAATAAATCAAGAGGTGGGCAACGATTGGTGTTTTGGTAATGTAAGGGCCAACCTCTCTGTGATTCTCCTGTCTCACAGAGGCAAAGTGTTAGGATCTCTATCTATAAAAGAGATTAAGGAAGAATCTGCATACTTTTGAGAAGACATTCCTCCCCTGGGGAGGAATGAGGTTGGGGACAAAATTCACTGAGGGGTGGTAAAATAAATTATTCATGAGATAATCACATATTCCATATGCTGATGGATGTTTGATTTCAACTCGAATGTCCCATCTCTTATGTCTAAATCATAGCTCCTGCACCTTTAGACATCATATTTGTGCTCAAGGCTGTAGAAGGATGAAGGGGGAAAGGACTCATGCCAACCAAATCTCTGAAAAATAAGGAATTTTACATCAGGCTCACTGGCCAGACCTGGATTGTAAAGGAAGGCTTCCAAAGAAGGCTTGGAAATAGGAAAACAGGAATATTACAACTGACCTAAATCAATCATAGCATCTTTTGGGGCTTAGCACATTGCTTCTATGAATAAATGTGGGCATCTGTTTTCAAAAAATAAAAGCAGTGGGAGTTATTGTTTAGTCAGTGTATGTGCCGCACTCTTATGTGTCCTTCTAGGTCATTTGCCTTAAGTAGTGGAGTAGATACTCATAGAATTATAATCAATTACTTAAGTGTTTTTTCTCTCTCAATAAATTAATAGCTCCTGGAAGGCAAAAACTGTGCCTTGTTTTCACTTATATTGTAGGATTTACGACATGGCCTAGAAAGAAAATGTTGCTTAATGTTCTGTGGAATTGCATTAAAATAAGTGCCTTGGGCAGAACATGTTGAATTATAGAATTCTAGGATTACAGTATTAGATTGTCAGAGTTTAGAGGTGTGAGCGACCATGTTGGGTTTGGGGTGAGGAATGAGAGGATAAGAAAGACTTTGCATAAGATATAGATTTTAGAGTACATCTTGAAGAATGAAGAGGGTTTATGTCTGATTTAGTTTTATATAACACCCATGGCACCTACAACAGTATTTTTCAATAATGAGCTCTCTCTATGTATTTGTTGAACTGGATTGAATTTGAGTAGAGAAGGAATCCAGGGAGAGAATCTTTGCAAGTAGAAGTTTATAGGTAGGAAATGCAAACAGGCACTTCACCTCACTTCCCCTCCCTTATCCTTCCCTCTCACCTTGAAGCATAGGGTCACAAGTGTTATCTTATGTTTGACTCTCAGGTACTGCAGGCTTTGGGCCTTAGTGGAACATATTGGTGATTCTTCAGGGTAAGAAGAAGGCTGTTTTCCACCTGTACGTACTCAGAGATCTGTTATACATCTAATATTAATTTGAGGCATGCAGATGACAGAGCTGGCAAATATAAGAGCAGTTACTTTTGGACAAACTGAACTAACCATAATCCTTTGCTGAGAATGCCTGTTATCCAGAGGTTGAATGGATCTCTGGTTTTAAAGCCTTTGAGAAGACTCTCCACTCTCAGCATGCGATGGCATTTTAGCCTCTGCTTTATCTCATTGAGGTCATATCAGCTGAGTTAAATTTACTGAGACATTCAGTTGGAGCTGTGAACCACATGGACAGATACATTACTAATCATTACCAATTAAATTGGAATGAAATAGCAAAGAAACTCGGTCTAGACTGGTTTGCTTTGTGTAAGCATAAGTCCATAATTATCAGTTTTGTGATTCTTAAATAAAATGAAGATTCCTTTTGCTAGGACAGGGATAGAGTGCATAGGGAATTAAAGAATATCAAAGCTGTAGAAAAGCTGAGATTAACATAAGAGTATGTCAGTTACAGCCAAGGAATCTAGGTCCTGTCCAAGCAAGTGGACACCGCCTTCGTCAATCAAGACTCCATAGTTCTTAAGTGGGGCCTTGCTTATACACTAGAACTTATCATTTGGAAATCTGTTTCTGTAAAATATTACTACTTCATTATTCAGCATGGTTTTCTAAAAATATGTTCCATGTGCCAAGCACTGCATTCCATATAAAAGTTTCTCTGCCTTTGAAGCAAAGAGTTTTAATAATTATTTTATAAATGTGGCCCAACAAAATAAGTCTGTCACTTCCTGTCAGAGCAGAGTCTACAATTGAGAAGATTTGTAGTAGTTAAAAACTACATCTAACTGTTGATAAGAATGATGTGAAATAACTGTGTCTTAAACCAACTGGGAGATTACTTTTCTCTCGAGTGAAAGACATCAAGAGAGAGACAGTCCCAAGAGACCATGATAGATGTGTGCTATCATCAATGTTCTGGGTCCCTTTCATCTTCCTACTCTGCTGTCCTTAACACATGGCATCCATCCTCAAGACCACAAAATGGCAGCTGGAAGTCTTACTGTTACATCCATGTTGCAGGAAGAAATAAGAAGAAATGGAGAGTGAACAAAATGTTACGCCTCCCATCTGAGTCAGACTCTTTAAAGAGCTTTTCTGCAAACCCCACCCAGCAACTTCTCCTTTAATCTCCTTGACTACTTTCTAGATGCAAGAAGACCTGAGAAGGGTCCCATAGCTAGTCACCTTGCCACACCCAATAACAGAGAAATTTTGCTACTAAGAAAAACAGAGGAAGATGGATATTAGGGATGTCGTTAGCAGTCTCTACCACAAGGCAGTGTGGGATAAAGATGGAAAACATAGATTTGGTTGTCAGATAAATGCCATCATTTACTAAATTAATCGATGGAATCATTTGAACAATTTTGGATGGCTCATTTAACAGTTCTGCTTACTAGTTTTCTCACCTCTAAAATTGGAACGTATGATGAAAATCTTGCGGAGCTGTCTTCGAGATTAAATAGGATGCCTCATGGCTTAATGTGGTGTTTGGTGAGCAACTCCTGTAGCTGTTTTTTTGTTTGTTTGTTTGTTTTGTTTTGTTTTTTTCAGTTTCCTAACAAAATATTGCAAAGACATGTACAATGATAAAAATTCAAGACATTAACAAGCATGTCAACATCTAGAAGGAATTTCCACTAACAATAGATCTATATGTATTAAGAAAAGAAAAAATAATAAACTTCACCAGGTTTGGTGAAAATAAGACTACATGGAAAAAGGAAAATATTTAATCCTGCCATCCTTTTCTCCTGATGCAGACAACTCAGGTTTGTATCAACCAGGAAAACACATAGACCTCACTCTCCCATTCATTTCAAGGCTATGTCTGAAGCTATTAGAGGACATTCTAATTCTACATTGTGCACTTCCACCATGTATCACACAGCTCATCTCTTTCAATCTTTGGATAAATGTTACTGTCTTAGTGACACTTACCCAAGATGTCCCCACCTTAATATTCCCTATGGACCTGTTTGTCTTTACTTTTTTCCTTACTACTCATTATCATATTATATTAAATATATTTTAGTTATTTACCTTTCTCTTTATCATCTCCTTCTAGTAAAATATAAGCTCTCTGGCAATATGGATTTTGGTGTCTTATTACTTTATTTGATGTAATATAAACAGTGCTGAGGAGAGCATGTAGCATAAAATAGGTACTCAATGAACACTTAAAATTGAACTTTTGAACTTCTCATGTATTCTTATACCTCTTTTCTGCTTTATTATTTTTTTACCATAGCACATACCACTATCTTATATAATATATTGTGTACTTGTTTATTTTTCCTCTTGTCTAATTCTCCTAGTAGAATATAACCTCCACGAAGGCAAGGATGTTGTGTGTTTTATTTGCTACTCTTTTTTTCCAGCACCTGTAAAAGAGTCTGGCTTATTTTAAATGCTCAATATATATTTGTTGATCTCCTGACAATCCTGCCAACTAGGTCTATTCAGAAACAGCAATTCATTGAAGACATCTGGTCAGGAAATGTGGGTGAGAAAAACCATGATGCATTGCATCCTGAGGATATCACCCTTGTATTGGCATGTGGGACAGAAACAGGAAAGACACTGGGGGAGACTTGCTGGAATTTACACTTTTCACTGATTCTGTATGTTTAGAGTATCAAAACTAAAACCAAATCCAAAATGGTACCTCAATGTAGTGCAAAGTTTAAATAACTATATTACTGATAGAATACTAGCTCTCAAGAGCTATGTAATCAAAGTGCAGATTATAGGCATTCAATACATATGTATTAATATTTATGTCTTAATCATCTCCTCCTCCCTGAAAATTCTATGTGAACAGGATTTGTATTAAATCCTTTGTTCTGACTTATGTACCACACTGGAAATGATGCTTATTGGATATTTAGTAAAGGCCTTACTGGTTGATGGGTACAGACTTGTTAGATATCCATGAAGAGCCAAAAGATAGATTGGAAATCTGAAATGCTTTAGGCCATACTTAACTCGAAATCAAAAATCTGGGAAGTGAAGGGGACATTTTGATCAATGTCGGATTAAGTACATTTCACCATGAGTTCTGTTTCTAATCTGTTATAGCGAGGACAGTCCATCCAGTACTTAATGACCAACCCTGAAATGGAGGCATGGGGACAGAATGTGAGAAGGTGGGCAGGACACAGTAGCAGTCATTCACCAGTCCCGTACTGACAGACATGAGGATAAATGGAGAGCTGCTTTAGCCTGGCATACAGTAGATGAAACACAGAAGTCTCCAAATTTGTTGGAGCTTGAAATAGGAAAGAATGGCATTAAATAAATTTTTCTTTGACTCCTGTTCTGTGAATCAGGGTGTCGTGGGTGGGTGAAAAGTAGCATAGTCTCAGACTTGGAGTGTCTTAAGCATGTGAATGAAGTCAGTGGGCTCCAGGCTGCAGAGTGTAAGCTTTCATGTGTTCAGCCCAAAGACCATGGCTGTTTTGCACAAGATTGTGTCCCCATTTGTTAAATTCACCTTTCTGATTTCATGCAACTTACTTTTATCACAGCCATGTCCTTCTTAACCAGCATTTCTTTTGAAATGTCCATCTTTCCCTAAGTATGGCTTTCTAAACTCTTAATCATATTTGTTTGTTTTAATTGAACAAATATGTTCTGTGTCTTGAGTACAAGTGATGGTTCCTAATTGGTTACATGTTAGCTTGGCTTGCAGTTTCAGAGGATGGGGTTTCTTTGGTTCTGGTTGGGCATGTAGAGGGGGAGATAACTTTAAAGCTTGATTAAAGCAAGTTTCTCTAATGTCAGGGTTCCCTCTGAAGAAAGAGACATAATCTTGGAGGAACAATGGGGGCTTGCTCGCATTTAGAAAGTTAGAACAGAAGTTTAAAAAAACAACCCTTGGTCCAATTTTCAACAGGATTGTATAATGTTCAAAAAATGAAAAAAATCCCCCCCACTTGTAACCACAGGAAGCCAAGCATTAAAGTCAGAAAAAGAAACCCCCCAAACCCCACCCCCAGAATGAACTGCACCATATTGTTTTCCTTTCGTGCTTGCCGATTTCAGATTTTCATTTTCTGTACATTAAAAAGCAAAGGAGACTTTAAAAAAATATTCGTTAGCGGTTTCTGTCTAAATCTCATCATCTAATTATTTTCACAGTGAACATTTGAAATGGCAGAAGCAATTCTGCCAAGAGCCTTCTCTCTCTGGATTCCAGGGGATGTTTCACAATAATTAGAAACCCCAATGGGTCTCTTAAGAACCCTTAAAGGGTTCCATATGCAGACTTCCATATGAAGTGGTACAATGTGTAGTTCTTCATTTTCCACAATAGAGCCTGACAGGTCTTAATGTATATTATTACATTAAATGAGATGCACATTAGTTGGTCAGACTGCTGGGTAGCTGGCCTCAATTCACTGAGAAATACAAACCAACCTGGTCACTTCATTATTTGCTCCACTCTCACTCCACCCATATACAGGGTCCTGGTAATCTGTGTGCAAGTACTCCATTGAACTGGTAGAGGACTTGTTCTTTGGTTGGTGAAATACAGTAGTTACAGAAGGCCCAAGGATCACCTTGTCCTCTATTTAAAATGTGTGGCTTGACTAGATCTTAGCATTCCTTTATCCATTGATTGCTATTGTGGTGTTCTCTGCTTAAGTAGCAGGAAACCATTATATATAGACAATTTTGGATATGTTGTCAGGTCTGTTTATTTACCATGTTTTGCTAAGCAATGAGCACTGATTATCAACCTTATCATGACTGATAGAAGTTGAACTGGTATATTTTTTTGTTGACAAGAAAATGTCTTTCTCCACTTAAAGGTTGTGCATGGTTCCTACTGGCTGGGTAATGACTCTATTTTTTTTTTTTTTAAAGATGAGGTATTTTATTTTTTTATTTTTTTTATTTATTTATGATAGTCACAGAGAGAGAGAGAGAGAGAGAGAGAGAGGCAGAGACACAGGCAGAGGGAGAAGCAGGCTCCATGCACCGGGAGCCTGACGTGGGATTTGATCCCGGGTCTCCAGGATCGCGCCCTGGGCCAAAGGCAGGCGACAAACTGCTGCACCACCCAGGGATCCCTGGTAACGACTCTATTAAGTCTTTGGTCCTCTGCTTGGTGGCAGTTTAGGAGACTTTGTCTCTTGATGCTTTGTGCATCCTTAATGAGGCCATATGGTGTAACTCAACAAGACCTCTAGAGAGCAAGGCAACTGGTAGAGAAGAAAAAAAAATAGCTTATTTCTTTGAGGGTTTTATCTTTTCAGTAGACTAGATGACTGTATTCTCACCTTAAAAATCTGATATTTTCTAAAAAACAAAAAAATCTTATTGGTATTTTTATCTTGACCAATTATAAATGTATCTCCCTCTTTCCTTATGAAATGCTTCCTTTCTGCCATTGTAATGTTAATACAATGACCAGTGTATGCCAGCTGCAGTTTTGAGGGAGAGAAGTGTGAAATATTAGAAAGAATAGCAAAACCATTTCTCATTATTGTGTTGCTCTAAAAATTTCTTAATGCATTTAAGATTTTCAGAAGAGAAGAAATGTGGGTCAGCCCAACATTTGATATATGATTATTTGTTTTTGTCCCTTCTCCCTGCAAATAAGTAATCAAGTTAGGAATTCTAAGTTTTTGGAGGTGGTGTACATCAATATTATTTTGAAAATGTTAACATGGCATCCTCTCACGATAGAAAGCAGGGCTGGAGTGTTTTCTTGAGAATATTTAAATTCCCTTTAATGTCTGATGGTAACTGGGTAGAAAATGAGGAATCCAAACCAAAAGACAAATGGACAATTTTGTGCTACTTTTAGGAATTAGAAACTGAAGATTTTATGTGTTGAAAAAAGTTTCTTAATAAACATGATTTCTTGCCAGTAACAAGCTAACTGAAAGTGAGAGTATGGGAAATTGCCTCTTCATAGCTCTGGAGGCCATTTGTTTCTTTGACTTCAAATGTTACCTGGTGATGAATAAAGGCTAAAATTCCTCCACCAAAAGCTATCAATTAAATGGCCATTAGCAGATCCATTCCTTTCTCTTGTCACTATATGGAAGTTGAGATCTATAACTGAAGATAATTTAAATTAAGAGTAAATAGAAACAAGAGGCAGAGTGCGAAGGAGGTGTAGCAGGGAAAAGTAAAAAATCACACTCAGTTAATGATTTCATCCAATCAAGAGAACAGAACATAGTATTAGAATAGGTCCTCTGGGAGAAGTAGATTTGCATAAGCATTTGGAAAAGAAGAGAAGCAGAGATTCTAGATCTCTGACTGTGAGCAGGGAGAGGTCCACAGGCTCCAGCAGAGAGGTTCACAGAAGAAATAGAAGGAGCAAAGGCCTAAGACCATGAGTTATAGGACTAAAAAGTATCCCCCAAAAGAGACACCCATAAACACTCATACACATAAAAGCATGAATATACACCCCCTACAGACATCACTATAACATATATTTGGGGGAAAAGGTCTGATTGCAATTTTGAACTCCAGCTGCTCACATTTAGCATAGAGTTATTTTCAGGGTGGCCAAATCATGTAACCAGTACTGAATCCCACTCAGGTATTTATAGACCTGGAAATCAATGCTGACAAGATAATCTACTGCTGTGGCAATGGAGAGAATCCTGTGACTGGGACAACAAACAGAAGAAAAATTCTGAGGTTTCTATGTGTTTTTATGAAGCTCAGTTTGTGGGAAAAGGGGAAAAGTGGAAAGAAAAGGTATTTATTTTGTGATAACCTTATGAGGTCATTATTGGTTCCAGTTCTCAGATAAAAATATATCACATCACAGAGACATTGCCATGATTCCCATATACTCATCGATGGGGGAGTGGGGGTGAAGAGTGGCCTTGAGAGAATCCATTTCGTCCAAACCCAGAGCAGCAGTTTATGGTATAGATGCTGCTCGCATGCACATACTCTAACTCTGGGCTACTCAAGAGTGTGAACTGGTGTCAGTAAGCAAATGCTCTGTTCCTTGCTTGCAATGACAGAATTCAGAACACAGAAATTGAGAGTCTAAGTTTAGAAAGTTCAATAGCCATTTCATATTGTAATGAGTTCTATTTCATAAGTTGTATTTTATGGTTTTGTTTTCTCATTTTCTGAGTAATATATTATTTAATTTTGTGAAAGTCTGAATCAGGATGAAATTAGTAACTTAAAACAAACAAAACTGGCCCTCTATCCCAGATGTTTTGAGAAGTACTGTCTTTAATGAAACGTTATGATCCACAGAATAGACTAAGATTTCCTCTAACATCTGGGATCCTTTCCACATTTTAATCTAAGATCTCTAGCTTCTTTGATAGGTGAATGCTTACCACAGCATAACCTAAAGTATCTTCCCTAAAAGCTGTTCAGCAAAGCAAAAATATTCAGGACTCAATACCTTCGGAAAACAGTATGTATATTATGCCCACCTTAGAGATTCACAATGCATGTTAACATACTAAAGATTCTGAGAAATTTTGCAATAAGAAGAAAGTATCTGTTTAACAAAGAATTTCCCAAACTTATTTGGTCACAGAGCTCTTTGCATCCTGTAACCCCTTAGCTCAAATTAATTCCCTGTGAAACTCATATTCCATGGAATATAAATTGGAAAATACTTTCATTTAATCATGATTGGAGACTTCAGTGCAAGCTGAAGAGTAAAAGAATCAGGTAGCAGTGGATAATGTTAAAAGGAAGAAATGGAAGTGCACATACTTTTTAATCATAGTCCAAGTAATATGCTGATTCTGCTTGGACTGGTATTCTAACATAAAACTTTTGAGTGAAGTAAGTCAGTCGGAGAAGGACAAACATTATATGTTCTCATTCATTTGGGGAATATACATAATAGTGAAAGGGAATATAAGGGAAGGGAGAAGAAATGTGTGGGAAATATGAGAAAGGGAGACAGAACGTAAAGACTGCTAACTCTGGGAAACGAACTAGGGGTGGTTGAAGGGGAGGAGGGCGGGGGGTGGGAGTGAATGGGTGACGGGCACTGGGGGTTATTCTGTATGTTAGTAAATTGAACACCAATAAAAAATAAATAAAAAAAAACTTTTGACTTCTTCATGTCTTTCATCCTCCCACCTGCCTTTTCTAAATACTCCTAACCTCTCAGCAGGCTCTTTCTTCAGATACTTATAAAGAGATTTCTGCTCCCCTTGAGTTTTCACAATTGAGCCAGAAATTATGAGAAATTTAGGGTTTTGCTAGCTAGTTTCCTGACTTTTCGACATCTGGTCCTTACTGTCTATTTCCAGGCATTTAGTCAAACCCACTGATTTGGACTAACAAGGGAAAAGATCATTCTAATTTGGTAAGAAGTCTGCTTTATAGGATATTTTTTTAAGTAATGCAGTTTTAGTTTTATTATTTTCAAAAGCCCCTGGTGCCAGAAACTATGATTGTGGACATATACAGAGTTTCTATTTTATATAGAGACATGAATGATTTGCATTAATTGAACTTAAAATAAGATTTTATTTAAGTTTAAATGTTCTTCCCTTTCCTCCATTTACAGTGATTATGGAGCCACTTTTGTTTGCTTAAGAAAATTCACTTCTAGACTAAGATATTCTTTATTGCAAGTCCTGTCTCAAAAACAACTGTTCAAATCAGTGGACCTCAAAGAATAAAGCTTGTTTGTATTTGATTCCAATCCTTACTAAAGTGCAAGAAATATAACATTGATGAAAGCAAAGAGATCAGAACCACCATGCTTTTTCTTTCCAAATATTTACTCTGAAAATGGATCTTTATCCTTTTGAAGCAAAGGCTATAGTACCTCACACTGTCTCTTTTCATAACTATCACTCTATTTTATTTTTCTCATAGTTATCATCATTGTTTGAAATTACAGTGTTTATTGATTTGTTCCCTTATATACTCTCTGCCTTTCCACATTGGCATACAAGCTCATAGAAAGAGGTAAGTAAGATCCAATCCCTATGGAATATCATGGGAGAGGATCTACTCAGGTAGAAGATAGGGACCTCAAACAGGGGGAACTAATTAAGATGGTTTAGAGAATCACAGCCTTGCTGGCTCTCCTTATCTTTACCCCCACCCTCACACAACTGGCTGCCTGGCAGACAAAACAGGAAAAGACAAAACCAACAAGATTGCTCTCCTTTGACAGTACTCAATTTACCTCTCAAGAAAGGCTAAAGCTTCTAAATCCATCATGTATAGTGTAATGACCATCTCCACTCTACCTGCAGATTTAAAGTAAAATCTTCCAGTTGACAATTTTTACACCACACCTAGAGTTCCCAAAAGCTCATTAAGAAGTCCTATAAGAACATTATTGCAACTATCTAAAAAATCAAGTGCCCTTCATGCCTAATTATAATAGACAACAAAGATTTTACCAGAAATATGAGGAAAATAGGTAGCACTAATGAAGATATATTTTTGAAAAGATTTATTTATTTTGGGGAGAGAGGAAAAAAAAGCATAAGCAGGATGGGCAGAGAGAGAGGGAGAGAGAATCTCAAGCAGGTCTTCCTATGAGTGTAGAGCCTGACATGGGACTCAATCTCAGAACTCTGAGATCAAAACCCTGAGATCATAACTTGAACCAAAAACCAAGAGTTGGATGCTTAACTGACTACACAAAGCAAGCCACCCAAGTGCCCCACTAATGAAGATATTTTTTAAAGTCAAGATCAACTAAACCTAAAGCAAATAGATAATTCATGGAACATAACAGAACTTTTAAGAAGTCACAAATATTAGATTTGGATAGATTGTTGCCTCTATAAAACAAGAATAGACTGTGGTAACAAAAGGGAAACCTGAAAAATGCTATGAGGAATGAACATATTATAGTGTCTTGTGTAATGCTGTCTTAAAAACTGCATTCCAAGAATATTTAATTTCAGAAATAAGGTACTATAAAGAATATTAGGTTAAAAAATGGGAAACAAGAATTACATAACTGTTAAAAATAATAAAAGTATAAGATATGAGGAAAAAAAAAGCATAGCCTGAAAGGAAGCCAAATTGTGTTAAGTTATTATTTCTTGGTAGTGGTTGCATTTTCTAAAGTTGGTACAATGAATATGTGTTACTATTGTAGTCAGAAAAATTTAATATACAATTGCAATTCTTAGCATGTACTATGAATGAAATGCCCATTAACTTCACGCTATTATTTTTCAGTGCATTACTGGAGAAAAGCACTGGAACGGTGTCATGTCAAATAAACTGAGATTTATTTCTTATGCCTTAATTTTAAAAACAGAAAAACTATGAAAGATCTTTTGGAAATTAAAAAATAGCATGCTTCAACTTAAAGCTCAATAAAAAGGTTAAGAGCAAAAATTGAAAAAAAAAAAAAAGAGCAAAATTTGATAACCTTTACCAGAAGGGAGTAAAAAACAGGTAAATATGACAGAATAGATAAGCCATATAGATTACTAGCAAAATTGATATTTAATAAAATTCTAGAGAGAATAGAAAATGGAGAGGAACTTAAATAAATAATAGAAAATAATTTACCAGAGATGTGGAAAGATAAGATTTCAATTCAAAAGGACCATTCAGATGACTTCAAGGTAAAACACACACACACACACACACACACACACACACGCTTCCATTCTTTCTCCAATATTTCAGAACACAAAGGATAAAGAGAAAGTCCTTAAAAGTTAAAATCACACAACGCAACTTCAGAGAAGGAAAATCAAGCTTGCATCAGAATTCTTGTCACCAGTAGTGGATGCTTGAAGGCATTGGAAGAACTCCTTCTAAGTTCTAAGAATAAATTAGTTTGAATCTAGAATTCTATATATAACTAAGTTATCAGAATACGTGAAGCCAAAAAAATCTATAGAAATTTTCCTATGCACGATTCTCAGGAAGTTGCTAGACAATATACTCAAGACAATTAAGTTTATAAAAAAAAAGGAGCAAGAAAGAGAAAACAAGAGGTACATAATACATTGGAATTAAGTGAGAAGTACAAAGAAAATAAATCCCATGATGACAGCTGGCTTAGTATAGGATCTTGGTGGGCTGAAAAACATATTTTTTTCAAGAAAAGGAAGAATAGGTTATTTTCAATAGATAGATGGAATTAGCAAGATTTGTTATGTGGCAAAAAAAACTCATGTTTTTCTCAGCAGGCATAAAAGAAAGATAATTATCAATGTCTTATTTTTTAACATATACAATAAAAAATAAAAGTGTACAATAATCATGGTAAAAAATATAAAACAAATAAAATGTGTCATCTTTTTAAGATTTATTTATTTATTCATGATAGACAGACAGAGAGAGGCAGAGACAGAAACAGGCTCCATGCCGGGAGCCCACGCGGGACTCGATTCCGGTACTCCAGGATCGTGCCCTGGGCCAAAAGCAGGCACTAAACCGCTGAGCCACCCAGGAATCCAAAAATGTGTCATTTTTTAAAGAAATTTCATGGAATGCAAGAAATTTGCCATGATTTTACTTACGGTTTCTCATTTCTTGTTTGGCTGAAAAATGGCATTTCCTACCTTGAGGTTATATCAATATTCTTGTAAATGATTTAGTTTAGAAATTAGTTTAAAAATTTATTTTAAAAATTATGTTTTTATGTTCTTTACATTTAGATTTCTAATCCATGTGAAATATGGAAACATGAAGCGTAAATAGGGATTTAACCGTGTGTGCGTGTGTGTTTCCTTTTGGGTAGGTAATTATGCCAGTCACTTATTAAATACATCATTCTTTCTCTACCAAGTTGAAATGTCACCTTTATTATTTCATTCTAGATATTTTAAGAAAAGGATTTTGCTATAGACTGAAGAAACATGAAAGAATGTATGATTTTTTTTTTAAGCCAGAAAAGACAATTTTAATTATCCCCAGGAACACAGGAAAGAAGACAAAAAGGAGGGGGAAGAAAATACAGAAATTTGGAAATATGAAATAATGTGGAAAAAATAATGACCAAGAGAACAGAATGTACACTAATTGAAAATTGGTTAATCTCACTAAATGAAAGACAGAGCCATTCAGATTAGATTAAAATCATATATACATACACATATACACATACATACAGCATTTTGCAAAAGAGATAATGCACTTGACATCTTGAAACAGATATTTTGTTGTTTATTAAAAGAAGATCTACATTCATTAAGAATTAAGGAAAGGTTTTGATAAAATCCAACATTCATTCCTAATTAAACAAACAAATGAACAAACAACCTCTCAGCAGACCAGTAATAGAATGGAACTTCAATCTGATAAAGGCATCTAAGAAAACCATAGAGGTAACATAATTCTTAATGGAGAAAGGCTCATTCCTCTTTTACTAAATATCAAGGACAAGATGAGAATGTCTACTCTCTTTCTTGCTATTCAACTGGAGGTTCTAGCCAGCTGAGCAAAGAAAAAAAGAAAGCATCTGGATTAGGAAGGAAGAAGTAAAATCATTTTTATTCATAAAAAAATGACGAATTTTATGGAAAATCCTATGGAATCTACAAAAAGTTAATACAACTGATAAGTGAATTCAATGAAGTTGTAAGACACAAGATCAATATGCAAATATCAGTAGTTATTTCTATATACTAGCAGTAGACACTAAAAAACATTGAAATTAAAAATAATACTACTGGCACCAAAACAGACACGCAGATCAATGGCAGAATAGAGAACCCAGAAGTGGATTCTCAACTCTATGGTCAACTAATCTTTGACAAAGTAAGAAAGAATATCCAATGGAAAAGGACAGTCTTTTCAATAAATGCTGCTGGGAAAATTGGACAGCCACATGTAGAAGAATGAAACTGGACCATTTTCTTACACCATACACAAGGATAAACTCAAAATGGATGAAAGATTTATATGTGAGACAGGAATCCATCAAAATTCTAGAGAAGAACACAGGTAGCACTTCCTCCTCAGCTGCAGAAACTTCTTGCTAGACACATCTCCAAAGGCAAGGGAAGCAAAAACAAAAATGAACTAGGAGGACTTCATCAAGATAAAAATCTTCTGAAAAGCAAAGGCAACAGTCAACAAAACTAAAAGGCAACCTACGGAATGGGAGAAGATATTTGCAAATGACATATCAGATAAAGGGCTAGTATTCAAGATCTAGAAAGAACTTATCAAACTCAACTCAACACCCAAAAAGAACAAATAATCCAGTACAGAAATGGCCAGAAGACTTGAATAGACATTCCTCTAAAGAAAACATACAAATAGTTAACAGACATATGGAAAAATGTTCCACATCACTTGTCATTAGGAAAATACAAATAAAACCACAATGGGATACCACCTCACACCAGTCAGAATGGCTAAAATAACAAGTCAGGAAATAAAAAATGTTGGTAAAGATGTAGAGAAAGGGGAACCCCCTTACACTGCTGGTGGGAATGCAAGCTGGTACAGCCACTCTGGAAAACAGTATGGAGGTTTCTCAAGAAGTTAAAAGTAGATCTTGGAAACTAGCCCTTTATCTGATACGTCATATGCAAATATCTTCTCCCATTCTGTAGGTTGTCTTTTAGTTTTGTTGACTGTATCCTTTGCTGTGCAAAAGCTTCTTATCTTGATGAAGTCCCAATAGTTCATTTTTGCTTTTGTTTCTTTTGCCTTCGTGGATGTATCTTGCAAGAAGTTACTGTGGCTGAGTTCAAAAAGGGTGTTGCCTGTGTTCTTCTCTAGGATTTCGATGGAATCTTGTCTCACATTTAGATCTCTCATCCATTTTGAGTTTATCTTTCTGTATGGTGAAAGAGAGTGGTCTAGTTTCATTCTTCTGCATGTGGATGTCTAATTTTCCCAGCACCAAACTTATTAAACTCAACACCAAAGAAACAAAAAATCCAATCATGAAATGGGCAAAAGACATGAAGAGAAATCTCACAGAGGAAGACATAGACATAGACATAGACATGGCCAACATGCACATGAGAAGATGCTCTGCATCACTTGCCATCAGGGAAATACAAATCAAAACCACAATGAGATACCACCTCACACCAGTGAGAATGGGGCAAATGAACAAGGCAGGAAACCGCAAATGTTGGAGAGGATGCGGAGAAAAGGGAACCCTCTTACACTGTTGGTGGGAATGTGACCTGGTGCAGCCACTCTGGAAAACTGTGTGGAGGTTCCTCAAAGAGTTAAAAATAGACCTGCCCTACGACCCAGCAATTGCACTGTTGGGGATTTACCCCAAAGATACAGTTGCAATGAAACGCTGGGACACCTGCACCCCGATGTTTATAGCAGCAATGTCCACAATAGCCAAACTGTGGAAGGAGCCTCGGTGTCCATCGAAAGATGAATGGATAAAGAAGATGTGGTCTATGTATACAATGGAGTATTACTCAGCCATTAGAAACGACAAATACCCACCATTTGCTTCAACGTGGATGGAACTGGAGGGTATTATGCTGAGTGAAGTAAGTCAATCGGAGAAAGACAAACATTATTATATGTTCTTATTCATTTGGGGAATATAAATAATAGTGAAAGGGAATAGAAGAGAAGGGAGAAGAAATGGGTAGGAAAATTACAGAAAGGGAGACAGAACATGAAGACTCCTAACTCTGGGAAACGAACTAGGGGTGGTGGAAGGGGAGGAGGGCGGGGGGTGGGGGTGAATGGGTGATGGGCACTGAGGGGGGCACTTGACAGGATGAGCGCTGGGTGTTATTCTGTATGTTGGTAAATTGAACACCAATATAAAATAAATTTATTAAAAAAAAAGAAATTAAAAGTAGAGCTATTCCATGACCCAGCAATTGCACTACTGGGTGTTTACCCCAAAGATACAAATGTAGTGATCCAAAAGGGCACCTGTACCCCAGTGTTTATAGAAGCAATGTCCTCAATAGCCAAACTGTAGAAAGAGCCGAGATGTCCATTGACAGATGAATGGATAAAGAAGATATGGCAAATATATATATATAATCTCCGTTTTTGTGGTGTTCTCTGGCTTAAGGAATAAAGAAGTGGCCCTTGAGGAACGTGATTATCCACAGGTACAGCCAAAATCTCCTGGCTAGATTTTTAGCACTGTTGTGGGCAAGTTTATGCTTAAACTTAAACTCCTTTTCCCAATCCTGCCTCCCTTGGGTGGCCAAGATGGAAAGACAGCAAGCTGAGGAGTAGCATAAGCAGCAGCTCTCCCAGAGGTGAATGGTAGAAGGAGGGGTAAAAAGATGAATGAGGTAAGCAGTCTGTGTTTGTTTTTTGTGGTGTCATAGGCCTTGGGCAGGGGAACTAGCCTTGGATTGTGTTTTATTTACTTGTCTACAGTGCTATACCTAATAAGAAAGATGATCCAAAAAATTTGGTATAACGAATCATCTATTTGTATTTTATACTGTGAGCCTATTTTGTTAATAAAACTTAATTTTTTTTTTTTTTTTTTATTTATGATAGGCATACAGTGAGAGAGAGAGAGGCAGAGACACAGGCAGAGGGAGAAGCAGGCTCCATGCACCGGGAGCCTGATGTGGGATTCGATCCCGGGTCTCCAGGATCGCGCCCTGGGCCAAAGGCAGGCGCCAAACCGCTGCGCCACCCAGGGATCCCTAAAACTTAATTTTTAATAACATGTATAAATGTATAATGTATATTATATGTATATATATGTATATTATATGTATGTATATATAATGTATATATTATATGTATTACATATTATTATATTATTATATTATATTATATATATTATATTATATTATATTATAATATTATTAATATATTAATTATATACATATATGTATGTATGTATATATAATATATATTATATATATTAATGTATATATAATGTATAATATATGTATATATATATGCACACACATAAAACTCAGGAGTCAGAAAGGATGAATACCTACCATTTACATTGATGTGGATGGAACTGGAGGGTATTATGCTGAGTGAAATAAGTCAATCATAGAAAGAAGATTATCATATGGTTTCACTCATATGTGGAATATAAGACAGTGCAGGGGATCATAGGGGACAGGATGGAAAACTGGGAAGTCATCAGAGAGGGAGGAAAAACCACGAGAGACTCTTAATTATAGGAAACAAACTGAGGATTGTTGGAGGGGAGATAAGTTGGGGGATGGGTAATTGGGTGATGGGTACTAAGGAGGGTACATGATGAGATAAGCACTGGGTGTTAAACACAACTGATGGATTCTTAAACACTACATCTGAAACTAATGATGTACTGTATGTTGGCTAATTGAATTTAAATACAAAAAACACCATTTATGCAAAGCATGAGAAAGATGAAGTACTTAGAGAGGTAAATCTTACAAAAGATAGATAAACCATGTATACTAAAACCTATAAAAACACTGCTAATTGAAATTAGAACCTAAATAAAAGGTGTGATATATTGTGTTGATGGGTCAGAAGATATATATTTATTAAAATGTCTGTCTTCCCAAAATTAATCTACAATTTCAAAACAAACCCAAAGTTTCAGTAAACATTTCTGTAAAATTGACAAATTCTGAAATTCATGTAAATTCAAAGTAGTAAAAGCCTTTGAAAAAGAGCCTGATTTTAGGACTTATTAAGAATTACTTTAATCAAAGTGTTGTGGTATTGGCCTAAATATAGACAATTATAGCAATTGACCAGAATAGAGTTCAGAAACAGAATCACACTGGTTTAATTAACAACTTTTTCCCCCACAAAAGTACAAACACAATTCAGTGTAAAAAAGGATAGTCTCTCTCTTGCTCTCTGATTCTTAAAAACTGGTGATGGATTAATTGAACATCCATATCCAAAAAACAAAATAAACTTCAGTTCATATCTTACACAATTAATAATTAACTCAGAATGGATTTTAAATTTATATATAAAACCTAAGACTAAAATTTCTAGAAGAAAACAGAAATTAAAATCTGTATAACCTTGAGTTAGACAAAGAGTTTTCAAATACATCAATGAAAGCATGGTTTGTAAGTGAAAAAAATGTAATAAGTTCTACTTCAAAATGAAAAATGTCTACTTTTTGAAAATCAAAGAATAAAAAGATAAACTGCAGTTTGGGAGAAAATATTTGCGAGTCATATATCTGATAAAAATTTGTATCCAGAATATATGCCATAAAATTCTCAAAACCAATAAGAAAACAATAACTCAATTTTTTTTGAAAATTGGAGAGGAGTTGAACAAATAAGATATATGAATAGCAAATTTTAAAATGAGAGGATTATCAACATCATTAATCATTAGGTAAATGCTTATTGAATCACAATATGATACTTTTACCTGCCCATTAGAATAGTTAAAAATAAAAAGAATGACTATATAAAATGTTGTCTAGAATATACAGAAACTGAAATTCCCCTACACTATTGATGAGAATGTATAGTGGTGCAACCATGGGTAAACAGTCTGGCATTTTCTAAAATGGCACCTGCTATATGATTCAGTCATTCCATTTCTAGGTGTGAACCTGTGAGAACTGCAAGACTATGACCACATAAAGAATTATATATGGATATTTGTAGCAACTTCTATTTTACCAGCCCACATCTCTAAATAACCCAAATAAATGTCCATCAATAGATTAATGGATAATCAAATTACAATGTAATATAATGAATTACTACGCATCAATCTAATGAACTATTAAATACAAACAACATAGATGAGTTATAAAATAATTATGCTTTGTGAAAAGTCAGACAAAAAGGACTATGTTAAGTGTGGTTCCATGTACACAAAATCTAAAAAATACAAACTCAACCTATAATTACAGAACTTATATGAGTGGCTGCCTGGGGATGGGGGCAAGGACTGGAGAAAAAAATGTTATTTACAGTGTGAAAGGGAAATTTGGAAGATAAAAAGGAATGAATGCATAATTAAAACAAAATAGTTACCATATTTGAACCAATCATACTAAAGCAAATAAACTGAGGAGGATAATTGACTCAACCCTCTTCACCAAAAGACCAAAAACAACAGCAAATTAAGACAAATAGAAATTTGCTGCTGCTAACAAGTACTAGAGACTACAATTTTCACCACTGCTACTTTCAACTTCATTCGAGTCAGTGCCAGAAACTTGACCTTCCAGCCACCACTTGGCTGTCCATGTCAAGTGTAGAGGCTTCCCTCACCTCCTGCTCTTCACATTACTAACTCTCGTGTCAAAATATGACATCCGTGACTGATTGGTTAATACCACATCATGACCCTGTGCTCTAACCGTGAGGGAGGCTGGGAAAGAGAAGGCTTAACATTTTTACTACTCAAATTAGAATTGGTCACTGTGCTTCACTCTGATAATTCAGGAAAGAATTGCCTAGATATAGCAGTGTATTCAGAAGCTGGATGGCCAACGTGAATGCCAAATATCTGTTTTGCCAATTTATAGCTTATTTGACTTGATTTGTTCGGCACATCTCTGGGATTATTTTTATAAACTCTAAATCCACTAACAGAATATATATTGATTTTGATTGATCTGAATTATTTTTCTCCTGAGATATGATGTGCAGATTAAGTGTGAAGGTTAAGGCATTTCCAAATATCTGAAAAGCTTTCTCAAGTATATATTTGAATATTTTATTCCTATTCCATTTGTTCTGTACCTTTCTTCATGGACACCAATTATGCATATATTAGCACTCCTTTCTATGTATGCCACATCTATCATCTTTGCATTAATCCACTAAACTCTTAAAAGTTTTGCTCAGGGTTCTCAACCTAGCCTTCCTTATTTCTAATGTTTTTCAGTAGTATCTCCTTCCTTTCTTTTCTTTTCTTTCTTTCTTTCTTTCTTTCTTTCTTTCTTTCTTTCTTTCTTTCTTTCTTTCTTCTTTCTTTTTTCTTTCTTTCTTCTTTCTTTCTTTTTTTCTTCCTTCCCTCTGGTGGTTTTTCTTTATTCCCCTTATATTTCTTTCCTGACCTCTGCCAGTTTGGTGATTCTAATCTTTTACCCACTGATCCCCACTAGCTCCACACTGGGCTTTTTTCCTCATACAGGACATATTTCCTTTAAATGTGCTAATTTTGTGGGCAATGTTTGGTAAAACTTTCTGCTGCTTTACAGTACACTTCTTCTGATGTGGTTCTTCAACAGCCTTCAATTTGTCTTGTTGAATTTCACATAAAAAAAAATGTTCCGTAGATTGGATGTTGTTTTATTATTTTATTTTTCTTGCTACTAATACCATGAATGCTAGTAGTAAAATTCTTTTTTTATTATTATTATCTTTGAATGGAGGGAATTCTTCCTGGACAAGACATTTATGAACAGATTTTGTGGACAGGGGAAGATCGTGGGAGGAAGCTGTGGTTGGAAGAAATTTGAGTAGCAGGCAAGCAGGGAACTTGAAAGTCTGTCTACAGAAACTTACTCATCAACACTGCCCTGTAGGTAAAAGCAAGAGCCAGGAGAACAGGAAAGTTCTTTTGCCTACAGTAAAACTACATGTTACATGATGCAGATGTGTAACAGTGTGAGGGTGTGTATGTGTGTTGGGGGATTGGAGAGAGGGATGATGTAATCTTATTTTTAAGTTTCAGGGCTATTTAGTTCCTGTTCTTTCTCTAACACCATCTGCTTCAGTGATACTACTCATTTGCTCTTCTAACTCTAGTTTGCCTGCTGTTCCATGCAGCCAGCCTGGATTCAGAGAGGCTCCTGCTGTGAGTAAACACACACTTTTCCGTATCATCCAAATACAGAGTTATTATGCTCATCTGACTCTGACCAAAAATCTTTAAAGTCAGGTGTTTTCTTGGGGTCCTCTCTTACTGTCATTCCCATTTCATTTCTCATAACAGGCCTTCTTCATACTTTGTGGTTTGAAGTTACAAGTGTTCCATAGATTTGTCCAAGATAACATGCCCCTTTCTGGTTTGTGTTCTTGTTGGTTTTAGTTCATTTTAGAGAGAAAAAAATAACAGGTTATTTTTACTTTTCCGTCTAAAACCTGGAAACATCTTAGAAATCTTCTGAATGATGCTGCCAAGCTCTATGGCTAGGAACAGCTGAGTGCTCTCGTGTATGGTAGGTGGCCCATTTAAAAGCAATGCAAATCGAGTGCTCTGACTCAAGGTCATATGTTCCAGTTGCCAAGAAATATTAAACGGAGGTAAGTGTTACAGCAAAGAACTCTTTGTCCCTCACGCAATGTAATTATTATTCATATATCTTTTATCTAAGAACCACATTTGTAAATGGAATACACATTATGAAGAGATATTCATTTGAAAATGTTAGTTTACTTGTACTTTCTTTGCAGATGATAGCCCAAGTCAGAGGGTGAACTGGAGAAGCATTTTGATGTGCTGGTCTTTTCTTTTGCTTAGGCATACTTATTATTCTGGTATAATCTCTGTTGCTTATTTAGAGTAGACATGATTGCCGTGCCCCCTAAGGATTCTGGAGCATGTAACTTTCCTTGGACAGTCATTCTACATGCATTGATTAGGGACTAATTAGGGACTCCATTTGAGGGATATGGTGATTAAATAAGCTCAGACATCCCCATTAGAAAGGTCATATAATGAAGATGGTCCAAGGAGTCCAGGTGGCTCAGTGGTTTAGTGCCGCCTTCAGCCCAGGGTGTGATCCTGGAGGCCTGGGATCGAGTCCCACGTCTGGCTCCTTACATGGAGCCTGCTTCTCCCTCTGCCTGTATCTCTGCCTTTCCCTCTCTCTGTGTCTCTCATGAATAAATAATAAAATCTTTTTTAAAAAGACAGTCCAATTAGACACATAGCAAAAATACAAACCAAAACTCTAATCACCACCCCACAGGATTATTATGTGGTTTAAATAAGAATATTACACCACACCTGGTAAATCTATAAATATTAACTACTTTATTGCTATTGTTTTTATCATCTTGATTGGTAGTATCAGTACAGGAGATAATGGCAAAATCCTATGAAGGAAAGAAATGGAAGCATTTTCTTGTTCCTAGATGGACTCCATGGGTATTGACAAGGGCTATACTTATGGTCATTGGATAAAGGATAATCTATAGGGCAGAACAGAAGTGGATATAAAGACAAAAGTGAAAGAGAAGCAGGGTTGTTCTTGATGCTGCTGTCTTGGGATGCATTGTGATAAAACCTGTTTCAGTATTGGGTCCTATGCATTGACCTTTTGGTTCTGTTTCCCTCTTTAATTAGCTCACTTCAACTTGGCGTGTTTTCTTTAGCAGAGCATTTGGCATCAGCCTGCTCCCGGTATAACAATTTTGAGAGGATGAGAGACATGGATGGAAATAACCCATCTAAAGTTATGATGGCCTTCTCCCATAATGTATTGTAATGTGGTGATAATGATAGATGCACTAGCTTCTGTATTTGAAGTTAAAAGAAAATTCAGTTGTGTTTTCTTTTCACCATCCACAAACCGTTATTTTGTAATAACAGAGGGAAGAGTTTTCTATAGCAGCCTCGTCAGCGGTTCCAAACTGGAAATAACATCCAACCACTAACTGCTGTTTAATTTTTTTTTGTTTTTACTTTATTTCATGCGTAACTATGTTTGCACAGCAGGGCAGCAAACGTCTGAGGAAGTGTCACTTGGAATAGCAAACAAGCTAGCAAAGCCATCGTCCCTGCCTGGGGTGGGTGTACACAGTCCCAGTTCACCAAAAAGACCTTATTTAAATACAATGAAATCTGCAGGATGATAAAAGATGGCAAATGACAGTAATTGCCAAAATATGAATTTCATATTTGTGATGCCTTATTTCTCTAGGATAGAAAGAGCTTCTAGGAGACAATTCATGAAGAGCATCACTGCAGGGTGACTCAGGAGGCAGAAGGAGGGGAAGCTTGATGACAATTCAGAGTATGGGCAAAACAGCAGAAGCCTCGATGCTCAGTGTATCATCTTTACATGTAACCAAACTCCAGATGGACTTCTTATATTTCTGAGGGATGCTCCTGGTTTTTCTCAGGGGTTTCTATTTTGAGGGGTTGGCGATGGAGATGTCAGTGGATATTGGCAGAAGCTATGTCTCTCCCCAGCTGCACCAATGGAAATCATCACATTACAGTGACTCACTTCTTCCTTTGCCACTGGGGTTTTGTACACCATCTTCTCTGCACAAAACTATGCCTGGTGACCAGGAACAGGGGCATTCTTGGGAGCCCTGAGAGTTTATGACCTTCTCCTTAAAGGAAAGACCCACACTCAAGGGAAAATCTCTAGGAGCCAAATCAAGGGAAAATCGCTAGGAGCCAAATTCTTAGAGGTTAAGACAGGATCTTACTATAGTCCTCTAAGATCAAAGCAGTTCTTTTACATCAGGGTCAGGATAGTAGGGCAGGTAATGGTTTGGCAGGTAATGGTTTGGTCTGGTACCTTTTATGATATCATTCACCCTTTGCTTCTTTAGCTTACTTCATATAACAGAAAGAAAAGGATAGCACTTAATTTCATGAGTTTAGAGAAAGTCCCAAGTCATCATTTTAACTACTTTGCATTTCAGTTTGTAGATCTGTAACATGTGAATAGTGACCACTTCCTCAGGGTTGTTGAGAAGAGAAAACTAGATAATTGAGTTTAGTGCATGTAAAATTTTCCCACCAAAGTTCTTCTGGAGGTAAGCCTTAGATCCAAGATTTTAGATCTAGGGATTACTTCCCAAAGTACTCTGCTGAGAAAGTTTTAGATGCACTAAACTCAAATGCTCTGTATGTGATGGGAATATTTTTTCTTTTATATTTTCTTTTATTTATTTTTTTAAAGGTCTTATTTATTTATTCATGAGAGACACAGAGACATAAGCTGGGAGAAGCAGGCTCCATGCAACGAGCCTGACATGGGAATCGATCCTGCGACTCCAGGATCATGCCTCAGGCCGAAGGCAGGCACTAAACCACTGAGCCGCCCAGATATCCCTCTTTTATATTTTATATATATTTTTTATGAAGACAAATATGTGTATTTAACAAAAATTCTACTTAGAACTATTCCTTTACTCTGCTTTCCTTATGCAGGTTATGTAATAACTCCTCACAGTGTAGCAGACATACACATCATGACATTTCAGAGCTCTCTTCCAGTTACCATGATGGCTACAAGGCTGGATGATAGAGCCATTAATCAGTCCTCGCCCAGGTAGTTCATAAGATTGATGATATGACAAAATAATAACTATGTACAATTCCCTATAAACTAGCCTGGAGTAAGAGGAGGGGGAAGAGATGAAGCAGGATACAACAGGCTCCTGGAGGAGGGAGTCTTTGAGATAGGCCTTGAATTATGTTTGAGGCAATATGTGTAAAGATGTGGATTCAGAAGGAGCATGGCATATTTGAGAAATTAAGTGGCTGGAAACATACAGCAATTACCCTTTTGTCCTCTCCTTTGAATTTTAGTGGCCATTCTTGAATTCCATGTTGAGCGAGACCTATGAATTATGACTCAATTGGTGTTTTGAGGTGGAAGGGAATGGTGAAAGTGCATAATCTCTAATAGCTATTCTGAGTTACTTTTTCAATCACCAGTGCTTCAACCAATATGGAAGACACAGGATAGCTTATGTCCCAGATAAGAAGGTTTGCTAACCTTATGCAAGTTTATTAAACATGATCTAAGTGGGTAAATTTGGAGAATCCAGCAAGTCCACATGAAAAAATATTTCACTGATGCTCAAAAGGTGGTTTACACAGCTCCGAAAGAGTTCTCAAAAGAAACCAGACCAATCCTTCATGTCCTAGAAGTATTCAGAAACCTAAGAAAATAGCTAATAAGACCATTCATTTCTGAAAAATGTACAAAGGGGCCATGCATTCTTTGGTGATGTGCTCCAGAAAAATGTTAACAAAAAGATGGTTTTTACTATTAAACCATCAACTGACTTTGGCCTGCAAAACACCAGCTGGCTTACATTACTTGTAATGTGCTTTGGTGTGTCTCTGATGATAAATATGAAGGGTCCTTTAAGATATACAGAAATATTAAGCAACTAAACATGCTTTTCCCCCTTCCTTTGAAAATTTAAGGAGTCGAAAGAAACATGGAGGCCTTTTAAATGTAGGGAAAATTACATATGGCTAAATCAGCTTTGTTCTGACTACAATGAGCCAATGAGACTTTCTTAGAGGAGAGAATAATTGAGTTTGAGCTCTAAAGGTCAAGACTTTATCCTTGCATAAATAAACAAATAAACAAACGAACAAAAGATATCTTCCACAATCCAGCCTCAATCTGTCCCAAATAGTATCTTACAGGTTTATTTTTATCTTATTTTTTTATTGTATTTTATTCTATTCTTTTTTATTCTGTTTTATTTTATTCTCCACCAGAGTTGATCATGTCGGTAAGATAGGTCTTACCCTAGCGCATGCCATGCACATTCCTATCACCAGGTATTTACTCATTCTTTCTGGGAGCAAAGCCTTCTCTGGTCACCTTAGTTAATATTGATCTCTACTCCCTCTTGCAAGTGTTTCCCCACCCCGACCCCCTGCTTGTCCTCTGGGACCTTGTACACTCTGCTGCTGAGGGTAGTGACCATTAAATACAATCCAATCTCATAAACAATGATGCATATGTCCTACAAGTACTTTTTTTTTTTTGCCCTGCTTTGCCTCCTGTTAACACAGTAGATCAGAGAACCTAATAACACAATGGATACCCCAAACCATGTTTTCTTCGGTGGATGACCAATGCACTGCATTTGAAAATCATGGGATTTTTCTACTTGAGCTTATAACATATGACAAATAGTTCTCCTCTGTGCTCTCCAAATTCAACTCCCCTTAAAATTTCATTATTGGTATAGAAACTTAAAAGAATCTATTCATTAGTTTATTTATTGAATAAGAATTTTACTCCAAGCTCTGTGCAAGGCTTTGGGGATAAACTAGTAGGCAAACATGAATGAGAGACATAATGAAAGGATCATATGGTCAATGTAGAAATTGGTATAAGGGAATAGAGACTGATTCCTGTTACCCTTGGGCTCTTTCTTCAAATTCCTCTACTTTTAGGAGAGTAACTAGAGGTTGATTTCATTAAAGAATTAAGTAGAAGACTGAGTTTCAGCACAGAAAATTCATTCTAAGAGAACTCAGTGATCTATGACATAGATAGTAACCAGAAAAACAAATCCCTTTAGGAAGAGATCACATAGACTAAAGGGAGTTGGGGCATTGATCTGAGAAATTAAAAGCACTTCTCAAAATAAGGACATATTCTCAAAGGCATAGTATAATCAATCTACTTCTGAAGTAGAGCAAAATGTTTGGCAATGTCAAAAAGATGGAAGTCTCCCTTCTCCTTCGGCGTTTCCATTTTCCTGAGCACTCTGGGAGATAGAATGATTTAGTAGACTGACTTCAGGATCCAGGGATACATAGTTCCTAGCTTTAAATTCCAGTTCTGCTGCTTACTAATGGTGGAGTCTGGGCATGCTTCTTATACTGGAGGCTCATTTTTCTCATCTGCAAAAAAGAAGAAAATAATGTTTAACTTGCAGAATAAGTATTTTCTGATGACCCATTCCAGAAAAACAGAATACCAGGACCTATGTCTAGATTAGAAATTCAGGAATCTCTTGAGAGAGAGAGAGAGAGAGAGAGAGAGGGGGGAACATGTATGTAACCAAGCAAAGTACCATCTCCAAGAAGGGAAGCAGAGCACAAGAACTGGGTCCAAATATCAGCAATCATAAGAAGGTAAATAGACCTAATGAGAGCTAATGTATTGGTGAGAGACACCTGGAAGGCTGACAGATGTAACAGGGAGAAAATTCTGTACTCATTTGGTCCAGGAAATCATGAAAATTTATGGTTGAAAAAGTGAAATACCAATAACAGTGCCTGGTATGGAGCGGACACTCAAAACCTATCTCTTACCTTTAGAGTTATCACAGTGGCAACAAAAGTTATGGACAGTGTAAACAGCTTTTGAGTTTAACTCTCATCACACACATGATCTCAAGTGAAGCATGGCCCTGTGTGGTGGTCAAGGCATCACTAAGGCTTAATTTCCTCTTAATCTATATAACAGAATATGAAGCTCGGGAATCTTGATTTGCCCAACCTTCCACAAGTATAAGACAACAAAGCTCAGAGTTGAACAGAATATCTGATACAAATAAAATATTATTAATACATTGATAGTTCTACATAGCTGAACAACAGAATCACTGGAAGGAGATTTAAATAAAAATTTCTGAGCTACTCCAAAATTGGCGAATTAAAAATCTCAGATTGAGAGCAACAAACTCTATTTAAAATATTACCTCCAGGGGGTGCCAAGGTGGCTCCATTGGTTTAGTATCTTGATTTCAGCCCAGGTCATGATCTCAGGGTCCTGGGCACAGAGCCTACTTAAGATTCTCTCTCTCGATTTATATTTTTAGTAATATTAAATTCATATTTGTTCACCTTAAAAATTCTTAGTGCATATAGCTTTTGAATAGAATCATACATATATTCTTGGTAATCATATTGATTGTGAATAATGACTTCTATAATTTCTTTTCCAATATCTTACACATCATATTGATTTTTCTTATGTCATTTGATTACCTGGACTTTACTCTTGATTTTAATAGAATTTTCCAAATTTATACTAAGTATAATATAGTCTATAGGCTTTTGGAAGGTTAACAATAGTTATTCTAGTCCGAAGTCCATAAATTTTATCAGGTGTGGGGTTTATGGGGCAGCCCGGGTGGATTAGCGGTTGAGCACCTGCCTTCAGCCCAGGGTGTGGTCCTGGACACCCAGGATCAAGTCCCACGTCAGTCTCCCTGCATGGAGCCTGCTTCTTCCTCTGCCTGGGTCTCTGCCTCTCTCTCTCTGTGTCTTTCATGAATAAATAAATAAAATCTTAAAAAAAAAAAGATTCTCTCTCTCTCCCTCATTCCCCTCTACTTCCCCCCAACCCCCCCAAAAAAGAAGAAAAAGAACTTCCCCAAGTGAAATAATGGAGACTCCCTTCCATTAGAACTCCCTGACCCATGTTCCACACTTGCCTTGACTTTCTGACCTTGACTGTTAATCAGATAGTTGAAAGATTGTTACATGACCATCAACTCATTTATCTCTGGAAATCAATACTGATTCTTTGCTGACAAGAATTCAAAAATGCCTGGGTGACTCAGTTGGTTAAGTGACAGACTCTTAATTTCAGCTTAGGTCATGATTTCAGAGTTGTGATATCAAGCCCTGCATTGGGCTCTGTAACTGGGCATGGAACCTACTTAAGATTCTCTCTCTCTCTCTCCCTCTACCCCTCCCTACCCTGCTTATGCTCTCTCTCGTAAAAAAAAATTAAAATATTATCTCCAGTAATTTTGAGACAACTGCTTTCCGGTGAGGGACAAATCATCTAGGCACAAGTGCTTTCTTCCACCCAAGATCTACACAGTAAGATCGTATTATTAATCCTACCTGGTTAGAGCTAAGCTAGGACTGTAAAAACTTTGAATTTATTCTTTAATAGACTATAAAAATGACTCTGTTTTCACTCTTGTTTTCTCTGGCGATCTTTTTTTGCAGTTACTATCTAAAATGTTCTTTTAAGGGATCCCTGGGTGGTGCAGCGGTTTAGCGCCTGTTTTTGGCCCAGGGCGCGATCCTGGAGACCCGGGATCGAATCCCAGGTCGGGCTCCCGGTGCATGGAGCCTGCTTCTCCCTCTGCCTATGTCTCTGCCTCTCTCTCTCTCTCTGTGTGACTATCATAAATAAATAAAAATTAAAAAAAATAAAAAATAAAATGTTATTTTAATAATTAAAAAAATCTTTCTTCTAAGAAGAATGAGGAAATAGATAATGTAGCAAATGATATGATATGGATTCCAGGAACCTGATAAATAGTTTTAGTTTAATTTCTCACCCCCCCCCCCCAAAAAAAAAAACTTGTACATGGAACATTTTGAATTCTATAGCAAACAAAGGCAGATGGCAAAATAGTTTCATAAAAATATTTTATTAAAGGAACAAGAAAGATTGAGAATTTGGGTGGTATCATCTCTTTTTTTCTCACTATGATATACATAGTGAGACTTCTATCTTGAAATAAGGAGATAAACTGTGTGACCCAGGATAAGGTATCGACTGTCTCAGAGATTCTTTCCTTCTGCATTAAATATGAGCATCATATTTGTCTCATAGTGTTCTAGGAAGGATTGAAGGAGATTATGTGAATAAAGGTGTCTGCAATTAAGTCAGTTGTAAAATAGATATTCAATATTAAGCTGTGTCTGATCCACTCTTTAGAATGATTTGCAATGAAATGGTTCTTCAGTCATTATTTCTTTTCCTTCATCTTCTCATCTATAAGTAGAAGAGTATTCAGACACAATATAATCTCTGGAATCTCTTACAAAGCTGAAGTTCTAGATCTTATATTTCTAAAAAGTTTTCTGGGTGATCCCTAGTTAACCAGAACTACTTCTGATAACTCAGTTTGTCACTAAGAAGGCAATAGGAATTCCTAGATAATCAATAACACTACATTGAAAGGTGTATTAAATATAGTGCTTAGGATTTGTTTGTGTTCATTGAATTCCAGTGTTAATAAGAAATATATTAAAGTGAACCATAGTGAATGCCATTATTTCTTTAATATAGAAGGAGCTTCAAGATCTTGTGTCACCTTTTTGTTTGTTTGTGTTTTGAGAAGGGAAGAGACAGAATCAGGGAACGGGTAGAAGGAAAGAGAGAATCTTGAGCAGGCCCCAGGAGCAGTGCAGAGGCCCACATGGGCTCAATCTCTTGATCCTGAGATCATGACCTGAGCCAAAATCATTAGTCAGACACCTAACTGAGCCACCCAGGTTCCCCACCTTTGTTTATTCCTATAGAGTAAGAATTATCATTTTATTGGCATGTTGACTGACCAGTTTTTTATTTTATTTTATTTTATTTTATTTATTCATGAGAGACACACAGAGAGAGGCAGAAACATAGGCAGAGGGAGAAGCAGGCTCCCTGAGGGGAGCCAAAAATGTGGGACTCAATCTCAGGACCTCAGGATCACGAGCTGAGCCAAAAACAGATGCTCAACCAAGGAGGCCACCCAGGTGCCCCAACACATCAGTTAATGGAAATTTTTAAATAATAATAATGGCAAGTAGGGTTCTCTAGCTATTTTGATATTAGATGAATTCTGGGTTCATTATCATGAAAGTTTAATTTTGTGTGTATCTACCAGACAAGTATAACAGTGTCTGGTACCTGTAGCAGTTGAACAAAAATTCATCAGTAGAATTAACAAGTGCATTTTCTATTGAATTTTATTAATTGGTATGATGATGTAGTGGGAAAAGTATGAGTTTGAAGTTCTCCTGATCTAATTGTTTTTTTCTTTTTTCATTTTATTTTACCCTCCTCCTTTTCCCCCTATGTCTCTCCTACTTCTTTATCCTTTCCCCTCCCTACCACACTTTCCCCTCAAGGTCACCTGTTGGTCCAACACTGACCCATTTTCTACCATGTTGTGGAATCTACCAGAAGTACTCTCAAGAAACAGTGGAATGCCAACAGGCAGAAGGGGATGTGAAAGGCAACAGGGCTCCAGCATCATATTTTCATCATTGACAATGGAACCTGACATATGCTAAGCCCGTTTCTGATTTAGGCATTCAGTAAAAGGAAACTCTTTATGAAGAGTTAAATACAAAAAATATTCCTACAGTGAGTTAAATCATCAAGCAAACATGGTTTATAAATATTCCCATCCCATTGTTTTTGCAAGAATGCAAGCCACACCTAAGAACACATTCCTTATTTTGTAGAGAAATATATGGTGCTGCACACTTTGCTGCCACCGTGCCAAGACTTATCCTTAAGTTTAATTTCAACCTTCTTGTTTTCCCCTTGTGCTATAGTATGACTCCACAGTGCATCCTTCCATCTGTTGAAACAGAGAAGTGCTTGCATTTTAGGCTGAGATGACTAATATTCATGAGGAACGAATCCAAATTCAAACTAAATGCACATTTTTGCATTTGTCCAAACCTAGCCATGAATTATCTCAGGCTATCAATAGAAGAAGAGAGAAGTTGCTATCTGTAAATCCCTATTTGTTTTCCCAAATTGCACCCTTGGCAATGGGTGTGACAGAAAAATGTTCAGTATTCCTAGTAGTCTAACCTGCCAAGAGAGATAAAGCCACTTTGATGTCCTGGGACCAGAGACTATACAGATTTTTACCCAAAATGTTTTTCATAGGGAAGTGGGCTAAAACGACCTGCCTGCTTCACAGCCTTTTGACTCCAGGAGACAGACCTGTGGCCCTGCCGACCAGGAGGTGGCAGGTCTGACGTTGCTTGAACTTAATAATGATAACTACCCTGGGCAATAATGATGGTAGTGTTAAAAGCAATAATATTAAAAGCTGGTAGAGTAATAGTTAATATTATCAATGCTTCCATTATTTATGTGATTGCTATGTTCCAGCTCCATGCCAAATAACTTGCACATATTATTCCATTTACTTCGTACCCTTTCCCTGTAATGAAGCCAGTAAAGCTCAGAGTGGTTGCATGCCAAAGGTACTCAGGACTGAGTAGCAGAGCAGAAAAGAACAGGGTAGCAGGACTGAGTCTCGTACCTGCCTCTGCCTCCCGGTAAGATCTCTACCTTTCCTGTGTTGCCTATGTGTCTCCTTGCATATATGCTGTTGCCTTTCTCTGGCAGAGCACCATGGACCTCCTTCTGGGACAGCTTCTTCTAAATCACTGTCCATAGGAGCACCCCCAACATATACCACACACACATAAAATTGATCTCTTCTGTAGGCAAGTGAAAGAAGATCCCAGAGGAGATCTCATTGTGTGGCAAAATGAATTGCATTTGCAAAGTCTGTTGACTTTAGCAGAGTGTTCTCATACTCCTCTTTTTCACTGGAGTTTCTGTCCCTGTGAATGTGACTTGGGGGGCACCTGGTGACAAAGTCAGAGGACCTGACTCTGGCAGCACTTCTCTTTCTCCTAGAGTCTCAGTTACTTTCTTTCATGGGCAAAAATTTGTTCACGCAGCTCTATTTTCTGAGCACCTACTTTGTACTAGGCTAGATACTACACACCTAATATTTTCATTAGTCCTCACAAAAATATTAGAAATATTTTTAAGCTTTTTAAGTTTAGTTTTGTTTAGGTTAATGAGGAAAATTAGATCAGAAGCATATTTTGTAACTTGCCCAAAGTGTTAAGTTCCATTAAACCTATAGTTCTCAACTTCACTCCCCTTCTCCCAAGAGATTTTGCCAATGTTTGGTGATAATTCTGTTGCTGCATCTGGGGGCTGGAGAGGGGCAGGATTACTATTGCTTTCTACACGGTGGAGGCCAAAGATGCTATTAAAGATCCTATAGTGCATAGGACTGCATCCTCTTTCCCTATCCCCAGGAAAGGATTATCCTGTCCAAAATGGCAAGAGTGCTACAAGTGAAGAACTCTGAATTAAACGGAGAGGAGTTTGGATTCTGTGGTGTAACCACTCTGGCTTGTGACTTACATGCTCTGAGGTGGACTCGGCTTTGAATCAGGGCCTCTGGTACTATTCCAGGAGAATATCCACTCTCCTGTCATGTGCATTAGCCTAGAAGCTGGGGTCCTCCCTCCTTAGCCATCTGACTCTCCCAGAATGTCCATGGCTTAATGCCTCAATGCTCCTGCAACCCACAACCCCCCCTAGATGTATCAGACTCCTCTTCTGCATTTTGTAGCAAGTGAGTCAGGAAACATCATGACCCAGGAATCCTGGGGTTCTGAATATTCTTAAGATTTAAGGATCCCTTTGAGGAGAGAAACTTTGAGGAATGGCCACAAAGCTGGCTCCCTCACACTGGTTCTTGGCTCAAGGGAAAAAGGGAAGGGGTCTACCCAGTTCTTTTCCAGAATACAGGCCAATTTCAGTGAGGCAGAAAAGGACTCAGGATTCAGGGCAGCTGCTCTGTCTGGGAAGAAAGATGGAAAGTTTGACTGCATATATGCGCCATCAAGTGACCTGACAATTTTAAACAGAGAGGTACTATTCATGGATATTCTATATAAATAGATGTTTGTTGGGACAAAAGTTAAACTGATGGTGTAAAAACCTTGGCTTGAGGCATTTAGTGAGACTTATTTCATTCAAGTATTCCTGAAAAGATATGCAACTGAACACTTCTTCTGTGCTTCTCAGGCACTGAGCAAATCTTGGGCTATATAGATTCCAGTCCTGGGGGAAGGAGATCATGGGGAAATAGGATAGGAAGATAAGTTGTTATGGCAAAGGGAAGTGGGGGCAAGAAGGGGAAGGGACTAGAAAGACTTCCAGCAGGGGGAATGACATGTGGGAAGACCCCAAAGCAAGAGAGGGCATGGGGAATTTGAGGACTAAAAGCAGCCCAGTGTGTTTGGGGCACAGAGCACAAAGGAAGAGACATGGTGAGGAGAGTGTGCTAGAAACAGAAGCTCTGGGGATGGTGGGCTGAATCAAGTCTGAGTCAGAATTCACTCTGTAGTCTGTGCCATGCCGATGAAGGACTGGAGATCAGATCTGAGCGTCAGAAAGCAGGGAAGAACACAGAGACCCGTGAGATCGTTGCTTTGAAGGTGCAGACATGGGCGGATGATATTTTGACTGGAACTGCAGTGGGAGATATACAGAGAAGTGGATGGATCTGATGCATACTTGGGTGGAGGGAAGGCCAGGAGTTGGTGATGAACGAGCTGTGATAAGTGAGGGAGATGGAGGTGAAAGGATCCTGTCCAGCTTTCCCTCCAGGCAACTGGGTGCATGCCATTTACCAAGTCTGCAATTCTCGCTTTCCTCATCTGCAAAGCAGAAGCAAAATCCTCACCTTTTCCGACTTACAAAGCTGTTTTAATGATCAAGTGATGTAATAAATTTAACAGGGTTTTGTAGGCTGTAAAGAATGATAAATGTCTGGGCTACAAGGTGATTGTTCATAACTATTATGATAACATGTTCATCTCTGTGGCTTTGATATCAGTCCCTATGTGCTGTAAAACATCAACTCCAGCTCTATGATAATATCACTTGGGTGCCTTACAGCTTCCTGATTTCATGGTTACAGAAAGAGTTTACAGATCATATAAAATGACAAGGGAAAAGGTGTGGCTCCATGTTCTCTAGCATGAACTTGGCTTTTAAATCTTGAAATTGACTCTGATTGCCATGAGAAAACCCAAACCAGCCCAGCTTGGTTACTGACATGACTGGGGAATTGGGAGTAGACAATGGAAACTGTTTCTAGTGTATCCTCGTACTGAGTTGCCAAAGTATGGCTGGGTCTCACCAGTCTCAACCTGGTAATTATCCAAATGGCTCTGGGTCATCGAAACCACAGGGAAGAGCCTACTGGCTTGCTGCTGCTCTGTAGCTCGAAAGCTATGACTTTCTTTCTTCCTTTCTCTCTCTCTTTCCCTCCTTCTTTCCTTTCTTTCTTCCTTTCTTTCTTCCTTCCTTCCTTCATTTCTTTCTTTCTTTCTTTCTTTCTTTCTTTCTTTCTTTCTTTCTTTCTTTCTTTCTTTCTTTCTCTCTCTCTTTCTCTCTCTCTCTCTCTCTCTCTTTCTTTCATCTATCTGTAACTTTAGAGAATAGAATGAGGAGTCCAGCCCATGTTACAAGGAAAATATTCAGGCCCAGTAGACTTAAGCTCAGTCACAGCCTTGCCACTTATCATTGTGTCATCTTGCAGAATTCATATTGAGAAGTATCAGTTTCCTTGAGCATTATTTGGGGGTATAGATAAATGACCCATGTCGGGGTTCTGAGAAGCAGAGGAGATAATGAATAAACCTTGTAAATTGCAAAATGTTGAGAAAATTAGATGGATGGATAGGTGGATGGATGGATGGATGCTGAGATGGATGGATAGATTGAATAATATTAATATAGTTCCATTGAGGAGAAAGCATATACATACATATATATCCTTATCCCCATATGTGTGTGTGTGTGTATTTCCTCACTTGGGACAGAGGATATATTTGTAGAAAAAAAGTGCATTAAACTGGAAAATCAGTGACCCAAAGTTATCTATCAGTGTAAGTTTTAAAACTATGTTCCTCATTTATGGAGGTACAGATAGTATAACCTGACTATATCCTAGAACGCTCCAGAATTGGAGGTTACCTCAAAGACTATACACACACATATTTTTTCAGGAGGGGTCAATGTGGGAGGCTTCTTTCTGTGTGAATCCTGGCTTGTTTGTGGTGATCCATGCAGGCAGCAGTGGTTTGGGGATGAAGCCCAGATCTCTGACTTCTTCTTCAGTACTCTTTTTTTTACTCAACCACATGGCCTCTCAGGAGTCTATTTCCTGCCAAATATCACAATTCTCCTTGAGCAGGCAAGTGAGGGTCAGTGTCCCAGACCACTGGTGGTGATATAGTAAGTCTGACGGTGGCAGCATTTCATGTTCATTGCATTCACTGCTCAAGCCAGACAACATTACTGATTCTATTCATGTAATTGGAATTATTTTTTCTTTAAAAATATGACCTCACTGGTTAAGACCATCATTTTATACTATTCATAGCTACTCGGTTTTACTTTGTTTCATCTTTAAAATAAAGCAAACTAGCTCTATCACTACACAGCTGAACAAAGAAACTAGTGAGTATTAAAATAAGCTTTATGGAGGAGAGAAAGCTCTTGCTAGGACACTAGCTGATCTCCAGATCCTGAACACCCCGATTCTGCTTTCTTTTTGGCAGATGAAGAGTGATGTCAGGAGAGAAGAGAGAACATAGTGGCATTTTCTGTTTGTCAAAACATCTTGAACACTTTTCAAACATTTTGAGTTTGTTAAAATCCAGACTGCCTAGTGCCAAGCAGTTTTGCTTAATTTCTAAACCCTTGAGTATTTAAAGGGAAATTTAATCGGTATTTTTCTGAATCGTTTCATTTAACTCATCAGTCTGCTGTTTCATAAGACCCATTTGATGCCAAAGAGTCCTTCTATGCCAATTTAGAAACTTGACTCTGGAAGGCTCTGAAAGTCTGAGATCAGTAAAAACTGCAGAGACCTAGGGGTTCTAGAATCTCACAAACCAAGGTCTAGAAAGGACTACAGAAAAGTCTTGATCAAGATCATTCAAGCCACCAGGAGAAAAGATGGAATGTTAATTCCAAAGCACATATATCTGCCTCAGACATTCCTCTTTTTATGTTCAAAGTGTCTTCAAGTTCTGTGGTGGAGAAACATAACTTCTATTAGCAGAGACTAGCCCATTGGTATGAATGTGGGATTTTCAGGATTATAATACATAGAAATGAATGTTTTTAAAGTGCTCTCCAGTAATTGGTATGACTATGTACCTTTGCTGTGTCCAAGTGAGGGTCCAAGGAACTCAGAGGACAACAGTGTCCCAGAGATAAGAGCTTACTGAAGTTCTTTCTCCTTTATCACCAGCTTGCCTCCCACCAACCGAGTAGCAGCACTCAGAACCAGTTTCTGTTTCTGTGCACTCAATACTGCAACACACACACACACACACACACACACACACACAAGTATATTTCAATGTTATTTGTTCAAAGGTGTTTAGAACTGGATTTTGGAAATAGGCCAATTCCCAAAAGTAGGGAACACATCAATACATCAAACCAACAATGATGTGGCCACATAAATACAGAGGCTGCTGAAGCAAAGGCCTATTTATTTTAGTGCCTCTTCTCTTCCAGCCATGATGTCTTGTGGTTTGCATATCTTTAGTCATTTATCTGCCTATTGCTCCTGTGAGTGTGACAGATTTAAGTGATTTTATAGTGATGATATTGGTATTTAGTGAGGTTAAGTAACTCATCCAAGATTTCCCAGATAGTAAATAGCAGAGCTGGATTTGAGCAGAGATCCATTGCTTCCAAATATATGCTGTTTCCATTTGCCATTCTGCTTCCTGCAAACAATGTTTGGTTATTAGTCGTAAGTTAATAAAAGTGGTGCAGCCACGTAAGTGATGTTCATACTGATTAAAGGGAGCTTAATTAGCTACATTTTTCAGGGAAAATTTTAAGTCCCTGGAAAGGTTTGGGCTTTCCTAACCTCTGATTAATTATCCTCTGGAATTTTATTATAATTCACTTAGAAGTCATAGCAGTACATTTTCCCATAGAAATAACATGAAAATTATAGTCAGGTTTCTGTAATAACTCATAAAAGCCTGTAAAACTCCATAATTCTGGGATAGGGAATAGCCCTGGAATTAAGAGCATGATCAGTAACTGGTCATTTCAAGGGGCAGTGGTCATGGGAAGAGCTGGGAAGTAAAAAAGTAGGGACATAAGCAGTGTATGATAGTGGTTTCTATGGACTGCAGCAGCTCTGTCACTGGTATGGGAGCATTTTAGCCAGAACTACACCCTAGTCATTGAGCCCCAGACCTTCCATTGCTTTGGTTTGTGATGATAAACTTCAAGGGGGTAGCATCTGTTGTTCATCAGGAATTTGGGGAGACTGAAGATTTGTTCTCTTCCTGTAAGATTTGGGATCTGAAAAGCATCACCTCTCTGGACAGATTCACAAGCCTATCTCCTAAGTAGTTTTTCACATGAACTTTTCCATTCTTTCTCTGTAATACTGTAACACCAAAAAGGCATGTTTCTTGCCCTTTCATTGGAGATATCCATATATGTTCTGACATATCATGGGTCCTTAGTATATATTTGTCAACTGAAAATCTTCAATGAATTCTCCATTTGGCTATCAGCCTTGTGATTTTCAGGAGATTTCATCAGCCAAGCTGTAGAAGAAGGAAAGTTGTCATGTTTTGGATACATTAAGGATGTGGGTGACTGGAATGCCTTCTTCTTCATGTACTGGATGACTATTAGCCAATTAGGAACTAGACTCGGGCATCTCTACCTCCAAAAAATTTTCTGTCGTGCCACCAGGCTCCAACAGAGGCTAGGGTAAGCATCAAGATATTATTCTATGATGATAATTTATCACTGCCCCCAGATTATTTTATTATTTTTTGCCCATCTATATTATTAATGCCCATCTCCAGGAAGTCCTGGACATTTATTCCTCTTGGAAACCCAACATCTAATCTGATGGCTGACTCTTTGTGCTGAAGCGTTTAACTGGTACAAGCAGAATAATATCCACCTTCATGTGCCCATGAAGCTGTCTGTGTCATCATCCTGGAACCTGGGAATATGTTAGGTTATAAAACAAAGTGTGATTAAGGCTGCTAATTAGATGACCTTAAAATAGCAAGATTATCCTGGATTACCCAATGTAATCATAAGGGTCTTAAAAGTGGAAGAGAGGTTAAAAGAGGAGTCACAGTGATGCAGTGTGAGAAGGACTCAACCCTCCATTGCTAAATTTGAAGATGAAAAAAAAAAAAAAAAGATCATGAGCTGAGGAATGCAGATAACTTCTAGAAGCTGGACAAGGTGATGAGATGGATTTCTCTCTAGAGCCTCCAGAAGGGAACACAGCATTGCCAATATCTTGATTGTAGCCCAGTGAGTTAGACTGCTGACCCATAGCCCAATGAGACGACAACTTTGTGTTATTTTGAGGCTCTAATTTGTGGTAATTTTTTATATGACAAATACAACCGGGATCTCCAAATTTACTCTTTGGGATATGATAATGCGCCTGTGCCCTGATATCCCAAAGAGTAATCCTCAGGCTTCCATTGTCCAGATGAGCATAAGGTCCGATTTATCAGGCCTCTGTCATTTATTTGTCCAGGAATTCATAAGGGAATTCATGAAGGACAAATTCTGCTTGTGTAACTTTCATTTTGCTAAGGTCAGAATTTACAGGCATGCATTTTTAGACTGGATAATGATGCAGGTGCCATCAGAAGGAGTATAATGCCAACAGAACCAGTTGTTATAATGTCTTTGCAAAGGCTGATCCAGTACTTTCATGAGTTACCATGAACCAAGAATTCTGTGTCTGCAGTGAGATGGCCAGGCTGACATTTTGCTCCTGCTACTACTGTGTGTCAGAGTAAACAAATGCCCATTCAACTGTGATTCTTTTGGAGGAGCAATCCTCTCCTTTCTGAGGTCACATTTACCCAAAGTCTAAGATTCTCGATAATCATGGCTTTCTCCCTCAAATAGTGCTACCAGGTCCCTGGGCTGAAGCAGCATTGTCAGCAGGGATCCCATTCGGTTTTGAATGACTTATGACTAAGGCTTTTGGAGGTTGGTAAATCTTCTGCAGATCCCTGCCCCCTCTACAGTGGTTGTCCAAGAAAATGAAATAAGTTTGTTACCCATGAAAGGGGACAGTTCATTGAGGTGGAGGAACCAGGAATGGTGACTTAACTGGTTCCAGAGAAGTGCTGGAAGCACATTCTCCTAGAAGGGTTAATAACTTGCCAAATGGCTCACCTTCTTAGGCACTCTCCCCTCCCCCAAGTTAGAAGGTATAAATCATTGACTATCAGGATAATGAGAAACAGATTTGCCTCTGCTAATTTCTGGGATGTAGAAGGTCTTTAGAAAAAGCCTCATAAGACATTGCTGAGTGTTATGAGCCCTACCGCCTTGATAGAGGGCACATGTGGGATGCAGACCAGCAAGTCTGTGTTCCAAGTGGTGGCTGCTACAGGGGATGGGGGAGTTGCACAGGTAGTACCTGTAAGCCCATCATGTGTTCTAGCAGATAAGGAACCTCCTTCCTACATTTTGAACACCAGAGCCAAGGATAAGGAAAATGTAGTCTACTGTTCTGTGCACTCTGAGTATGTACATCCTTCCCTTAGACTGAGGCTGGCATCTCTTTAGAATATCTGTGCTCTGAATAGAGTCATAAGGGGCTGGTAAAAACCCAGTGACTTCCCTGAATAAGTGGCTAAGTCAAAATCGCTGGGGGTTCATAGGAACACACACTGAATGCAAAACTCCACTTCATGGGAAATTAAGTTAATGTAAACCAGAAGGAAAAGAGCCAAGGAGAGAGAAAGCACTCTCTGAAAAGAAACCTAGCTCTAGATTCTGAAACAGAGTCTGTAGGAGGACAGGACAGGGAGAGGCAATGGAAGGAAAGTGTCTGGAACATGGCTTCCTCTGACTGAGCCTCAGCAACTCTCTGTGGAGAGGTGATAGCTCCTCATTTCCCTGCAGGGACCCTCTGCAAGTGCTGGTCTCCCTCAGAAGCTCCTGGTTGCCTTATCCTCTGGGTGCAGAGCAAGACAAAAACACTGTGGGAGGAGTTTCTGCAGGTGACCCTGCACAGGACTACAGCTCCACACAACTGTAATGATCATCTTGTGAAGTCAGAGACCTACCTCATTTATCAGGGGCCTCTAACACATGAGCTGTTACATTTTAATGTGGCCTTTCTGTCCAGTGGCAGAACTTGAGTGAAAATGAATGCTATGTTACTTTATACAAAGGAACAGACTATAGTATATCACAGAATCTTAGGATTGGAAGAGGACTTAAAGTGTCTATCAACTCTTTCATACTGCTGTGTAGAAATTCGGCTTTGGAGGGGAGAAAGCTTAGATTCTCCCTTTTTTAAGTTCATGGAATATTTTTACCTTCCGAACAGTATTTGTCAATGCCTCCATGTTGGGTTCCCTCAAGGTATATTTTTGAAAGGTATGTTATCCCTCAGAAACTGATGACTCATTGCAGTGCTGTTGGCAAACCAAAGGCCAAGAGATGAGAAAGAAGCTATGGTATATTTTGTACTATCACGTTGCTCATAGATAGTAGAACAATTAGCTCTGACATGGAAATATAAATTCTATAGAAGGGCATGCATATAATTACCTTATTCTTAAAAGAAATTTACCAGATTCCTACATTTCCGAAAGTAAGTACGTGGCTATATTTCATATATAGAGTTGTCAGTCTGGTGATTTTCAGATAAGTGAAGTGTTATTACAAATACCTGATATGAAAAAAAACAAAAACAAAAACAAAAAAAAAACAAATACCTGATATGTTATAATGAAGTATCATAAGATGAAAAAAAAGAGACAAAATAATTCTAGATAAGTTTAACTTTTGTTACCATAATGAAAGAAACTATATTCTGAACATTTAAAATATATACTATGAATATTATTAGTTTGATATGCCAGCATACTTTTCTTCGAATAGAAAAACTTATAATAACTACATTAATCATATTGGAAATTAGTATTACCCTCTGAATTTTTGCCTGCCAGAAAACTATTTGAAAGTAATTATGTTAATATGATGAGGGTAATTTTCAGTTGGAGAATTACTCAGTAGATGAAATCAACAAATTTCTTTTTGTAACCCAGTGTGTGTGTGTGTGTGTGTGTGTGTGTGTGTGTGAAAATTTAAACCAGAGTGTAGGTGAATACAATATCATAAGGGGAACTTTGGTGACAGTCTATCATCTGTGAGTGCTAACAAATATAACTCATGGCCAGAGCCAACTTAAGTTCTCAAGATGAGAAGGAGTAATGTGTTGTGCAGGATCCTCACATCTTTTGACCCACCTTCCTTTGTTTTGCCAGGAGTGAAAGGAAGGGATCCCTGCATCTTGGGGAAAGCCTGAGCCCTCATCCTCAAAAGCCACCCATCTCATCCTGTATGCAGCAAACTCTCTGACCCCACTTTGTCAGTTGGCAGAGTCCTCAAGTAGAAGGAAATAATAGGATGAGGAAACAGGTTATTACCTCCCAGCATTGGCTTCATGTGTTGCTGAGACAGGACTGTGCCCTGATTGGGTTAAGGGAGCATTATTAACGTCAGTGGAAGGATAAGACATGGAAGTTATGTTTGCATGTGGGCTAGGAAGGTGCGGACTAGAAAGCTCCAGAAAACTTATTCTAATGGAAGCAGAGAGGGGATGGGGACTAATATATTTTTAAAACTTTTCCAAAGTTGCTCTCCCAAGCAAAACCAGAGAGTAAAAGTCACTTTATTGTCAGCTTCCTATCAAATTTCAGCATTTGACTTAATTATTCATTCTTAAATCACGTGGCTTCAGAAAACTGATATTGACCCTCATTCTGCTGGCCCCAAATGGCTACCACTTATGTGACTTAGTTCCAGTATAGTTTTTATGTTTTCTCATACTCTTGGGAACAGCTACCACTTTTTAATCTAGCACAATCCCATATAACATGTATGTGTGTGTGTGTGTGTGTGTGTATTGCTGACTTTTGTGAAATATTATGGAATGATTATATATACATACGTGTATATAATATATATATAATTTATATAATGATACATGTATATACATGTATGTATATGTAATCATTCACATATAATGTATACATAGGGGATCCCTGGGTGGCTCAGCAGTTTATCTCCTGCCTTTGGCCCGGGGCATGATCCTGGAGTCCCATGTCGGGCTCCTGGCATGGAGCCTGCTTCTCCCTCCTCCTGTGTCTCTGCCTCTCTCTCTCTCTCTCTCTCTATCATAAATAAATAAATAAATAAATAAATAAATAAATAAATAAATAAATATTTAAAAAATAATGTATATATAATCATTCCATAATATTTCACAAAAGGCAGTGATTTCTAGGTGCGTTACTAGCTAAATAAGTTTGAGACCCATTGGACTAATTGAATTTTGTTTCAAAAAGTTATCTATCCAAATATCTCTTATTCTTGCTCAGCCTAGTGAAGGACATGGGTGAAATGGGCATGTTTACTGCCTACATGGCAATTCCTTTCAACTCACAAGGGTGACTATCAGCATCTTTCTTTCTACATGTGCATGTCTAATCTTCCTTTTAGACTAGGACAAAAGGAAAGAGGAGATTCTGTTTTAAACTTTCTTCAAGTGTGGTCAATATAGAACAAGAATTTGGTGATTGGTTGATTCGTTAATTTATGAAGTTAGAATTTCAATGGGGTGATACAAAACTTAAATCTGTTGGAAAAAAATAGAATCTTGGAAACAGAATGAACTCTCACTCTGTCCTGATTTTGGAGAAGGCTGAAGAAATCTACAGCCAGAAACCAACAGCATCCATGGCAGAAATATCAGGCATACAGATGCTAATCCTGTTTCCCACTGGGTCCCCTGTACCCTGGTTGCTACTCCAGCTCTCCTAGCAGATCCCCTAACCTCTGTAGAATTACCCTAGTAACTGTTTCTCTTTCTCATCAGAATAGGTGAGATGATGAAAGCTGTCTATAAGTAAGATATGGGCAGTACTTGGAGGGATTAATATGTTCAAATTGCTTGTTGAGGCCCCCTAAATCAGTCAGGGAAACATGTGTCCCCTTGCCACTCTCAAAATGCAAAGGTACATTGTAACAGAGTTGCACAGAGAATAGAGAGCTTCATTGAATTTCCCAGGGAGAAGTTATAATTAAATTGCAGCTTTCAGGATTGTGATAGAACAGCCGAGTGCCCTTGACAGGATGGTAACCTCTACATTCTCCACCAGAGTTTGTCTATAGGCCATGAGCAGCCCTGTTTTGGCCCCCAGCCACCAAGTAACAAATGCCATCTTGATGACACAGGACTCCTTGGATCTCTCCAAGCTGAGGCTGAATGTAGTGCAGGGAGCATCTGTAAATTGTTAGGATATTACATTTCAAAAGAAATAAAGGACACGGAAAGCTGACTGGCCAATCTGTTCTTTGGTGTCTGGAAGCTTCCTCTCCTTACTATTAATTAATTAAGGTATAGAGTAGCCTAAGGCGAGGAAGGAGAGGAAGCACCCCCCACCCCTAATTTTGACATGATAAAATAGCAGCAATTTACCAACCTGATTGAGCAAATGTCTCAATTTCTTGGTAGGATTGTTTGTTTTTTTAATTCAAAAGACAGTCAAGGTAAAATTTCTTAAAACTAATTTGAATTTCTAAATATAAATATCCTTGTTTTGTTACTTTTTATTTTATAAAAGTTTTAAAAGCTGGCCTTAGAATGAAAGAAACCATGGGATCCTCAGGAAATATGCTTCCTTGTGCAAGGGTTTATGTATGGAAAACACTGGCTCGACTAGGATGTCCTGAACTACAACAGGAAACAGACAGGAGAGGATTATATGTTGTGAAGCTCATCAAGACCTTCATCCCAGGGCTGGAAAGGGTCTCAAACATCACCAGCTGGGTTTTCTAATCTAATGAACTAATCTCAATTTAGATAATCCATTCTGTTTAGGACCATTGTATTAGAAAGTTCTTCCTCCTACTGACCTATACTCTGCCTCCCTATCACTCTTGTTCTCCTCATTTCCTTTCCATCCCTTGGGTCCCTTCTTTTAGGGACATGCAGACACTACCTTCTCCTTTCACTCTTCAGCCCTTGTCTTCTTGGAGCCAAGCACACCCAGTCTTCACAACTGTTCCATGAAGACCTTTCTTCACTTTCCTGGCTTCCCTTCCTTGGATCAATTACTATTTATCTAGAGAAATTCTTTCCCTTAATTAGAAAGAGCGTGATACTCCAGGTGAGGTGAGTTCTAAAAACTAGATATTCTAAAAACTAGATATTCAACAACCAGCAAGTCTAAACATGAATGTTTAAAATTGGCAAGAAGAGTAGGATTTCACTGATAATTGTTCAACTTTAGAATTTTCTTCAAGACGTTAAGATAGAAATCTAAATAAGTAAAAGTGATAAATTGCAAATGTATATATACAGATGTAGACATGTGTGCACACAGGGTGGTCCACTTGACAGAGGATCCTTATAAACCACATTAGTTTCAGAAGCTTCCAGAATGCCTTGGGTTCAATTTATGAGGTAGGCTTTCTTCAGGGCTCTACAATGCATAAATAACTATTGATTAGCTTCCTAGAGACAGGTTTTTAGTAGAACTCTGAACAAGGGCATTAGAGAAATGCCCCCAATGAGGTCATTTTTGTTGACCTGGGACTACATAAAAATGGGAGTATTGAATGCTTAATGTCACATTTTATTGCTTGGTTCAGCTAATTTCTCTTGTGGGAAGCAAATGTTTTTGAAAGCATTCCAGAGCCTTTGTAGTGTTAAAACTCATTACCTTGGATTTCATATGAGCCAAAAAATATACAACAAACTAAGTGGTCTGAACCTCAGCAAAACTATGAGTATCATGTCATGCAAAAATAAGGTGAATTTAGAAACTTGCAGTCTTATTAATAGAATGCAATAAAATACATTTTGGGGATTCTTTTATTATTATCTTATTAAAGTACTAAAGATAATTTAATGAACAGATTAAAGAAAATATAGGAAATATCTTCTTTAGGGAGATTATATTACTTTTCTATTAATCTGTAACTCTCCAAATGAGTGTATGAGCTTGGGAAAAACCTGCACATTTTACCTAAACAGTGTACTTTTACAGACCAGAATACACTTTTCATTTATTGACAATAGGCTCCATCCCATGTCAAGTTCTTTCATATACATAATTTAATCCTAACTTTTGAGGAATTGTTTATCCCATTTTACAGATAAGGAGTCTAAGGCCCCAATGCCACTATATTCTGATAAATAAAAGGTATCAGTGATTCACAAGAGCCAGTAAAATTTTATTGTTCCATTTGGACCTAAGATACCCACAATCTGATTGGTATAGACTTCTTTTCCACTTCTTGTCTATAAGGCCCTCTACTATTAATTAAATGGGTCAAGTAATAGGCATCAGTTTGTGTATTCAAAATCCCACAACTTTGTACCCTTCAAAATATTCTCTGTTTTCTATTCTAGCTGTGAAATTATCCAACTTCCAATCATCTGAATAACTGAGTCCTTCTACAAGCAATATTCTCAGCTGGCCCCTGATGAGAGAGTGCTCTCTATGTTCTCCTAAACTCCTTGTCCATAAATACTGAGAGGACAATAAAATATTTTACTATGAATAGGGTAAAACAAGTCAATATATTTAAAAAAAATTAAAATGTTCTTTTCTCTAGACAAGCCACACTTTGTATTATAGGATTCTACCAAATGACATAACTCATGCTCCAAATTATTCATAAAGTCATTCTTATAACTTTTTAAAAGATTTTATTATTTATTTGAGAGAGAGAGAGAGAGAGAGAGAGAGAACAAGCAAGGGGGAGGGGCAAAAGGAGAGGGAGAGGTAGAAGCAGACTCCCCACTGAATAGAGAGCCCAATCTGGGGCTCCATCCCAGGATCCTGAGATCATGACCTGAGCCAGTCAGATGCATAACTAACTGAGCCACCCAGGCACCACAAGTCATTCTTATAATTTTTAAATCACATTTTGATATTAAAACATTGCTGGCATGTACATAGTTTTGGTACAAGTGTCACTAGCTAAATAATGACCCTGTTTGCAACTTGATTTTGACAGGGAGATGCACACACATTTCTAATAACTCTTCATTAAAGAGGTGACTCACTCATTAGGTGACTCAGTTCAATAAATAGAGAATTTCTTTTAAAATCCGTTCTATTATTCATGGCACTAAATCCTTTACCATCTTCAGGTAAACTTATATAATTACATTAAATTATTTTAGCTCACATATTTCTGTCTGAGATATTAACATAATAAACATAATAAATATCTCATGAACTAGGTCATGAAAATCATTCCTTAGAATGTTATAATTATGAACTTGATTTTGTCATATTTTGTTCACCTTTATTCCATAGAGATTTGCAAACTTTCCTTGGTCAAGTTTTATTATACACTTAAATTTATGGTATTTTTTACTTTTTTTCATCAAATCATGGTCACATTTTCATATATTAAGCCATTTAATAAGCTGTTTCTCTTGGAATGATACACTGTTTTTTTTCCAAATATTTTTTCATCTTTATTCCTGTATATTTGGCTTCTCATATACTTATTGTGTCAGTTTCTCTAAATAATAACGAAAAGATTCATCTTCTGTAAAACTAAAGAAAGAATTAAAATTAGGATTCCATTTATTAAATTGCCATTTTCAAATTGTGTAATTTCTCCAATTTCAGAATTTTTATGATTGGCTATTTAAGACTTGGCTCAATTTCAAGGATTTTTGCTTTCTATGCTACTTTAAGATCAAAATCTTCCTTCAATAGTCATGATTTCAATTCTACCTATACCCCTAGATCTCTTCTGTCTGAAGTTTAGTTGAAGCATAATCAGTAAGATGTATTCATTTATTGATTTATTGCATTTTACCTTTATCCCGAGGAATGACTTAGACAGTAGCAAACAAAAACACTCAAAAACATTTTTCAAGATGTAGGTATTTCTCCAGACTTTCTGCCTAGCCATGGCATCATCTACACAGCCTAATCCTTTGATCTTTTGTTTCTTCATCAATGCATGGGGGTGGGGGGGGGCGTACCTTCTCATGTATATTTTTTATGAGGACTACTTGAAATGCAGTTGTATGTAAAAACATGACACACATTGGGCTTGTCACAAATTATGCTATAATCATTATTATCTGTGATGTACAATTATTGTTTCCATATGCCCAGCATCTTTGCTTCCTTATTTTGATAGTAGAAACCCTTTCTTTGGAGACCTGCTTCTCCCCTACTCAAACTGTGGGTTTCTGCATGCTGCCAATTCCATGTCCCCAAGACACAGTGTGAGTACATGACCCAGATCCAGATAATAATAATAATGTTCCATTCCTCTGGTGACAGTGATTGATCTGGGAAGGGCAATATGACCCAAGCTATAGGAATCAGAGGTTTTTTTTTCCGTGATTCTCTTAAGTAAAGTAACTAGGAAAAAAATTCCCTTTCCTCACTAATATAGGAACACCATGGATATGATGACTGCAGACCTATTGGTGACCTTATCCTCTATGCTATCGAGACACTAGAGAGAGTAATGCAGACACTAGGGAGAAGTAGCAGAGACAGCATCACAGAAGGGTGAGTCTCCTGTCCCCAAGGTTTCCAGTTACTATGTCTCTTCCATTATTTTATGTGCTTGCACATATTCTTACAATGAGCATGTGGTAAAGCAAGTTTGAATATAGTTTTTGCCATTTTTACCCAAGAGCTTTTCTTATGAGTATGTATATTTACATAAAGAAAGGCAGAATTGTCAGAAAAAGCAACAGAGAAGACATATTTCAGGTAACTGGTGGTGTCAGCAAATTTAGATGTTGAAACCTATCTATAACGTGAAGACCTACAGAACACAGGCTTTCAAAAGGAAAGCACTATAGTTAAAAAGGAAGAATAAGAAATAGAACAGAATGCAGAGGGAGGTTGGATATACCTTTGGGGCTTGGAGATGTCACCTGGCAGAGAGGAACTGGTGGGAAGATAGCTGCTGGATGAGGAATTTGTAAACAGGCCATTGCACTGCAACCTTCCCTAACCTAATGTGTCACCTCTGTGATGTAGATCTCTGTGGAACTCTTGATTAAATTCAGTAAATGCTCTTTTCCTTTCAGTTATTTGGTCTTATAAAAGGGCCCTAAATTTTCTTCTCAGTTCCAAAGCCCAAGCTCTTGACCAATTCATGGTATTGAGTGAGCTCTGTGTTAAGTGAGGGAGAGTTGTGCAGCTAGGCCTTTATGCATTAGTTTGGCTGTCACTTGCTCCATTGCGGGGAACAGACTAAATCACGTAGGCTCTGGAATCCTGGGAAGAAACGGACACTTTAAGCTTGGCTTGTCTCCTTTCAACTGACTTGAGAAGAGCTCTGCCATTTCTCACATTTTCATCCTGGATATTATTTTCACAATAACCGGCCCTTCCTGGAGCTGAGAACAGGGGTAACATGAGGAGCATCTCTTTCTCAAGGGGATTTTCCTTTGAGAAATATCCTCCATCCTCTAAGTCATTCATAGCTCAGGGTGAAATGCTTTGGGATGTTTTTGTGGATTTTCACATTACTCTTCATCTCCAAGGAGCAGAAAGTCTCCTGTACCCTGATACAGGGTGTCACATCCCACAGAACTATGGGATGTTAGAGTAAAATGAGACTAAAGATGCCATCTTCCACACAATTTCATCTCTCTGCTCTTGGACATCCGGGAGAGTGTGTCCTACACATGGTAGGGACAAGGCTGGGCTGACAACCCTGGCATCCTGATATCAGCTTCTCTCCCCCCACTACACACCGCACTGCCTAAGGACACCTGAACTTGATGGAGCTTTGTTCTGCACTAAAGCTCATTCTGTGACTGAGTTAAGCTCCTGATCATATGGTGGCTTGTCTGTGTCTAAAACTGTGATGAGAATGTAGGTTTAGTGAGACCACCACTGCTGAGGCCACAGAGTCCTAGTGGTGGTGAAGACGGAAGCTGCATAGGTTCATGAAGGTACCATGCACCAAGCCCAGGTCTGTGTGCAGACACCCAAAATGAGGGGCCCGAGTCCATGATTCTTTAGAGCAAGGCGTGAATCAAGAGATAAGGCTCCTTCCATTGTGCAGTTTCTTATCTAAGTCTGCCCTTTGCTCCTTCAATACACTTACAGTGAACACTTTCTATGTACTAGGCCCTGTGCTAAAACTTGGTAAACAGCAGGAAAGGAATAATAGGAATAATTCGACTCTTATGAAGCTTATTGCCTAGTGACAGAAGGAGAAATTCCACATAAATTGAGGAAACTCTGTGCTGTGAAAACAGAGGCTGATTGCGCTTCTCAATCTGGGGGCTTAAGAAATGTTCGCTCTCATCTTTGATAAACATTAAAAGCACAGAGCATCAATTTCTATAAGTACCACCCATTGCATGTTTACTAAATTAAAAGATTGGAGGCAGGACATCTGGGTCCCTGGGCCACCTTCCACCTCCTGCAGCATATGCTGGATATGCCAGAAGGGGTATTCCCTCACGGAGCTGCAACTGCCAACTACTATGGCGTCTTCTCCACTGCCAGCCCAGGGGGTGGGGGGACATGGATCTTGCATTTGCTTTTTTTTTTTTCTTTTAAATTTTTTAAAATTTATTTTTGTATTTAAATTCCATTTGCCAATGTATAGCACATCATTAGTTTCAGATGTAGTTGTCAGTAATTCATCAGTTCTTTTTATTTCCTGGACCAAAGATGGTCCTACCCACACAAAAAATAAGGCCCTTTCGAACATCTGTGGAATGAACAAAGACAATTGCTTTTCACGTCCCCTTTAACCTTTCATCAATTCCTGGTCCTCAGTATAACTACAATCAAAATGAGGGGCCTGAGTCCATGATGCCCCAGTTTCCCTGCAGGCACCTCTGTGTAGCAGGATGGGGGCTCACGCAATTGGCAGATGCCAGTGAAAGTGCAAGCCACAAGGATTCCAAGACTAAGGTAAGGGATGTACTTCTAGATGGCTCACAAGAAAGCATCAAGGAAAAGAAAGATGAAGAAGTGAGTAGGGGGAGCATGGGGTTCTTAAGTACTCAAAGGAGAGTGACAGAGGAGAACACTGTGACCTAGAAAAAAAATCACACCATTGTCACACATATCATTTGTTCAATTCTCAACACTTTCATTGTGGGAAAGAAAAATAGGTTAAAATCACATATTCTTTAATGAAAAACATCTGGTTTGAGTCTTGAATTTACCATGGATTTAAGAAAATTGACAAGGTAAGGTTTTCTTGTGTGCAAAGTAGAGGTAATAATACCTGCTTCACAGGATGGTGGTGAGAAGTCAGGGAGGATCTCTCAGTAAACCACCTATCACAATGCCTGTTACATAGTAAGTATGCATAAATACGATTGTGATCACAATTGCTATTATTTTCATTGTGGAACTTTCTCCTAGAGAATAGTGCTCAAGGCCAAGGCACACCCTTGGGAATAAGAGTGTGGCATTACCTGGTCTCACTAGACCTGGACACTGGATTGAAGACATCAGACCTGAGGTCTACGGCATACGGCCACCTGGATATGGAAAGAGTGCTGGTGTCCTTTAACATTAGCACACAAGGAAGGCCAGCTCATGCCACACTATCACCTTGTCTGGGCACTCACTGGTGACTTGTGTGTTCTTGAGGAAAGGAGGCTCATCACCAAAACTATGTTGAGGCCTTCCTTCTTCTGAAAGCCACACTCATCCAGGCTCTTCTGCCTCCCACACAGTGATCTGGCTGTGGGCTTCTTTTAACTCTGTGTCTTCTAAACATTATGTAGCACCCTTCTCCTGAGGTTTCTGATTTGACATCTTAAGCAAAGCCTGATTAATGGTATTATTTACAAAATTATGTGTGCATATGTAGTTATGCACATATATGCTTCTGTGTATGTATGCATGCGTGCAAAACATTCAGTGATCTGCATAGGATGGTCCTGAGCCCTGGCTGGGGCAGGCCAGTGGCTGATTCTGAAAGGTTTCCTGCGTCCCTGCTCTGTGGGGCAAAGTGGGGGGCTCTTGTGCCCACCCCCCATCTCTAGACTCAGCTTCGGTTATGCTACCCTCTGGAGAAGCAAATTGGGCAGAAAGTTAAATCATTTCCACATATGCAGAAGCACCCAGGCACCAAACACTAATATGAATAAAATAAATGCATAAAGATTTGAAGCATATTATCATGTTTAAACCAAACTGTAGCTATTACCAGGCATATAGGCCAGAGGTTTTTAAACGTTGTTATTCTTGAAAAACATGATTGATTTTGAGCTTTTTTTAAAAATTTCAATGTCATGAACCAGACATCCATAATTATATTATTTGTCTTATACAAATGAAAAAGAATAAATTAAAACTGGACATGTTGCAACAGGACTGTTGACATTATATACAAAGCCTGCTTATTGTCATAAGATACTCTTAACCTTCAAGCCAAAATCTTTCAAAACTATTAGTGTTAAATCTAGCAGCTGTTGTCAGAGTTCTCCTGTTCTCTGTTTTATGCATTGTGCTTTATTTGAAATGTTTGTTATATTTGTGTATATAACTTTCTGTGAGCTGTTCCTTGAAAGCTCCAAGGATTAAACATGAAGGTTGAGCCAGTTCAAAAGGAACAAAGTTAAGAAAATTAAAGAAAACTTGCTAAAATGAATGTTTAAACCATTAAAATATTTAGTAAGGTTTGCCTGGAGCTGTTTCCTTTATGTAAAACATGATGCATTTCTTTCTCTCTCATTCCTTCTCCTTTAAAACAAATGAGGTTAAGGAAAACATACTTCTGCTCTGAAGTGTTTTTTTTTTAAGCATTAGAAATTTAATATCTAAATATTTTATGCAAATAGAAATGCTTGATTCAGGCAGAAATATCTCAAACATCCCAAGTATTTGGGCTAGTGGGCTATGGAAATATTAGAAGGAAGTGCAGACCTAAGCGATTGTCTTCTTTAAACTTGGATCAATCTATGACTTCACTAAGCCATTAGGAATTAAGCGTACAGTAACAGAAAATACAATCTTGTGTATCTTCAAAATGTGAAGGAAAGGAAAGGATGAACTTTGCATAACTCGAGTGTAGATTTATCAGGCATTCTGGGTTTATTTATTCAGTCCCCAGTTAATATTGTTTAAATGATATGTTCAATTTCACACAAGAATTTCTGTTCCGCAGGTCTTTCTACCATACCATGCCCTTTGGAGATTCCCCCCTGTCCACCCTGTGCAGGTCTTTGATTTGACCAAGAATCCATCCATTCATCTGTCCATCCATCTGGGGAGAGTATGGTATGGTGAAAAGAGCATGAGCTTCAAGTAAAACCATTCTGGATTCAAATGTCGTATACCAGCTGTGTGACTCGCACATTTATTTAACCTCTCTGAGCCTTAGTTTTTCTCATCTGTAAAATACAAATACTGTGACATCTACTTCATTGGGGGCATCATCAGAATTATAAAGGTAATGTACTCAAAATGCTTTGTATTGTGCCTGGCTGAGTTAGTTAGGGGAAAATGCTCACTTGCGAATATTGAGTGGGTGCTTACAGAAGCCAGTTACTTCCTCCATCCACTCAGATCTGCAAAGCCTAAATTGGAATAGGAATCCTGTGAGTTGTGCTTTGAGGATCACCATCCAGCTCTGCATAGGACAGAAGGTTCCAAACTTTCTTAAATCATAGTGCCCTTGGTGACTCAAGAATTTTTTCAGGGTATCTATAAACCAAAAACAGTACCAATATTTCCATTTATTGAACAGTTAGGTCCATATAACTTGTTACACATTTATGCTTTAACAACTGAGTAGCCATTTGAATACACACATATATGTATGTGTGTGTGTACCTCTATATATTACTGTGCATAACTTAAGAGAAAAAAATATTTATTTCATTCTTTAAAAAACACAATTACTCACAATGTGGTATGAGTGTGTATTGAGCTCTGTGCAACTTGTCAAAACTTGGAATCAGATTGGATGCTGGCCATTCCCATTTCCTGCCCCACATTGATTTTCCTACAGTGCTCGTTTTTTATTCACAATCACCAAAAACCTAGCTTTGCAAAAATATGATATCATTGAAAGGAATGTGATACAACCTCATGTTGACCTGAGCCCCACCTCAAGCCAGTAGTTCTCATGATGTGACAGATGTCCAATGTCACTATACTTCCCTTGAAATTATGTTTTTAATTTAGAAAAATTGGAAACGCCTGTGCAGCCCAGTGCATATGCCGCAGCACCCTGGGGCACCTCTGCCCACTTCGGGAACTGTGGGCATGGCATATCCTGAGAAAAATTTTGTCTTGCATCTGCAAAGAAATTACCTTGCGTCTAGACCCCAAAACGATTTTCAAGAGGAGGACAAAGATGCCTGTGGAAATACTGACATAATAAAAGCCAGAGCTTCTGCACATTTGCATCTGTCCAGCAGTTCAGGGTACAAGGTCCAGTCTCAGCTGTGTGGATTGGGGGCCTTGTGACCAGAGTGCTAAGGATGGAGGTCAAATGGAGCATAAATACAGGAGGTAAAGAAATGCAACTGCCCACCAACCTGCCAGACTGTCTGGATTGGTCACTGCTATGTGGCGTTCCTACAGAATGACCAGTCATTCCTCCACCACCCCCTTCAGAATCGTCACGATGCATATCGCAATAGCACGCAGATCCAGAGTGCCACTCACAGTCACCAACCCTATACCTACCTGCTTGGTGCAGGCCATCATGGTAACTGTCTCTGTCTAAGCTTCCTATTTCTAAACTTCACTGGGCACATAATCAAGATCATATTTCTCCCTCCAGCACCCCGTCCTGCCCTTTACAGCACAGCACACACACCCCCCCTCCCACAAAGGCCTGTAAGTTGCAGCTCACTGTCTTCACAGGGTTATTTCCATTAGAAACATTCAGAGGTGCCACAGAGGCGTGCCCAGGGCTGTAGTCTGTTTATTCTCACACAATTGAACATACATTTTTGTGTTTCAATTTAGAAACTACCAGATGCCTGGAACTGAGTTATATTCTGTGGGTGTGAAAGGAAAAGTCTCTGACATTCTCTCTTGCCTTTAGGAATAAAAAAATAATACTTACGTTTCTGTTTTGCTACGCTTTGGGCTAGCATCTTGCCTTCTAACAAATACAAATCTCGTGCTTTATTGTGAGGCTCTCAGACCTTTAAGGCATGGGGCAGGTCTGTGGACAGAGTGATGGGGTGAGGAGGTGGAGAGGAAAATTTTCAGGGAGCTCGCTTCTCCTCCTCCAGCTCTCACCTGGGAATCGTGCACAGTGGACGCCCGAAGACAGAAGCTTAGGAGCCACACTCCACTCTATCTGCTGATTCAGATCCCCTGTGGATTTGCCAAGAGTAAATGCACTCCTGGCTTCTCAAAGCTTTGACTTGGCCTCTGACTTACCAGGAAGACCAGTCCAGAACTCCTTTTCCTGCTAGTGAATAGCTGGAAAGCCCTCCTCCCCTGACACAAACATGCCAAAATAATTCTCCCCTAGCCTCAAAGTTAAGAGTGTCCGTTTTATACTGAAGAGTGCATTTTATCTATGGAAAATAAGAGAAGTTAATAAATTTTAAAGAAATTCTACCAAGAATCTCATCAAGATGTTATCTTTCCTTTCATTTTTTTTTTCAAAGATAAATTCTGGGGACGCCTGGGTGGCTCAGTGGTTGAGCATCTGCCTTTGACTCGGGGAATGATCCTGGAGTCCTACAGGGAGCCTGCTTCTCCCTCTGCCTGTGTCTCTGCCTCTCTCTCTCTCTCTCTTTCTGTCTTTCATGAGTAAGTAAATAAAAAGAATCTTTTTTAAAAAAGATAAATTCTGAAAAAAGAGTCGAACTTTCTGGATATGTGGCTTCCCAGCTTCCAGGTCTGCCTTGGATCTGTTCACTGCGGGGGGCTCCAGGGCCAGTGATAACATGATTCAGCCTTCAGCCTACCGTTCTGGTCTCTGCCCACAAGGCTTCTCTACTCATAGATGTGGACCATCCTTGCCGACTGAGTGAGGCAAATTGCAATCTCCAAATGGTTTCAGAAAAGGGGAGCCTCATAGAAAGTGCAGGGAGAGTTAAGTATTGGGTGAGGAGAGGTGAGTATTGGACCCAAAAAGCAGGCACCATTGTGGTAAAGGGACAGTGTTCCTGATTTTCAGACTTTCAACTCTGAACCGACTTGCAAATACAGGGGAGCAAACAAAAGATCACTCTACTTTTTTCATGCCAGCAAGCATACTTTATTCCAGAAACATAACAAGAATAGGTCCCAAATCATCTTGGTCATTACATTTTTGTAAGACTTCTAGTAAATGGAAATTCTTCCCAGGTTTTTGCAATAGGATGTGCGTCACTTCCAGTTTTTGAATCTATCGTAGGGTAAGAGTTATTGGGGATGGCACATCAAACTCACAGCAAGGAGACAACGAGGATTAAGTGAGATTCAGGGACTGTTAACCAGATGCCACTTGAAAGCTGAATTTCATATAATTCTTTAGTAAGACAAGATAGTATGTATTTCAGGCAATTTACTTCAGTTATTACAAAAGTCTGAAAATTACTGGGCATGGGAAAAAATTAGATTATGTGACCTAAAGGAAGGATTCAGGGTGCTCTAAATCCTTCATTTAACCACCCACTTGGCAGCATTCTAGGCAAGTATTGGGATAAAGAGGTACGTTTGAACCACATGTGTTATGTGCAGGTGATATGATTTTTTAATACTTTCCCACTGGCATCACTTTGTTATTGTCCTTACAGGTGAGTAGAATGTGATATCCTCATTTTATAGGTGAGAATTTATTATGAAATGATTGGAGAGATTAAGTGGATTCTGGTTCCAATATATATTAGTTCATCTATAGTGTTTGCCAATTTCTGTAGTATAAATACTCCCACCGTGGCTGATTCCTAACCACCATTGTGACATTGCTGAACTCAGAGGTGCGGAAATTAGCTCTCTGTGCAAATTAGCTCTCTAAAGCTGGCTTGAGCATACCACTGGACAACTGTCTTAGTCTCTTCAGGCCTCAGTGACAGAGTGCCACGTATCAGGAACCTTATGAGCAGCCTAAGCATATTTCTCACAGTTCTGGAGGCTGGCAAGTCCAAGATCAAGGCACCAGCAGATTCAATGTGTTGTGAGGGCTAACTCCCTAGTTCATAGATGGCCGTCATCTCACAGTCCTTATGTGGAGGAAGGGGCAAAGGCTAGGCTCTCTGGGGTGTCTTATGAGAGTACTGATTCCATTCATGAGAGAGCTCCACATTTATGACCTAACCATCTCCCAAAGGCTCCACTCATTAATGCCAATACACTGGGCATTGGGATTTAACATATGAATTTGGGTAGAGGGACACATCCAGTCTATAGCAACTAAGTCTAGAAAACATATGCTATGTTTGAGTTGCGCATTGTATTGGGCAAGGGATAGAATTGTAAATAAACAGTTATAATATGTAACATTATAAATAATGTAATAAAGATGTATACAGGGACCTGTGAAAAGACTTCTTTTCCTAGAATCATTATCATGTAGACTTTACAGAGGAAGTAATGTCTGAATTGAGTCTTGAAAAATGAGTGCTAATTCCGCAGGCAGTCAATGGGAGGTAAGGGCTTCACAGGCTAGGAAAGGTGGCATGGGAATGTCCATGAGTATAGAGTCTTCTGGGAAATGTGACTGATTTGTGAAGACATAAAGTGGTTATGTCCTGAGAGAACCAGTCCCAGGAGGTGAGATGTAAGATCACCAAGGAAATTGTGAATTGTGTTAAGAAGTCTGGACTTGGTTTATCATGAGGAAACTAAATAGATGTTTTTTAGATTTTTTTTTTGGGGGGGGGGGGTTTATTGAAGTATCATTGACAAATAGAAATTGTCTATAAAAGATGTACAATTTGATGTTTTGAGGTATGTATTTGTTGTGCAATAATCACCATAATCAAGCCAATTAACATATCCAGCACTCACATAGTTACCATTTTCTGTTTTTTTCTTTTTTTGTAATGAGAATACTTAAGATCCACCCTTTTACCAATCTGCAAATATACAATACAGTACTGTTAACTGCAGTCACCACACCTAAGTGAGCTCCTCAGAACTTCTTTGTCTTGCATAACTGAAACTACATTTTCTTTTCAATGTCCCACTTTGCCTGCAGAGTGATGAATAGGTTTAAAGGTAACAAGACATGTGGTAATGGGACAGTGAGACCACAGGAATTTAGTTGAGAACAGAAAGGGCCAGGTATGACAAGGAAAGAAGGGTTTGACAATCAGGATATAGAATCAACTGGGAGGACTGATGTATGGAGACTTGAACCCAGTATCCTGGGTCCATCCTATTCATCCCTCCTCTCACTCACCATGCTGCTGCATACAGTGGTCTTTTCTGGGGTGACTCTGGCCAGCTAGACAATGTTTCCTTGGCCTCAGTTCATCCCCAGCTGGGGGCCGTGAAGGTACAGCCCCTCCACCCCCACCCAGCAGACCCTATCTCTGTTACCAAGTGCTGCAAAGATGGTTTGCTCCCTGCTTTGAAAGGCCATGCAGACCCAGGGCCACACTACAGAGAACATGTGGTTGCTATTTCATTTATGCTTTATCATTTTTCATTCTGACATTAAAGCTCCTCTGCAGCAGGGTGAGCGCGCTGTACATTGTAAGGCGTAATGTGAACCGAGGGCTCCTGCTTCGTGCCAGAGGAAACGTGATTCAGAAACAATTTGAGGGCAACTGCAAGGTGATGTGGCCCAGAGAACCAGAAGCTATTGAAACTTTAAACATCATTTCTGGACAGTATAATATGTTCTGCAGGGCAGCTTGGAAAAACAGGAAAACCCTCTTTGGCCAATCCTTGGAGAATTCGACATTTTTAAATATCATCTGGAGCAAATGTTTCTTAAAGAGCCCACGCCCTGGCAATCAAAGACCACAAAGTTGAGATGGAAGCACCTTTATCCCATGGCCCCTTGAGAAAGCCTGGGCCACGGGAGGGGCAGACTTGTCCAGGATCTCACCCATCCTGGCCAAGGGCATGGGCCTCCTGATGTTCCCCATCCCTTCCCAGCTCTCTCTTCGCCACTGACCAGCATGTGTCAATTGCTTTTTCTGATATTGAGCATTGAACGGTGAATTTTCAAGGGGACAAATCTGTCAAGATCTTTTAAGAAAATGAAGACAGCTGCCTTATTTATCTCTGGACAGCAAATTCAGTTTTGTATCACATACCTGTACCTCTCTCTCTAGGTGATGTGTTACTTGAAGATGTCTAAACACAGGGTCTGGAACAGAGCAGATGCTTAGTAAATGTGGACAGAAGAGTGAGAGAAAGGGTAGGAGGAAGAGCAAGAGGGCAGGAAGAGAACCAAGGGGAAATATGATTTTCAGGTTTGTTTTTCCACCTAAGGAAAAGGAGAATAATTAAGTGTTGTGCATGTTGATGTAGTCAGAAATAAAGAAATAAAGGGAATTCATATTTATTGAATGTTTTTCTTAAATTTCAAACCTGTTCATCAGTTTATCACCAAAAAATTATGTTTTACCTATGCATCATTAACAATTAATAGCAAAATATATCAAGGTTATTGGTAGATTCAGGATACACATACCAATGACTAATCAAATGCAGTTGCTACTCTTTTGTGACACCCACAACACCCCTCCTTTGTTTATTTCTGCTTTTCAGTTGTAATATCCAATTCTTCTGAAAATGATGATTCAACAGGAATGGGCATATGATTCACTGTGATATGTGAAATGAATTTTTGAAAAGAATGTCTCACCCTAGATTTTTTAAATGAATTTAAAATGTGTAGAATGGTTTTAGATTTACAGAAATAATTTTGAAAGATAATATGAGTTATCTTTAAAAAATATATGAATTATCTTAATATCTTATAAGATCACATTATCACATACGACAATATGTGAGTTCCCATATGCTCTTACCCAGTTCTCCCCATTATGAACATTTTACATTGGTGTAGTGCATTGGTTACAAATAATGGACAATGTCGACACATTATTATTAACTCATGTCCATAGTGTAATCAGATTTTCTTGTTTTTGTTCAATATCATTTTCTCTCCCAGGATCCCATCCAAGATACCACAATGCATTTAACTATCAGAACTCCTTAGTCTCCTCTTGGCTGTGTTCTCATTCTTCATTTTAATAGGAGTAAATAAAAATCTGTGTCCTATGCTCAAAAGTGGCAAATAAGCTTTCCTGCCTAACACAGGCCTCTGGTTGTAAACACAGTTTCTACAAATGTAAAGTTTTAAACATGTTGACTGTTACGGGTAAGCAAATGGCTATTTTTCTCAAAAGAGATAAACACTCACTGTACCCCAAGGTTATAAACATATTTGAGAAAGCACCAAAATTTGTGAACACGTTGATAAAGAATTATAAACACTGTATATAGCCAATGATGTAATAGTTCAGGTAACTTTGGTTGTAAACAATCATAATACTAGTATTGCTGCTGCCAGTCTTTGGGATGTGAGGCACCCCAAGTGCCCAGGTTCCTAACTAGCATATATGTCCAGCCCCTGCCACACCAGGAGTGTTCATCTTTGCATTGCTTCAGAGCTGCTCTCAGCTTTGCACACACAGACCACAAGGCAACAGAAAGCAGGAGACATTGGCTGGAAGTGAGTGGAGACCCAAGCAAAGGCAGACTGGCCAATTCCCGCAGGGCTAGGAATGGGCGTTAGTTAGATCCCTGTCCTTTCTTGCTTGCTCACATTTGCTACTTAGCTTGTTCAAGGAAACACAGAAATGAAAGCCGTTTAGGCTAAGTGGTGTTTGTATGCAGTTTCTCTTAGTATTGTCCATGTCTCAAATAAAATACTTACGCTGGGCCAATTGGAGTATTTCCTGGGGACTTTTTCTACCAAGGAATCAGAACTAGCAAGAGAGGTCCTTTTCATGCACCGTTTCTAATCTGTAAAGAAGAAAGCCTAGAATTATCAGGATGGAGAAAGGGAGTTTATAATAGAAGCAAATGGAGTTTGGACATGGAAAAAAGCAGACAAGAGAATTGGAAAAAAAAAGGTCATGATATCAGTGGCAGGCATTCAGAGTACTTGGATTCAGTTATTCCTGATACCAGCTAGGTCATTGTTCTTTCTAAAATCCTATCCCATTCCTCTGGGTTATTGTTGCTTTTTCCCCCTTGAGTAAGATTTGTCTCACCTATAACTAAGAGTCCTGACTAATGTATTTAGTAAAAATACAAACTACTTAGGCATTTGATTTTATATTCTCATAGCATTGTTTCCTTTTCCTTCTAATGCTTATCACAATTTGTAATTATACATTTATGAAATGTCATTTCTCCATTAAACTCTATAACATGGGAGTGAGGACCATGTTTGTTTAGTTCACTACTGAATTCATAGTGCACAGCATTATACTTAGCACAGAGTAATCATGTAATAAACATTGATGGATGAATGAGAGCAAATAAATGAACTATAACCCAAGTTATTTTAATTGTTGAAAGAAATAATGAACTTTCAATAACCTCTATAAAAAATTAAATCAGGTGAGGATAAGGGACTAGTTCTCAATGCCCAGAAATTTAGACTACTGGTGGTTATGGATAAGTTATTCAAATGTATCATGATGGATTATTTCTTTGGGTTATTGTGTCATACATATTGTGTCTGTAGGGTCTTTAAATTGTTGATATCTCCATTGTCTTATGCCTTATTTTTAAAAATCAAATATTCAGTCTTGGATCTGGTACTTGTAGCCAAATAAAATTAGGATGCTTATAATTTGGATATCATGTGATAGTTATAAGAATTATAACAAAGGGTTCTTTCTATCTCTCAGAGTACGTAGGAGCCAAATTAAAAGTAGGATAGTTCTCTGAGTAGTATTTTTATGCAAATTTACCATAAAAGTATAAGAGAATATGACATTTACATGAAAAACATTACCACCTCTAAGAGCTAAAACTTGGTAAAATTAAATCCAAGTCAATGAGATAGGATTTCTGCAGAAGTCCCTTTAAGGTACAGAGTATCTTTCAAACCAAAGCAGAAAGAATAGAAATTTAATTGAAGAATGTGAGTGAGCTTGGGCATAGAAAGAGAAACTAAACATAACAATTGCACAAACATCAAGGAAGAAAAGATGTGTATTAGTTTTCTAGGACCGTAGTAACAAAGTACCACAAACTGGGTGGCTGAAACAACAGAAACTTACTGTCTCACAGTTCTGGAGGCCAAAAGTCTAAGATCAAGATGTTGACTGGCTTGGTTCAATTCTGAGAGGCCTAAGGGAGAATCTAATTTTTAATTTTTTAAGACTTTATTCATTTATTCGCGACAGACACAGAGAGAGAGGCAGAGAGGCAGGCAGAGACACAGGCAGAGGGAGAAGCAGGCCCCTGCAGGAAGCCCCATGTGAGACTCGATCCCGAGTCTCCAGGATCACACCCTGGGTGGAAGGCAGGCACTAAACCACTGAGGCACCCAGGGATCCCGAGGAAGAATCTATACCACGACTCTCTCCTAGCTGCTGGCGGTGTGCTGGCAACCTTTGATGTCTGTTGGGCTTGTAGAGGCATCACTCAGATCTCTGCTGCTTCTTCAGATGTCATCCCTCTCCACCCCACCCCCATATGTCATATTGGATTAGTGCCCACCCTACTGAACTCATCTTACCTTGATTATGTGCAAAGACCCTATTTCCAAATCAGGTCATATTCTCAGGTAGTGAGGACAACACAGGAATTTGGGGAGGACACAATGCAACCCATAATAAGATGAACCGATGAACCAACAGAAAAAAGATGGTCCTACTTGAAGACTTAAAAGAGGGGAGCAGGGACACCTGGGTGGCTCAGGTCGTGATCCTGGAATCCGGGATCGAGTCCCACATCGGGCTCCCTGCGAGGAACCTGTTTCTTCCTTTGCCTATGTCTCTGCCTCTCTCTCAGTTTGTGTCTCTCATGAATAAATAAATAAATCTTTAAGAAAAGTAAATAGATGAAAAATCTTTCTCCTCCTCCCAGCTCTGACCCCATGCTTACAAAACAAAATTCTGGAAACTATTTTTTTTTAATTTTTAAAATTTATTTATTTATGATAGTCAGAGAGAGAGAGAGAGAGAGAGAGGCAGAGACACAGGGAGAGGGAGAAGCAGGCTCCATGCACCGGGATCCCGATATGGGATTCGATCCCGGGTCTCCAGGATCGCGCCCTGGGCCAAAGGCAGGCGCCAAACCGCTGCACCACCCAGGGATCCCAATTCTGGAAACTATTTTAGTGCTCCCACTAAGCGAGAGCCCAGCCAACCTGATAGCATTTAGTACTCTTATTCATTCTGAAATTTTAATTCTCAATGTGAATTAAAGTCATTGTCTAGCCTATAAGTCAGTTTCTATGAACTTGATTTGAGGTAAATGAGCTCAGTACCTCTAAGTGCCCCAGAAGAATCCATTTTTCTTGATAGGTCACACCCCTCCATATAACCTGTTTGGTATAGTCACCTTGTCTCCTCAACATGAATAATGATGGATCCAAACGAAATCTCTTGGAGCTCAAATGTCCTGGTGGACAGCCTTACCTCAATTTCCATCATCATCTCCTGGATAAATCTGTTGCTGAATCATCTGTTGCCCATACCCTCCTGCTCTCACTGATGATATATCACCCTGTAAGGATAATATGGAGGTCACTATTTACACCCATGTTTTTTAGCTGGGGGACTGTGCCTATATTGCAACCAACAAATTGGGAGTTAAAGGAAGATCTACAGCAGACAGGAGTATATTTATATGAGTTTGTTTCAATTTTTACTTACCCTCTGAGAGACTGGGTGTTACTTGAAGACCACTTCATTACCATTAAAATACTGAGAACAGATGCAAGAGGGTGGGGATCTGTGTTCCTACCCCAACTTCAATCAATGCAACCTTTTTATCTGTATTATATGTTGAAATGGTTCTTCAGATTTCACATTGAAGGTGATAGACAAATAATTGTAACAAAAAAAAAAAGCTTCACAAAATATTGCCTTAAACATAGCTCCAGATTAAATTCTTTTAGGAATTCTTTGAAATAAAATGTGGAAATAGGGAATGAAGTCATTCTACAACTGACTCAGTAAAACTAAAACCAGCATTATGTGCAATTAATTATTAATTGAATCCCTCTTTTAAGAAATCTTTGTGACAAACCCTACCCAACTCCTCAGCCTACTCACAAGGGCCAGTCCCCAAGGAATAGCTTGTCATTTGTTGTCACCACTAAGGCAAATGAAAAACTTCGCTGAGAAAACACTGTCCCTGACTTTCCTCCAAGGGCATGACTATCTTAAATAAATTGCCCCATGCTTGATACACACTTGTCAACCATGTCTTTAAGCTTTTGAAGGACTGTCAGCAAATGCATGAAATGAGGTCAGGTTTATACTTCTGCTGTCAACAGTCAGCAAATTGTTGAGACTGAATTACCCTTATTGCTAGTTATTAAATCATTAAGTGTCAAAAGTTTATTCACCCTAACAGTGCTCAGTACAATTCAATTTTGTTTTGCAAATGATGAATAAAATATCTTGAAACCACAAGATCTTAATGAAGCTAACAAATTATTACTCTTCTAACAGGAACTCACAGCAGAGGCATGACTTATAACTTTAAGAATAATTGCTTACTTACAGATACCAAGCTTCTTCAGTATCTAATATGTACTTACTGACTTTACATAGACTGCCCTATATCCACCAATGAGGAAACAGAGAGGTAAACTGAAATTCACCATGTCCCATGGTAAGGTATATAGGTTAAATTGCTTTCAGCTGCAAGTTTCAAAAAAGGCCACTTCTAATTACCTTAAATAATAAGGAAATGTATTATTTCTTATGAAAAGAAATCCAGAATAATACAGTGGATACATTATCTCACTCATCATACAGCCTTTCTCAACTGGATCTCTAGAGAATTGAGCCCTAACGCCCTAGGTCATCTATGGAATATAATGAATTGACTTTTCTCCTGTGCATCTAGAACGGTGTACTATTATAACCACCCTTGAGAGAATTAGGAAAATTGCCACATCTATCATTTTCTTTATTTGGTGGTTCCAAAAGAGAATCCAATTGATGAAGGCTGAATAGTTCGGCGTCTCCCTTCCTTTTGGTTATAAGACACATCAGTGGTACCTAGCAGCACATTCAAACATGACAGCTTTCAGGGGGAAGAGACTTTTTCCTTTGACCATTTCTTAGAAGTAAGAAAACAAGAAGCTCCTGGCACACTTTCCTCCATATTTTATTAGTCCAGTGGTAAATCCACTGATTCTAAACTGTTTTCATACAATGAGCTTCCATAGAGAATCAAACATCTCTTGCAGCTCCTAAATCCCCAGTTGCCAAACTTTTCTCAGAATGGTATTAATAGTAAACCAAAACTATGAAATAAGAATATGCCATGGCTACTATTTCCAATTCCATAAGCAGCAAACACACATCTGAATGCAAAGTCTAGAAAGTTCCATTACAAGATAATACAATGTTTGGATATTTTAGCATATTTTTTCTAATATGTAGTTATGCTGTAGCTGTGTATGATGAAAGCCACAAAGACTTCAATATATTGAAAGTTTTAAGCACAACTAAAAAATTGAGAATTTGCAATTAGGAGTCATCTCTAAACGTTGGCAGGAGTGACTCAGTCATATATACTTTATTAAACTGTTGGAGTATATTACTAGACATTCATATTTGCTAATTTCCATCCATGGACATTATATTTGTTTGTGTGTGTGAGTAAATATCCGTCTTTCCACTTATTTATCTAGCAATGTTACAAACAGAATTAAGGTGCAGATTAGAGAATCCACTCTAGTCTCAAGAGAAGAGGATTCAGTGCAGAATGCCATCTGCATTACAGGGTTCTTTGGAGAATGAAAAGAAAGGCTGGCTAGAGAAGATCCAGGTCAATTCAGAGACTCTAATTCTCAGAAAGCCACATGTTGAATTGGGAAATTGTTATGACTACTTGCCAAGCTCCAAAATAGGCAAAATTATTTTTATATATGGACTTTCTTAATATTACATTGTTTTGCCTGCCTTAAAGTCTAGACATTCCTTTATTCCTCAACGGTAACTGTTACAAGTCAAAGACTGATCTAGTCCTAGCGTTTTTCCCCCCTCTAACTTCCTTTAATTCAACATCTCCAAATATATCCCATTCTAGAGTCAGATTCAAAATGAGATTGTATAGATTTCTCTCCTTCAAGACTAGTTTGAACTTAAATATCCTCTAATTTTTCTCAGTGACTTTTCTCCTGAGGACATGAAATCTCTTGCTCCTTCTTAGTGTATATCTTTCCATAATCCTTATCATCTTCTCCTCCACCCTTCCTGCTTGACAGAAAAAAAATTGCAGGGGTACAGTGTGGAGTGACAGAAGAGACCATGTTTTCTTTTCAATGCTCTTCGTAGTTCTGATTTTCTTGTCCTTATATAAACATGGCAAAAAAGGATAAATTTAATAAACTAAGAGATTTTTCTCTGCACCAAGAACATGGCATTTTAATAGAGCCTCTTTCTATTCAGAAGGTGGCAATTCTATAGTCTCTTGACAACAAGAGAAAACATTTGCAAATTCCAAACCTAGTTCCAACTGCTCATGATTGGGCTGTAGATTATAAGACATTTTAAAACATTACACTTCATTTAACAACTAAGTTTGTCCCTAGAAATACAAATAATGTATGGCCTATCTTCTGAAAACATGGGATAATGCAACAACATTTATCAATAATAAGTGTTTTAGAAAGAGATATAAAAGTATTCTATACTGGCTAGGAAATCTGCTGTTGCTGATTGTGGGCAAACCTTGTTCTAAAGATGCCACAATAATTAAAGTATTATGTTGACAAACCTTAGGGACTTACGCAGTTTGGGTTAGCTAACTCCAGAGAACTGAGAATTAGGAGATATTCTAAGATTTAGCCAGCATAACTACTGCCCTAATGTTTAACATTGCTTTACAGCAGCAACCATGCAGGCAGTCTGTGGATTTACTGAGTAGATAAGGAAATAATTCCTCTTATTTCTGTGCAACTGAATGTTTTGGTATATCCGCTTAGCCTTGAAATGTCTTCTTTTAAACACTTAACCCAGTTTTATGCTACTTTTGTATTAAACTCGTACTCAGGATGCCTGGATGGCTCATTGGTTGAACGTCTGCCTTTGGCTCAGGGCATGATCCCTAGTCCAGGATCGAATCCCACATCTACTCCCCGCAGGGAACCTGCTTCTCCCCCTCTGCCTCTCTCTATGTGTCTCATGAATAAATAAATAAAATATTTAAGAAACCTGTACTGTGATATATATATATATATATATATATATATATATATATATATATATGGACAAGGAATTATAGAAAAAAAGTGAACTTTTGTTCATGTCATAGATGAGCACAATTAACAGTTTCTCCTTCTTTTGAGAGATTAGGGTTTAGAAAATATATTTCTCACATATACTTTTAAAAATGACCAAAAGATCATTATTATTTAATAGTATAATATTAATGTATGATATTAAGTGTTGGAAACAGAAGCTAAATAATAATTGCAAATTTGATGACAATACAGAAAATGAATACCAAAATGTACACACGCATGCGCGCGCACACACACACACGCATATGCATTTAACAACAATAATCTGAGCTTCCAGGTGCAAAAAATTATTAACCAAAACTTGGGAGTTAAACAAATAAATATCTCTAATAATTAATAATAGGTTAACGTTAAGTTATGGGAAACACAAAAATAAAAATCAATAGTTTTCTCATGTAGATACACAAATCAGTTTGAAGATGATCTGGGAAATATTTTATTTGTATTATTAATAAAAATATCTATAAAATATCCCACCCAACAGAAATGTTGAAATCACACATAAGGACATAATAAAACTTTGATAAATTTTATTTTATTTACTTTGATATAAATTTTTTTTTACTATAAAATATTTTAAAACAACAAAAAGAGGAGAGCCATATTATATTCCTAGATGAGAATCTTGGGTCCATTCTTCTTCTTTTTTTTTTTTTAAAGATTTTATTTTTTCGTTCATGAGAGACACAGAGAGAGAGGCAGGGACACAGGCAGAGGGAGAAGCAGGCTCCATGCAGGGAGCCCGATGCGGGACTCCATCCCCAGACTCCAGATCTCGCCTCCGGCCAAAGGCAGGCGCCAAACCACGGAGCCACCCAGGGATCCCTCGGGTCTATTCTTCTTAAATTAATTTTTATTCACCAGGAATAATAAATATGACAAGTAACTTGAAAATATATATATATATGGTTAAAATCCTAACTTATTGTATATGTCACACTTAATTCTAAATTAATGTAAAATGAGAAACTTTGGAGTAATCAGGGGAAAAAAGTAAATACGTACCTGGCCTTGGGGTACATGAGGGTTTCTATGAAAAAAAAAAAAAAGAGAAAGAAAGAAAAGGAAGAAAGAAAAAGAAAGGAGAGAAAAGAAAACAGAGAAATGACAGCCAAAAAGTAAATAAATAACAAAATAAAAGAATTATAATAAATTTGAAATATTTTAATAACATAAAATGTGTTTAATATATTTTATAAACCAAATCTACAACACAAAAGAACCTTGGGAAATATTTGAAACAAACATTAAGCTTAATACCTTAAATTTTTATATATTATTATAAATAAAATTTAAAAGCTTCTTAACATGAGAGACTCCTAACTCTGGGAAATGAACTAGGGGTGGGGAAGGGGAGATGGGCAGGGGGTGGGGGTGACTGGGTGACGGGCACTGAGGGGGGCACTTGATGGGATGAGTACTGGATGTTATTCTACATGTTGGCAAATTGAACACCAATAAAAAATAAATTAAAAAGAAAGAAGCAGGAAAAAAATAAAATAAAATAAAATAAAAGCTTCTTAGATCAAAATGGGGCAAAAATGGAAAAGAGGGACAAATTTTAAATATCCAAAATTAATATGAAAACAAACATAATCTCACACAAAGTTTATTAAAATTGAAAAAGTACTGTTCTTTGCCTGTCATATTAGTAATATTAAAAATACCTGATGTGGGCACCTAGGTGGCTCAGAGGTTGAGCATCTGCCTTCTGCTCAGGTCATGAACACAGGGTCCTGGGATCGAGTCCACATTGGGCTCCCCGCAGGGAGCCTGCTTCTCCCTCTACCTGTATCCCTGCTCTCTGTGTGTCTCTCATGAATAAATAAATAAAATCTTTTAAAAAAATAAATAAAAAAAATAAAAAATAAAAATACCTGGTGTGGTAAACAGGCTACTGAATAAAGATTTTGCATACCCCCTGAAGAAGTTGGAAATAGTTTATTTAGGGGGCCAATTGGCATTGCTCATACAGAGCTTTAAACATGTTTATTGTTGCCCTGGTAATTCCACAGGGGGAAAAAAATGAGTCCTGACAAACAATTAGAACTACGTAGTACAAAAGAACTGTGTATTAATTAAAGCACTCTATCACAGGGGATGGCTACATTAGACCAAAACAACAAATAGGAAAACAAGCCAAATTTTATTGCTGGGAGATGGAATTATGAGGGTTATAATTTTTTTAATATTATTTTTATGTTCTCAATATTTCTTTAAAAAACTGAAAAATAACAGCTTAAAATGTAACTATTATCTCCACATGTTTGGACTAGACTGGATTTTTATATTTTTGTCTAGTAGAATAATAAGATCTCTAGATGTCAGAATTGGTCTCATGATTTTTGTAAATAATTTCTAACAACTTGGAGGGTCCGTATTTTGCTGTAAGAATGAAATATATCTCACATATTAGTCAATTGTATGAGGATATTTTATTCGTAACGATTTTCTCTTTTTTTTTTCGTGTTGTTTCAGATCTGTCCCTCTTATACCAGGAATGGGTAGAGCAGGGTGGGGGGAGCTGGCCTTTGGAGTGAAACAATCTGGCTTCAAACCTGGTCTCTGTCTGTGACCATTTGATTGCCTATAGGAAAATTACTTATCCTTGCCAAGCTTTTGTTTTCTCATAAGCAAAATTGGGATAATAACATCTACCATATGGGATTATTTTAAGGATAACATGAGATAATATATGTAAAGAACATATTGCAAGTGTTCAACAAATATTAACCATTATTTTCACTTTTAAGAGTACTATTAAACTTGAACAGCTCAACACTGTATAATTACACAGTATTCAGCCTCGGTTATAATTACTACACAGTAGGAATTTACTCTCAAAGTCTTTGGTTAGGCACAGGGAGTAGGTGCAATAGCCGTTTGGGCTGCACAAGCTTCGTAGTTTCCAGTACCACTGCACTGGTAAGCTTTCCTTTTTGAGAATGTTTGAAGTGAGCCCGATCGAGCTGGGGGGAACAATGGATGGGGACAGGGTGCATTGCCCTGTCAACCACACACTGGATGTGGAATCTTGGGAACTTCGTTGGTTCGTCACTGTCAGGGGAAAAAGAAATTATAGTGAGCAATACTGTGCCAGGATCAAGTACTTAAAAAAAGGTTTTATTAACGTATAATTGACATACAAAGTGCTGCACATAGTTAACGTTTACAATTTGATGAGTTTGAATATAAGCAAACACCCATGATGCCATCACCACAATCAAGAGAGAAGATGTATCCAAAAGAACTGAAATCAGGATCTAGGAGATGTCTGCATTCCCATATTCATTGCAGAATTATTTACGATGGGGGCACCTGGGTGGCTTCGTCAGTTGTGTTGGACTCTTGATTTCAGCTCAGGTCATGATCTCAGGGTTCTGGGAGGGAGTCCTCTGTGGGGCTCTGCGCTCAATGGGGAATCTGCTTCAGTATTCTCTCTCTCCCTCCACACCTCCCTCTTGCACACACTGTCACTCTCTCTTTCTCACATAAATAAATGTTTAAAAGAAAGGATTGCTTATGATAGCCAGCGCATGGGAACCACCCAAGCGTCCATTGACCAGTGAGTGGATGAAGCAAACGTTACATGTGTGTATGTATATAAATATAAATGTGAATATTAATTAGTCTTAAAAAAAGGAGATCCTGCCATTCATGACAACATGATTGAGCCTAGAAGACATCATGCCAGATGAAATAAGCCAACCACAGAAGGACAAATACTGCACGATTTCATTTATATGAGGTATTTAAAATAGCCAAATTAATAGAAGCAGAGACTACAATAGTGGCTTGTCAAGGCCTGGGAGATGGGGAAATGGGGAGTTGTTCACTGAGTTTGAAGTTTCAGTTACGTGAGACGGGTAAGTTCTAGAGATCTGCTGGGCAGCACCGTGCCTACGGTTAACAATACACTACTATAGGGTATTGTGAACTTCAGGATCAAGTACTATCTAAGAGGCATTCTCTATTGCTTAAAGAAGATTTCTTGGTGCACGTGAATGCTGTGTTCAAATGAGAAATGGAAGGAAGAGAAGCAGCAGCAGGATCTTCTTTCTCCCAGTGAGGCAGCATCCTGAGGGTTGTACTTGGAACCACTGAAAAGAGAAGGGAAAAAAGAATCTTGGGGAAAGGGTAGGCACTGTCTTTCTTTAAGATGGAGTGTAACTGGAAACAGCCTCTAGCCAAGGTCAAGGTCAAGAGTAATAGAATCCTGGCAAAATGTGCTAGTTTATCTTCCCCCAATGAACTGCTGCCAAACAATATACACAGTGTCGCACAGCGCCGGAGAGTGTCTGATGCATCTCCAGAGTATTTATGAGGACTTCTGTTTTGAAGATAGTTTCTTAGGTAACAAAGTAAAAACATGTATGGATGAGCTCTCATTTATCAGTGCCCTGGCTTCCTGTAAAAACTAAACAGCAAGAATTTTGATATTTTCTCCTGAGCAAAGCAAGTTCTTGAAAGGGACAAATGGCGTGGTGTGGGGGGGAGGCCCTTTGAAGATGGTGCGTGCCCCACTGACTCAGCAAAAGCCTGGCATCTGTGTATTCAGATGTCTTGAACCCCTGCTTCTGGGCCCCACTCTGGTAGAGAGGAGATTATAGCGGCAATAGGCCGCCTGGACGAAGCTGTTTGCTCTGGCACATGAAGACCCCTGGTTGGGGAGTGAGCACTCTTTTACTTTGCTTCTTCATATCACCTTGGGATATCTCAGTGTTGTGTGTTTCTCAAACCTCATTCAGCTGCTCTGATGCTCTGATGGCTGGAAGCTTTTACACTAGCAATTCTACATGGGAGTTAAACTAGAAACTCTGTGGTTTTTTTTAATAATAAATTTATTTTTTATTGGTGTTCAATTTGCCAACATACAGAATAACACTCAGTGCTCATCCCGTCAAGTGCCCCCCTCAGTGCCCCTCATCCAGTCACCCCCACCCCCCGCCCACCTCCCTTTCCACCACCCCTTGTTCGTTTCCCAGAGTTAGGAGTCTTCATGTTCTGTCTCCCTTTCTAATATTTCCTCTTTCATTTTGTAACAGGAGCTGTTCCCATGTTTCCACCTCCTTCACCCCGTGATTTTTGTCACCAGGGAGTGACCGAGAAATAGCATAAGAATCAATGTGAATGCTGTAGGGGAGTAATCCAGAACATGGGACACTCTGACATGGGCATACAGGAGGAAGAGCCAGGAGGTGCCCACGGAGCATTTTCTGGGTGGCTTGAAATACTTATTTAGTACAGTCAAATGTTTTCTATTAAGATGCCAAAAAATTTTTCCACTTTTAATGCTTAAAATTATACATTTTTATAGTAAAGTAATACATCTCTAATTGATAACATTTGTAATAGGAAGATTCCACTTTTTAAAGATATAAAAATCCAATCTAATTCCAAAATATAGAGATAAAAGTTACATTTTAAACGGTCACTTTTCAGGTTTTTTTTTTTTTAAAGAAATATACTTTCTAGACAAAGAAATTGAGAACATATAAATGGCATTGAAACAATAATTACTCTTAATCCCACCACCCAGCAATAAAAGTTGTTATTGCTTTCCTAAATATTGTTTTGGTCTAACACACACACACACACACACACACACACACACATCCCTCATGATAAAGTGCTTTAATAAAATTGTACATAATTATTCTGTTGCTGCCATTTTCATCAGTCACATCCTTCAAATGTTTGAAAACATCATTCTTAAATCCAGCGGTATATTGCATTTTATTAATATTCCATAATATTGTGGGTACCCATGAAACAAAAAAGTAAGTAAACAGCTTTGAGGCTCCTGACCTAGTTAAAGTGGTAATTCCCAGAGGTTTTGTGACCATTCAGAAAATGTGGGAAATGAGTCTTAGTACAATTAAAGAAGTTTTTTCTGGACACAAGATCAAAGGCCAGGGGGCGCTAATCAAGCACTTTCCTCCTCCCCTGCCCAACCAGACCCCTGCCCTGCCCATAGTTGAAGGTGTGCTTGGACACCTTTGTAAATGGTCCCCATGGCAGACACTGTGCACAAACCTCGGGAAGGGTCATTATTCTTGTCCCTTGAACCCCCCCTGGCCAGTCAACTATGCAGTCAAAGAAGGGAGCCTGCAGGTGGCTCTTGAGCCGACACAGATTTAGCTGCTTGCTTCTGCCACAGAGCTCTGGGCTTCGCATTTCTACCTGCTTCTCTGTTCTGAGTCAGCCTCTGAGGGACACACTCACTGAGAGAAAGTCCACATTTGGAAGCCATTTGCTTTTACAAAATGTTTACTATTCCTGCCCCTGACAGTTATTACTGGAGTCATTACTGATGGAATACAGGGAGAGAAGGGTTTCAGAGCACTGACATATGGAAATGTATTCGTACGAGGGGACAGAGACAGAAAACAAATGCATATCTGCCACGAGCATTATTATACCTATTAAGAAATATTGGCTTTCTCATCCCATCCCATAATTTGAGTTTTAAAAAGAAGCAGCCATAGAGAGTATTCTGTTTCCCCAATAAAGATAAAAATCGCTTTTTTTTCCTTACTTTTGTGGGTAGTTCTCCAACTATAACACATTTACAGTTGCCAGAAATAATCCCAAACTGATTATTGCTTTGCAGATTGTTCATGATGCATGTATCTTGAGGAATTATCTGGTGAGAGGATAGGTGTGAGTAATAAGAACTAAACAAATCTTCAGGGAGTTCTGAGTTTGGTGAATAGCCTCATCATATCACATCCTTGGATGAGACCCTTTGCATTTGGGATAAGCAGGACCCACTTGCCTCAACTTTTGTTCTTTTTATTTTTTTAAGAATTTATTCGATCTTTTTTTCCCTACTTATAAAAATAATTTTTGCTCTTTGCAAAAAATGAAAAAAATATGTAAAAAAATTCATCTGTATTTCACAACCTAAAACAACCATGATTAACACTTTCGATGATATCTTTATGTGATGTCTTAAAAATAATGTATGTATACCATGCATTATTAAGTTTACAGGGTTTTGATTACGAGACACCGTTGGTTGATACACACCATCCAGAAAACCTATGACACAGCACTTTTTAAAAACTTACTTCCCTTTTTATTTGTACTAAGTAGACCTCCTTAGAGATATAATTTAGTTTTTTTTTAAATTAACACAAAGTAAAACTGACCTTTTTAGATTAGAGAGCTCTGTTGTTTTGCTACACATGTGGTATTATGTAATCATTACCACAATCAGGATACAGAACACCTCTATTACCCCAAAAAACTCCCTTGTGCTGCCCCTTTCCAGTTATACCTTCTGTCACACCCAATCTCTGACAACCACTAATTTGTCCTCAGTCACTGTAGTTTTTGCTTTTTCTAGAATTCATATAGATGGAATTATAAAGTATACAGAATTACACATCTTTGAGATTGACTTCTTCCACTCATTATCATGCCTTTAAAATTCACCTCTAGTGTTGTACATATCAATAGTTTGTCCCCTTTTCCTTTTTCTTTTTGTGGAGGAGCAACACTCTGTTGTTGTATGGATATACCAGAGTTTGCCATCCATTCACCATGAAGGACACTGGGAATATTTCCAGCTTTCTGAGTTTATAAAGAAAGCTGCTATAACATTTATATGCAGATCTTTGTGAGATCATAAGTTTTCAACTTTCTGGTATAAATGCCCTGGATTGAGGGAACACACTTCTGCATGTTCCTAAAAACTGCCAAACTGTTGTCGAGAGTGCACATACAATTTTGTATTCTCACTAGTAGAATGTAGATATAGGATTCTAGTTGTTCCCCATACTTGCTAGCACTTGGTATCTTCAGTTTTCTTTAAAAAAAATTATTATAGACGTCTTCATAGGTGTGTATCTCATCTTAGTTTTAATTTGCATTTCTGTAGTGATTACTGACATTAAGTAGCTTTTCTTTTTCTAGTGTTTATTTGCCATTGATAGGATCTATTTTGTGAAGTCTTTTGGCCATTTTTATTTGATGACTTTGTTTTCTTAGTGTTGAGTTCTGAGAGTTCTTCATATATTATGTATGTAAGTTATTGCTTGGACATATGATTTCCAAATATTATTTCCCATCCTGTAACTTCACTTTTCATTCTCTTAACAGTCTTTCTCAAAACAACATTTTTAATTTTGATGAAGTCCACCTCGACCAGCTGTTTCTTTTATTGATTGTGCTTTTTGTATCACGTCTAAGAGATCTTACCCAACCCCACGTATCTAAGATTTTTGTTTAGACTGTCATTTAAAAGTTTGATGATTGTACATTTTATATTTATCCATGGTTCATTTTGAATTAATTTCCTTCTAAAAATTATATTGAGCTTTATTTTTTGCATATGGATGTTAATTGTTTCAATGCATTTGTTGAAAAGATTACTCTTTCTTCACTTAATTATTGTGTTTTTTTCTTGGTAAAAAATTGAGTGAACATATTGGTGAGTGTGAGGCTCTATTTCTATACTCTTTATTCTATTCCACTGAGTTATATGTCTACACTTTTACCACTTTATATTATTACAACATTAGAATAAATCTTATAATTGGTTAATGTAAATACACCAAATTTCTTTTTCAAAATCACTTTATTTAAAAAAAATTATTTATTTATTTGAGAGAGCCAGAGAGAGAGCATGAGTGGACAGAGAAGCAGGCTCCCCTCTGAGCAGGGAGAATGATGCTGGGCTCCATCCCAGGACCCCAGGATCATGACCTGTGCCTAAGGGCAGATGCTTAACCTACTGAGCCACCCATGGGCCTCCAAACTTGTTTTATTCTAATTCTTGTGTGTTACCATATAAATTTTAGAAAATGTCTATACAAAAAATATATTTCTCACTTTGCTTAGAGTAATTATAAAACTATTGCCCAAATTTGAAGAGAATTGACATCTAACTATACTGGGTCTTTCAGTCCATGAATGTCTTGGATGACATTGATCTTTGATTTCCTTCATCAGTTGTTAGCTTTTCTCAGTATGTAGATATTATACATGCTTTGTTAAAGTTGTACCTACTTTTCTTTTGGGGAGGTGAGGGGGAAACTATTGCAAATGGTATAATTTTCTATGTTGAAGTCCCACTATTAATTACTATGTAGAGAAATAGGATTGATTTTTTTGTTGTTGTCTTTGTCTATGTGACTTTGTTATACCCACCTATTAGTTGTAGCAAATGATTATTTTTTTGTAGATTCTTTGGGATTTTCTATATAGACAATCATGTCCTATGTAAATACATATTTCCAATAGTAGGATTCTTATTTTTTTCTTATCTTATTACACTGGCTCAGATTTCTAGTACTATTTTCAATACATATAGCTTGAGTAAGCATTCTTGCCCTTGCTTCCTTCCAGTTTTAGTGGGGAAAGCATTCAGTCTTTTACTTTAAGTGAGTTATGTTGCTCATACCTTTTTGTTCTAAGAAGGAGTTTCTATAAGATTTTCCGACAACAATCAGGATTTGTATTCCTTCTGAAATTTGTCCTTAAAGGTTCTGTAAGTGAAACAATGAGGAGTGGCAGCTGTTCAGTCATTCTAACAAGAATAGCAGCTAAGTTCATACATGGGCCAGTAAGAAAAACTGCCACCATGTCTACCTGGCTTACTATGATTGTAAGATACATGAATTTTAAGATGAATTCTGATTTTAGAAATACTAAAAGGTAATTAACATGTATCCTGGAGGACATGACATGACATGTAGTCATTTTTTATAATATGCTTTTCAAAAATTAACCCTATTTCATGAACAGCTTTTCAGGTCATAAAAATATTTACAGGTATATTATTATTTTTTTTACAATAGTACACACACACACACAGAGAGAGAGGGAGAGAGAGAGGCAGAGACACAGGCAGAGGGAGAAGCAGGCTCCATGCACTGGGAGCCCGACGTGGGATTCGATCCCAGGTCTCCAGGATCGTGCCCTGAGCCAAAGGCAGGCGCAAAACCGCTGCGCCACCCAGGGATCCCAGTATATTATTTTAATAATGCTAATATTTGCTCATAAAACCTATCAAAATTTATTTAATCACTCTCATCTTTTGAAACTTTATTTTGTTCTCAACTATTATATATGATACACTGATAAGCATTATTAGCATTGGGTTTTACATTTATAATTACATGCTTCTGAGATTCAAATAGAAGTGGATTTGATCAAAAAATATTTGTCTAACTTATTTAGCTAACAGTCCTTTCAGTGGCATGGTTTTATACCAGGGGAGAATTAAATGATACCTGAGAAAATGAGTCAGTGCTGATAATATAAACTTGTATTCTAAAGAGAACTTAAGTTACCACACCATGGGACATGAAGTATAATTAAAATAATCAGATTTTTCTTGTTCATCTACACAAGAGTAGCATACAGGCAGGGGATTATTCTTTATTTTCCCATAAAATTTGTTCATAGGATGGGAAAAATCAATTTCATAATAATCTTCTTGTTAAAACATTTCCCCTGAGGGGCTACTGCTACAAATTTTAGGCTAAAATGGGATGTTTACTGGATGAAGCATGAGGGATTTTATATCTGACACAGAGCAAAGTAATTTAAGAGAAAAAAAAAAAAACATGCATTTTTTAGTTGTACAAAAATTGTAAAATTTTTATTTTTACTCAAATTTGTAAACTAAAATATTCCATTAACTCCATTCCATCACAGTATGGGTAACTACAGGAAAATTTGTTAACATGTCTTGGATAAGAATATCAGTTGTATTGGAATTAAAACAAATATGTGTTGCAATACAATTTGCTCCAATGTTTAGCTTAACTTAGAAACAGAAAATGTTAACACAGTAATTTCAAACTGTTGATACTGGTTTGTATTTTGGGGACTAGCACTGAAATTGATATAAACAAAAAGTACTTACATTGGATTTTTAATTCATTCTGTCTTGTGGTTCAAGCTGCTGGCTTTTTAAATGAGGAAGTAAGAGGGAAGAGATTAGGAATAAGTGACAGCCACATTTATGCATTTCTTAGTAAGTGTAATTATAAATTACATGGAAATTAAATCAAGAAATATACACATTTTTAGAATGTGAAACACACACAGATGTAATGTGGTGTAGAGAAAGTTTTGGATTGAGTTAGGAATCTGACACTTACAAACTGTATAACCTAGCATGCTTTCATCTCTGAAACAGGATCTCTGGCTAAGTTTCAAATTTGTGAAAATCAATAGATAATTGGTGGGAAAGTCTCTACTTTGAAGTCTTTTATGACATTATAGACAAGTAAAGTATTAATAATAAAGGACAATAATATTCATCTTTACTACTCACAATGTAACCTTGAGCAAATAATTTAAATTTTACAAGCCCTGTTCTTTAATCTGGAATATTCGTGTTTACCATAGAAAGGTGTTTTAAGGCAAAATTAAATAATTCTGTGAAAGTGTAAAAGATATAGCATATGGAAACAAGAGTAAAGTATGAGTCTAGACACATTTTCATAAAAGGTACCTTTATTTGATTGGCATAGGGTAGTGACTTGCAAATACTGGCTAACCTCCTCTCCATAACAATACTGGAAAGCATTTATCAGCTTAGACTTTACAAAAATCACCAAAGGATGATTGGAGAAGATCCAGAACTCTATTGTGGAATGTGTTTTAAAAGCGATGGAAGCAGTCTATATAGGTGAAATACATGTATATACCACACTTATAGATGTAGTTCAGTCAATTCTAGCCCATGAGGTGACATTAACAGCCAATTTCTCATACCAAGCCTTTTTTAGGAAAAAGGCTTCAGTTGCATTTACGTCCTCATCCATATGCAGATTTTTTTCTATTACTGAGTATTCCTTTAACATTTAGGGATATTAATAATATTCCATGCTGATTACTTTATTGGGCATGACTGGTCTCATTCTGGATGATTTTGTTTGGATTGATTGATTGATTCATTGGCCAATTATCCGTAATTCTGTTTGTTATTGCAACGTGTCTATTGTTTTCAGCATAGCTTCATTCCCTATATTTCCAAAACTGTCTTTGTTCACTTCCTGATACCAAGCCCTCATAAAACCTATAAATGTAATCAATGTAATATGGTTCACTTATGCCTCTTATGCTTTAATGTGTTTGCATGGGTAGCCTATCTAAGGGGGCAGAGGTTTTGTTGGCTTCTGTGCATTTTCGTTAGAAGAAAAAAAGACACATCAGGACCCCCTAGGGCCCCTCAACTCAAAAGCCTTCTACTCCAGGGCTTTACATCACAGAATGAGACAAATAACCCTTCAGTTATATCTACTTCTTGCATCATTTAACCTTTTAACCTCCGTACATACATGACTTTCAAAAGCACTTTGTAAACTAAAATTCAGTGGACAAGTGTGAATTGGGTTGTTATCATAGTTTTAAAATCAGACTCTGTCTTCATTTCATCTAAGACCTTAAGACCTCAGTGTCACCTCCGTTCTGAAGGAAGAAGGCAACCCAAGCAAGACTACTGAGGGAATGTGAGCCTGTGTTTGACTTAAGACCTACCTCAAGAGACCACCTTCAGGGTGAGGAGGCTCAGCAGAGAGGCTGGAGGCTTTCTTGCAGAGGTCCTATTGCTATGTATGATTGGACATTTTAATTAATGCAATAATACAGTTTTGTGACTAGCACAACACTAAGTGCAAGTGACTAGAAATAGCAAGCAACCAGAAATTCATGAGCTGTGTCATATTTCATGAGACATATGAGGAAGAATAACTCTGAAGAGCAGGTGTGACTGAGCCATGGGTGGTAGGAAGAACATGGTGGTTTCTGATTAGCACACTCACGTCCCATGGGTTCAAAGCATTGCTTTAAGCACCAAGGGCTGTAAATGATGAGCAGTGATTAGGACATAGACCCAAATGCTCTTATCTTCTTTTTCCATCATGGCACAGAGTTCTCATGACCCTAAGCACAATGATTAATACCCAGAAAGGTTGGTTAGGAGGATTTTGAAGAAGATATGTGCTGAGGATGCTTCAACAAATGAGTGACGGGCAATAACTGTATTTCACCCTCACCTTTAGGAAAGCCTCTTTTGCATGGCTGCCCACATTTGATTTTTAAGAAAATATCTGTTAGTCTCAGAGAAATCATTTCTTTTGAAATGATTTCACAAATACTAAGGGCAAGACCTCAGTTAGAGGAAAAAAAAACTTCCCTAACCCCAAGGGAACATTTCTCCCAGGACTGTGATTTCTGCTGAAGAAAGGGAGGTGTCTGAGATAAGCAGAGCAGACTGTGCTGGAAGAAAACAAACATGTTTGTTGTTCCCCTCGTGAATATATTTCCTAATATAGTCCTGGACCTTGAGAACTCTGGCTGCCCCTGCCCTGGCAGAGAATCTCAGAGCTCTGTCCTTTGGAACCCCAGTGTTTGTGCCCAGTGAGAATCCTGGAGAAGAAGGATGCTTCCAAATGGACTGGCATAGGGGCAGGGCATTGCCAGTTCTGGATGGTTTAGGAACTGTACACTCTTATACCTCTGCAAAGCCTGAATTGAATGGATAACCACCTCACTTCTGACTCCTTATCCCAGGCCTCTTAAGAGGAAAAGCTCACTGCTTTAGATGCATTTCTCCAGAATACTCTTCACTTATATTAACTTCTCACTTAAATTAGCTGTCGGCAGTGACATGTGTTCACCATACATGGACCACTTGCCAAATATGAGGCTTTTCTGGGCTCTGGGAACAAAAGACAACTACAAACAACTAGTGGTATAACAAGAGCAGAGCAGAGATAGCAATAAAGTGGACATAGTCTGGAGAGAATCTAAATACAATAATAGATTAAAAATAGGTCCACTTTTGATTATCACCATGTGCCAGTAGTTCTAAATAATATCAGTGATAAAATACACTCTCTGAAAAAAGTATTTTGTTGCTCTAAATTCTAAACAATTTTTGCAAGTACTATAGGATTTTAACTAGATATTTAAAAAGTGTATATATAGTATGTTCATAATGATTTATTATTAATAATATTTATTATTTGTATATTATGTATTGTATAAGTTTATGTTTATATTGGTTTATACATAAATATTGGTTTATAAAATATTAATATAAGTGTATGTTCATTTAAATATTACATATTACGCAGATAAATATAATATTGTACAGTAAATATATATTAAAGAATATATAATATAAAAATCTCACATGTGTGCAAATATAAGCTTCAAATGTATTCATTTGTATTACTTTTCCTCTAATAAGCATTCTACATACATTAATTCAGAGAACTGCTAGTTGTTAAGTTGGTCCTGACACACACATACTCAGTTACTTGTGTTTGTTTTGAAAATGCATGCTTAATGGTTCAGAATTGCTAGACCTCATTTAGGTACAATTTGTGCCCACTTGATATTCTGGTGTTTAAACGGTAGAATTGAAATAAACAATGATAACATCATGATTTTTGAAGACAAAGAAACAGAATTTGAGTCATTTCTGTGACTGCTTGAATTTTTTTTAATTTTAAAATAATAAATCAATGAATCACAGTGCAGACTGTATCACAAAGATGTGATGTTTTCATTTGATAACAGATATCTTAGGTTCATACATAGATATCTTACTAACTTTGAATAATATCTTTAAGATTGCAATGTATTTTTTTAATTGTTAATTGTTGCAAAGCTAAAGAATAAATGAGTAGAGTAAAACATTACATCAATGATATGACTTAGTCATGCCTACTGAAATCTTTTGTTTGCATTAAATTTTTTTTAGTTACTGGACAATTATTTAAATAAAATATTTTTATATCAGGTGATAACCAAAGAATCAAAGTTCAAATGGCTAGGTAAATTTAATAGCTATTAAGTAAATAATAAATAGGATAGACAGGAGGAGAGGACTGCGTCTGACACTTTTTTGAACTATACCATTAATTTTACTTTTATGAATGATCATATACATGATTAAAATGTGTTTGTCACTGTCCACTATCTTTTTGTCCTTATTATTATTTATTTTCTGACAGTAAATAAAACTGATTCTGCGATGTTGAGGAAATGGATGTAAAACCGTTCTGTCTCTAATATGCCAGGTATACCACTGACCACAATATTATTGATAAAGACCAGTATTTACTAAGCAGCTACTACAGGTCAGGCACTGTTCTAGGGTTACACATAGAGCAGTGAACAAAAATAGACTCAATTTTTTCCTTTGCTGAGCTTATATTCCTGCAGGGAAAAATAAACAATAAATAAAATAGTAAAGTTGGGATCCTTGGGTCGCGCAGCAGTTTGGTGCCTGCCTTCGGCCCAGGGCATAATCTTGGAATCCTAGGATTGAGTCCCACGTCGGGCTCCCTGCATAGAGCCTGCTTCTCCCTTTGCCTATGTCCTTGCCTCTCTCTCTCTCTCTCTCTCTCTCTCTGTGTGTGTGTGTGTCTCTCATGAATAAATGAATAAAATCTTTTTTAAAAAGCAAAATAATAAAATAGTAAAGTGAATTACATGTATATGGAAATGATAAGTGCTTTGGAAAACAAGAAAGGCAGGGAAAGATGGTCAAGATCTGCTTGGGGAGGGGCTACAATTTTAAACAGGATGGTCCGAGTAGACCTCAATGAGAAGCTGTCATTTAACCAAAGACTTGAAAGAGGTGACAGAGTGCGACACATTCGTACCTTCAAGGGTTTCATGGGTCAGTGTCTTAAATGTCATCTCATATACCACAGTTTGCTGTAGGGACAAATTAATTGAGGTTCATGGGTCTGCATAGTTGAACAAAATATAGTCCTATTTAACATCATCTTAATTCTTTTTAACTGGAAAAATAAGAATGTATATCCTTGAGAATGTTTCAATAATCTGGATCTGTACTTGGTAAATAACAATAAATATTTTAATGGAAAAATATTCAATGAATACCTACTATATAAATATATGTTGTTAAGTATTGTTTACATCTAATATGAACAAAAATCAGTCCCTATTTTCAAATAGTCCAACTATTTATTTATCCCTATTTGTTTAGGAATAAATTCTAACTAACATGATGGGGAAGAAGTGCCATATATTATACAAAAGCATTCAAGTTCTGTGAGGAGATGGGGAGAGGCAATGTTAAACCGGCCAGCATGGCATCAGAAGTCTTTATGAAAGCAATGGTATTTACATTGACTTTGAAACATATAGGATTGGAATAAACAGAGATAGGTAGTGTGGAGCCCATTTGAGCCAAGGCACAGAGGTCAGAACCCCGTAAGACATTGGAATAATTGTGATTTCCATCGGAGTTGGAGACATACAAGTAGTCAAGAAGATTTGAGAGAAAGCAAGCACTCATGCTAGATTGCTGGGGTTAGAACTGGAAAGGATACATTAAGTCTAAACAGTGAGGAATGTGGTTTATTACATGTAGACATACATTTGCCTAATGAAGGTGGCCATGCTTGAGGCTGGCTGAAATAGGCTATGCTTAAGGGCCAAAAGAGTTAAAGAGGCTGAGAACCAAAGGCTGGGGGGGGGGGGGGGGGGGGGGAACATCACTGTGGGTTTTAATTCAGTGAAGAGGAACACAGAGGATAGACAGGAGGAGAGGACTGTGTCTGACACTCTAAGAAAAGTGCAAACACATACCAATCTTAGTGTGAGAGTGGTGAGAGTGGGAAATATTTAACGGATGGCTCTTTGTAGTGTAGACTAGAACCCCACTTCCTTCTCCATTTTGGTAGACTATATTTCTATCATATTGATTGGGGGTAGGAGGGAACTGGGGGAGTATTGAGAAATGAGGCAGCATACACTGTTCACGGTGTCAGATTTAGTAAAAGTAAAATTCAGTTGGGTGGTGCCGGCAGTTAAATGTCAATTGACTAAGTACAATAACTACCAAGACGTCGTATATGTCTCCATTATGTATGTGTGATTCAAAGCCAAATGACAAAGGATGTATTTTATAAACCCAAAATAGAAGCCTAGACATTCCCAATAAATATGACCCTCTAGGGAAACCTCAGGGGACCTTCAAACTGGGCAATATTTACATAAGAGACCAGAGGCCCTGCCCTGCATCTTCTGGAAGGAAGATGTGTAAGGAGGAACTATTTCTGAACACTTGAGTGCATTCCCTTGACAGCACATGCTAAAAGCTTTCCCCAAACACATTGTTCTTCTTCCAGGACCATTTAATATTGTAATTCTTTTGTCCAGCTGAATAATATCATTTAAGGAAGAAAGAGTGGGGGCTTTTGAGCTAAGAACAGATGTACCAACAGCCAGACTCTAAGCCAACCCTTTGTAAATTGGTAGGGAAGAACCATCTTATTTACAAAAAGACCATTTATATAGAAGTGAATAATTTGATGAAGCATTCAATTTGCTCATTATGAGATGCTAATACAGTCCCTCTCAAAACAGCTTTTAAAAGCAACCACATCCAGGTTCGAAGGTGTCATACGATGAGGGGGAAAAAATAGGACCACATAGCAATGATATTGAAAACTGAAATACAGGATGCCTGAGTGGCTCAGTGGTTGAGCGTGCCTTTGGCTCAGGTCTTGATCTGGGGGTCCTGGGATCGAGTCCTGCATCAGGTTCCCTGTAGGGAGCCTGCTTCTTCCTCTGCCTATGTCTCTGCCTCTGTGTGTGTGTGTGTGTGTGTGTGTGTCTCATGAATAAATAAATAAAATCTTTAAAGAAAAAAAAAACTGCAATACCAGTTGGCATGATCAGAGACCTCAGAGCATGTGGTTGAAGGAGAATCCTCTTTGGTGCCAGCTCCTTCCCACCCGCTTCCACCCCCACACACAGATCTGCTTTCCTCTTCCTTCCTCCTTCATTAAAACATGTTCTGTAAGTGGACTGTCCTCACTAGAAGCAGAAATGGCTTTTAGGATCTAATAGGCTGCCTCAAAACCTTTTCAACATTTTCTTCCCTTTGATGTTGGGATTAACACTCCAAATATTAGAGGTGTAACATTTTCACTAATGCTGGTTCAGAATTCCGAGCAAACAATAGGAGTAACTTCCCTAGGGAAGTCCTAAAGATCCATTTTTGGAAGAGAATGTCTGTGTTTATATTCCCAGTTTATAAAACATGTACCAATCACTTGGCCTCAGAACATGTTTACAGAGGAGGAAAACACCCACAAAACAAATAAACTGCTGCTTGCACAGTTTAAGCTGACAATCCTTGGATCTCCCCCTTCAGGGCATGACTTTTCCCTGCCTGGTAGAGGGATTCACTGTTCCAGTCAAGGAGTTTCTGTGGAACATCCATTCTTATAACCAAAGTTTGGTTCAGATTCCCTCCTGTCTGACATGCTGACGCCCGGTTGTAATTAGGCAAAAGAGGTTCTGACTGAGTAGGGTCCCTTACTAACTAACAAAGCACAGGTACCTCAACCTGGGCAGCCGTGGGGGGTGGTGCCTCCTATTGCCTGGGCAGTGGGTACTATTTCCTGAGTCTACTCTGCAAAGAGAGGTAGAAACACTGGTGTCATGATTCCAGATCTTGACTTGGGCCACTACTCAGATTAGGAGAGACTTGAATTAGCAATTCCTACTGTGATGCAGTTTCTCCAGAGGAGCATGGACTTTGGAAACCAATTTACCTATTTTGTCAATAATCTCAAATCTTACTTTGTGGGTCCTGAGGAAGGGATCATTGAGGGGTGCATTAGCCAGTCTCTTCAGCAGCTAGTTTGTTCATGAAAAAAAACAAAAAACAAAAAAAGCAAACAAACAAAAACCAGATCTGAAATCATGTGTGTTGGCATGAAATCTGGTGAGAAAGAGATCAGGAAAAAAAATAATAAACAAAATAAAATAAAATTAAATTAAATTAAAAAAAAAAAAAAAGAAAGAGATCAGGAGCCAGAGATAACTGAACTTGTGAATGTTAGGAAACCAGGTTTGAAGAAGTGTGAGGATGAGCCACCGAGGGGTCTGAGTCATACATACTGGAGAAAATGAAGATGCCTGTGAGCTGGATCACTCCCATGTCTCTAATGCAGCTCTGACCTTTTCATTAACTAAAGCTAAGTTTTGAGGCTCCTAAAATGGAGCAATCAGCAAGTCCCCAAATAAATGATAAGGAGTTATGCTTTGTGAAAACCTGTCACCTCCATGCGTCACCGGGAAAGGGTCATGTATGAACTGTACCAGCTAAGTAGTTTCCTGTGAACTCACAGTTCTGCAGCATTTGAGATCAAATCTCTTTTCTGGTCATTGCTGGGCTTCTCACTAATTTTGAATAATGACCATTTAGGACCCTTCAAAATCAAGCAGGATCACTCATATATAGTGAGAACTAAAGAAGTATTTGTCGAATGAATTCATCAATTAAAATAATTTCTGGTGTGAGATGAGGAGTCATGGGTTAATGACGGCGGGTAGTCATCAATGTCTACCTGTATTTTTGTGCTATTTTCTATAAATATAATCAGATATATGTGTATATCCTGAGTGTTGATTGGGCTTGTCACACTCAAGTGTCTGTGAATTTATTGCCATTTATTGCCAACTTGGACTTGTGTTACAGGTGGTCCTGTTCGACCTCTAAGTTATCCACAGGAAGATTTCCATTTCCATGGATTCCATTGGAATGTTATTCCAATTTAGATAGAAGGGCTTTTAAATCCTAGTCTTCTCCAGAACTCTTCTCCCATTAGAATGTAAGCCCCGTGAAGATAAGAGTCATATCTGTCTTTTTTGTTACTCTGCCCTGTACTTATCCTAGCGCTTTCACTTAATAGGTGCTTAATTTTTATAATTTAACAGAAATTAACATATGAATATTTAATATTACTTGTTGAATGAATAAAGAAATAAATGACTCAATGCCCTTGTCAAACACATCTCAGCTAAACCTTTGAAACTGCTTTCCTACACGCTAATAAATTGGCATCCTAAATCCTGCATTCATTTCCTTGCTGTATTTTTATTGCATCTCTATGTATTCTTTAAATGTATTTATATAGTTTAATAGTTTCTACCTTTATAGAACTATATTATGCCATCCTATATGGAATATTTAGTGACTTCCTTTGCTTTTATTAATTTTATATTATTAAGGGGCAACCCCACTGCCATATGTTGTTGTAGTTCACCTTTTTGGACTACTTATAAATGTGCTTTATACACAGTTTGTCAGTTCATATGTTGATAGTTGTCCAGGCTTTGGCAGTTAAAAATAAGGCTGCTGTTGGGAAGCCTGGCTGGCTCCGTCAGAAGAGCACTGGACTCTTGATCTTGGGGTTGTGAGTTCGAGTCCTACATTGAGTATAGAGATTATTTAAGTAAATAAACTTTTTAAAAAGGCCACTGTGAATATTCATGCACACGCCCCCTTCTGTACATGTGGAAGAGTGTTGTTGGCACATAGCTAAGGTTCACATGATATATGAAGGTAGGATATAGAAGGTAATGCAAAGTAGCTTTCCAGAATGGCTATGCCAATTTATAATCCTACCAGCAAAGTTAAAGAAATTGTACTGATTCATCCTTTTAGACACTTGGAAATGTCAAATTAAAAAAAATGTACCAGTTGTAAAATGTATCTAGTTGTTAAATGATACCTCTTGTGGCCTTGACTAGCATTCCTCTAATCACTAATGATATTGATCATGTCTTCATGTGTTTGTTGGTAAGAGAATCCATTTCTGTGGTAGCTTTTCTTCTAAGAGTTTCTAAAATCTGCAGGGTTGTGGTTCTTTTTTGGTGATTCTTTTTCAAAAGTTGTTCCAACCTAGTTAGTCATATATGAGCCAGGGATTACAAAAACTCTTTTTAGTTCCTGCATCATCAGTAACAGTCCTTTCAAGCCTTGTCACTTCTAGTTTTATAGTGTAAGACTGATGCATTAGTTTTTGGTGCCTTACATGTTTCATGGGTAAAATAGGCACGATAACAAAGCAATCATGGTCTACATCAAATGGCATTTCTATAATCACGTCTATTTTGTAGTTTGCTCTTCCCTTGTTTCTCTAATCCCTGTGCCTGATTCTAACTTGGTCTGTACCCAATTCCTGCTGGCTTATTATTTCAGATTTTGACTCTTAGAAAATGATTATCATATTATGATAGTGACATAGTAATAATACCTAAAAATTACTGGGCAATTAATTTGTGCCAAAGACTGTGCTAAGCATGTGGTAGAGGTTACCTTGTCTTCATAAGTACTCTACAGAGTAGGGACTGTGATTATTCTTATTTGTGTCTGTCCCCTAGAACAGTGATCAGCAAACTTTATCCCTGACGGGCCAAATACTAAATGCTGTAGGTCTTAACTGTTATTGGTCTCCTCTGTCACTCAAGTCTGCCACAGTAGTGTGAAAGCAGACACAAATAGTATGAAAATGAATGTTCCACCAAAGCTATTCACAAAAATAGGTCATGGCACAGATTTGGCCTGTGGATGCTCGCTTGCCTACCTTACCTGGAACATTGTTGTGCATGCAAGAATGAGAGAGCCACATCTCAAAATCGCCATCACGCCTTTAGGCTTATTTTGGGAATCAACATGATCGTATAGAAACTTTTTATTGCAACAAATAGTCTTCATTTAAATTTAGTAGATATTTATTGCGTACTCAGGGTGTGCTAAGCATTAAGCCAGGTGCCAAGGATACCGAAATAAATTAAGTCATATCCTCTCCCCTCTAAGTTCAAATATTAGAGATAGGAAGACAAGGTAGGCAAACGTGGAAGCCAGCAAGTGCCAGATATAAGTCTATAACCAGTGCCATGGGACACAGAGCAGTGACTCCATCAGTTCACAGATATCACAGATTATGTCCCAGATGGCTGTGCTAAATCCTAGGGATGAACCTACAGTACAACAGACATACACAGCTTCCACTCTCATGTACTGACAGTCTAGTGGTAAACTCTGTTTCAACAAATAATTTAATAAATATTTACAAGTGTGTAAAATGCTGAGAAGGAGCATATGAACATGTGCAATCTGGGAACAGGGAATCCGTCTTATATGACTGGATTATGAGGTGGTGGGACATGAACTAAAAGTTGAATTAGGGCCAGACCAAAAGAGTCTGAACACCAAGTTAAGGAATATGGACTTTATTCTGGAGACACCTGGTAGGCATCAAAGATTATTGAGCAGGTAAATGACAAGACTAGTCCTTTTGAAAGAATACTCTGGCAACCATATGTAGAGTAAATTGAAAGTCGAAAGAGCCAAGGCCAACAGCCTCAGCCTCTTCATAGCCTTAGTGGGAAACCATTATTGATGAATGCATGAAGATGGTGGGAAGGAAGACACTGGCTGTTAAAAAACCCAGTGAGAAGTGAATACTCTCCGCACAGGTTTTAAATATTTTAAATTAACAGCATATTAAGTTTCTGTACAATTTTTGATATGGTGGTGCATTGTGGTTATCTATAAATAGTATCATTTGTGAAAATGTGCTGGGATAAACTTTTAATCTTTCAAATATTAAACCAAATACCTGCTATTTATTTGCTGGTTAATTTTCTGAGAACCTACTTTCTGCAAGTATCCTTCGAAGGCAAAATAATCATAAGTCAGTGTGATAACGGATTGCAAGGAAGTAGCATCCACACATGTGAGATTTTTCCTATGATATGTTTTATGAAAGAAATGCCACTGCTCTGTAAGAATGCATAATCCAAGAGATTTCTTTTTTTTTTTAAGATTGATTGATTGATTGATTCATGAGAGACAGAGAGAGAGAGAGAGAGAGAGGGAGAGAAGCAGAGACTCCATGCAGGGAGCCGGACGTGGGGCTTGATCCCGGGTCTCCAAGATTATGCCCTGGGCTGAGGACAGGCACTAAACCACTGAGCCACCCAGGGATCCCCCAATCCAAGAGATTTCTAATGGCAGTTTTCTCCTTCGCTGGCTTCACCATAGATGGGATCACCCAAACGCAACCCTCAGAGTGACACCAGAATCTTTTCTTTCTACACCTAGTTATAGAGTCCAGTTGAGGCTCTGTTCAACAGTATCCCAGCTTTCATCTTCCCCTTCCACTGTCACATCTACAATCCCAAAGGATGGATAAATTTTGCATGTCAGGAAAAAAGAGATGGCGAGAGATATGATAGTCTTGACAAGGGAAGTGGCTTCTGGATGAAAGGTCTTGGTCCAAGCAACACCAAAGCTGTCACCTGCTTGGTGGCACCAAGGCTTCGTTGCTGATCTATAGCAAAGCAGGAATCCCCTCGGGGAGTCAAAAGACTTCACAGGCAAGAGCTGTGAACAACGAAAAGTCTAGCAGGGCCACATCCTGGAAGGAGATGGTGCCTGTGAGTGAGGAGAGGGCTACAGGTCCCCGGGGGCTCTCTCCACGTACCCCAACCGGGTATCCACAGAAACACCTTCCTAACCGAAGGGCAGCCCATCACTTCTGCAGCCGATGCTGGTTTTAATATCTGCGGCCTAATTCATTTGACATCTGCAGAACATCCAAAGAAAATATGCAAGTACGGGATGGGCAATCCGGCTGCTCTCTGAGTTCATCAAATATCTCACACTCCTTTCTCAAATGTTTTCAGTTTTGCAAAACTCAAAATGCATTTTGCCAAACATGTTCTCCGTTAATGTTTATTTAGAAGGGAATTTAATCCGTATGCGGCTGATGCATTTACACTTAACTCATCAAAATGTTTTACTAGAGTCATTTGATGTCCAAGAAACCTTTTGAGTCTTTTTTATAAGCCTCTTCAAGCCCATTTCGCTTCGAAACAGGAAGTCGCCTGTTACTAACCATAAACGAATGCAATCCCCGGGAGGATTTGGTTTCATTTCAGATGCTGAGGGCCCACAGGTTCTCAGCCTACCCTGAACCCCAAGGGGAGGGCCTGCTCCTGAGCTGACCGAGCATGTGGGGTGCGCAGAGGAGGTGCTGTTATTATTTTCCAAAACAAAATCCTCCATGAAGAGGCATCCTTCATGCAGCTCCTGGGAAAGACAGTTAGCAAAGCAGGGCGCTAAATCATTGGCTTTGCAGGCTGCACCTGGTAACTGTAACTGTCTCCTGGGATCCCCTTACCCTTCAGAGCTCACTTGCTAGTATTAATAGAACAAATAAAAAGGGGATGGGAGACCAAGGGGATAGTGATTTCTTGCTTCAGGAAGACCTTCCTGGGTTAGAGACCAATACAATGTTCCCGACCGCGAGCCAGGGAACCGAAGCTGATATAAACACAGCATCCAAGCCACAGAACATGACTTGTTTAAGGCTTAGTTCTGTGAAGTAAGGCAGGAAACAAGATTTATCCTTCTGGGAAACTTTTGGCATTTGCCTCCAGCCGGGCCTGATGACTCTCTGCCGTCCTCACCATCCATTACAGCTATCTGAGGGAAATCAATTTTTTGCCCAAACTAAGGCAAAAGAGAAATGTCTCCATCAGAGTCCCATAGAAATCCTTCTGTTTGACGTGGCATTAAACAACCCAGAGCGCGCGGCCCTGTTGCAGAGAGGATTGCTGTTGCTATCTTAGGCCATTTGGCTGTGAAGGGGGTGAAATTAGTTGGGCAAAAGCCATTTTGCAAACATAATAAAAATAAATTACTACACTTAATAATTGAATCTTAAACTTGTCACTGTGGCAAACTCTAAATTATTCCATGAGGCTTCACTGGGACTTGGCAAAAGTAGTGGGTGCTGGAGGTCAGTTTTCATGTATGAAATCCAGCTTAGGTTATAACTGCACAGGCGACAGAGTAAATGTTCAAAGGATGAATGGGCCATTGAGAAGTAAATCAGACTCCTTGAGACTCTTAAATGAGTCCTGGAAGGTTGCAAGCCATCAATTTGGTGGGCTACCAATAGAATTGGTTGTTAATACAAGAGAATTTGAGGTTGTTAATACCAGGGTTTTCTGTTGTTGTTTTGTTTCTTTTTGTTTTTTTTTTACCAGTGTGTGTGTGTGTGTGTGTGTGTGTGTGTGTCCTTATGTATGTATAAGAGTTTGGGGTGTTTTTTTATTCTGTGTTATTTTAATTGTTTTAGGTGTGCTCTGATTGGGCCGTGAAACCTGTGTGACTTGGTCCTTGGCCCACGCTCTGACTCCTGGGCACAAGGCTGGAGTGTTTACACTGGAGGGGAATGTTCAGACTCTGACCCAACCGGGAGACATTTCAGTTAACATCTGGCTTTGCTTACTTGTCCTAAATATTAAATTATTAGTGGACTATTAATATCAGACCATTTCATTAATTCAATTTTTTTCTCTCTTTAGAATCATGTTTAAAGGCCACTGTCCTTAGAATAAGATTTTAGCATCACTGCCTCTGAATTTGGTGTATGTAAAAATCTTCTGAGGACTCAAGCAAAAGAATTACCAAAGCAACAAAACACAGGGACCCAAAGCTAACTTTTTTGTTCTAACTTTTTTTTAAGTGGGATTGGAAAACACAAATTAGTTTATTATTCAAATTGAAGAGGTAAAACCTTTTATGTCCAAATGCTAGCACTACTGCTAATAATTTATAAGGCCCTGAGAAGTTGCCTGATCAAGGAGCATACGTACCTGAATATGTCAGCCAGAAATAAATATTTTACATCTTTATCCATTTTGGTCTCATGAATTATTTTTCAAGCCAGGTCTAGACAGTCATGATTGCCTAATTAATTTAGATAAGATCATTTGAGCTTCAGAGATAGGCATATACATACTTATTCATCCACTGCCAATCCACTCTTCCCAGAATACGTCATGGAAATATCATGCCTCGTAAGAGAAATGGCCTCAACTGGTTGACTCTGCTACTGTCTCACCCAGTTCATCACTACGCACATACTCACGATATCTCAATGGAACAGTTTCAGGAAGCATGTAAGTGCCTTGCATCATGGCCTACATGGTATGTATTTCACTACTTGAATATGAATCATTAGAAAATGACACCCTTATTTTTTAAGTGTCTTCTTTTTTTATTCCTAGAAGAATGCACAGTCCACCATGAATGCCACTAGCAATTCAACCTTGAATGTTCCTTTTTGTCTCCATATCTGCTATTCCTACCAAACCCTCAGTTTTTGTTAATGGTACAGAGATACCATGAACTTCCAAGGCTCCCACTTTGATGAACAAAGTAAATAATGCCCATTGCATGGTACCTTGAATCCAAACATACATGCTGTGTTCTCGTTCGGTGTTTCCCTTTCCCTAGTGGCCAGAATAACCCAGGCAGAGCTGCTATTTGTCTCTCACTGCCATTGTTAGGTAAGCAATGTATGTGCAGGATGTACATTTAGAAATACATGTGTATAGAATTCTGTATTTGAACAATAGTGAGTATGAACACACTCAAAAAAGCAAACCGGGGCACTTGGGTGGTGGTTGAGCATCCATCTTTGGCTCAGGTTGTGATCTGAGCCACAATCTCAGGTTGTGGTGGGTCCTGGGATCGAGTCCCATATCCGGCTCCCCTCAAGGATCCTGCTTCTCCCTCTGCCTATGTTTCTGCCTCTCTCTGTTTCTCTCATGAATAATTTTTTTTAAAAATCTTTAAAAAATCATCAGCAAAAATAAAAATAACTTGAGTTTCATTTAGGGCTTTGTGTTTTCATGTATGTAATTCCAATCAATCCTCATAAAAACCTTATGGGGTTTTTTTTCCCTCATTTTCTTTCCTTCCTCCTTCTCTTCCTTTTTTTCTTTTTCTCCTCATTCTTTACTATTTTACAGTTTCACCAATTATTTGGAGGTGAAGATCCCCTAGATTGTGAGGAGTGAAGCCTTGATGCCAGCTTAGAGACAAGCTCCTCTCAGCGAAGCCACACTGTGGACAAGCCAGGATGATGGGATTAGCCCCTTTTGTGTGCGTACACACAGATCCTGCTTACGAACGGTGGTGAGGGAAAACAAAGTTGCTTAAAAACAGATCCTGGAAAGACATATCATAATACCATCCAGTCATGGAAGCTTCTAGAGTGAGGCAAATGAAGTTTAAGGAGGCGCTCACTCTAAGGATAGTACAAGAGCAAGATCCACAACAGAGGGTAAGAGCCTGCTTAAATTTTCACTGTAGACACCTTACTTGCCTCCTGATGGCCCTCGCCCTGCATGCAGTCATTCGCTTGCGTTGATCACCTTGCCTTAGTTCTACAGAAACTAAACGCAATCAGTGAATGATTTATCGAACATCTACCATGTGATATAAATTGTGGGGAAAGTGAATATATTTCCAATTATATCGCCCTGTCCTGTACTGGAAAAAAATGTTGTCCCACTAGAAAGGTAAGAAATACACAGGGAGAATAATCAAAACTGCTCTATAAAATATTATGGTCACATGAGGTCACAGATAGCAGCTTTGGTATGGTGGGAAATGGGGGATGTTACTGAAGCTGCCCGAAAGGATAAGCTCTTGAGCTATAACTCATGTATGAGTGGGTGAGGCAGGGCCCTGCTGGGGAGACTAGAGGACTCCAAGCAAAGACTGATTGATGTTGGCCGTAGGAAGCCATTTATGTGTTTGAACAGGGGAGCTATGTGCAGAAAGCTCTGTGATGGATTATGCATCATTTTGCTGGAGTGGGTCAGGGTGATGGATGGATGGTAGGTCCATCCAAAATGAGAATATTGTAAAGTGGGGGCATATTAGTTTAAAATTTATTTTAAAGTGATCTCTGCTACAAAGTGGTTTTGATCTGTTATGGGGAAATTGAAGTTGGAAGAAAGGAAACAGTAGAGGTTGAAATGTCCAAATCAGGCATCTTATTTATACCATTTTGTCACATTCCTATTTCTCCTGAAGTTGGCTTCATGATGCACTGAGTCGTTGCTGTTGGCTCTGAACTCCCTATTGTCTGACCCACACTGCTGGCTACTCTATCATGTGCTGCCTAGTTCACTGAGCAATTTGTATGGGTGACTCTGGTCTTCCAGACTAGATTGCAAGCCCTGCAAGGTCAGGGCTCAGAGCTTATTCTGGAATGTTCTATCTCTGTAGACTCTGGCAGCCACCGGGTATGTGGAAAACAGTTAATAAGGGTTTCACAGCTGTCTGCTTTGGAGGAAAGATGTGGAAAGAAATTGAACTTGATTACCCAATGTGGAAAGGTCTGCATTTGTTGTACTTTGCAATATTTGGACTGATCTGAATGAAATTTCCAATGGCTAATTTCATTTCTAATCCTTACATGAGCCAGAAAACTCCACCTGCAAGGGAACAGTTTTTCATTGCCTTTCTTTTGAAAAGGGTGAGCACCCCATTTCCTGTCAACAGGAGCTGCAGTAATGAGCAGGAATTGGTTACTTCTATGACAGTGGTAGTTGCTTAGGAAGGAGGCCCAGGGCTCAGGCTTCTGTAAAAGTTCTTGGCTCAGGGTCAAACCAGAATGAGCAATGTAAGACCCACATGTCTCTTGATAGACAGATATCTGAACTGGGGGCGCTGAGGCCCAAGACAGTTTACCAAGAAGGTAGAATTATGTAACTGTGTCACTCAACAGGGTTTCTTTCCCATTCAAGGTACCCTGGGACTAAACAGTACACATAGCAACAAAACAGACTGACCATGTACACTCTTTGCATTGTTAAATGGAACACAGTCCCCATACTGATACATAAATCAGCAAAAATGCAATGGAGTGATGCCTCATTTATTTGCTTTCACCAGGGAATGGACTATTTATTATAGATAATATTCCAAATAACTAAGGCCTGTGACTTTAAGTGCCAAAACTTTAAAAAATGTTAACCACGTATAATGAAAATCCTTCTAAACATTCCCTACTGTCTTAAACACTGTGTTCAGAAAATAGTTTGACCTTCGATATGTTTGAAGATAAAAGGTAGGACAGGGAATAGCCTGGCACGCTGCTAGATCAGATGACTCACCAGGAGAAACAAAGTGCTTCTAGACTTAGTCTACTTCTTTTTATTTTGAAGGAATTATTGGTGGACCGAAGAGGTAACGTGGACTTTGTCTGGGGGATGCTGAAGACTTGCTTCGGAGGAGATGGTGGGAGCATGCTGCTGCTGAGTATATTTACATATAAATCACCTCACCCGATTCAGATTAGCTATATTTCTCAATAATAAGACAACATAAAAATGAGGTTGCTGAAATTCTGGACATGATCTTTAAAGAGATTGTGGAAGTCAAGAGAAGTGCCAAAACACTAGAAATGGAGCAAGAGAGTTAATGTAAGTCTAAACTAAAATTCTAGAAAAGGATATTTCTGAACACATGCATAAGCAGAGTCATCCTCAGTTCTTTTTGTCTCTCATCCCATGTCTGATAAACTCACAAATACTATCAGCTTTATCTGCATAATACATATACAACTTGACCACTCCCTGCCTCTGCACCATTTCTTCCATTGTCCAAGCCACCATTGTGTTTCAACTGGGGCAGTAAATGGAATTATCAGCCCCAAGTCATCCGTGTATGTGTTTGCCATAGTGTCCCAGGGGGCAAAGTCTACTTCCCTGCAGCTGGACTTTGAGCCCTGTTGGGTACTCCCCAAGAAGGAAGGTATGGGCTTGAAATGAGCTTGTATGGTGGAGCTTTTTTTCTGGTCTTTGCCATCACTTTAAGAAGTGCTTCCCCAAGCTCACTGATGTCTAACCCTGTGGTCCGGAAAAAGCATCTATGGAGCAGACTGAGCAAAGCACTAAGCATAGCCAGATCCACAAGTTCAGTAGAGCTGCTGACCCCTAACACAGCCTAGGTCAGCCAACCCTGACCTACAGGTCCTCAAGAAGCAATGCTGTTCTTTCAAACCATTACATTGTGGGATTATTTATTTCACAGCCTCATGGGCACAGCGTACTGACTCAAGGGGATCATTGCAATGTCCCTTAGCATCTTACTTCCTTCTCCTGCTTTAGTATTTTTATGACACAGGAGTCAGAATGATCTGCTAAAACAAAAGTCAATCACATCCTCCCCAGCTCAAAACTGTCCAGTCATTACAATGCCTTACAAGGCCCTATGCAATCTCTGTGATCTCTTTTGCTGTTCCCCCTTTTCTGAACACTACTGCAGGAACCCTGGCCTCCTTGTGCTTCCTCCAGAATGCCAACATTTAGCAGAGATCATCTCCACCATAATTCTGTAATTCAGTTCTCACACACCATTGTTAGTGCATCCAAATTGAACAGAAATAATATAAAAGGTGTGAGACACCCACTTGACCAATAATTATACCCTTCATACAAAATACATGAGAAAAAGAAAATGTTCTTTTACTGAGAGAAATCCAAAATGTCACATAGCCTTTTGCCAACAATAACCAGACACAACATACCTATAACTCCGCACAAGTTGATTGCATGTCTAGGTAGCTCCTGTGTTCTTTCTCCTATGCAGAAACCAATTTTGATGCCAATCGAGAATCAAGATTAACTGGTCTTTGAGGTTATTAGTTATTTCGTAGGTGGTAAACTTCTTAATCTTTATATATCTGAAAGTGCCTTTATTTTGCCTTCCCAATTAAATGGTAGCTTATCTAGATATAGATTTCTAGGTTCATAATTTTCTCTCATAATTTTAAAATAACTCTCCATTGAGAGTTTTTGGAAATTGAGGATCTGTCTTCTGTCTCTTTAAATATTTCAATTATTAATTATTTCTATCCTCTAATATTGTATGGGTATACTTCCTGGTTTGAAATCTAGGTCATTAATTCTACCCTCTGTTTATACTTTCTTTTAAAATGATATTGTTAATCATTGAAAAATGTCTTAAATTTGGGGCAATATTCTTGAAGTTGTTTTTTTTTTTTTTTTTTTTTTTTACGTTACATTTTTATTTCATAGTAACCTACTCTGCTGTGCATGAAGATAATGCTTTCATTTCCAGGTATTCCATTTTTATATTTATTTCCCCCCCCCTCCTGGTCTTAGCTCTTCAGTGATTCTTTTTCATGCTGGTGATTTTCCTCATATATCAGGTGATTCCTGGTTGTATCTTTCTTCTCATGTTTGAGATTCTCTGTTCACCATGTATATTCTCATGTTCAACATGTATACTACTGTTTCTATTTAGTGCAGCCTCAATCTGATACTGTTGAGGAGATACAGGGCATTCTGAAGGGAGAGCGTATCAGTAGAGCTGCCTGCAGAAAGCTCCTCCTTACAATAGGTATCCTGAGAGTCAGAAGTAATGGCAGGAAAAAATCAGCACAAGATTGAAACAAAGTCCCTGAATATCCTTATTTGAAATTTTCTGTTCTTCAGTCACACAAACACAAGTAATATCTCACAGAATGCCATTCCCCCCGGTCTCTAAGCAGGCACTGACTACTGGATCTATTGGTCCAGTTTCCCTGCTGAGTTTCCATTCCTACAACATCCCTCCTCTCTGATTTCTCATAGCCATTCAGACTTCCTGATTTTCAGAAATTCAAGGGATATTTCCCCAATTCTGATCACCACACAGAACAATTGATTCCTTTCTTTTCCAGTCTTATTTATTGCCCATTATGAAGAGACAGGGAAGGAGGTGGGTGAGTGGATAGCTCACCCTTGATATATAAAAGTGTGTATATTAAAGGTGATTTCTAAAAATTGAGTACTCTTACTAAATGGACCATTCTTAAAAAAAAAAAAAAGATTTTGTTTACTTATGTGTGAGAGAGAACACGAGGCAGGGGGAGGAGCAGAGGGAAAGGGAGAAGCAGACTCCCCGCTGAGCAGGGATCCCAATGTGGGGCTCCATTCCCAGGACCCCGGGATCATGACCTGAGCTGAAGGCACTTAACCAACTGAGCCACCCAGGCACCTCTAAGTGGACCACTCTTTTTTCATTTTCAAGTCATCCAGTTCTTGAATGTATGTACATTATAGCCTCTTCTCTGTCTCCCTGTTATGGAGTTTAATTCTGAAGGATTTCTCAAACCGTTCTTTAGTGATGTCCTCATGTCTGTCTTAGTGATTAAAACCATTAGCTTTAGAGGCAGAGCATACTGGACTTGAATCTCAGATCTGCCATGCAGTAGTTATGTGACCTTGGGCAAAGGACTAGCAACTATATCCTTTAGTTTCCTCATCTATGAATTGAAAAACAAATAAACAAACCCAAAAAATCACTCCAGTGTCTATCTCATAGGCTTTTTGTGAAGATGAAGCTTGGAATTGAATGCAAACTTTTAAGTGGTGATTAGAATATGATAATTGTCAACCAAATGTTATTGTCATTACTTCTTTATGTAAGATAAAAGGGGGGTCATATATTATCATCTCAATAAATGCCAAACAATTTTGAAGGAAAGAAATTTTTTTTTTTTGGAAAGAAATTTTTTATTTTTAATTTAAGAGAACCAATACCATAAAACATGATTAGTAATATTTTCCCAGCCTGATAGCCATCAATACCCCTAATAGTGAAAACCTAAATATTATATATTATAATTAGGAACAAAATATGCACACATGCTTCCTTATTAATCTAATGGCTATAGAATACATGACTATTACTACAAAATATGGAACAGAAGTAGAAATAAGATTACAATTAGTTTCATAAGACATAATTTTACAACTAAAAAAACCTGAGAAAATTAAAGAACACCTCTTAATATTTTTTTAAAGATTCTATTTATTTATCCACGAGAGACACAAAGAGAGAGGGTGAGATGTAGGCAGAGGGAGAAGCAGGCTCCCTGCGGGGAACCTGATGTGGGACTCCATCCCAGGACCCTGGGATCACAACCTGAGCCAAACTCAACCACTGAGCCACCCAGGCTCCCAGAACACCTCTTAATAAAAGTTCAATAAAGTGTTTAGACACTAAAAATAATCATTAAGAAAATAGAAGGAGAAAAATTAAAAGCCGTTCAAAACCATCAAAGAATCGCAAAACCCAAAATATTTGGAACAAAGATTAAAAATTTCTTAGGAACAGACAATTTTAATGAAGTCCTTAGAAAGGACAAATTAATATTATAAAAATTTAGACATAACCAGAGCCCTGAGGTTCTGAAGATATATAGACTGAAGTCAAAGTATGGTTCCATCAACTTACTGCTGAATGATCATGGAAAAGCCTTGTAACTTTTCTATGCTTTAATGGAGTTATTTGTGAAGGGGCCATATGTATGCCTCATAAGTTTATTGAATGAATTAAATGTGATCTATCTATAAATGCAAAACCTAGAAGCCTGCAGGCACTCAAAGAGTACAACTAGAGTTTTGTTTGTCTTTATCACGCCACTAATGTTGTTACAATTATTCCAAACATCAGGTGTAGATTTTACACAGTCTTATGCAAAACTCTATTGGGATTTTTTAAGGAATAGTACTGAAAATTTTATTAAACAAATTCATAAGATACCTACTTAATTATTTAAAATAGTCATCAAACTATAAAATTTATTTTTTAACTATAAAAATTTAAATGCAAATGAGTTTTAAAAGTTTCCATACAGCATAAGAATTGTGTGCTTAGGACACAAAATTTAAAATAAATGTAGAACAGGAATTGTGTGCTTAAGACACAAAATTTAAAATAAATGTAGAACTAGGAATTGCAATTCAATATAGCAGACAAATAATTAAATTTCTTTATAAATAAAGATCTCTTTCAATTTATATTATGATACAATGTCAAAAAGTAACTCAGACAAGAAAACATAGCAAAGACTGAAAAGTAGTTTAATGTTATCAATTTTACAAACAAGCAAAGAAATACAAATCAACAAATAATCCTATTTCCTTCATTCCAAATGAAATAATAGCAGTAATGAAAAGGAGGAGAAAGAGGAGACCCTGCAGGTAAGGGTGTGGTAAAGTGGAAGCACTCACACCCCATTTCTATGAATATATATTAGAATGAAATGTTCTTAAATTTACAACATATAGCAGATATATTTAAATGTTCACTCTGCTGATTTTATTTCTAAGACTGTCTCCTATCCTAACAGAATTATCATAATTGTAGATGATACAGAGCATACAAAAATAGAAAATAAAATATTATTTCCGGACATAAAAAGAATTTGAATTTGGGGAGTATTATTTAGTAAATTGTAGTTTATTTATATTATTCAGCTTCTTAAATGTTATTTAGAGAATTTTATAAATACTTTTGTCATATTTTTGTTTTGGAAATAAGGTCCCACATCATTTATACAGTGTGATTTCAAATAGATAAATATTCCAAAAAATTAACTAAATATGTTATCCTTAACACCTCTTCTAGTGTCATGTATCTTTAAAAAATTCAGTTCTATTATTATGTCTTTTTTTTTTTTTTACTTAATTGTGGCAAAAAATCTTGCAACATCCAATTCATCATCTTAAGCATTTTTAAACATACTATTCAGTGGCATTAAGTGTATTCACATTGTTGTGCAACAAATCACTAGAACTTGTTCATTTTGCAAAACTGAAACTATGGCCATTAAACAACCACTCCTCATTTCCTTCTACCCCCAACCACTGGTAACCAGCATTCGACTTTCTGTTTCATGAATTAATGTTTCAGATACCTTATTTAAGGGAATCATACAGTATCTTTTGTGACTGACTTACTTCACTTACATGATGTCCTCAAGCTTCATCTATTCCATTGTAGGTGACAGGATTTCTTTCCTTTTTTAATGTTCAGAAATATTCCATTGTATGTATATAGCATATTTTATCTGTCCATTCATTTGTCGATGGACCTTTGGTTTGCTCTCACCTATGGACTACCATGAAATAGTGTGCACAAATATCTCTTTGGGATGTAAGAAAGTGGCATTGTTGAATCACATGGTAGGTCTATTTTTAATTTTTTGAAAAACCACCATACTGTTTCCCATAGCAGTGGTACCATTTTACAGTCCTGCCAGTGATGTACAAAGGGTCCCAATCTCTCCACATCTTTGTCAATATTTTCTTTTTTCTTTTCTTTTCTTTTGGGATTAGCTATTTTAGTAGATGTGAGATGGTATCTCATTGCGGTTTTGATTTGCATTTCTCTAATAAGTTTTCATGTTTGAGTATCTTTTCATATGCTTTTTGGCTCCTGTATGTATTTTTAACTTGTCAAAAAGTTAGTATTAACATATACTACTTCGTATCAAACAAAACACTAGGAACATAATTAGGATAAGTTTTGCCTTCTCCTTTGTGACATTTATAAAGAGCAAAGAATTCTTTTTTTCCAGGTCCTGAAACCCCCATTTGTGAAATAAGGAGTCTAGGTTAACTAATCGCATCTATGGCTTTCATAAAATAAAAATAAAAATCTTTCCTCATTTTCTCATATAGGTATTTACATTTATAAATCTCTTCGATATTGGAGTTATTCTGAGAACAAGTGGGTGGGTAAATTAATGATCTGGTGGTGTGGTTCCCCTCTCCCCCAGCATTTCTTCTTCATTTAACATTTTCAGGCCTCCAACACTGTGATAGGCATTAGACCACGGGCCATGAATACAAAGATCATGCAATCTGGACCTTGCCTTGCTAAGTTACAAGTTTTGAGAGGCAAGCTTATAAATAAATAGCTACAATGCAACTTGAAGTTGATATGATACAGGTATAACTAAGGTTCATTGATGTTACAGAGAAGCAGACATCTGCTTCCAAGATGCTAAAAATATTAAGACTCATCTAATAGTAGGAAAAGCATCATAATAGTTGTCCCCCAGACCTTGATGTTTACAAAATCCATGGCACTGAAATTTAGTGAGAAGAAATTTAATATTCACTAGCAAAGACAAAGCAGAATTTCCATGAGCATTTAGCCATTATATTTTTTTAAAACTAACCAATGGCTAAAATGTTTTCCATTCAATCAAATGGTATTTTAGAAATTGTGGTCTAACACAAAGGATGTCTCTTGCTGGGCAGAGTAATATAATACATTCTGTGTGGAGTAGGAAACTTTAATGATATATGCAGTTTTGTTATTAAAACTGAGTTATATATTTTGCTCTGCTCTGGAAAATTGTGACCCAGTATAACATATCTTCACATTGTTTATAACTTGAGGAAAATCAACATTTTGGGTTCCCAGTTCACACAGTAGGAATTACATTTGTTTTGGCCAAATATAATTTATATAACTGCAAGGAACAATAAAACATGAACTCTACAGTGTTTTCTTACCTAAAAATAATATAGACCTTGTAAAATGGAAGAGATTATTATTATAAAGGAAAAGACAGTAACTTAAAAGGCTGAAGCTCATTTTACAACACTCTTTAATGCCTGTGCAAATAGGCAGACACCTGTGTCCCCATTTTCTTTGACCCTAGCCACAGGAGTGAGATTCCACGCAGTAATAAATAACCTGGCAAGTAAAACTTTGAAATATAATTTGCTTGAACAAATCTAGTTCTTCTCACTTCTGAAGTCATTTTCAAAGTGACTTCTTGAAATGACTTGGTATTCTTTATTCCTCTGCCTACAAAATGTCTTGCTAATGTGATGAAAGCAAGCATCCAGTCCATCTTGTAAAAAAGGTTCCAATTAGTGAAGGGGCCATTCTGGATTTAAGAATGGGAATTAAATGAATGAATGAATGAATGAATGATGAATGAATGAATGAATTGCTCAATCAATCAATCAGTGATTGGACATTTATCTTTAAAGTCAACTCGTCTACACAGGAATTGACTCTTACTACTTCAATATCCCACTATAAACTGTGGTCCCATTCTCAAGGATGTGGGAGTGATAAGATGAAGGATAAGAGTGTGATTTCCTTTGAGGAGATATGTTCAAGATTCATATTGAATGCATATTGTAAAATTCTAATTGCCAAAATAAATCAGACAACTAGAAAAATATTAACATTTGGGGGCAAGTACTATGTTCAAGGAAGTAGTCCATTGTATTTTATCTAATCCTTGAAAGTCTAAACAATTCCATGAAGTTGGTAGAATTATCACTATCTTAAGTGTGAAGAAAGTAAAGCTCACAAATCTTACGTGATATGTTCTACATCACATAGCCAAATAGGTGGTAGAGTTGACCCTTGATGGTGAGTCTTCCAATTCCGCTTGCTGCACTCTTTCTGTTCCACCACTTATGAATCAGCTACATAAGAACTCTAAGCTAGTACAAGTCACAGCATCATCAGATGGCAAATGGATCTCATATTCCTACTAGATGACACCTATCCTTGCAATTTTTACCTCTCCTCAAGGCTCACAATTCTTCTTCTCTTACAGAGCAGATTTTCCTCCCCTGAGATTTACTTAGTTTTCAAATTCTTCTAGTCCCCAGCATAATTTTTTACTTTGTCTTTCAAATCATAATATCTATTTCAAACTGGGATTTGAGTTGTACTTAATAGTATTAGGGTTTCTGATTGTATTGTCTTTTTTTCTAAAGCAATCCATTCTTAATGCTTTTGTAAATAGTCTTAAGGAATTCTAAATGACAGATATTTGTTTCCCAGAAGCCAACAGAGTCCATTTTCCTTTAAAAAAAGTTTTCAGCCTCTCCAGGCATTGAATCATCTGGCTTGAGGCCAGGCACTAGAGGGTGCTTTAGAAATATTATTTGATGATGAACTCGGATGTTGTCCACTTGCTTTTCAGAAATCATTCCTGTAAATCATGGCTTTGAAAACTTGTCAGCATTTTGCTCTTTCTTCTGTGGATTTCTTCAAAGTGAGAAGGAATGCCTGAAAAGTAAACATTCAACAGCCATCACTGTATCCCAAGGAGGGTGGAATAAAAAAAATATTATAGATACTTATAGATATATAAATATTTCTGGGAGATAAAAGAGAACCCTGTGGATAACCCACAAAGGGCCTACTGGAACTTTATCAGTCAGCTGGGCTTTGTCAGGATGAAGTGGGTTTGTGAGGGGGCCAGGGCAACATGTGTTTCTCCCTATTCCACACCCTTGTATTTTGGAAGCTTGCTGTAAGCATAACCCCTCACATTTATATGAATCTTTTCTCTCTCTCTTTTTTTCAAGAGGCACTCTTATGCATATTATCTCTCCAGTGATATTTACAACAACCTGTGTGGTAGGGATTACTATTCTTATTCCCTAAATAAAAAACAAACCCTGAAGTTTAGGGAGAATAAGTAATTCAGTCAGATCCATAAGGCTAAGTGGCAGAATTAGACTTTAATTATAGGGCTTTTTCCAGAATATACAGTGAAGTAACCCCATTCTTCTTCCTTTATACTGTTAATATAACCATATTTCCACACCGCTACCATTACCATATTTTTTTTCCTTCTTCCTTCAGATTTTGTCACATGTATCTTTCCCCCTCTTCATTATTTCCTCTTTAATGTCTTCATATCTTTTTTTTAATTTTATAAATTTATTTTTATTGGTGTTCAATTTGCCAACATATAGAATAACACCCAGTGCTCATCCCATCAAGTGCCCCCCTCAGTGCCCGTCACCCAATCACCCCCACCCCCACCCCCACCCACCTCCCCTTCCACCCCCCCTAGTTCGTTTCCCAGAGTTAGGAGTCTCTTATGTTCTGTCTCCCTTTCTGATATTTCCCACTCATTTTTTTCTCCTTTCCCCTTTATTCCCTTTCACTATTTTTTATATTCCCCAAATGAATGAGACCATATTATGTTTGTCCTTCTCCAATTGACTTATTTCACTCAGCGTAATACCCTCCAGTTCCATCCACATCGAAGCAAATGGTGGATATTTGTCGTTTCTAATGGCTGAGTAATATTCCATTGTATACATAAACCATATCTTAAATAAAAATAAAACCTATTAACAATGAAGACCAGAGGACCTGCATACTACCTCTGCCCTCAAAAACCAGCATAGCCTGGCAGCAGAGCTTAAACGGTCCCGTGGAAGCTACACTGTGGAGCACAATGAGGTAGAGCCATGAATGAGGTACACTATGTGGTCTAGAGCTTCAGAGGAGGCTGCATCCAGACTGGGAATACCAGAAGAAGCTTCTTAGGAAAAAGAGATGCCTTTGTTCTAGGCCTTGAAAGATAGCAATATTCCCAAAGAATACTCCATGCTAGGAGACAGCAAAGACACAGTTGGCAAATCTCAAGACTTTTACAGAAAACAATAAATATTGAATTCATTGGAGGATCACTTGCCTGAGGAGGACGAGGGGGAGAAGAGGCTGGCAAACAAGCTTTAACCAGGTTTTGGGAACCTCTGTCCAATAGAACTTTCCAAGATGGTGGAAATGTTTTATAACTGGTGTTGTGTGATAAGGTAGCCATTGGCCACAGGTGGCTATTGAGCACTCAAGTGGTTGGTGTGACTAAGAAACTGAAAATTTAGTTTAATTTTAATTAAATTTTATTTTGATTTAAAGGTCACATGTGACTAGGGGGTCACCATTTTGTACAGATCATTTCTAGGGACCTTGAAGGCTATTACTGAGGCTATCACAGAGTTCAAGGTTTACACAGGGGAAGTGGATACTTGCTGACCGAAGGAGAGAAATGGAGTGAGAGAAAGTGGAGAGGCTCGGATAAGAGGAGTAGGAGGTGAAAAAATTAGAATTCGAGATCAGAAGACACATCAAGTTGTAATTGCTGGATTTGTGAGCCACAGAATTCAAAATGTAACTTACCCTCATTTTACTTGTATAATAAACTTTGTTTTCCACCAAATTTACAAACTGCTCCAATGACAAAATGATGCCACTCATTCAATGTATCTCTTACACAAAATACATTGTGCATGTGATTTTTTTTTTTTTACAAACTCAACCATAGCTGTGAGTTAATATGATATAGTTAATCTAAATAGCTATTATCTAAACTGGATAGAAGACAAGAATGGAGGTAGTTAACATTCAGTTACTTAAACACAACATACATATAACCAGATAAGCCTTAAAAAATGTATTGGCTTATGTGTGTGTGTGTGTGTGTGTGTGTGTGCACATTGGTTTATTTCACCCTAATCTTTCTTTATCTCTAAAGCACTTGGAATTTAAAAACCCAAACATGGCTTATCACACACATTATCTGTATTCTTTTAAACCCCATAGGAAATAATATTCTTGTTTCAGCTTCATTAGATTCTTAAATTATGGATAAGTTATTCTGTAAAATGAGCCAGTGTCCACTCCCTCATTCTATGGCTGAAAGGATTATTAAAACAAAAATAGAAAATTGGGCACTCCCAGACTGTAAGGAGTTGATCCCCCAAAGATTTAAGATCAAAATATCAAAACCACAAGTGAAAACTAGTGCTAAAGTTGGTAATGGCTTTCCTACAATACTTTGCAAAAAAGAACAAAACAAGAGCAGCCACAGTGGTGCAGCACCACAAACTCAACTACTAATATATTTTTTAACTGCAAATGGACTCATCATGTGACTCCTTTCTCAAATAAGTCTTAAATATTTTTGCGCTGGTGAGTCCTCACAGGCAGGCATTTTGGGGATGAATGGCCACCAAATAGCCCTCCCATGCACTGTTATGAACCAATGTTCACCAGATGATTTGGCCTCTCTTCTACTACCCAAGGATGTGAGAAAACTGTGCAGAGTTTCAGGAAAAAAAAAAAGATTGGGAAATAAGTAATCGTTTCCTTAAAATTTATTCAAAAGTTGCCCCTTGGCAAACCAGTGGATTTTTCCAGTTCTCCAGGGTAGTGTTTCTGTGTTCTGCTTCCCCCAGAAACTCATTTTGGAGACATTCTTTGTCGTTCATCGGTAACACCCATGGCTATTGCAAAACTCTCCCACCCACCTTTTTTAAACCTGAAGGGCAAGTGAGGATCAGCTGATGCAGGCCACCAGAGTGCCTCAGAGATGGAACCCTGGAGATTGTACTCCTATGTGTTCTTGTCTCACAATGAAAATCCTGGAACCTCTAGAGATACTGTTATTTAGCATATTAACCTCATTCAAGTTATCTAACATTTCTTTGGAATATTGGCAGCAGAAATTTTGAGAGTTTTAGCTCCAAATTCTCAATTATAATTTCAATGTTTGAAATGTGTCTTTAAACCAATGTTTGTGTCTTTAAACCTCCTGTTTGCGTTTTCTTACAAAAAAATAAATAAATAAAATGGCCAAATGTAGAATCAGTGTCTTCTACTATACATTTATGCAAATTCAGGCCATTGACCATATAAACCTAAGGAAAATAATGTGGTGATCAGTAGCAATATGCCAGTTAGTTAGCCGGTTAGCTGGTGTTCCTCCAAGCACGGAATCCTAAGATCTTAAAATTGAAATTGACCTTAATGGAAGCCACCTTAGATCATTCTTGCAAATGACTATACTACTGCAAGTATTAAATGCCTGGGATCAGAAATGAGAAGAATACTCCTTCATATTCTGCTCCTCCCTCCCCGCCCCCCCCCCCCCCATCTCCCAAGTAGCCAAGTCTCTGGTATGTATCAGAGGAACAAGCAATTTTCAGAGTGAAGTCAAGTGAAAAGTATGCAGATGGCAGTGTAAATGTTAGGAGAGCTTGAGGAAAAATATGCCAACTATGTGCTGTTTTGCTATAGTAAGTATAGAACCGTTTCTCCAATGCCACAGCCAAGATCTTTGCCAAGTGGAATACCCTATTTATAACCATATCAAGAAGAGGAAATAGTGCCAGGAACAAGATAAAACTATTAGCTGTATTAACAAAAATACTTAAAAGCATTTTGTATTTGAAAATAAATGTTAGTGGTTAAGAAAAAAAATATAAGTAGTTGTAGATCTGGGTGTTGAAACCTGTTGCGAGACCATTAATTAGTCATCATCTTATCTTCACTGCCATATGTCTGCCAACATGCCTGTTTGAAGCTGTAAATGGAGCTCATAAATGGACTCTTTGGGAGATATGCAGAAAATAAACAATTCCCCTTATTCGGTAAATAGTTAAGAAATCTCCCTGGACTCACATGTTTTTTTCCCTCCTGTTGGCACCATTGAATCAGTGCCCATCTGGGATGTCCTCCCAATCTGTCTTGAAGCTGCCAATCCTTTCAATGCCAAGTATTTAGGCTGGAATCCCAAAGGCGGGAAAAACAGACGGAGTCCAAAGGAGTGCCACGAGCATGCAGACACTGGTCACAAGGATGTCATACTGGGAAGGGCCTGGTAACCAGCCTGCACGTGCCAGCACCAGGACCTGGGCCATGAGCTGCCACCCCACCTCATTCCCTCTTTGCCAGTACCTGAGGAGCAGCATGGATAACCAAGAGTCTACGGGAACAGTTGGACTGATGCCAGGGCCGGCCTCCTCTGCCCTCTCTGTTAGATCAGTGAAACTTGGGATATGCCTCACTGTCCTCTGATGTAAGGACCGGCCAGCATTAGGATCTGGTTCCTGGGGGTCCCTGGGTGGCACAGTGGTTTAGTGCCTGCCTTTGGCCCAGAGTGTGATTCTGGAGTCCTGGGATCGAGTCCCACATCAGGCTCTGCATGGAGCCTGCTTCTCCCTCTGCCTGTGTCTCTGCCTCTCTCTCTCTCTGTGTGTGTCTCTCATGAATAAATAAATAAAATCTTTACCAAAAAAAAAAAAAAAAAAAAAGGATCTGGTTCCTTTCTCTTCCTTTGTTTTGTCACTTTCTCTCCTCTATCTACTCATTTAATCTGGCAGGGTACAAAGACAATATGATTTGGACAAAGATAGGGTTAAATCCTGACTCTTTTACTAGCTCTCTGTCTCTGAAGGAAAAACAAAACAAGATATTTGAGTCATCTCAATTTCTTTTCCACTAAGGGCACCTTCCTTGCTGATTTGTTGTGAGGTTTAGCAGAGGCTATCATTGAAACGCCTAGCATGGTTTGCAGCATCGAGTAAGCAATAAATATTAATTTCTCATGGCTAGAGGCATTACATTAAACTATGGATCCAGTTTATTAATGATTTATTAACCATATTTAATAATATAATTCATTTATTGTTATTGGATAATAATATAAAGTATATTCTTATCTATTTATTAAAATAATCTAATTATTAACCTCCTATTTACCAAATTATATGATTTTATAAACAATTGTGTATACTTAAGATATAATTGCCACTTATATATTATGTATTATACATTTATATATACATATTACATATATCACACATTTATGTATTATGTTTTATATGTCATTCATTATGCTATGGTTGGTATATATCGTGAATATATATTATGTATATATCATGTTTCATGTTTTATATATTGTATATTATAATAATACATATTATTAATTTGTATAAATTATATATAGTTATATATAATTTTATCATTTCATTTAAATAAGTAATTTAAGATATAAAATGATACAATAATATATAACTAGTGTATATACTAATTATATAATATATATTAGTATAAGATATATTAGGTTATAACACAGATTATTAGATTATATAATTATTAAAATGTAAAAGCCTAATTCAGATAATACTCTATATGTGCTATTATATAAATATAAATGTAAATATACATACACAAAAATAATTATTACAAAATCTTCAGTGTGCTCAGGCCACAATTCTCATGTTTAAGAATTGAGAGGGAGGCAAATCATATGAGATGCTGAACTCTAGGAAACGAACTGAGGGTCTCTGGAGGGGAGGGGTTGGGGGAATGGGGTAACTGAGTGATAGGCATTAAGGAGGGCACGTGATGTGATAAGCCCTGGTGCTATATGCAGCTGATGAATCACTAAATTTTACCTCTGAAAAAAAAAAAACTTGCCACCAGGGGAAGAGGTAAAATATCACGGAAAGACCATGTGTTTCAGAGTAAGAAAAATTTAAATCCAGGTGTGGGAGTCTAGGCATGAAATTAACCTCTCTGCACCCCTATTTCTCTATTATACAAAAAGAAGGGGGGCTTACAGACTTAGATTGAAATAATATATGAAAAGTGCACAACACAGCTTTTAGTACATATCAATGAATGATAGATGTCATTATTCATATTACTGTTGATATTAATTATTATTAAAAACTAATGATTATTATTGTTTTCAATGGAAGTCTTAGAAGCATATTTAAGAAGCAGCCCCTCACCTACTGGGGATTTCTCTGTACAAAGCTGGCTACTGAGATCTGTTTTGCTTGGGCCTCATTTGGAGAACAGGGCCAGTTGTTCTCACTTTCTAGTGGTTGGAGAATATTCAAACTGATATCCCTTGTGGGGTAAGATCTTGGGGACAAATATTTCTTCTATTTCAAGGTTTCTTAAGTTTCACATGTGATTTAAAAAGCAAATAAGCCCCTTAATTGCTTCGTTAAGCTAGTCAACACTAATTAAGAAAAGTCAAGAGGAAAAATATTAGAAACTGCTGTGCTTTTGCCTCCTCTTTCTTCCAGAATACGTCTTGCTTTGCTGAGGAAAGGGAGTTTGTGCTTTTTGGTGATGGAACCCACTCTGACCTCCTTGGTTCACAGTTTGAAACTGAGCTCTAATCTTTTGGGGTCCAGCTCTGTTTATTGTGAAACATAATAACACAATAATTGGTGAAACATGATTTCCCAATCCCATGAAAAAATGCCTAAAATGTCTTGTGAAGTAGCACAGGGGCAACCCAAACTATTTTGATGAGTTAGAATTCAACAGGCTGGAGCCCTCCTCTCCTTCTCCTCTAGCACAGATCAGGGTTCCAGAACAGAGGCACGGAAGTTCTGACTAGTTCCATGATATCAGGAGTGTCCATTCTGCTTGGTGAAGCATGGCAGCAGGCCTCTGCCTGTGATTGGCATACTTGTGGGTATTGAGAAACCTACCATTCAGGAGGTAGCTTGAGCCCAATGTGAGAGCTCTGGGGTGAGTGTGTGTATGCGTGTGTGTGAGAGTGTGTGCATGCACCTGCATTTGCATGTATCTGCACATTTGTATGTGCTATGCAGTAAGGATATTCTACTTGTCTGTAACATAAATGGAACTTGAAGCCAGCCTTTTGCACTTGTTCAAACCTTGGGACAGTTACTTCTTTTATTTCTGCTGAATCTCATAAGAAAAGTAATTTTCATTATATATTTTCCTAAAACTAACTAGGCCACATTCCTTATTACACTGGTGCCCTTGAAATCTCTCAGAAGCAAAAAGAAATGATAAAGTAAATCCAGCAACCTGCCTTAACTCTCCTGTATTATAGTAAATAGCTGCTAGATACTGAGCATTTACTGGGTACCAAATTCTGTTTAGGTATTTTATAACCTCAGCCATATTTAATTCACAATAACTCCCTGAGGTGCATTTGTTATTCTCATCAATTGATGAAGCCATTAGGGCTATCAATAAAGAAAATTATTAGGGCTAGAAATAAAGAAAAGGCTCGAAAGCTGGTAGGTGGTTGAGTGGGGACCAGAACTCAGAATGCCTATTGCAAAATCAAAGTGACTTCCCCCTTTACCCCATCCTATTCAAAAGGCTCTTGTTGTGATCCTCTGAGTTAGACCAGAAATTCTTTCTGGTCTTAAATGAGAAGAACCCAAGTTCTTCCTTGCTCTGAAAATGCTACTTAGCACAGTATCCCTGCTGAGCTTGCTCTGTGTGCAAACATCCCCTGCGTCTCCAAGGTTGACTTTCCCGACAGCCTTCAGGATCTCAGAACATGTGGAACCTTTTAGAGGAATGTGGGCTGCTCAGGGGAATCTGCTAGAAGAGCAGAAAGTATGACAAACTCAGGAATTCTATTCAGAAGGAGTTTTACCCACATTCTCTCTTGTGTGAGAGACCAGGCCTGAGTTATCTAGGATTGAAGATGATTTCCTCAAGGTGCATCAGCTCTTATGGATGGCCTCTCTCATTGGAACTGAGTGAGTGGAAAGAATAAGGTCCTTGATTTCCATGACAAACTCAACACAGTTACAAAATTGAAAGTTGTGAGACTCAATCAGCTATTTATCAAGCCCTAAGGCATTCTGGGACACCAATTTCATGGGCCCATTGGAGGAACAAAAGCTGCGTGAAGAGGCCCTCCATGGATGTGGTTAGGGGTCCAGTTAATAGGCTCCAAATGGGGTTCTATTAGCTTGGCACTTACTAGTTCCATAATATCAGGAGTGTCTTTTCTGCTTGGTGAAGTGTGACAGTGGGCCTCTGCCTGTGATTGGTGTACTTCTGGGGGTCAAGAGACCTGCCATTCATTAGACTCCTAGATACTTAATATCCACCCCAGTTTCCTTGGGACCCAGGACTAGTAGGCATGGACCAATTCTAGGTTCCTGAGCCAGCTGCTGAGGAAAACAAATTCTGCAGGGTGGGGGTGGGGGCAGAGCCTGTAGCTCTGATGCTTCAGACACATGCCCATTCTCCTTAAAAAAAATTACCTCTGGCCAGGAACTGTATGAAGATAAACCAAGGTACAAAGTGTGCTCAGTTTAAAAGACTACAACATTTGTGCAAATAATAACTTTAATTAAAACAAGCAAATAAAGGAACAAACAAATCTTACATATTTCCTCTTATTTCTTGATGTTCTGAAGATCTACAGCAACTGATTATGAGCCTAAAAAATTTTATCAAGTAGTTATCAAATTATTCCCATAAAGAATATGAGCTAGTGTCATGAGATTCTTTCTCTAGAAGATCTTTTAATGAGAATAAAATGAGGTCTTAATAATAACAAAGTTTCTGATATTTCTCTGGGGCCTCCATTGCTCCAACTACTCCCAAATCAAGGGCCAGAAATCAAATGTAAGCAGAAATAATGTGTGATAAATGTTCGGGGGATGGGAGCATGTCACAGGAATGGACCTAAGAAAATGGATGTGTGAGGCTACCAGTCTAATAGCCTTGCTCATAGCTCGGAAGATGATCTCTGCTATAGCATTTACCAATCAGGTAAAGAATGCAGGCTCTGGTAAGCATAAGGCAAGATATCAATATTGCAGATCAATAGACCAAATTCTTCACAGAGCTGTGGTCCTGTGGGGGGCCTGGGACACTGATCAAAATGGAGGTTCATCACTAATAAGCATGTAAGGGCAGATCTCAGTCCTATGGACAACTACAGAGGGGGCAGAGATATGAGCAGGGTAGCATCCATCATCTGGGGAGCACCAAACCTCAGTCCTCCTTGTGACCAAATTGATTAGAATCTAATGAGAGTGCCTGTCCATCAAACCTGTCAATGGATCCCAACAAGGATACATGATATTTCTAAGCTCCACTGGCCCAAATATTGAAGTGGCTGAAGGTTCCTGACAACCTCTGTCATGATCAGGACTGGTTTGGGTCCTGAATATTCTTAAGTCCCCTGGAAGTTCAGAGGACTAAACTCTAAGAATCTAAAGAGAGAAGCAAACCAGAGCATGGGAGACATCCTACATGAGCACTCTGGAAGGTCATCACTCTCAGATTGTTTCCATGGAGGCTCTCCCAAAAGGAGAATGACCTCTCCGAAAGCAGAAGGTGAGCAAAATAGGCCTATGAAGAAGGTAGTGTGTAAAGGAACTTATGTGAGGACACCTGTCAACTAGAATGAACAGGTCAACTCTCAGTTATAGTGCTCTAGATAGACAGGCAAGACCAGTAGGCCCCTCACCAGAAAGGCTCTAGATCAGCCACAGATTTTGACATTTTTGAGTCTAAAAAGGCTTCCATACAGTACATCAATGTGTGTTCCTGAAGGTGACCTCAGAGATAGCCCCAGAAGGTCCTTCCCTTCACAGGTGAAGTTCTGGGAAAGCCATGGTGGTTCTCCTCTTGTGTTTCCTCCAACCTGCCTCAATGACTTCACTCTCCCCACCGACTCTCAAATTAGAGCCTATTTTCCACACTTCAGGCCTTTAATCAGAGCCTTCTCTTTGTCTAAAAAGCCTTCCAGTCTTTCTACTCCCCTCAGGGCTTTGAACTAAAACTTACCTTTCTCCCTATCAGGATTACTTTAGCTTGCAGTGACTTTTCCTGGCTCTAATATCTGAATCGTGTATTAAATAAGTATTATTTAATACAGTTTTCTAGAAACCCAATACACAAGGTCAGATTCACATTAAACCACAGATTAAAGGGCAGGAAAAGCCCCTTATAGAATCTACCTAACCCCATCCGTTTCTCTGTAAAGGTGAGCCAGCAGATGTTGAGAAGGGAGAAGTGATTTCTTCAAGGTCACTGGAGAACTAATAGCAAAGGAAGGAAAAAAAAAATCTTCATCTCCTGACTCTCAAGCCAGATGTCTTCCATGACTTTCTCTTGCCTAAGTAGTTCAACTGGAGATCCAACCCAACAAAGACCAAGTTTTCAGAGAAATTATAAGAGATGGCTTAGGACTCCCTCCTAAAGTTCTGGCAGCTTTGAACCTTTGCAACTCTGATGAAATTGTATGGTCTCTGAATAAGGAAGAAGAGGCCAGTACTGGGTGAAGCTCCCTTCAAGGTACTGCAAGCCCTCCCAGGAGGGAAGAGAAGGAGATCCATTACATTAACCTTGAGATTTCCTCACGTGTTCCCTTTATGGCCTCCTTTACCTCATGTTGAGTTCTGGGATATGAATGTGCTCAGGGGTAGGGAAGGCGGTAATCCCCAGGGTCTTGCTCTATAAACTTCATTTCCTCCCTTTATTGCACTTAACTGCCCGTGAACTCTATTAATATTTTGCAAATTGAGATCCCTAAAACACATGTTACTGTTAATTTTAACCTCATGCTAACTAGGATGTGGTCAAATTTTCACAACAAATTCCAAGGATATTTTGATATGCTTTGGAAAAATGCATTTAAAGGTGGCCCTGGATTTTTTTTTTTTTTTTTATAAATCCACACATTTTCTTTCAACTCCTGCTGTTAAGGAAGGAGCAGAAGTAGACTCAGTTATGATGCAGGAGTGGCAGGAGGAAGCATCTACCAGACCAAGAGGGACAGTCAGAGAATTCCGTATTTCTGAATTTGCCGTCGTGAAAATCTGATGGCTTCTTACTCAACAGAATGGGTGCATGCTTTTGCACACAGGATCATTTTTCTTAGAAACACTTTACTGTTCCATAAACACAGTTCTTCCCTTAAGGTAAATGCCTTAGGTTTTATAAGTTTAGTGGGAAAAATAGATTTTTCCTACCTCCAGTTATGCCACATACATTTTCATGGACTAGCATCTAAAGCTCATCAGTCAGAAAGAAGAAAATCCTCCTTTCCTTTCTTCCATCCTTTTTTTCTTTCCTTTCTCCTTCCTTTCCTTTTTTCCCTCCCACCCAAAAAGTATTTTCTGAGTGTCTACATGTTCCAGGAATTTCCCTAGCTATTGAAGATACAGCGATAAACATAACCTTGGAAAACCTTAACCACAAGATCCCACATTTAATCATTTAATTATAAGTATTCAACTGCTGAGGTGGCTATTCTTCCCCAAGAACAGCAATCAATTCTAGGCATTCATCTCAATAGAAATAGTTAAAAACATTCACTATAGAAAATAAAGCAGTAACTTTTCTATTAATCATTGGATCAATTTGTTTTTCTGGTTTTTTTTTTTTTTGTATATTTTTTTACTGGAGTTCAATTTGCCAACAGATAGCATATCACCCAGTGCTCATCTCATTGAGTGCCCCCCTCAGTGCCTATCACCCAGTCACCCCATCCTCCCACCCATCTCCCTTTCCACTACCCCTTGTTCGTTTCCCAGTTCGGAGTCTCTCATGTTCTGTCGCCCTCACTGATATTTCACACTCATTTTCTCTCTTTTCCCCTTTATTCCCTGTCACTATTTTCTATATTCCCCTAATGAGTGAGACCACATAATGCTTAAAGAAGACGTGGTCTACGTATACAATGGAATATTACTCAGCCATTAGAAATGACAAATACCCACCATTTGCTTAACCGTGGATAGAACTGGAGGGTATTATGCTGAGTGAAGTAAGTCCATCAGAGAAAGACAAACATTATATGTTTTTCTGTTTTTAAGAGTTTTGTTTCCCCAAATGATTTCCCATTTTCTCTCAATCATGACCTTGAGTTGAGCAACCTAAATCTTGGTTATTCCAAATGAGAAGAAGGTGTGGTATAGTGACAGCATTTTCCCCCCACAACCAACTCTAAGACAGGTAAGGGAGAGCAGGGCCACTCAAGAGAAATGTCCAACTTTCTCCGCTTCCTGCCTTCCACAGAGGCTAAGGTCACACGTGTGCCTAGAGGAGAGTTTCTTCTCTCCTGTGTATCCCATTGACTCATTCTTCAGCTTCCACTGCTCTCTTACTTCCATTTCTCCTAACCCTCTTGTTCTAATACAGGGGAGGGGAGGGCAGCATTCTTAATATGTAAGTGTCAACTTCTCTCGATAGCTTCAATAAGCATTTAGTTATTTAGAGAGGATAGCATCTCCAGAGGAAACGGAAAATATTCTTCTGAAGTATCAGTGACAAGTAAGCTAATTAATAATCAGTACAAATGCTTACATTTGTCCAGGCACCAATGAACACGGCACAGATTTTATTCATCAAATTATTTTGCCAAGATCAGAGGGTGGGAGTATTCTAGATTAAAGAATGGAATCAATTAAGAGTTCTCAAACTTTTAGGTTTCAGAATGCCTTTATACACTTAGAAATTATAGAGGACTTCAATTTTTTAATTGAAGCATAACTGATGTATTATATTAATTTCAGGTACACAAAAGATTTAAAAATTTAATGTAGATCTTATCTATCAATTGTCACATATTAGAAACTAAAACTGAGGAAAATTTTCAATGTTTATTTATCAGTTTATTTTAAAATAATAGTAAACTCAAATTTGATACAAATAATGTATTTTTATGAAAATAGTTACACTTTTTAAAAAAGTGATTAATGAGATTAAGGAGTTTAATAAAAGGTTGGTTCCCATACCTGCTTCTGCGTTCAATCTGTTGTTATATCACACAGCACATAACCTTGGAAAACTCTACCTTCATGAAAGACCAAACATTACTTAGCTGATCATTGCCTCAGTTTCTTCACCATTTTAATAGATATAATAATAGCACCTACTTATCTGACAGTTATAGGAATTTAATGACTTTGTATTGTAAACTGTTTGGAACAATATCTGACACATAGCAAGAACTGTTTGTTATTAGCATTTACTCTGCTAAACTACTCCCTTAATGAGGAAGGACCCGTGTGGAGACCTTCCAAGTTGGAATTGGGACTTAGCATGCACGCATGGCACCAGGGGTGAAGTCAGCATCCATCTTTCTAGGTCTCCTACGATTTCAATCCAGGAAAGAGCACTCAAAGCCTTTTCTTTGTTAAGTGTTGGTCTGGGTTTGGGCCAGTGGTTCTGAGGTACTCAGAGGCTATCAGACTGACCTACATGGGATTAAGCAATAGAGACCTAGCCATAGAATCCTCATGATCTTCAAGGTATAGAGTTGGATGGGACCTCAAGGGCCATTTGGTTTTACTTCCCTCCAGCTGTAGAAATTTCCTGTGCTCTATTTCTAGTGTTTATTCCACAGCCTTGGTTGGGGCACTTTCAAGGATTCAGAGGTCACCTAAATCAGATGTTCTTTCAGATAGCACATCAGAAGTTTACAGACCTTATTCTTGCCTCTCTGGAGCCTCTCAAGAGCCATTTCTTCTGTTAATCTCCTCATTTTCCTTATCTAGGCCATTTCTCCAGTAATAGGGTTTACTACTACAGAAGCAAGAATGAATAAATGTGACAGCTGGGGCTTTGAAATAGAGTCAGACTTGAAGATGAGCGGTACAACTTTGAGCAAGTTACTTAACTACTCTGAGCTTCGGTCTCCTCAGCTTAATAATAAAGATTAATGGGAATATTATTTCATAGCTTTAACTGCAGATTATGTGAGATAATGCATATAAAGGGTCTCCTGTGATGCCCAACACAACAAATATGGGCTTGACTTAAGACTGATACCTAGAAACGGAGTCTTAATGGGGATTAGAATGCTTTTAGGAGATAGGGAATGAGGGGAACAAGATTTGACAAGAGAGGAGCTAAGTGAGGCTGTGGTCTCAACTGGAGTCTACTGTTAGCCAGATCCCACAGGGAGCTGTGGAGCATGAATTGCACCAGGGTCTCACCTTAAGACAATGGAATTTGATGTATTTGTAATTCTGTATCAGTGAGTCATTGTCTAAGGCACGAAAGACGGGGTAGGGGTAGATAGGGTGCATAACATCCTTGATGAAATGTGTCTCCCAGGGAATAGAACATAATTCTCTAGAGTTCTCTAAGGAGAGGGAATGAGAAATGAGTGCATTAGGCTGGGCAAAGGGATCCTGGTAGGCACTAGCAGCATCTACCACCCTTTACCTTCCAACCTGCTCACAAGCCCAGGCTTCTCACATTAGGGTCAGTTCTTCCAGGCATACCTTCTCCAAGATCCCGGTTGATCACAACTCCAGAAGAAGCATACTAGAGAGTAGTATGACCAACTCCAATTCTTGCACTGCAGTGGGTCCCAGAAATAAGTAAGACCCCACTGCTCTAGGACACCACGCTTCTAGATCCATCCTCTCCCTTCCCTTGGTTAGCATTTGCATCTGTCTAGGTGGGTTGCCTGCTGTGTTAACGCATCTCTGAGGGCCCAAGGCCCAAATCACTACACCTTTAAACTTGTACATTGAGTAAGCACTGAGAATAGTAGAACCAAGAGTGGCTAGGGATGACCTGTGGCCACATGTACCTGCTTCCCCTTTGTGAAACAGCAGCCCTAAGCCTTAGGTAAGAGTTGGCTACAACTGCCAGTACAGAAAATCCTTTCTGTAACAGTCTAGTGGTACAGTGAGCCAAAGTGACCCAGAAGCAGTCAGGGTTTAAACTTAATAAGAGTCCTATGTTTCCTGGTAGAAACAATGCCCAGTATCTAGAGTTTCAGGGACCAGGAACATAAATTCCCCAAGCAGTGGACAGGGAGTGCTACTGAGTGGGCACCCAAAGATTTCACTACAGAACTCAGCAATAATAGTCCCTTTCCCTTTGGAGACAGCCAGACCCCACCTTGGAGCCCTGGGCCAGTGACTGGCCAGTGCACAGAAGCCCTGAGCAGGCTGCTCTAGAGCCGACCTTGTTGGTGCATGAGGCTCCACTCCCAGCTGACAGAGCTCCATGATAGTCCACGGCTGTGCGGGGCCCTGGGCCCTGGGCCCCCTCAGCTGAAGTCAGCAGCCCCAGAGTGTCTCAAACCTGCTGCTGGCCTCAAAGCTCAACTAGCTTGGCCCAGGCCCCACATCACTGTAGGACACCCAGGGCTTCAAAGGAGCAGCCTCCTCCTCCCAAACACTTCTTGCCAAAGCACAGCTGAGGCAGGCTTGAAGCTAAATATTTGGATTGAGTGGGAGGGAGAGTCCAGTCCCTCCAAGGGGTATTTTACCCAGGCCATCGGGAGAGAACCAGCTCACAGCACAGGCATGCTGGGCCCCACGGCCCTGGAAAGCAATGGGATTGCTGTGCAATCAGCTGGACGGTATGCCTGCAAGCCTGGCAAAAGGAGCAGCCCCGCCAAGTGCATAGCACTCTCCAGCCTGCCTTCTTCATCTCATTTTGCCCCCTTTAACAACCTCAGGAAGCTGCAGAGTGGGGTATCTCTGCCCTCCTGCATGTAGGAGCTGAGCACCTGCCAACAAGAGAAAATGACCTTCTCAAGTCTGCACACCAAAGAAGGCCTGGACACTGGACTCTGCCTCGGGCCTTCTGCGGCCTTAGCAGCCAAGGGTGTTTGCTTAATAATGATAATGCCCAGTGTACGCACACAGTGCTCTAGGGGGTAGAAAGAACATAGATATTAGAGACAAAGGAGTTCACCTTTTGTCACTTCTGTGACCCCAGTCCTGTCACAGCGGACTTTATTGAGCCTCAGTGTCATCTGGAAAGTGGAGGCAAAAATGGACCCCCTCCCCCACGCCCAGCCCTGGATGGCAATGTGGACCAGCTGCATAAAAGCCCTTTCTGCATTGCATGCACCCTGTACCAAGTAAAGATGACAATGCTGATTGTGCTGTAGCAAATGGCCATCATAACCTGAAGGACACTGGAGATGGAAGTTATCGTAGACATCATCTTGTCTATCTCCTTCATTTCATAAATGTAAAAACTAGTTTGCTGAAGTTGACCTAGTAAAATGGTAGAAAGCCAGACTTTAGATCTTCCAGGCCTGGGCAGTTTCATTACTCTTCTCTTTCTGTGAATGTTCCCAAACACTTAAAAAATACAACATTTGTTCTCCGCAGAGTAGATGGAACAGATATCTGTCCCAGGTTTATGAATGAGGAAATGTGACAAACATTATAAGAATGATCTCGAATAGCATGGTAAAGAAATGGTGACGTGGGGTCTCACTATTCATTTGCCCAAAGTTAGTTTGATAAAAAAAAAAAAAAACATTACTCACATCAAATATTTGCCATCCATATGTTAGAAGGTCCCTCTTTGTACAGATTTCTCACCCATTACATGGACTTCTCTTTATAAGAACCCTGCCTGGTGGGCAACCCAGCTCTGCCTAATGAGTTCCTGTAAAGCCCTCGTCAGACAAATTATTCAAATGTTAAACATCCCTGACTTCAACTGAGATTGGCAAGCCTACTAGGCAGGGCACTAGGTTTATTGATTGTGAAAAGTCCTCCCATGGTTTGGACCACAACCTGCCTCCCTGTGGCTGGCAGTCATCCTTTGGTCAGACTACAATACAACTGCCCTGTGTGACTTTATGCTATGGAATTTGTCAAAGTTAACCTTCCCTTCTTCTGATTACTTTGTCCTCCTTGTCTCCTAGTAATCAGGCCCCAGTTTCCTTTACAATACCCCTGGCTGATTATCTTCAGCCTCTTTCACCGGCTAGCCTTCTTCTTTCCTACCCCTTAGCAGTGTTCCAGACAATGCTGATTCACAGCCTCAACGATTCAATTCCCAAGTAATAAATTGACTCAGACCTGTCTACTGAGCCTCAGATCTGTAAGGCAAACAGCACAAAGATATCTCCATTTGGATGTCCCACAGGCACCTCAAATTTGGCATATTTAAGGCTGAACGTCTTTCCTCTGACTCAAGGGAAACCTCCTTTCAATCCTGGATGCCTTATTATTCCCTTTCTATGCCAAAACCGTGGACATCATTGTATCCCCCACTTCCTTTTTTATATTCCACCTCCTCAGTTTTCCTCACCCACACAACCTCTTGAACACACCTTTCCCTCCATCCCTAATCCTACTGATTTAGTTCTGACCCCATTTTAGTTCCTCTAGAGTATATGACAGCCCTCCAGCTTGGCCTCCACACAATACCACACAAGTGACCTTTCCAAAATGTGTTATGTTTGGTCATGTTTTTCCTGTTAAAAAACTATTGACTTTCCATCATCAAAAGAGAACGTCCAAATTTTACATTGTGAGCTGAGGAGCCCTGGCAATCTGGCTTCTGCAGACTCATTTCCATTTGCTCCCCCAAATCCTCTGAGGTCCTTCTCACACTAAAGTTGGGTCATTTCCTTAAACATGCGTTCTCTAGTCTCTGGCCCTTATCAAAGTCTGTTTTCACTCTCTGGGACGTTCTTCCTTTCAGAGTATACATTTGGTTATCTTCTGCTTCCTGAAGAATCTCCTTTGAGAAATCAATACAACATCCATCCTCTCTAGGTAGACGACAATGACATAGGTCACCATGGCACCATTTTATATAATAATGCTAGTTACCATGTATCTCCTCAACCTCCTGGTGACGTCTTGATAGCATATAATTTTGTATTCATCTCTCTGCCTTCTATTGCTTAGGACAGGACTGGAACATTGTAGACAGTTAAGAGTCATTTGTCAAGTGAATTAGTAAGAGGAATACATGGATGGTTGTAGCTCATGCCTTTGCATTATTTTAGCCTCTCTAAGCTTGCCCCAAAACACTTAGCCAAAATTACTCATAGCTACCCAGCCAACTGAAGTAGCTCTTTATGATCTAAATCTAACTGGAATAATTTTTCCATCAACAGTAAGCGGTTCAATGAAGACATGAGTGACCTGGAGAAAATTAAAGACAACATTTTGGAAAAGAGCCTTCTAGTCACTGACCCCTAACTCCTCAACACACCACAACTGAAAGCAGTTGTGCCCCCCTGCTTTTTCCATTTCCACTGGAAACCTAAACATTGGTGCCAGCATATTTTGCTATCTCTTCCCTTCTGCATCCTGATAGTTTCTTCTCTCTGTGTTGCCTAATTCACAATCAGTGGATGCCACCTGCTTGCAGGAGCTGTTTCTGTCCTTCATTGCTATTCACGGCTTCAGATTTATTCCCCAACTAGTTGATAACCTGTTAGATGTTGGGAAGGGCACCTTTTTTACATTATGCTGCCTTCTGGCCTACAGCAATTTTCAGAAGGTATACTAAGGGGGGAAAAACCTTGAATGAGATTTGATTTCGTTTTGGCAGATTTTTCTAGTTGGATTCTTTTTACATTGCTTTGGCTACATCTGCTGACCCACTGTGTAATCTAGTATCATAATGTAAGGTATTCACAATTTATTTTTCCCTTCCTGTCCCCTCTCCTTCCTGTCCCCATCAGCCTGCCTGATTGGCCACAGGGACTATTTGTCAGAATAGGATTAGAGGATAGAAGAGCAAATTCTTAACAGCTACACTTTACAATCTTGATGTTACGAGTAAAACAGAAAGATTTCAAAAGCAAATGTGTTTAGAAGGATTTAGAAGGAAAGAATCCTGTCTTTTCCACTTAAGCTCAGACAATCTGGGAACCCACCAACTGGGAAGACAAAGGAGAGTTAGGGGAAGTCATAGTTCAGATACTGGTCTATGACTGGGTCCTGTCCACTCCCCATGCTAAGTTAGCTCCTGAGGGAGAGGGAGGTTAGGGAGGCTAGACATCTCCATATCAGGTAAGTCTGGGCATCCAGAAAGATGTTCACTTACCTTCCACAGCAAAGAGCAGAGCTGAGAAGAAATCAAGGTCCAGCAAGAAGCCATGGACAGCATATGTAGCAGGCAAGTGGCTCTAGGAGGCTCACGAGCACAGAGGGGTCAGAGGGCAGTCTCAGAGCCCTCCACATCCCAGTGAAGCATGAAGAGAAGAGCTAGGAGCTGTATTTTCTTCACTCCAAGAGGAAGAGAAAGCAAGAGGGCCACAGGTCCAGTGACCTAGGTCACAGGAACACAGAGTAGAAATATAGGCAAGTCTTGCTGCCAAAAGGCTAATGGGACACCAGGCCACCCTTCAGTGGGACTCTAGTAGAAAAGTTTTGTGCTATGCTTACTACCAGTACTAGTAATATTTTTATGCATTGGAGAAAATCCTGAAGGTATTTATTTTTTAGATAATCCATGAAAAATTTAAAAAGAACAATTTTTGAGAACTGAATAGAGAGAGAGGAAGAGAAGACAGAGAGATAGCTGAAGAGACAGAGGAAATGATGGGGCAAGGAAAGGGGGGAGAAGCTGCTCCTGTCTTCAGCTTGCACAGAAACAGATCCTGACCAGGACTCCTGAGTGAGTGATTTAATAAGGAAGTGCTCCTAGAAGAACCAGTAAGTGAGAAGGAGAACATTTTTACATTTACAAAAATGGTGAAAAGGAAATCTGAATGCGGTCTGCATGTAGAGTCGCCAGATTTAGCAGCTAAAATACAGGATGTCCAGCTAAATCTCATTTTCAGATAAACAAAGAATAATTTCTTAATGTAAGTATGTCCCATGCAAAATTCGTTGTTTATCTAAGTTTGAATTTAACTGGGTGTCCTGTATTTTATCTGACAATCCTAAATGGGTGGAGCCCTGACAATGTCCACTACAAGCCCAAAGAGATGGAGTCTGGAGGGGAGAGGCCACAGCTGCTCTCATTCCCTGGCTGCTGAGTTCTGGAATGCATCGGAGAGTTCAAAGCGTTTGGGGGCCAAAACATTGGGAACAAAATAGATGGTGGATTCAACCCATTCCAATGTCATTTGCCCCTCTCCCCAATCTTCAAATCCATCTTCAGCTGTAGGTGATTCTTGGACACACTTGATCATTTAAAAAAAATACACACACATGATGACAATATATTCCCTCAGATTTCAAAAGTGATGAATGCCCATTTTAGAAAATTTGAAAAATATGCAGAGTATTCAGAAGAGATAAAAGATACATCATTATTAGTAGGATGGTGCATTTATTTCTGTTCTTTTCTATATAAATGTGTTTCAGAGGGTGTTTTTCTTTTGGCATTTTTTTTTCAAAATTGAGACAATATTATTTTAATCCCATTTTTATTTTTTTATTATTTATTTATTTACTTGAGAGAGAGAGCATGAGCAAGAGGAAGGACAGGTGGAGAGGCAGACTCCCCACTGAGCAGGGAGCCCAATGTGGGGCTTGATCCCAGGACCTGAGCTGAAGGCAGACACTTGACCGACTGAGCCACCCAGGCACCCCTATTTTTAATCCCACGTTTAAAAATGATCGTATTAAAAAATGACCATATTTTGAGAACTTCCTATCCATAATTATTATTAGAAAATATTAATTTTAATACATTCATATAATATTGTGCAGTTAAATTACACTTTTTAAATTAATTTCCTTATTTTGGATACTTAGGTTATTTCTTTTATATTCTCATTTGCAAATAATATAAATGCCATAGTAAATAGCTAAATAAATATTTATCAGCATATCTAACTACTTCCTTGAGATTATTCCTAAGGCACTTAATATCCAACTTTAGACTTATGTTGTCAATAGAGCCTAGACGAGTGGCAAATTGTTTAATTATTGAGTGCTCGCATTTTTCTATTGGGCCAGGGCTGCTTCCACTAACCACAAAGATAATATTCAGGTGCATATGAGAGGACCAATTAATACCTTCAAATATCTAGATGCTATTAGGGGGTAAAAAGAAACAAAAGTATATTCTGGATTCCTCTGGAGTGGGAAGAAGATAAAAGTGAGGAGTTGGGGACAGGCAGATGTAGCTCATCATGAGGAGTATCCTGTCCTGTGAGGCAACAGAAGTCACTCCCTTGAGTAATAGTGAACCTGCATGTACAAATGCATTTCTGGTGAGTTGGGGGTGCAGGAACACCTATCCTGGGAGAAGTGCCAGAGCACAGTAGCTAATAGCAGGGTCTCCGGAGCTAGAAGGTTGGAGATTAATTCCAGTTTTTCTACTTTTTGGTTGTGTGATCTGGGGCAAGTGGTGCAACCTCTCTGTGTTTCCGTATCCTCATCTGTAAAATAAGAATACGTCCTAATGGTTATTGTGAGAATTAGGTTGATAACTCATGCATAGCACTAGAATTGTCCTAAACCTCTATAAATGTTTGATACACATGAACACTTTTTCTCAGGTGTTATGGCTGCAGACAGGCTTGATTAGGCAGTACAGTTGGCTGGTAACCCTCAGAACTTGTGAGTCTATACTGGGTCTCTGAATGTTAACGTTTCACTATGGTGACACCAGTCTGATGGGCCCTACTAGCATTCTGCAGGGTACATTCTGGTTCTATTTGCTTCCAGATCTCTGTGTCATTGTTTACCTTTTTATGAGCAAAACCAACTTTAGGACTCTGTCGCCTTGCAGACGTGATGGAGGCCAACTGTAGCTTTGTAGCTTATCCATTTTGGAATCAAATAGCTGCCTTGTAAAAGCAGTGTTGCAATCTTTAAATGCCCATAAATAAGGATTTGAACATTTATCTCCCATCATGTGATTTGGTATAAGTAAACAGAAAGTCTTTCAGTTGAAGAGTGGAAGTGATGACTGAGTAAAGGGATATAAAACAGGGGAACTGGGTTCAGAATGTATGTTGACTGTAAATCTATGCAGAATCAAGAGTGGCTGGTACATTTTTTATGACAGGCAAAGCCACTTCACATGGATGGGGGCAAGTGGATGCTGCCAGAAAAAGGTGAGCACCCTGCACCATCTTAGGATCCCCTTCCTATTTACATCACCCTCAGAAACCTTCTCATGCCTTGTCTGCAAACTCCTTCTCTCCCATAAATAGCCAGAAGGATATACTAAAACAAGGAGGTATCTTCTATTTAGAAGACCAACACTTCATTGGAACTAAGATTGAGATCCACGGAACAGCTCACTAGGGCTGGATTGGGAAAAGCAAAACTCTGGAAACAGTCATCCTTTTAACCCACCCAAGATTAAATGTAGATACAAGGTCACTGCAGACAGTAGAAAGTAAACATTAGGAAACCATTTCCAAAGATAGCTCATTGTTAGAAACAAAAATGAAATGGTTGAAGTTAAAAGCTCAGTGAATATATTAAACAGAAAATTACATTGTGAGGGGGTAACAGAGATGGCTGAGGAGGACAAGAGTAGCAAAGATAGGCAGAAGGCAGGTTGATGTGCTAGGTGGCCCTCTGAGAACTTTCCTGAATCTCCTTGATTAACCATGTATCCCAGGGCTACTTAGAATCAAGAAAAGAGTCAAATTTGCTTCCAATGACCCACAACCTACCAGAGCTTCTCAAATTTAGGTCTCATTTATCCCAAATCTTAGAAATATCCAGCCCAATAATATGGCATGTACACAAGGAAACTTGTTGCCTCTCACTTTGTTAGTATTTAAAATATTGAAAGCTCTGAGGATTGACAACTGATTTTATTTTCCTCAATGTTCCCCCATGGATAGATTTGGCGAATGGCTAGAGAAGAGTTACCATTCTTGGCCACTTAGACTATCAGCTCCCATGACTTGGTGCCAACTCATGATAAAGACTCTAAAACTTGATTTCATCCTGTATTTTGGTCACAAACGTTTATTCGTAAAGCCTTGTAAATTTTTTAAAAATGTAAGCTCTGGAACAACATATGAATGGTGACCTTAAAATCCATGCTGTTTTTAGAGAATGGCTCCTGAGGGGTGCCTAAGGGTTAGACCATGGAATTTGATATTTTCAATTAGGAACAGTCCTCAATTCTAAGGAAGGAACAGGAAGCCATGTGACCATAGGTGCCCATGGAAGGATGGAGAGGTGGACAACAGGAGACCAAGAAGTGGCATGGTGGAGGGGACCTGATCAATGGAGTGGTTGAAGAGCCATCTGCTGGGATTGGTATAAACATAGGGAAGATGCAGGTGGTTTTGTGGGAAATCCATAAGTGCTCATAGAAAAGAGGAGAGAATGGCAGTAATAACCATGTGTTTGTTGTCAGTGGTGGTAGTGGTTGTGAGCCTCAAATTCCCAGCCTGCTGAGTCAGGCTTGTCTAAATCACATCAATAACTGTAATCACTCTCTCATCTTGCAGAGGCTGATTCCCTGCTGATAGGCTCCAGTTAACTTTCCTCCAACCTCCACAAGATCAGGGAGACATTAAGTGGATCTTCTTTAGAGGTGACTTTCAGGACTTCACCCATCAGCTGGAGGATGCTAGAAATAAATTTTAGAGTGGCCAGCAAAGATTTCTAAATACCTGTGGGTGAGGATGTTAGGCTGAGACCATGACTCCAGTAGAAATTTTTTTTCTTTTTTAAAAATTTTATTTATTTATGAGAGAGATAATGAGCAGGGGCAGGGGTGGTGAGGGAGAGGTAGAAACAGCCTCCCCACTGAGCAGGGAGCCCAACATAGGGCTCAATCCCAGGACCCATGAGATCATGAACTGAACCAAAACCAAGAGTCAGACATGTAACTTACTGAGCCTCCCAGGCACCCCTAGAAAATCTTTTCAATTTAATTCAACCAACACTCACTATATACCTACCAATATCCCCAGACCACACCAGCGTGAAGATGATCCTGACATGAATGACAAGAGCAATGGTTGTATTCATTGTTTCTGTACATCCCAATGTTCCTGAGACACATGTCCTTCCAAATGTCCTCACTTTGGGGAGGCATCATAGGGTGGCAGGAAGACTATGGCTTCAGAGACAAATCCAGATTCTTCTACCTCTTAGAAGAGTGAGACTTAGTAGAGTGAGACTCAGCAGAGTCTCATACAGAATGTGGACTGTAGCTATTTTAGACCATAGTTGGGAAGGTTGACCATGGTGCACATAGAGCATCTGGCAACTTGCCACATTCAGAGTAGTTGCTCAGACAATGGTAGGTAGCTGTCATGGTTGCTTGTATCCCTGTGGACCCCAGCCCAGCAATTGTTGCTACCATGCTGCTCCTGCTGGCTCTAAATGTGTTCTTGTCCTTGGGACTACTGGTATCCTTGTTGGGTTTACCACCACCCAAAGGTCTCCCAGTTATGGGAATAGTTTCCCCAGTAATTAGAGTTGTTCACAAGACTTTTTGAAAGGTCATCTAAACTTTCGAGTACTGTCATCTTACATCAGAAACACTTGAAATGAGTTACCAGGAAGCAAGCTACTTAAATAATAGGTGAAATTCTTTATTTCATCTCAAGCATATTTCTTCTCCAAAAAACCAAAGTCCCAGAATAGGGACCCTGAGTTTTCATTCTCTTCCAGTTCAAAGCCAGCTTACTAATTAACCAGGATTTTCCCCATTTTAGTGTTTCTTTCATTATTCCCAATAAGCCTAGCACAATGCCAAGCACATAATAAGCACTCGGATATTTGATGGAACCTATAACAAACCTAACACACTGGATATACTTAAAATAAAAATCTAAACTGAGAATTACATGTATTCAGAAATTAGCTGAAATCAAAGAAGGAGACAAACCATAAGAGACTCTTAACTATAGGACACAAACTGAGTGTTGCTAGAAGGGAGAAGGGTGGCAGGATGGGATAACTGGGGTGATGAGCATTAAGGAGGGCATTTGATGTAATGAGCACTTGGTGTTATATGGAACTGATGAATCACCAAACTTTACCTCTGAAATTAATAATATACTATATGTTAATTGACTTTAAATAAAAAAGAAAATGTATATAAAATATTTTCAAAATTACATGTATTGGGCAGCCCGGGTGGCTCAGTGGTTTAGCGCTGCCTTTAGTCCAGGGCATGATCCTGGAGACCCGGAATCAAGTCCCATGTCAGGCTCCCTGCATGGAGCCTGCTTCTCCCTCTGCCTGTGTCTCTGCCTCTGTGTGTGTGTGTGTGTGTCTCTCATGAATAAATAAATAAATAATCTTTAAAAATAAATAAATAAATAAAAATAAATAAAATGTATTATCTCCTTATTTTCATATAGCATCCTGGTAGGATGTCCTTATAAGCCCTTATCACTCTTCATTTTAGTTGGTTATTTGGATTAGGCCTTTAATAATTGCTTTAGGAACAGAATGATATGCTACAACTTACGAAATGAAAAAGGTAAGTCAGTATGACAAAATATTTAAAAATGAAGAAAGTCTAACAAAATTTTGATCATTGGACAATATAAGGATATTTTTAATCATTCATCTGGAAATGCAACTCAATAGTATTTTGAAATAGTTGTCTCCTTACCTGAGAGTCAATACTCAAATACTACCAAATTATTATTTTTTTAAAAATTGAGTTTTTAAAAATTAAATTTGTATATATGAAGAAGTTTTGATGTGGCAGGAATAAAATTATAGGTAGCATTTTAAGTGCCTACTCTATGCCAGCACTCTGTCTGCCTTGTGCAAGCCTAGGGCATGGAAGTAGGCACTCTGCACTGAGTTCCCGGTTTTCGTACCTGGCTCTTGGGAAAGAATGATAAATGTGATTTGCTGGGACTGGAAAACTGTTATTTATTTATGGGAAACAAAATGAACTCTGAAGCTCTATGAAGGTGGATGAGAGCCCAGAGGAGTCAAGATGGCCAAGACTTTAGAAAATGAGAGCCTTGGCTCTGGGGAAGCTGGAGAGAGGGAGCAGAACAGGAGGCCAATAGAAGGAAAATTTTATGCATGAATAAAGGTGAAAAAGAAAAGAGACTTGGTTCCACAATAATGGTATTTCCTACTCTGCGCCTCTTTAGAACAAAGACCCTGTCCATTTTACTGCAGGAGAAATCATTTTCAAAATCATCTTAGGAAACATCCAAGATAGCCCATAGCTTCCTTTATAATAAATTCTTGGATTTCCAGAACAACAGGTGTGTCTTATATCTTGTGTCTTGACTGTCACAATAGATACACGTGTGACAAAATTGCAGAGAACTAAGCTCACACACAAACACAAACATGCACGTGCAGACACGTACAAGTTAAATTGGGAAATCTAAATGAGACCAGTGGATTCTACTAATGCCAACACCCTAGCCGTCATATTGTGCTGTGTTTCTGTAAGACACTGCAACTGAAACTGAGTAAAGAGTGCACAAGATCTCTATTATTTCTTACAACTGAGCATGAATCTGCAATGATCTCAAAATAAGTTGAATTTTTAAAAAACTGGGTTATTAGGAAACAGTATGGAGGTTCCTCAAAAAGTTAAAAATTGAACTACACTGGGATCCAGCAACTGCACTACTAGGTATTTACCCAAAGGATACAAAACTATAGATTCAAAGGGGTACATGCACCCCAATGTTTATAGCAGCATTATCAACAATAGCCAAATTACGGAAAGACCCAATGTCCACTGACTGATGAATGGATAAAGAAAATGTGTATGGGGATCCCTGAGTGGTTCAGCAGTTTAGCGTCTGCCTTCGGCCCAGGGCATGATCCTGGAGTCCCAGGATCAAGTCCCACATCAGGCTCCCTATATGGAGCCTGCTTCTCCCTCTGCCCGTATCTCTGCCTCTCTGCCACCCCCACCCCCCTGTGTCTCTTGTGAATAAATAAAATTTTTTTAAAAAGAAAAAAAAACTGGGTTATGATTGAAAAATGGCTGAAAGCCATATTTCTAATATACTTTCTTATACTGTAGAAACTGGGAAACTAAAGACACATTCTCTTGAGATAAGAGCTCTGAATGTGATGTAGGTGTTAGGTGCACTCCCAGGATGTCAAGCAGGTGGGATGGAGTGAATGTGGTCATGAAGGCAACTGGCTACCACTCCACCTGACCTCACCCTTAATTTGAGGAGACAGGCCACTGTCCGTTCACTAGCTTTGTGAGTATCAAGAAGCAGTGCATGGGCAACAGTTTTCTGTTTCTGTTTTTGTTTTGTCAGTGCAGAGACAGCAGACATGGGGTAGCTCTAAATTTAACAGTTTTGAAGATAGTTTCTGGATTCTTGGATTATAGTTAAGATTAGCTGTTCCCAGGGATGCCTGGGTGGCTCAGTGGTTGAGCATCTGCCTTCAACTCAGTACGTGATCCTGGAGTCCTGGGATCAAGTCCCGTATCAGGCTCCCCGTGGGGAGCCTGCTTCTCCCTCTGCCTATGTCTCTGCCTCTCTCTGTCTCTCATGAATAAATAAATAAAATCTTTTTAAAAGAAGGTGTTCTTAGAGCCATTTTACAGTATATTTTGCCAATTCCCCATTTTGCCAATGGTGGGAGAGGTGGCAACTACCCTGACAGGCCACTTCGGTGATGTTGCCTAAGTCATTCATGGAATCCTGCCTAAAACCTCTCAAGGTTTTTCTAAGCATGTATGTCTCTACAGTACATCCTTTTTGTTATTGTTGATTTTGGTTTCTGGTTTGTTTGTTTTTTTATCTTCACCTGAATTCTGATGCTGATGCCCTGTGACTCCGTAGAGCCATCATTCCATCACTGGATCCACTCCCAAATGAGATGTCCTCAATCTAATAGTCATCATATCCAAAAATAATTAGCTAAAGTCACAGAATGGCCAATGAGACTGTATAATAGCTAGAATTCTCTGGGATGTCATCTGAATGTGAAAAGAAAAAGCAGGAAGAACAACGGGGGTAAATTGTTGATGTTTTCACCTGTACAGAGACTGCGGTATTGTTGATAGAAGCACAAGTAAAAAGTCCCAGAGAGAACTTAAGGAAAGCTGAATGCTTTGTCAACAAAGTTCTAATTATTGAAGATGAGTAAGCCTTGGGATCTAAGGTAGATCACGATGACTACAGTAATAATACTGTATTGTACACAGAAAATTTGCTAAAAGAGTAGATTCCAGGTGTGCTCACCACACACACACACACACACACACACACACGCACGCACAAAAGGTAAATATGTGAGGAGATGGATATGTTCATTATGAGCGGTGTAATCATTTCACTATGAATATGCGTATCTAAACATCACGTTTTACTTCTTAAACATATACAATTGTTATTAAAATACAAATTTTTAAAATTTCGGATCCATTTAAACTCTTTGGAATTTTAATAGACTTGTTTGTTCTTAGCGAAAATCTTGGTGTGATTGTGTTGTGCATCCCACAGGAAATGAAAAGCAGCTGAGTTGTTTTTTTTTTTTCAGGCTCCTATCTATCCCCTTTGTGATATTCCTTCTCTCCATTCCTCAAAATGTAAAGAATCTGCCATCTACAGTAAATAGCACAAAACAGAAGTGTCCTTGAGGCCAAGGTGGATGGACCCACTGGGGCACAGGGGCATTGGGGCTGGGTGCCGTTGCAGTGGCTTCAGTGGGCACTGCTGCCTTCACGTTTACAAAGGGGAGGCAGAGAACAGCTGCGTCCTGGAGAGGAGCCGCCTTCTCCATGGCCTTAGCCACCCTGTGTTCTTCCTCCTTTTCCCTTTCTCCCCACCCACCTTTCATCGTCCTCAGAAGCCCATGTGTGTGAAAAGCAAGAGAGGAATGTGGGTGGGTTGACTTGTATAATTAAATCCATGTTGCATCGTGTTCTTTAGAATTAATAAGGAATTCATCCCATTGAAACTCACCATGACATCTTCCCTCTGACTCAGATTTCTTTTGCTTTTCTCTCTTTTTCTTAGCTAAAAGCATTAGACATGGGGCTATGGTTCAAATTAGGATCCTACATTTCTCTTCTTTTTTTTTTTTAATTGAACTTTTCTGTTCAGTGAAGAGTTTAGTTTGTTTATATTTCATTTTTCTTCTATTCCACTTATCTGCCATTGTCTTTTTCCTTCCTTCTCCCAGAAAACTTACTCCGTAAAGGAGAAAACAGGAAAACTCTTCCTTGCAACAACTGCAAAGTTGGAGAAAGGACGCTGTTGGCCAAACCTGGACAATCCAGGCATCGTCCTTTGAGGCTCTTCATTCCCTGGGCCACCACACCTTGTCCTCACGAGCCCTGCTCTCACGTATGTCCCCAGAGGCCACGGGAGCCACGTCTGAGAGACAGGGAGAAACACTGAACAAATGGGACTTCTGAATTCCTGGGTCATGTTGCGAAACACCTTTTTATTGGGGGTAATAATTTGACTTCATTCCCTTATAAAAGTTGATTTATGTGATGGATATGTGATATATATTTTTCTGCCACTGTTCTTGGAGGATAGCGGTTGTATCAGTTAGGATTAAATTCAACTGTGAGTAACATAAACCCGAAATAACAGCAGCTTAAACCTGATAAAAGTTTTTCCTTGCTCATGTGGAAGACCAGCTGTGCAGTCCCGGGCTGGCGTGGAGGCTCTGTTCCATGAAGACTTCCCTGGCGATCCAGGCCCCATCCAGCTCCGGGCGTGGCCCTCGGCTTCGTGGTCCAGGCAGGGAGTTAGGTCATCAGAAGAACCATCTTCTGAACCATCCAAAAAAACCATCCTGCCTTTAGAAGCTTCTCCCTTTTGACCACAACAGGGTGCCTCAGTTTAGCCTCACGCATGAGATTTGGGGCTAGGAGTAAGGCCAGCAGAGGCTTGAGTCTGAGCTGTGCTGCCTGCCAGATGTGCAAATCTGAACACATCCCTTTACCCTTCCTGAGGCTGTATTTTCTCATATGTAAAATTGAAGTTATAATCTCTTAGAACAGGAGAAGGACAAAGGAGGTAACATGCATGAAAGAATTGGCCCACTGATTAGCACGCTAGCAAATACCAATTTATGGTGCTTTTAAATTTCTGGCTGTGTGGCTTTTCCATTTTCAGAGAAAACCACTCCTGTGTGTAGGGACTGGAGATTTTCTGCTGGTGAGAACCGAAGTGGGCTGTATGTTCTTTCCAAGCCCTTCTTCCAATTAGGAAAGAAACCTAACATGAAGAAGGCAACTCCGTGGCTTGCCCCACCTCCAAGGAAGTGGGATTCACTTTTGCTGTGGTTTTCAGTGGAAGATATCATGGGTTGGTGGCAAGTAGCCCCTTCCCACTCCCTTCTATGGCAGTGTCTTTTAAACTGCAGGTTGAAGTTTGGTGGGCTACGAAATCAATTTAGTGGGTCATGACCAGTACTTTTTAATGAAAGAATGGAGTGGAGTAGAATAGTCTAGAAAAGAATCAGGGCACATCACAAATAATCAATATATCATTTTCATGAAATGGGTTTCATATTTACGTATATGTCTACATGTGTGTATTCTAGGTTATAAAGTAAAATATACTTCTTAAAATGATCTTGAGTCTTAAAAAAGAGGAATGAAGTGGGGAGAATCACTCTACTTGACCTTAAAGCTTACTATATAGATACAGTAATTAATTCAACATGGTATTTGCAGATAGTTACATACATCAATGGAACAGAATGGAGACCCAGAAATACACTTCCATAAATATACCCAACTGAGTTTTGACAAAAGCGGAAAAGTGATTCAAATGGAAGAAAATTCAATTGACCTTTTCCATTTAAATGGCCCAAGTAAATCATCATCACATCTGTGTTTTAAGTAGCAGCAAGAAGACAAGAGAAGCAACTGTGTGCCAGCTGTTTAAAAAAAAAAAAAAAAACCTTGGAGCTGCCGCCAGGTCTTTAGCTAAGTCCCATTGCCCACTGCCTAGAACTTAGTCGCATGGCCACACTAACCGTCAGGAAAGCTGAAGAATGTCATCTTTATTCTGAGCAGCCACATAATTTTATATCATTATATATTAGTAGAGAAAAATAGACATTGGGGGACAACTCTCTGTGCTACACAGAGGTGTGCAAGGATAGAATTCCACCTCTTGTGGACACCAAAGGGGTATTTCCACAGCACTTATTTGACCCCCAATTTAGAAACTCCCATGTCTCTGTAAGGTACATGGGATAAAGTCCAAACTCCTCTACAAGGATATTTATTTAGGTTCTTGAGTGTTTGGCCTAAGCCCGGATTTGCAGCCATCGGCTGCCCACTGCATTCTCTCTGATGCTGAGAATCTACAACTTCTGTGTTCCCTCTTCCCTGGACTGTAATCCCAGAAGCACCCACTGTTGAGCTGACAAATGACGCCTCATCTTCGCAGGCCTTGAGAAATTATCAGTTTCTATCCCTGATGCCCTTCTTGACTCCTCAAATCCAGAAGGAAACTCCCTTCTCCAGGCTTCTATTACTCTGCACATAAGTCAACCATTATGGCTCTTCATGTCTTACAGTGACTTATGTATCTGTTGTGTTGTTGTTGTTTTGTTTTGTTTTTGTTGTGGACTCACTGCTCCTCCAATACAGGGCATATCCTCTTGAATTTGTTTCGGCAGATCTTGGAATCTCTCCATGCCTTTAAAATTATTTGTTGAATTATTGAGAGGTTTCTCAGGGTCAAAAGTGGAAAGAAAAGGGGAAAAGTATCTATTTACAACAGGTGTGCTTTGAATGGGCAAAGTTGTTATTTCACGGGTTTTAGTTGTGAAGAAATAATCTGTGCTTAGAACTGCTTAAAAAAGCTAAGGTGAAAAGGATGATTCTTTGATACTTTGAGGTTTCTATTTCATTGTCATGAGCAAGTCCCCATTCAAACTAGATCATGGGCAAGTCCCCTCAGACATCATGGTCCTTTAATACGAGCACATGTTTGCTTTAGGAAGAAGGATTCCTTCCGTTTTCAGCATGTAAAGACAGAGTAGCAAAGACAACTTCAAAAAATATCATTTCTCTTGTTATTTATTTGGAAGAAAATCCTCCTCTCTCTAACGAAACACATAAGTTTAATTCTTGGAAGCCATGCCTTTTTTTTTTAACATAAAGAGTATCTTATATTTTATTGTTATTTATGAATTTTTACTGGGCATCTTTTACCTCAGTAAAATTTACTTTGTAGGGGGTGGTGGAAGAGAAATGGGAAAACTTTTCATCTGTTGAACAACAATTCCCACTTTCCCCCTCCCCCTAGATCCTGGCAACTACCATTCTATACTCTTCTTGACCATTTTAGATACCCCATATAAGTGGAGTCATGCAGTATTTTTCCTTCTGTGACTGGCTTATTTCACTCAGCACAATGTCCTTCAGGATCATCCATGAAGTCACATTTGGCAAGATTTCTTTCTTTTTTAAAACTGAATAATATCCATTGCATGTCCATAACACATTCTCTTTATCCATTATCCACCGATGGACATTCATATTGCTTCCACATCTTGGCTATTGTGAATAACACATGCCTCCTTTTTTGAATGAAATACCAGGTAATATTCTCATCATTGACATTCTTCAAGGGAAGTCCTACTGTGAACTGCTTTCCTGAGCCTCAGTTTCTTGAAGCTGTAATGTTTAGATCCCCTACTGTGTCAAAGACAGTTTGTTTGTCAGATCTGCATGTGCTCCTTTGTATTTCCTCAGCCTTCCTGTTGGATCAGGGTTGGGTGACTTATTGTCACCCAGGGGCTGTGAACAATAATGCCATGCATCGCTTCCCGTCATGATGGGTAGGATCCCGTGTGTCTTAGCTTTGTTTTCACATGAAGGACATGCATTCCAGATGGCAGTTGTAAGATGGAGGAGGATTTTACATGAGCAAAATAAAATTTGGATGTGTGAACCCACCGAGGTTGAGGTGTTTGTTGTAGCAGGTGGATGAATAACTGTGACTAAGATGCTAACAGTGCAAGGTTCTTACGAGGCTTAAACAGGTCATTTACAAACAAGCTTGAGCACAGTGTCTGCGAGAAAGACACATCAGCCATAGTTTAAAGTAGGGTTGCCATTACCTAATAAAATGGTTGTATCAAAATAAAAATGTCTAGACCAAAGAAAAGGTTGGTTCTAGAGTTAAAGAACTTTAGACCTGAACACTAGAGTCATTTAACCCAGTGTTTTCCCAATTTATCAGATTATACACATCAGGTTCTAGAAAATACGATTTCTAGCCTGGCCACAGTTAACAGTAAATCAGAATCACTAAGGAAGGTTTTGATCCCATTGTTCTGTTAAGTTTTATATAGAAGGAAGGTGAGTCATACAAGGTTAGGGACTTTGCTCTGACCACAGACCTGGTTGTTTAGCATGCTGGGGACTAGAACTCAGCTTCCACGCAGCCTAATACTTTACTTCTGGGCTAACAATAATGTTCTAATAGAACAAGGCCAAGACTGACCCTTTATCCCCCTTTCCCTGATAAATCATGTCAAGACCTGCAAATGATTTTACCCCTTAACAATGAAAAGAAGATGTAATTTTAAAATTACCTTGGATGTACAGTAAAAGCAGCATTCCCATAATCAATCATCCAAAATCACGGGGTTATTTGGAGCTATTTGAAGGAAAGTAAATTGAAAACATGTTGTTAAACAATGCACCAAAGAGTTATCAAATCATAAACATCTAGATTACTTTAACATGTTGATTATTTCACATTTAGGGTCTCTTTACAAAGTAACTCTGGCCATGAAGAGACCTGGAAAATTCAATGAATCCTTTCCTAAGTTGTTAACTGTATTAGGTTCAATCACTTGGCCATGTGGGAACATATGTTAAAGTTAAAATATATATATATATATATATACACATATATATGTATATATATATGCACATACATATGTGTGTGTATATATATGTATATATATATTCTTTTTGGAGCTATTATTCACACTTTTCACTAAGCAGAAGACACGGAGGCCTGTTATTAGGACATGTCCCTGAGGATACAGAAATAGCTCAGGGAGTGCAGTGGTATAACACTGAACACATTAAAACCTATCTGGAGCTTTGGAAATCAAATATACAGACATTCCATAATGACCCTTGGGTTTTAGCATAATTCCTGAACCTGAAAATTCATAACTAAATAATGGCAGCACATTTATGACATAAAATGCCTTAAACCATTTGTTTATTATTATATGTGGATTTTAAGTTTTATGTTTGAGAAAATGGAAAGCCTACCCTTTTCTCCCCCCTTGGAGAGGTGGTATACCAATTACCTTTGAGAGTCTTTGTTTTTCTCACTGGAAGAGAGCTAAACCAGGACTGAAATTTACGTCAAGGCATCTATTTGGTTATCAAATATATGATCATACACTCTTGTTAAACTAAACCAAATTAAATTAATCTTTGTTGAAAAATAAATGATGTAATTCTTGGAGGATCCTGTTTTACTCCCAGGATGGTGGCCTGGTTCTTCTAAGTAGCTTGGAAGAAAGCAAAGTCTGAAATAGTTCTCAAAACTAAAAAGAGGAAATTGCTTTGAGTACAGCAGGTGTCTAGAAGGAGCCACTACCCACGAGTGATCTGTGATCTAAGGGTTCATCATTATAAGACTAAATTATATCTGCATTCTTCCTGAGACCGGATTCAAAGACTGAACTCTAAAATTAATCTAGATGTTATTTCTTCTTTGAGTTCTAAAATGAGCCCAGGGAAGAGTGGAGTCATTCATCTGAGCATCATAGTGCATCCTCTGACTTTTCTTGGAATGGATTCCTTATGTGGACACAATGTGAGTTAAATTGCATCTGGTTATTGTTTTTAGAGAATTTTGCTGAAATGCAAATTGAGCCTGTGTATCATGGGCTGACTTATCAGTGCCTGTCCATGGGAGAACCAGAATGGAACTGAGATATGTGATAAATAGGAGGTCACACTGTGGGTCTCTGTCCAGGTACAATGATAGTGGCATGGTCAGGAGGAGCAAATGCGATACACTCCTAGACAGAGACACTTGCCCTCTCCTTGGGCTCCATTAGCAGCCATGAGGCAGAGGGAATGACAGCAGCATGGTAGAAAGAAAATGGAATTTGAAATCAGACTCAGCTGAGTCTTTACTCTGGCTCCACCATGTAGGAAATAATGCAATTTTTGAGTGAGTTCTATAATCTCTCTGACCTCAGTTTTCCTATTAGTAATATAGGAATAATAATGCCTGACTCATGGACTTGTGAGAATTAACAAGAGACTTTCTGCGTGGTAACCTGGCATCTGATAGGTCACCAAAATAATTGGGAAAAAAATGGTAAATCTTCAATAATCCCATCAACAGCTACCACTTGAACACTTATTAAGTGCCCAGGACTTTACCTCCTATCAGTGCCTGGTACATGCCTGGCATTAGTGAAAACTCAATAAAACAGTCATAGGATGATAAAACAATGTCTGAATCTTTTTAATGGTGACTTTTTGGCCGTGGAAAGAGAGACAAGCAAGTCTAAAGGAGAAAGCACATGTGCCAGTGCTGCCCTGGGCTTCTCGGGGGGAAAGCCCTCTCCTCGCCCCCATCCCTGACTCTTCTGTAGATAGCCCTACTTCTAGAACCATTGAGTATTTTGTGGTCTTGCTTCTTCTGAGGCCAGAGGGTAAAAACTGAAACACAAACTAAAAATGTCAAGTTCTATTCTGCTCCAGAAGCTCCCGAGGGCTGGGCAGAGGTTTTGCAGTTTTACCACAAGCATTTACAAGGGCCGCACGCTTTGGCAGGACCAAGTCTCCAGATAGCCTAACCTCTGCAGACCCAGTATACAGCTGAATTTCAGAGGTCATGAAAGGGGGAGGTTCTGGGGGGTCCTGGAAAAGACTAATTCAACCTTGGTTCATCATCATGCTATGCTCAAACCCCCATGTAGCCAGGGCTTGCTTGGTTTCTGGTTTCAAAATGACATTTTCACACAGCCCTAATCCCAACCCACCCTAATTTAAAGAAACAGGCACTTGGCATGCGATCCAGATAGATCAGCAGTTGCTCACATACAGCTGTGCACATCTGGCACACAGGTATGTGATTTTGCATGAAGATAAATTGTGTGGGGACCAAATGCACAGTTGTTAAACTAAAAATGAATCGCTTCTTGGAAGCAATCTTCCTGCACAGCAGGGCCTCTGGGTGAGCTTGATCCTTTTCATTAGGCTTTTCTCAGAAAGCACAGCCTACTCCAGAAGGTCTGTGGGTGAAGGAAGGGGCATGCCCACACCTGCAGTTGGCTCTCTGCTGCTCCTTTCGAATTAGAAGTTGGACACAATCTCTGACAGCCATAGTCAGGCAGGCTTCCCAGGGGAGTTTGAGTCCAGTATCAAAGAAGAGGCCAGGTCCTTCCTTGGTGCTGCTTCGCTGTCCATAAATTTTGTCTTATCCAGGGCCTATTCCTCAAAAACGAGTCTTTCTGTGGACAGCTACTGAAGGATTTGGGCCCTCTACCAAACTTTGCGGGCCAAGAAATTTGCATCCTCTGGGAGCTTCATGGAGTCAATGGCATCCACCCTGTAGGAACACCTTTCCCACAGCTCATGTACTTGTAGTAACTCATGGGACAACGCCCATGCTTATATGCTTTTCAGATCACAGAACTCCATTCTGAGATATCTCACCAGCACAGAGAAGACTGAAGGAATGAATCCTGAGCTAGGTCGTCTCTGGGAGTCCATGAAGGGTTCTGATCCAATGACTAGGGCTTGATTAAGAAGGTTCCATTTCAGGTCCAGTTTCACAATTTCAGCAATAGGAAGTTACTGGGTATTTGCACAAATCAAAGATTTTGAAGGAGATTCTTTCCATCTTTGTTCTATGTGGTGGTAATACAAGCAATGGTCCAGCAAATTGATCCTATTTCTCTCATTTTCTCTCTCTCTCTCTCTCTCTCTCTCTCCTTCTCTCTCTCTCTCTCTCCCATATATACCTTTTTTACTCAAAACAAACAAATCCAATAAGTGGAAGGGAAATTGCAGTGATTTTAGAGGGAAATATAATCTTCATATTATCCCACTTGAATTATAGTGGTAGATTAGCCATAACATCCATTTCTGCATATGTATATGCTGTGTTTTCTGACTGTAGTTTTTTTTACCTGTTTCCTGCCTTGGTGAACCCTAGATCATTTTTTATAATTCAACTGAGGTCTCAACTGTCTCATTACTACTCATAAGGGAGATGACTTTATTCTCTACACTACCATTATTCTCCATGCATACCTGTCTGCTAGCACCATACCAGTTTTGTGATCATCTATTTATATGTCTGCTCTCCCACCGCACTGTGGACCTCTCGATAGCAGGGACTACCTAGTTCTTTCTATTTCCAACACTTAGCCCTATTTAAATAAATTAATATTTGGTAAATACATACCAACGCTATTTTTCCCTTCCTTGACATAACATTATTAGGACCCAGGCATCCCCACTTTGTGAATTCCATGATAGCCCAGTATGAGAATGGAAAGGATCCTCCACAAACATCACCTGGATCTGATCCAGAAACCAAGAGGAAAACAGTCACATTCTGAGGTAACCTACAATTGCCAGAATTATCTAGAGGTCTTGACTAGGGATAAAATAAGAAGGAACATGTGAGTGAAAGCAAGACAGCTTTTCTTTGCTCTTATGGAAGAGAATCCTGGAAAATGCAAGTATTTTTAGGTCTCACTGCTAGAACCAAGGTCAGTGTAAGTACAGAAGTACAAGCCACCATGGGAGTCACTGAGGGTGTTCAAGACCAGCCACTACAAGAGTTCCCTGAAGGACTTCCAAACCAAGAACCATTGACAGCAAAGATTCCTAACAGATTGTCTCTATTTTACATTCCTCATTTTACCTATTTGTCCAACCTTTGCCTTAGATTGGTAGTTTATAACTCCTAGTGAGCAAAAGCCTTCAGGAGGATGATCTGTCTTTTGCAGAAATCAACATAAATTCGACACTCATGTGAGAACAGAAAGTTGAGAACTGACAGCATATATGAGTCTGCTGATTAAAAAAAAAAAAAAAAGTCCACTTAACAGCTGTTTTTCCATTCAGTCTTTAGGAATAAAACCCAAATGTGCTCAGCAAAATTAATGACTGATAAAATTGTCATTCCTCTCTTCCTGGTGCAAGAATTTTATCTCAGGGTCCAATGTGATAATAAAAATCTCATGACTCTGATAGGATCAGAAAAGAGGGTTTCTGAGAGGAGTTTCTTGTGATCTCCTACCCTGACACCTAAAACCCTGGCACTACCCAAGGCTGATCCTTTATCCCTGTCCTTTATTTTAGACTTCCTGTTCTCTTCTGCTGAGCCTCTACCCCATGATTCCCTGAAGCACCATTGCCTTTCTCCCCTCATGGTCTGCATGGGGGCCAGGTACCAGTATATCATAGGCACTGTCCTATTCTTTACATATGTAGGGAGAGACACAGCCACCTGGAGTAGGGGGAAGAAGGGATGAAACCATAGTCTTATTATTGTTCCTATGGAAAAATACATGTTGAAAATATAACTCAATGGGAAGTGACCAGATTTAACTAGAATTTTTTTTAGTAATCTAGACACCTTCTGTACTATCATAGCATGCCACCTATCAAAAACAGCCATGATTCCATTTGAGAGAGTGAGGAGCCCAGATGCCCACATGCAGCCAAACGATGACTTCCTCTATACTTTATCCTGGCCTTTTCAGAGTTTCTGCACAATAAACGAAAAGCTATTAAGGGAAGCTCAAGAAGGTGAGAAGAAAGTGATGGTTAAGTGGGGAAAGAAAACAACTCTAGACTTGGAATTAAGAAGTCGGGGTCTCACCCAATTTTTCCTTTGCCTTCTTTAAATTTCTTTCATTCCAAAATGAGGAAAAGCAACCAAACAAATTCAGTGTGTTTTTTAAATGTTTTCACCTTCTAGGATCTTCATAAAAACTATTTCTTTATAAAACCTAAAATGTATGTTTCCACTGCTATTATTGTAGCTTATTTTCTATTTCTTTTCAAGGACTTTGTTTAAAAGACACTGTTGTGCTAGATTCCCTTTCAATTCAGTTGCCAGCTTTGCTCTCCAGAAGCCATCTGAGCCTGGGTGGGCCTCCACTCGGAACCAAGTCTGCTTTCACATTTGGGTTACTGTCCACTTAGGTGTTCACCAAATTCTCACCAACTGAAATAATCATCCATTTTTGGAAACCAACACCCAGAAATATTCTCTGTAAAATTTCAGCCTATGTTGAAAAATCCTCACCATCCCATTGTTAAAAGCAACTGGTCCACTATGAACTATTTTCTGAATTAGTTCCAGGAAGACCTCCTCTGTTGATAAGGAGATACCAGTTATCAGCCAGCTTTGCTGGGCTGAGAGATCTTTAGGGCATCTGTAGAAGTCTCATTTTCTAGGTTTTCCTGGCATTTATGACATTCTTCAATCTTTTCATCCAAACCATATCATTCCAGACCTCCAAATCTAGTCTCTTTCTTAAGAAATTGTGTAAACTTTGTAACCTTCTTCTCTTTCTTTCCAGGAGTACATCACAAACAGGGTATATCTGAAATCAAGGTATTATGAACACCTGCCTTAGAAAGGAGTGGGTCTGCAGTCATCTATTCCAAACACCCAGCAGCTAAAGAGCAAGTCACTCTCACAGAAAATCCCACAATGTGAAATCCTACCGGTTTTCCACATTCACTCTCAACTCCAATCATGTGGGGTCCTGGTAAATTCTTACACCTTGAGCTTGACTCAAGCCAGGACTCTTCCTTATGAATCCTAAATCAGCCCAATAACAGAAAGTTCTCATCCTCATTTCCCATCATTTTTCTCACCTTGATAGCATCATCTTTTCACTTCTCTCATCAGCAATCAAAATACCTAAGATTGTGCCCCACATATCAGTCACAACTACCTTCTGGGGAAGGAAAAATCTGTAAACCCATCTGTGATGAGAGATGGATGACTGAAGGAACCTTGATAGGAGATATGAGAGGGAGTGACCTCATAGCAGAGAAGTAAAGGGATGGTGAGGCTACTGGCATTGACCATTGGTAGAGGGAAGGGTAGAGAGCACTGGAACCTACACCAACTCTGGGAGGGTGTAAACACTGCCAAGCTTGATTGAGGAGAAGAACTGGTGTATTTGAGCCACTCAGTTCTACTAATAAGCCCTTGGCAAGATGTCAATGTGTTTCTTCAGTGAGCCTACTTCCTTGTAACAGGGAACAATCAAAAAGGTTCCCTGCTTATATTCACTTCCTTCAGGGAGCATCCTTTTGGTGAGCAACCTCATGGCCTTCATGGGGACATACGTCATATGCCTCAGAGAGAAGGACCAGGGCCACTTGTCCATCTGCTTCTGAGACACTTAGGCAGAAGAAGGCCCTCTGTGCTCTACTTTCTGAATGGGGTGCCTGTCTGTAGATGTCTAAACAAACAACACTGAGTGGAAATGTCTTGGGCGGGGGTGAGGGGGATGGGGTAGGGAGCATTCTTTAAAAATCTGGCTACTGTGAGGGCACAATCCATCATCTCCTCAAACACAGTTTAAAGTACAGTGTGTGGTCCTATTCCCTTGGGTCTTTCTTGGCCTAGAATTTAATTGAAGTCTGTAGGGGAAAAACTATGATGTGAAACAACTGGTCTCTCCCAAAGTGTACGTTTTAAATGTTCATAACTCTACAACCCATAAGCTAATTTTTTTTTTTGTGAAGCCCCAGTTAGAATAAACAAAGCAGAGGGCATAATAAATGGCATCTTCATTGTAAGTAAGTCAGGCAGACTGCACTCGCCATGTTTCCTTCTGGGACCTTGGACGAGACAGTATGTCTGCCACTCAATTGGCAGTGTGTGATCCAAACAACCCCGGGCCACCTTCCCATCAGAATACACAGTTTTACCCATCATTCCTAATTTTGATGATCAATTTTGATGAAGATACCCTAACCCTAACCCATCTGCCCAATGATGAGGCCAATGTCCCTAAAAATGATAGAACCTATACCCTACCATCCTAAAATCAGAATCCCAGGTGCTTCTTCCAAGTGGCAGGAGCCTCAGTGAAGTAGGGGAGGCCTTACAGAATCAGGAACCCTTGCTATAGAATGGGGTCCCTCCACACCTGAGAAACACAAGTAGCTATCTTTGATTTGGAGAATACAGAAAGCATTTGAAACAATAATTTCATTAAGAACATATCAATTTGAACTTCATTCCTCAGGATTGCTAAACCCAGGGAAATGCAGTAGACCTACCTCAGTGGTTCATACCCCTGTGAATATGAGAGAGCTCCTGTAGCATGAAAAGATTTCAAAGCTCACAGCCCCAGTTGAAGTTGTTTTATTTTTGTGTGTATGGATTTTGTTTATGCCAACAGAGTGTACATTTCTTTTAAGATTCTCATACATATGTGGAAAACACACAATTTTTTTAGTCCACAGATATTTGGTTTGTGCAAGTATGCACAGATCACTTCTGCTAAGTCTACGGTTTCCAGTGGCCACTAGGAATCATGAAGGTCTGACCTTAGCTCCAGTATTCACCTAGGCATAAGAAAGTTTCTCATGATATATTGTGAAGACTGAAAAAAAAATAAAAGTAGATGTCAACATAATAGGTGAATATGAGGTAGAACCACTACTTCCAAAGGTGCTCATGATCACCAGGCAAATGGGACAGGGTCTCTAATGAGTAACTATAAGCTGTATCCTTGGTCCCTTCTCTCCCACCTTTGACGGCCTATTGACTCAGTGCAAGAACTGGGAAAGGACATTTTTGCCCTCTGAGCCTCACGTTCTTCCCACAGGACCCGGTAGGTGAGATATGAAATTTAACAGCAGTTCCAAATTCTTTTTGATTTATAAATCTCATAGAAATGTTTTTGAATGCTGAAAGCCATCTTTCTGGAAAATACTTATATGCGCAATGTTTACTTCTAGTTCGGGAGACTCCTGGGTTTTTTTGAAGCCATAGGGACCCCCGTGGGGTGATGACTACTGACGTACCCCCCAGCATGGACACTATGGTTCTAGAGAGCCATACTTAAATATCCATGGAGCCGTGGTGATTTCACTTTTATTTCAAGCACCTCCTTTGCAGAGATATAATAGGAACCGGTTCCAGGGAGGCATCTGGAAAGCATGTAGCATGACCTCCAGCTGTGTTCAGTTTCTGTTTGTTCCAGCTGGTGACCCTGCAGTGCTCTTTTTCTTCCCCGACCCAGACATGCTCTGTCTCCCTGGCTGCCCTGTACCTTCCCTGGCCTTGTAGGAATGATTGTGCCAAAGGCAAGATGACTCCACCCAGAAAAGGGGCCTTATAGCATTGTCTTGTATTCGGACAGCTTCTGCAGCCGAGGCAAAGCAGTTCATCCTCTCTTACTTGATTTGATTCCCATGGTTTGCGGTTATTGGATTGGACAACACAGATATAGAACATTCCCATCATCACGGAAAGTTCTATTGAACACCAGTGATCTCTATATATATTCAGTCAATGCACACTCTGTGCCAGCACCTGAGTTTTAAAAATATAGAAACAAATAAGATGAGCTCTGGCTCTCAAGGGACTCATGGGAAGGAGGCAGACCTACAATTATACCACCACCCCTGAGGTGGAGATAGGAGAGAGATATTCCAGGCAGAGGCAAAAAAAAAAAAAAAAAAAAAAAACAGCATGTGAAAAGATACAAAGGCCTAAAAACATTGCATATCCAGAGCATGGGGAAGTTTCAGGTGGTTCAAATGCAGAGTAAATGTATCTAGTGAGTAAATTATGGTAATAGTGGCTGATAAACCAAGGCGGGAAGGTAGACAAGGGCCAGATCTGACAGGTAGACGAGGGCCAGATTTGTATGCCTGTTTATTTGGTAATTGCTTTATAAATGGTGATTCTTGCACAACTTGATCTTTAAGTAGCCTTGATTTCCTCAGGTGCATTTCCTTGGAATCAAATATCCCCCATCTCCATCAGAGCCTTATTATAGAGCCTTTATATAGAATTTAGAATCCAGAGCTCTGTCCTCTCTGTAGCTTGGCCTGTCATTCTTCCAGGCACTTCTCCTTGGGCTAACATCTCCCATTACCATATTGTATAGTTGTTGGAACATACAATGGATGAGGTAAGCTTGGGTTTAGCTAAGCATCTGGAAGCTCAGTAATATATCTTAAATTGACAACAAGGATGATGATGACAAGGGACATAAAACAGGATGATGCCCAGAGAGAAACCCTTAGCTGGTCACGGAAGGAGGATCAAGGAGAGCCAGTGGAAGAGCAAGTGGAAAACAACCCTTGGAGAGTGCTCTACAGAAGGTGTTCCAGCAGCTCATCATCTCAAAGATTGGGCACTTGCCTTCAAACTACACAAATCTCCTCATCTGGGGTTGAGAGTCTTTTCTGTGTGCCTGTCCTAAATCATCATGATGACCTTTAAAGAGCACACCACAAAACCATGGCTGCATTTCAGAAAACATTATTGAGCATCTGATAAGTGCAGAGACCTTGTTGCATTCAGTGGAGACCAACCTCATGGGTCTGTAGCGAGAAGAAGACTCTCATCATTATGATCCTGACCTCTGGAATATTCATTACAGATTTAAAGCCCTTCCACTGCTGTCATCTCCTGTGGTCTCAATATATCCCCACTACGTAGATAAGATCAGGTTCGTTACCCCGGTTTTACGGATGGCAAAACTCAAGTCCAGAGATATGAAGTCACTTCCTGATATCACAGCAACTAGGGAGGTAGAGCCAGGTCTCTCATTTTCAAATCTCGGCCTTGAAATGCAGTCCCAGAAGGCAAGTTACGTACTTAGATCAAATTCTCCTAAAATCAAATTTACCAGCACATTGGGATGAAACATACAATCTAAGATAAAAAAATAAATAAAATACTATGAGGTCCCTGACAGTTGCATGTGGTTAAAAACAGACACAACATTAAAGGAGCTCAAAACCCTAAACACTCCTCTTAATGATCAAAAGAAGCAGGAAACCGATTTCTTCTGAAAGTCATCAAGATTAAAATGTTCAGTTGGCTATAGCCATCACTGGCCTTCCTGCCCTGTAAGAGTAAGGAAGAGCTCGATGAGCTTAAAATATTCTTTAGAAAGAATGGAAACAAAAGTGCACCTACATCTCATCTCATCATTTCCGTGGATCTGAAAAGTTCATGGCAAAAATCACGGTGGCTCACGTTGAGCTGGTTGCCGGAAAGCAAACACTAAACAGAGACGTCTGTTTTGAGCCTTCATCAAATTGCAACTGCATAATTGCAAATAAATCCCAGCACATGCTGTTTTAATTAATAGCAAATAATAAGATAACAGTCACAATCGTGGGGCTTAACCAACCATACAGTGAAGCATACATTTGTTTTCAATTAGAGTTAAAATGTATCCAGCTGAATACAGCTTAAGTGGTAATTACATTCTTTACAAGTTGCTAATAATCCCTGGAATGGCCACTCTAATAAAAATTTGCCTCTAATGGGTACATGTCCTGCTTCCTCACATGTCAAGGCCGGTGAAGTCATTAGGGGCGCCAGCAGCCCAATCATCTATCTGGAGCTTTAGACTTCTGTCCAAAGCCCACACGTGAACCACTCACTGTGTACTTAACATGGGAAGCAGCATGGTCATTTGATTGTGGTTTTATGCTCTTTCCCAGGAATGCCTCCCAGGGGCAATTCTGCTATTAGAGAGTGGCTATTTGTCATTTCCTATAAGGTGAGGCCTTCGACAGACTCTACAAAGCGCTCCACTCAGCCATCCTGGCTATAGGGACTTCATTTTGAGATAGTCACTGACCTCCTTCCAGGACATCAGTCTATGCTTAACGGGTGGGTGGCTGTAGGACTGGACTGGCTGCAGCATTCCAATCCAGGAAAATATGTCTGGGTGCACACACAGCTTGATAAAGTACTTTTAATGTTAATGAGTCAGGAAAAAAAAATCTTAGGCTTAACATTATATGCAACCTTTCTTTTTTCTTCTCCCAATACTTATTGAGCCTGTTAGCAGTGCTTTTCTAAAGGGAAAGGGAGGAAGTTATGCAATAAGCACATATAAAACAAATAAATGGGTGTAGAAGTAGTCAAGAAGAGATGGCAGAGACGTGAATGTACTCATCCCAAACGTGGTGCTCTATCTAGTAGCCATGGCAGTGCTCGGGCAATTATTAGGTTTGTATATAAATTCAGAAGGTAAAGTCGGCCACTTTTCATTCCTAATAGTTGACATTTTTAAATGAGCCCTTCCCCCTTCACTTGTCTGTCCCACACCTGAGTGGCTGGCGGTAGAAGGGGTGCAGGTTATATTATATCTGGTCTATCATGGAGTGACTCTGGGAGATCGGACAATTACTCTCTCCTCTTTGGGTCTTCATTTTTTCACCTTTCAATAATTGTAAAGGTACCTCTCTTCTCTGATAATCATGATTCTATGAAATTACAGCTCAGATTAACAGAGTCTTCTCATGATTGACAAGGTCTAACAATCCAGTCTTTCTATGGTAGCCAGTGATTTGTTAGTAGAATTACTAACTCCACTCATTAGATAAGTAGATTAGGAGAGATGTATTTAAGGCTTCCACCCACCTCCTATTTCTGGGATTCCATGGCAGTTTTGTCTAGCCATAATTCACTCCTGCCTTGTGCCTTCTAATGGCACATGCTCAGGCTTTTTTTTAATTGACATATATTTGACATACTATATTAATTTTGTGTGAACAACATAGTGATTTGACGCATACATTGGGAACTTGGAAGAGAATGGTATAGCCACAGAGTAAGTCATCCCAATGGCTGCAAACTGCAGCCACATGCCAGGCAAGTGCTGCAAAGATAGAATGGGGTTGGTTGCTACCTGCTTCTCTAGGCTTACTCCTCCACCTATTCCCCAAACCACACCTCTATGATTACCACAGAATACGGCAGTTCACAGTCTCCCCCAACACTGTCCTACCCACTGGAATTTAATTTAGTTCTCATTTGAGTCAGGTTCTATTCATTACATAGATTCTAACTTGGACCAGACTAAATTGTCTAGTCCCAAATAATCTTTTGAGCCTTTTCTCCCACTGACCCTCAACATGTACTCAGAGCTTCAACCAGACATCACTGTTTATACTATTAGTTTTCTATCACTGTATAACAAATTACCATAGACTTCGTAATTTAAAGAACATCCCTTGGGGTCTCTGGGTTATGTAGTCAGTTAACCATGTAACTCTTAGTTTTGGCTCGGTTCATGATCTGAAGGTCATGAGATCAAGCCCTGCTTCAGGCTCCACACTCAGCACAGTCTGCTTAAAGACTCTCCCTCTGCCCCTCCTCTGCTACTCTCTCTCAAATAAATAAATCTTTTTAAAAAATAATAAATAAAGAACAACCTTTTATTGTGTCATCATTTCTGTTGGTCTGGAATCCAGACATGCCTCAGCTGGATCCTGTGCTCAGGGTCCCATAAGACTATAGTCTCCTGTTCTCCACGCTGTTTACCTTTCTGGAGTTCAGGGCCCTTTTCCAACTCACCTGTTTGTTGGCAGACTGCAGTCCTTTGAAGTCTTGCTCTCTTGTTGAGTAACGACTGGGAAATTTCTCTCAGCTCCTTGAGGCCCCAAATTTCCTTATGAAGCAGACATACCTCAAATGGCAACTCACTTCTTCAAATGCATTATTATTACCTTATTTACCATATAACATAATCCGATCAGGAGTGGCATCCATCACCTCTGACAGTCTTATTGGCTAGAAGCATGTCACAGGTCCCATCTGCACTCAAGGACAGGGAATTATACACGAGTGCATTTCATTAGGAATCATCTTAAAATTCTGCCTCCAAAATTATCATTCTCAGAGCACTTTTCTTACCCCTCTTAGACAAATTTTACCTCCGCCTGATAAGTGGCTTCACTTTTGTCTGCCAGTCCCTAAAATCATCACATTCATAGATGACTAAGTTTGTCTACCTTCCCTTCTGGGCTTCCATTGCATGTATAATCTTCTGAGCTTATTTACTCATTATAGTTTACAAGATCTTCTCTCAAGGACACACACATCTCCTTCAGAGGAGGGATTACAGTCAATCTCATATCCCCTTCCCACCCTGCCCTTCACTACCGCATACTGCATCGTGTTTTCTACATAGGCGGTAGCTGGCAAATAAATGCAAGTGGAATTCAATAAATTGAACCAAAGCATAGAATTACAGACTCTGCAAGGTTGGAACAGAATTTCGAGGTCAGCTAGACCAAACTCTTTCTCTTATTGCTCTTGGCTGGAGATTATTGGCATTTCTTCATGTTTCAATGTCCCATCTGCTATCAAACATTTTTATGACATTTATTTCCTCATTATAGTCCTCATTGTGCTTTTTTTTTTTTTTAATGTATCTGTGAGGCACATGAGAGTTGGAAATTCTCCCTCCCCTTGCAATCCTTCCTTCCCCGAAGTCCCAGCCTCCCTATCCCCATGGCAGGCCTCCCAGGCTCCCAAGACAGCATCACTCCCCGCTTCTCTGCATGTCTCTTCTGTCTCCTCCACACCTCCATCATCAATTTCAAACTTCCTGTCCTGACATTCAAGGCCTCCTTACACTTTGAGGCTGTCTTTATCGCCTCCCTATTTTCCCTGTGTCTCCCTCCCTAGCTCCCACTCCAAATTCTGGGCATTCTTCCAAGTTTCTCCATATTCCTGGAACCATCATCCCCCATGCTCCCCCTTCCCTATTTCCCCCATCATCTGTCAAGCTTTCTCTTATTTCTCTTATCTTCTCCAAAAAAAAAAAAAATTTAAGGAACTCTCCTTTAACACAATAAGCAGATGTATATTTAATATTCTATTAGCAAATGTTCACCAATGGCTGTTAACCATTGAAATATACACAGGACAAATGAGATAATACCTTGATGTTTGCCACAGTGAATCATAGGCAGCTTCCAATGAAGCTACATGGTGATGTAGGAAGGAAGCCTACAGTGGAACAGATTTAAGTTGTCTTGATTTGTCCATGTGACTAACTCAAGAAGATGAGAATTATTTAGGGCTTGCTCTATTCCTCAAATAGGTCTTTCATCGTTCCAGCTAAGGGGCAAGGTAGGCAATGGAGGTTAGTTCTCATAGTTACCAGCTGATTTGGGATAAATATGTAAATCCTCTGATGTCCCTTTCTTTACTTCCAAATGGAGATCATTTTAATGATAACACCTAGTGGTGTCAGTTAAATAAATTTACATGTAAAATGCAAAAATTGTAAAATATATGTAAATAACACACTCATGGTGACATTTCTGCCTACAGCTTGTGTCAGGTGGTCAGTTATGATTAAGAATAGCCACTTCATTCCCTTGAGACTTTGATCTCTTCATTTTTAAAACTGGGGTAATAAATTCCTGCCTTATAAAGCTCAACAAGCTGTTTTGAAAATACCGTGAGAGATCAAGTGAAAATACCGTGAAAGAAGAGCCATGGACATTTAACCTATGAAATATGGGAAAATGTCATTTTCATCATGGTTGGCAACATCACCGACCCCATAAAGAAGTGGCATGGGCTGCCTAAGTTCCTTTTCTGTTTTCTCTACCTGGAATACTCTCCTTCTCCCCCTTCCCCTCCTCAACTGACTCATTAGTATTCATATTTCAGATCTCAGTGGTCCTCTCTCATCCCCTCCCAAGCCTCCAGCTCAAGCCAGCAATCTCAGGAGCTGTCATTCATCGTACACCCCAATGAACCGACACAGGACTGCCATCCAAAGATTTATTTTTAGAAGCTGTCACAGCTTGACTTTGTCCAATAGTAGGGAAATGTCTGAACACAATCCCTAATTTTTCTCAGTCTGAAGTTTTCAAGTCCCTGGTTTCATAGATGGTTTCTACTATTTGTTGTACTTGCTAGACACAGGCCACAAGTGTTGCTACACTGGCACATTCTTATACTTTTATTCTATAAAAATAACTTTGTTTATGTAATGACAATTTTTGATACACAAGTGGTATGCCATTCTGAGACAGATATATAGAAATGAAAACACTTAAAAATCACCAAATTGATACATTTAAGACCTGATTTTGTTTGACATCTCTAGATCTTCTTTTTCATTAAAGATGCTTTCCGAATTGAATATTTCCAATTTTATTCATGGACAAGGCATTTGAATCTATATTTTATTGACTTTTTTTTAGGTGAAATCATTTTGAGAGTTTCAAAGCTTCAGGGCTATCTGATGTGGAAATCTGTTACAGCTGACTTTCTTTTATCTTTAATCTTATTCTTCTAAAAAAAAATCTTATTCTTCTGTTAACTTGTGTTTAATATTCACAGATTCATCAGCATAAAAATAAATTTATCTCTACAGTTTCCTAGTTTATCCCTCACTTTGTAGTGAGGCAGAAAGAAAAAACATACCACAGAATAATGCTCAGGGATCGTCTACATATATAGGGTTTTGTTTTGTTTTTTGTTTTTTGTTTTTTTTCTCTCCAGCCTAATTCCCTTTACCTCCAAAGGCAGTGGCTATTTTATAAGTGATTTGAATCAAATTCTCAGAGTTAATCCATCAACTTGTCTAGAATATTTCTGATTTTTTTTTCTAGTCTAGCCTCCTTTTACTTTCACAGTGTTCTTACTCTTTTATTTACTTTTAAAATTGCAATAAGGGATTCGTTTTTCATGTCATTGGTCCAATGTCTTTGACACCCTCTTTCCACACTCCTCCTCCCTCCACTGTGTCATTAAATGAGGTTAGAGTATAATTTGCTAATTTCGAAATTTCAGTTACTGCTAACTGAGTAACAGAAACTCTGTGCCAGGTTGCTCCCAGTTCTCTTCATATATGGTAATATTGCAACTCTAAATCAAAATTATTTTTATTATTTTTATTAGTTTTTTATTTGAGTTTGGTTGACTCACAATGTAACATTAGTTTCAGGTGTAAAACATCAACTTCTCTATACATTATGCTCTGTTCTCCACAAGTGTAGCTACTATCTGTCATCACCCAACATTGTTACAATACTATTGACTATATTCCCTATCCTACGCCTTTTATTCCTGTGACTTATTCATTCCATAACTGGAAGCCTGTATCCCATAAATTAACATTATTTAAAGTATTAATTAGAAGCTTCCTCTAACATCTGTATTTCAGAAACTTCTGGTTTGAACAGATTTAATTCAACGAACCCAAAGATCCTGCTTCTGTAGGTACTGGATAAGGAAGCTGGAAGAGAGAAGCACCAATCAGCACAACAGCTGAGAATATTACTTTTCTATTGTTTGTAACGAATTACCACAAATTTACCAACTAAAACAACACTAATTGATTATGTCACAGTTTTGGTAGGTCGGAGGTCTGAGCACAGTGTAATTGGGTTCTCTGCTTGGGGTCCCACCAGAGGAAGTCAAGATAGGGCCAGATGGGGCTCTCATATGGAGGCTCTGGGGAAGAATCTACTTCCAAACTCATTGAGGTTGTTGGTCAGATTTAGTTCCCTATGGTTATTGGTTGTTGGACAGAGGTCTCCATCTCCTTGTTGACTCATCTGGCCACTGACATTCCCTCTCCTGCTTTCCATATGGCTCCTTCGTCTTCATAGCAGCTGCCCTCACACTCCAAATCTCCATCCATCCCTCTGCTTTTAAAGACTCATGTGATTATATCAAGTCCACCTGGATGATCTCTCCATTTTAAGGACAACTGTGCCATCCAGCAGAACATAAAATCATAAACATATCATTATATTCACAAGTTTGGAAAATTATGTCAGGACATTTAGGGGAGGAGGAGTTCATTTCAAAAATTTTGCCTACCACATTGGGATATGTTTTGTTCTGGTTTATGAGGAAGCTTCAGAAACCAAGAGATACTACATGGAAGAGGACACCTTCTGAGAATAAGAAGACCTTGAGCAAGAAGTAAGTTTCCAGTAAACAAATGGGAACATTTTTAACTGTGCTGATAAATTTTCTGCAATTGTTACTGGAATCAAACTATAGGAAAGGCACAGATGATCAAACAAGGAGAAAAAGAAGAAAGGAAAAATAAACAAAGTTTTGCTAGAAAGATTCCAGAAATACCAGGCTTGATTTTAAATATACTGAAACGAGCATCAAGAAACAAATGAAAAAGATGAGCCATGAAGGGAAACCGTGCAAGTGAATAATCAGTGAGAAGGCTGGGAGCACAGAGAACAGGGCCTATGAACACAGAACAGAGAGTCCTGGATGAGAATTCTCAGATGAAGGAAAACACCAAATAAACAAATCCCCAGCTCAGAGCCAACAAGCGGCTTCAAGGCTGAGAAAATTCCAAGATCGAGAAAATAGAGATAGTGATGGGAGGGAGGAACCAGGACATTTCACTGTAGCTCCATCTAGTAGACTGTAAGGAGAGAATCATATAATACCTATAATACCTAGGAGTAGTACAGCAGAATGATCCCATTAAAAGGAGATATAGGCAACAGTTCGGAAAGTTAGATATCCTAGGCTAGTTTTCTTTTACTCTTCAGAGGCCCCTGTTACTACACTTATATGTCTTTACCTTATACCTAATTCTAGGAAAATGAATTGTACAATATTAAAGATGGTAAGAATCCATAGGGATAATCTAGTCTATCCTCTTTTCACAACCTGGTAAGTCAAGAACTCAAGAAGGGAATAAATCTGTCTAGGTCAAGAATAGTCAGTTCTAGGGATCTCAGCCCTCTACTTCCAAGCCCAGTGTTCTTCCTAGCACAGGGGCTTGCAGCCCTCTCTTTTAATAAATAAACTAGCTATCAAGGATAAATCTTATGCCATTTAGTGAACAGCACCTGAAAAGTAGGTTTTGCCCAAGGTTGGACATTTTTTATGTAATCACTGTGGGTCTTTTTTTAGTATTTGTTATAAGTTCATACTTTTATATTTTATGCTATTATTATTCCTCTTTAAGAATAGCATTCATATAGGGGCATCTAGGTGGCTCAGTCAGTTAAATGTCCCGACTTTTGACTTTGGCTCAGGTCATGATCTCAAGGTAGTGAGATCAAGCCCTGCCCAGCATAAAGCCTGCTTAGATTCTCTCTCTATGTGTATCCCTCTGCCCCTCCCACCCCCCAAAAGAGAACAGCATTCATTTCTTCATGTGAGCAATTTTGGAATAAAATTTTAATTTGAGTTCAACTATCAATGGCTTTTAAGGAATGAATATACCTGTGTTGGTCAACGTAGGTCTTAAATTTCATCAAACAATTATCTTTAACTAACTTTATATATTTTAAAAAAGTTTATCCCCCACCAGGTGCTATTAGCTTGAAATGTGGATTATAGTGAGGAGATATGGGGTCAATACTTAAATTCATACATCACTCGACAAATAACTAGTTGTATGAAAATGCATAAGACTCTCCATTGTTGGGCCTCAGTTCCTCACCTGTGTAAGGTGAAACTAGGAGTAGACTATTTATACTCTCCCTTTCGGTGCTAATAAACAGTGAGTCTAAGAATATACATGCCACAAGACAGCTATTGGGCTGTGCACTTCAAACTTTAAGGAAATGTGGTTCTCCTTCAAGTCTGTGTGAATGGGCCTCCCCTCCAAGTTGTGGAATATGAAAACTGCAATGATACATGTGGTGTTATATGAAAAATGCATCTCAAAAGGGAACATCACAAAAAATGGAAGATGGTAGATAATCTAGCCCGATAAAGAACCATCTCACATTCAGCTACAATTCTCCAGAAATCCCTCATGTTGGCTGAGAAGAATAGAAGATACTCCTTTTGTTCTGGCTGAGAAGAGCCCTGTTGCTATTGAGATACCATCTTAATGTAGTGAGAATCCTACTGGATAGCTATCCAACTTGCAGGCCAGGGCATGGGAAAGAGCCCAACAATAGTTGGAGAAAGGGGAGTGTGGCGATGAGCTCAGATGTCTAAACATAGATAGAAGAGAAGCCAAAAACTGAGGAGAAGATTAGCCAGGGAGCAGTCCAGTGAGGGGCTGTGTATCCTGTAGGCATGGTGACAAAAACCAAGAATTAAAAATGCTCAAAATTCATCCAGCCAGTTTTATTAAGAATAACATTTTCTAACTAAAAAAGAACTTAGTTAAAGGCATTTCCTCACATGTGCATGTCTTTTGATATTGAGTTTTAGGATGACTAATGCTGATCTGAGTTATAATCTATGGAAAGATTCTTTTCAGATCTTGAATTTACCTTGGGCAATCAAAGTACTGGTGACAGATACTTGAGGCCTCCATTCTAAGACAAGCAGAGACATTAACAGAGTTATGGGATAAGGGAGACAGAGGGGGAAAGAGAAATCCAGAAAAAAAAAAAAACACCTTCAAGGATATTTTTGCAAGTTTTATTTTAATATTCCCTACTTTTGGAAGAAATAATCAAATAGGATTATTTGAAGTCCAATGATTTTAAAGTTAAAGAATCAGCTTCAGCTTGATTCACACCCCAATATGATCCATACACTTCATCGTCTATAGCTCCCCCAAACGTCAAATACCTCCCTAGCCAAAATCTAAGCTGGGCCACTAGAGAGCAGGTGTCTTTTCCTACTCTGAAACTACTGATCACACCAATAAGAATGACCCTCCTTTGCACTTCAGTACCTGGAAGTAAAGGAGCAACATAAAGAAGCCACCACATAGAAGAAGGTCTTGCTTTGGTTTTGGGCTCTTTTAGATTGTAGAATGATTATTAGAAATGAAGCTGAATTCATACATTTTTCTTTTATGTTCCTCAGAATCAAGCTATTGAGAGTGAGCAATCATCATCATTGATGTATTCATTCAAAAACACATTAAAAATACATATTTTGAGCGAGGAAGGCTAGGAATGAACATACTAGAAAATGAAACACTGAAGCATTCCGGGTGGCTCAGCAGTTTAGCACCGCCTTCAGCCTAGGGTGTGATCCTGAAGACCTGGGATCGAGTCCCAGGTTGGGCTCCCTGCATGGAGCCTGCTTCTCCCTCTGCCTGTGTCTCTGCCTCTCTCTCTCTTTCCCATTAATAAATAAAATCTTAAAAAAAAAAAGAAAATGAACCACTCTTCTCATAGAAAGAATGAAACAAAGGTTGAAATTTAATAATTGTTCAGGAACCCTAATAAAGGAGAAATTATACAAGATTTTTGATGCCATGGATCCCTGCCTATTGCAATGGGGGTGATGTTTTTTAATGTTCTTCCCATAGCAGACATGTAACCACATGGGGATTAAAAGAAATGAGATAAGTTGCAGAACATGGTGGCTCCCATTATCCAATGGACGTGCCTTGGCACACCACAAGCCCCCCCCCCCATAATTTAGCACATTAACTCACAGACTCACATACTTTCAATTGCCCAATTCCTTTTATTTGCATTAAGTCCTCCTTTCTTACTTGAATCGTATTTGTTCATGAAGTTGCCAAGCTATGTATTTGGGTACATATATGAAATGTCCTGACACAGATCCCATTTCAATGAAGCTACCCTTTTCCTGTTTCAACCACCAGGATCCACTTGATCTTAGCCAAAAGGCCAAGAAGCGATCAACCACCAGGATCCAAATGCAGAAGACGGCACCTGAAGTCCCAATGCTGGGACTGGATGAATAGCATTAGCCTCCTACCCAAAAGTCAGTCTTCCCATGCAGTTATCTTTCCCATGGGTCCTCATCCAAGCCCTCCATCACCGCACCTATTCAGCTTAAAATGTCAGTGTTTGGGGGTATATTTACTTAGCCATCTACTTTCTGGCTCTAGGATTCTGTTTTGTTAGATCCTGTCGTCACCACCAGGCTGGAGGCCAATGTTTGTACTGGGTGGGAGTTGGAGGGAGGCATAAACAGAATCAACCCTCTTGTGCTTTAAAAAATCAGGCTAGAATTATATACATATTTCATGTCAGAAAAATAAAATGTGTCTTGGCGGCAGATGGGAAGCTGGAGCGCGTGGTGGGGGAGTGGAGAATTGGCAGAAGTGCTCCCCTTTTCCTTGGCCCCCCGCCTGACAATCATTCAACCTTTTACTCTTGGAGTCAGCTCCTTCTCCCTCTTCTGAGGCCTTCCAAGTGCTACAACTTCCTTGCCGTCACCTCTAGCATGTTGTCAGAACTCAGAACGGCTTGAAAAGGAAGAGCACTCTCACAAAATGGTGTGCATTCCCTACATCTTGTAAGACTTGTGTTCAAATCACTTGAGTGAACCTCCTCCGCTTTGCTTAGAAGAGAAAGCAAGATGCAGATGGCAAGATCAATTCACAGGAGGATTCAATGATCTAAAGGAGGACATGTTTAGAAATCAAGCACTTCAGGCAGCCCGGGTGGCTCAGTGGTTTAGCGCCTGCCTTTGGCCCAGGGCCTGATCCTGAAGACTTGGGATCGAGTCCCACGTCAGGCTCCCTGCATGGAGTCTGCTTCTCCCTCTGCCTGTGTCTCTGCCTCTGTGTGTGTGTGTGTGTCTGTCATAAATAAATAAATAAAATCTTGAAAGAAAGAAAGAAATCAAGCACTTCACCTGACCTGGAAATCCCATTGCCCAGTTTTATAGAGAACCAAGGGCATCACCTGCTAAAAAGGTTTGCTAATTTTCTCTAAGCCCCATTGCTTCCCTCCTGTCCCAGTGGTTCCGTTTCTCTAATTGCTCGTGCTTTCTAGGACCACCCAGTGTGGCAGTCTCTTCTCAGTGATTATCTGCATGAAATGTGGCCTTTTCCCTTGTCCCTTTCACTAACCAGCAACCAATGCTTCCCACTGTGTTCCCAGGAAGGACCAGTCCGAAGTCCTCAAGCTCCTCTGAAAGTATTCTTCCTCCCACTCCTCAGGCTCTCAGAAATCCTGCGGACCTCTGGTGATGGCTCCTTGTGTTCATGTGACCCCTAGATATTGGTTCTAGGGGGTATAGAATAAATTATTGGACGTACAAGGCTTCTAGGGGACTGCTTTCCTACCCTCCTTGAGAATATCTTCCTCTTTGAGTGTCAGGCCACTAACAAGCTCTCCTCAGCTGTGTGGCTATCATCCATCAGCCTCTATGTTGGTCATTTCTTCATAATTTAGCACCTTTTGTAACCTGATATATCTTACTCTCCACATTAAATCCTAAAATGCAGTGGTGACTTTACCAATCATGATCCTAAAATCTTGCTAATTCGAATGGTTTCAGACTGCTCCCTACCTATACAATTCACTCCAAAGACCACAGCCAGACCCTGACCCCCAACAAAATAGCACCTTTGCAACCCCACTTTCTAGCTTTATTCATACAGTGCAACAATACAGTTTAACAGAGAATGAGATCATCCAAACTCAGGTGGTGTATCCAGATATCAAAATGTAGTTAAGCCCAAGCAAAATATTTTGTTTGGAAAAAATAAAAAGCAGTGGGAAGAACAGAAAAAATTATGAGTGTCAATGGCCTTTCCTCCTGTAAGAAATGCCTACACCCTCTGTATTAGGGAAACAAATTCAGTACTTAACAGCAAATAAATTGGATTCATTCCATTCCTTCTTCAGGAGAAGATAGTATTTCTGCTTAGCCTCCATAGACCTTCAAGAAATACCAATCTGGAATCCTCGTGTATCGTGATTTCTTGGGTTGTTTAGGCCAGTGATTGGCCTAAGTAGCCCGTGCTCTGTGGCCAGCCTACCAAAGGTAAAGCAAAGGTGAAGTGTTCCAACCCACTAAAAATGTGTGTGCACTGTCCCAGACTGCTACACTTTCTTTATGACATGACTAAAATAGGAGGCTGGGAAACTTGCCTTATCTAGAATTGAGTCCCAGATCTTGGCATTGTCCAGAACAATCCAGGAATTCAAGTTACACTAATGTAATCCTCTTTCTTGTGCCAAAAACAACTTTTGGTGGGTCTTCTACATTTACTCTGTAGGGTCACACATTCTCCCCCAAATGTGAGTGTTGATGAACTAGCATCAGCTAATTTCCGAGAACTTTCAGCCCCAAACACTTCTGAATTTGGCTGGGTTTTTTTTGTTGTTGTTATTGAAGGGCTATGCCTCCCTCAGCTCTGTGTTGTCAGCAGAATTAACCAGTCTATATCATCTTTTATAGATTGTGAACAGGGAGGACCCCAAGCCTGACCCCTGTCCGGCCCCAGTAAATCTCACAGCGCACAATTAAAGACACTCCTCTGGACTTTGTTTTTCTACAAGTTCATCATCTCCAGCGTACTCTGGGTCCTTGCAAAACTTCTTTTCATCTGAGGCTCACAGTAGGATTATTTAAAAACATTTGCTAAAGATCCAAATAGGTCGTTACACTTCGTTTTTAAATACTAACCCCATGGAATTGAGTCTCCTAGACAACTTTTTTCACTGAAAGTGTGCAGACTTCACTTGCTCTTTTATTTCAGTTTGAAATCCAATTGTCCAAAGTGGAAAATAATGCAGTCGCCGGCCGTACTTTTTTTTTTTTTTCTTCCGAGGACCATTTGGCTTTGTTGTCACTTGGGTTTAAAAACTTTTAGGAAAACTTGGAAATCTCTTGAGAACTTTGTTTCTTAAAATGGTCTACTTTTAGGGTCCACACACCAGTTTTATTGTCATATTAAAACCAACACCCATCTTATAAAATAGAATGAAAAAAAATTCACATGCATTTTGCAGATAGACTAAGACTTCAGATATTTTCTGTACAGTGCCTACTTCAGCCTCTCACCCCACAAGCTCTCATGTTGCTTGTTGTGTTTTCTCTTCAGGAGGGAATATAGGAGGAATGCTCCACTCAAAGCCTCTCACCAAAAGGTGAGGAAGAACAATGAGACAGGAAGGGCCTTACCAATAATCATGTGCTAGTTGGGGGTCCTTTGGCCTTGATCAGAGCTTTCTCTCTTATTGTAGAAAACAAAACAAGGTGGAAAACATTGGAAAATACAAAGAAAATGATAATGACAACTCATAATCCATGGCCACGGATAACTCGTATTCATGTTTTGGTGAATGTCATTTTCTATTATGAAAAATTTATTTTAGATAATTTGGATCATAATTATATATAATCTGGCATGGCTTTTTTAACCTGTAATAATATAACAGAAGCATTTGCCAACATCAATAAAAACTCTAATGTGTTTTTGATGATTATCTGATGCTTGATTAACAAATATACCATAATTCAACTAATGGTTTTGATTTTATAGAGATTTTGTATTTTAAATAATCTAACAGTGGGTGGTTCAGTGGTTGAGCATCTGCCCCTTCCTAGGGTCTTGGGATCGAGTCCCACATCAGGCTCTCTGTATGGAGCCTGCTTCTCCCTCTGCCTATGTCTCTGCCTTTCTCTCTGTGTGTCTTTCATTAATAAATAAATAAAATCTTTATAAATAAATAAATAAATAAATAAATAAATAAATAAATAAACTAACAGTGAGTATCTTTCAACAAATGTTTTTATGCCCATATTTCATAATTAACTTTTAGAATAAATTCCTAGAGATGTGAATTAAGAGTATGGATATTTTAAGACCCTTGGCTATCATTGAATTTTTTTTTACAGATAGTTTGTATCAACTCACATTTCCTTCAGGAACATATTAAAGCAACTAATTCATTAGTCAGTCATAAGCATTAGTTATTCTAATTTTTTAGAATTTTTATTCTTACAAAATCCAAATGTACAGAAAAGATACAAGAACAGTACCATAAACTCCTGCATGCTTTTTGTCTATATTCACCAAATAGTAATCCTTGTCACATGTGCATGAATGATCACAAACTATTTATTATCACCATTATTATTTTTATTTGCTGAACCATTCAAGGATAAGTTGCAGACCCTATACCCCTAAATGTTTCAATTTTTATCTTCTAAGAAGATACTGTCATATTTTCAAAGTAAGCACTTTTAACATTAAAGAATCATTATTATCCAACATACAGACCTATATTTAAGTTGTCCTAATACTGTCCTTTATAGCACTTGTCTTCTGATCTAGAATCCAAGCCAGGATAATGTATTGTGTTTTCTTGCCAAGTCTCTTTAATCCTTTTAATTTGGAACAGTTTCTCAAGTCTTTAGTTTCATGACATTGACACATTTGAAGAGTACAGACAGGTTGTTTTGTAAATCGTCCCTCCATCCGGGTTTTTGAGTTTCCTTTTAATTAGACTCAGGTTATGCGTTTTTGGCAAGTACGCCTCAAAAACGATATTCTGTTCTGTGGGTTACATGATGTCAGTTTGTCCAGTTTTTGGTGATGTTAACTTTAATCTACCATGTTTCTCAGCTGTAAAGATAGCTCTCCCTTTTGTGATTAAAAAGTAACCTACAGGAAGATACTCTGTAAATATCCTCTGCCTCAACAAACTCTTGCCCATGGGTTCCACCATCCATTTAATATGTGTCTAAAATCATTATTACTATGATTGTTGCAAAACACTGATTTTTCTAACTCTAGAATCCCTTCTGCATTTATTATGTGCCATTTTGCTTTAACAAAAGCTTTTTTCTTACTATTTTGTATGTATGTATGCAGTCAATCAGACATTTGTTCATATATATATATGCTCATATATATGTATTTGCTCATATATAAATACATATGAATATATATACACATATTTAAATATGTATTTATTTATTTGAGAGAGATACTGCAAACAGGAGGAGGGGCAGAAGGAGAGAGAGAATACTGAGCAAACTCCCTGCTTCCCAGGGCAGGGCTTCATCCCAGGACCTGAGATTATGACCTGAGCTGAAACCAAGAGCCAGATGCTTAACCCATTGAGCCACCCACGGGCTCCTCATTTATATTTTTTAATAGTAGAACGGATACATGGATTTCTTCTATGTTCACTATGTTATAATCCACTACAGTTATTATTCATTTTGATACTGAAACTGTCCCTGATTTGGCTAATGGAAGCCCTTGTTTCTAAGTTTTTTGGACATATCCCCATCATTTTATCAGCACTTTCTTAGATCCTGGTTCCCCAACACCCCTCTACACACACACATACACACACACACACGCACACACACAAAACCACATTGCAGGTTTGCTCTCATTTTGGAATTGGCCATTTATCCAAGGGCCCCTGATTTCTTTTAGTGGAAAATAGAATTAAATTTTTTATTGCAAAATACTTTGGTTTTAATTTATAAGAATTGATCATTAGTAAAATGAAATGTTTTTCAAGTATTTATCCCTTGCTTTCAGTTCCTCTTTTGTCACTGTCTTTTTAAGTTGCATAGTGTTTTCTTTAGAATATCTATAATACACACTCAAGAATGACTTGGATTCTAACATTTAGATGAAACCATTTGTTTCTGAGGGTAAACTAAATTTGTAATTTCATTGTTCTAAATGGTTAAATCCCCCAAAAGGCTCTTCATAAAACTCTTGTAAGCATGTTACAGAACACAGTCACATTTTAGAACACCATCCCTATAGTCAAATTCAGAACTTCAGTCTATGGGAGCTGAAACCATTCTCCGGTGCTTTCTACATTACAGTGACCAGAGCCAAGATTTCCTAGGTGGTGGGGTATGTGAAATCTGTGAAGGCAGCAGTGGAGCTTGGGGAGAGGAAAAGCTAAGTTTGAGGACAAAGGAATCTATGGCAGTGAAAGAATGTATGTATAAAAGGGAAAAGGAAGGGTTATTCAAGAAGCAGTTGCATAGAGAAAGGAAGGGCTCTCAAGTAACTGTAGTTAAAAGAGAAATCATAAACCAGAGTGGAAATTTATAAAGAACTTTACTTTTATGAAGAACTACCATAAGTTTGAAACATCCTATATACACAACTGGAGAGGAGAGACTATCCCTCTGTTTATTATAAGATAAGCATACATATCTAAATTACACAGTGACCCCTCTTCAAATGAAATTATAGTGAAAAATTAAATAGCAGGTTCTATCTGAGAGCATGTATATTAATCATAAATTCACATATTGAACCGGATGCTTCATTTCTCAAATGTTCTGGGTGTTGGACATTCTCTCATCACACAAACATTGATGGCCTTCCTGAGATGCAGAAGTAGGAAAACCTCACCATGCCTCAGTCACCTTGTCCTGGGCTCTCTACTCCATTGGCTCGTCAGTGGCTATAGAACCTGCAAACTCTTGACTTTTCTTTTCCTATGAGCTTACAGAATTTCCTTGTCCATTTAGGCAAATCTCAACCAGAGATACACCCACCATCCAAATACTCACTAAGGTTTTCAGAAGGGAAGGACATGAATTGATTTTGCTCTCTGTTGCTTTTCCTTTTGCAACTGGATTCATTTCCTGTTGCTCACTGGATCCCCCATGGTCTTTTTTTCTCAAGTCCTCACAGCCTCATCTGTACTACATTCCCATGTTCTCATCTCCTTTAAAAAACATGATAACACTAATTTCTCTTTGTTGATAATGCTACTGTTTCAGAAAATTTGGAAACTCAACAAATAAATAAATAAGGAAATAGATAGAAGCTACCTATAATTCTAGTATCCAGAATTAACCATCGCGTACCTTTCATTGTGTATGCTTCCATTCATTCTCTCTCATTCATCTGTCTTCTCTACATGCCTTTAAATAATTATGCCTCTCTCTATTTCACTATCTGTATGTATATATATGTACAAAGAGAGACAAAAGACAAGGAGCTAGTCTCTTCACAGTGCGTGTGTGTATGCACATACACAGGAGCGAGAATTAAACTTCTTTCTTTGTTGAGCCACTGAAATTCCAGGTTTATTGGTAACAATAGTTAGAGATACCCTAACTAATGCAGTTATTCAAGATAAGGTACCTGACAGACAGGTGCATGCAACTGAAAATAGATGAATGGAGGGTAGAGAAGAAAACCATAAAATGTAATTAAAGAAGGGCCATGGACACATCTGTAATAAGTAGGTAACCCTTCTTTGTGTACTTCAGATCTAAATATATTTTTTATTTAAATTCAAGTTAGTTAACATATAGTGTATAATTGGTTTCAGGGTAGAGTTTAGTGATTCATCAGTTGCATATAATATCCAGCGCTCATTACATCGAGTGCCCTCCTTAATGCCCATCATCCACTTACCCCATTCCCCTACTCACTTCCCTTCCAGCAACCCTCAGTTTGTTCTCTATAGTTAAGGGTCTCTTACGGTTTGTCTCTCTCTGTGTTTTTATCTTATTTTTTTATTTTTCCTTCCCTTTCTATGTTCATCTGTTTTGTTTCTCAAATTCCACAGATGAGAGAAATCATCAAAAGCTTTTGCACAGCAAAGGAAACAATCAACAAAACTAAAAGTCAACTTATAAAAGGGGAAAAGATATTTGCAAATGACATATCAGATAAAGGACTAGTATCCAAAATCTAAAGAACTTATCAAACTCAATACTCAAAAAATAAAGATCTAAATATGTTTTAAATAATTAATCAAGGATTGAAAAATCAAAGTCCATCTGCCAATCAGTCTTCATGTATTCTTTCAAAAATTATTTGTTAATTGCCCACCGAGTATTAGACCATAGGATAGGCACCAGAGATAACCAGGGTTTAAGAGGTAGTCCCTCTCATGGTGCTTATAAACTGTCAGGAGAAGAACTAGCTTCTTTACAAGTCTGTCAGGGAAAATAACTGGGGAGAAGGAAGAATTAAATGAAGAACTTGATTAGTCTCACATTTCATTAAAGTCTACTCTGGTTGTTTTTCTCTTCCCCTGAAAAACTCTAAGATTTAAAAATGCATTGGTCTTAAACTTTTGCTATCTTTTTTACTTTCAGCTTCTAAGAAAATTCTAAAACTGATCAAAGCTATCAAAAAACTAGAGAAAAAAAAAATCAAAGAGCGCAGATAAAACAGTGATCAGAAAATCCACACCATTGTTTGACCTATCTTGACTAATTGCATCTAACTAGAAAAGATTCTTTAGAACTTGGAGAAATTGGAATTTTAATCTCAGAAGCTTCAGGTCATTTAGTGTTTGCCTCCCTGAGCCACTGAGTGAGGATCTCACCTAAGGGTGTTCACCATCTCATGAGAGACAGGACTAAAGATAGATGTTTTCTGTGTCACAGAGGGTTTCAGATCTGGGCTACCTCCCTGAACAAGAGGAGCCATGTAAACCATGGGACTCTGAAGAAAGAGTAGCAATTTACTCATAATCCTTCCTTTCCTGAGAATTTCTCTTCCCTTTTCTGGATGGTGGAAATGACCATTCTGCATGAATTGAAGCCTGTGGAAACAGAAACCCTGTTTTTGCTACTCCAAAATGGGACATATGAGACACCTCCCTGACCATGTCATTACCGAGAAAACCTGATCCTGATGTCACTTTGTGCAGTTTAGACCTCGTATCCCTGGAATCTCATGCCACAAATGAGAACTTCCCAACTATATCTTTGTCTTAATATTCAATTTTCATCTGTGTTGGAAAGTCAATGAAGAAAACATTCAGAAAATAATTATGTACATCCATCAAGTCTACAAAACATTTAAATGGCCATATCTTCAAAGGGAAAGTGATATTTTAGATAGAGGGATAAAATTTTGGTAATGTTAGATGTTACCCTCCTGGAAATAGGGGACCAGGAATGTGGAATCCTGCCTCAACCTCATAGCTCCTTCTCATAAAGTTCCCAAAGGAATTACTTTTAAAAAGGGACTACAGCAAATGGGAAATTAAAGTACACTTTATTATTAGCTTGGCCAATGCCAAATAAACAAATGTAGAACTTTCTGGTAATGTGTCTAGGGCACATGGCATACTCTCAGATCCTGATCCAGATCCCCAAACTCTAAACCGAGCACCTTATCTTGGAATCTTGACATCTTTGGGCTGCTCACATGGAAGAGGAACAGAAGTAATAAATGAGGAAAGTACGGCACGGAAAAAGAGATAAAATTAACGTGGAGGAATTTCAGAGACAGAATCTTTTATTAAACAAAACAAAAAAAAGTGAAAAATATTCTGGCATAAAAAAACAGCTCTATCATAAAAAATAATCTCTCATCATCAGGGAGATAGGTATCCTGGATCTAATCCCTAAGTGACAGACATGGAGGGATTGTGGGTTCCAACATGGACCCTGAGAATAAAAAAGAAGAGCTCATTGGTGTCAGGTGCTCTCGTTGATCTGGCTATTTGACTGCAGGAGAAAGGAAATTGTATCATAGAATGAACTGCCTGCTAATGAACATGACTAAACAGTAGCAGAGTGTCTGGCCCATTCGTTTAGGACCTTATTCTCTGAGAAAGAAGTAAGAAACGGAACAAGAGGATGAAGAGACTGCTGTTCCTGCCCCCCAAAAGTCAGGCATTAGTCAGGAGAAAAGGAAAGAAAGGCCATTATTAATTTTAGATTGTAGTTTTGTTCTCAGGGTCAATACCGCCATTGAGAGTCTCCAAGACTTTGCAGGGAGATTTATGTAGGAATTCCTGCAAACATCACAGTTATCTACTGCATTAGATGTTCCAAACCTCACTGTATAGATCAGGAAAATATGCCTCCAAAATGTTATTTTGACCAAGATCTCATAGCTATTAAGTGTGGTCTTGGGTTATCTGAATCCATAGCCTATGCTATTTGTCATTTTTTTAATCTGAGTTTATTATACCAGAATTGCATTATTAATTAGAAGAGGTTTTGAAAATAACTTGATTTTTTTTTTCTTACTAGTCATGACAGTTTGGCTTTTATGGAGATATTCAGAGTAGATACTGAGTTATATTTCCTGTTCACAAGTGACACAAAGCAGGCATTGTTCACAATGCCCTTTGCAGCATTCTCTAAAAGACATCGTGATACTGTCAAGAAAAGAAGTTTCTTACTACAGAACTTCTTCTACATCTTTCCAAAGAAAACATTCTTTCTTATAAGTAGACATAATCACCTTATTCATATGCTTACTCATCTCAAGCAGGTACCTGAGTTCAAACAATTATTTAATGGAAACAATTGTAAGAATATGTACATATATTTTGCATTAAATACATATTTACTTCCCATGAGGGATGTATGACTGACCTCATTAACAAGTTCCAGAAAAATTAGGATTTCCTGATTTATGCATAAATGTATATGAATGTGTTTTCTAGTTTTTGCATTATTTCACCCTCTAACTATTCATATATGTGTGTAAGTGTACATATATGCATCCACATTCACACAGTACACACTCTATAGATATTATGGTTATTATTATTAAGAAACAGGTAGACATCTGGTTTCTGTTTGGGATATAAAGAACTGGAAGGATAGTTATTCCCACCCTACAACAACAGGAAAAGCTAAACTACAAGTTCACAACTTTTCTTGACTGCGTCAAAGAGTCAGAGTTGCAGGAAAAGATGGGACAGGACCCACGGCTTACCTGGGACAGATGCAGTCAGACACCAGTTAGGAAATGTCATCTATAGACTCAAGAGATTGATGGCTGCCAGGTGTGAGCAGGCGAGAGAGTGTGGACCTCTGTAGGTATACAGATATAAGAGGAGTTTGTACCTCCTTCTCCACAGACCCCACTGGGCACTAGCAAAAATGTTTGGTCAGTGTCTTGAGAAAGCGTCCTTTGTGGTGTAGGCATGGACCTTTCATTCTTCTCCCTGACAAAGTAAGGCAATCCTTAATCTGCTGGAGAAGGAGGATACTGGTGAAAATCTATTGCATCGAGGCAAAAGAAACAGGAAGAAAACCTCAGTTTGGGGGGCAGGTGCAGGAATCCTTTCAGGGTCCAGAAGTACAGCTGAGGGAGGAGCAGGAGCACTGAGATATAAAGTATGACTAAAGCAACCGGAAGCCCATGGTGTGCTGAGAGGAACCGCAGCAACAATAGAACCTAAGACCTACTGGGACTCTTGACCAGATCAACTCAACCACCCCCCCCCCCATTAAAAACATAGCAGAAAGAAATGTATATTCATTCCTATGCATAACAAATGATTTATCTCAGTCTCTGTTCTACACAAAATGGTTAGCTTTAAACAAAACTTTACAAAGTATTTGAAAACGTAAGGAAAAATGATATAATGCCAAGAAATAAATCAATCAATAGAAAGAGATTCAGATATGACACAGATGTTGGGTCTATCTGAAAGGGAATTCAAGAAATAGCCAGAGGTCACTGTTGATTATTTCCCAGCTGCCAGGCTGTGATGTTTCTATGGGATATTGCAGTTTACAAAGCTAATAAAGTCCCAACTGGACTAAGACATCCTTTACCCAATAAAGGTGGTTCCTAAAGATTCTGTAATGACTTTTCTAAGAACACCATTATCATTCGTTTCATATATATTTACTCTCTGTTCATTATATATGGGACCCAAGCCTCTTCTTAATGACGGGTACTATTCTCTTAAAATGAACAAAATTACATGTTAGACATCACCACTCCAGATTCTTTGGGACCTTAGGATTGTATCAGGTTGTGTCATAGATTTTCTTGGCTTCCCAGCATCATGTGATGGCTTTTCTTGGCTATCTGCTTTTGCATCTTAGTTCCACATAGGTGTGTGCATTAGAACATACCCTTACCATAGCATCATCTGCAAACTTACAGGTATGCAGCTGGAGCCACAGATGTCTCCCAATGAAACAGCTCCCTTATTTGGGACCAACAGGAGTTGAAGACCATCAATGTCCTCTGATATTTAATTTGGCCTAGAGCTTAGTTGCTGAGTTATCATCTATTCCTCTCTTATACTTCTGTTTAAGCATAGATTTGTATCATTCATTCTTTGAGTTAACCAATCTCCAGGACAATAAATGAATGAATGAATGCCTGTGTCATCAAATGAGCGAGTAGTATCTTGCCAAAATCCGGTATTGTCAGGGACTGTTCCATGCATTTTCCATGAATTATGCGTTTCTCACAATAATGCTATAAGTATTATTACACTCATTTTACATTTGAGAAAATTGGACATGAAAGGTTTGAATAGCATTGCGCAAGGATTTATACTTAATGACAGGGCTGGCTTTTTAATAACCTGTCCAAGTTAATGTCCAGCAGGCAACACATGAGTTTATACTGATTTTCAACAAATCTCCAAGGAAAGACATTTCTTATTGGGATGACATCTGTGTGTGGTCATCTTACTCTTTTTAGCTTTTCTCTTGTGCTTTGAGTGGACTGAACTGGATCATAAGAGAATGAAAGGAGTACAAAATCTCATGAGAGACTGAGAAAGGCCAATGGGGATGAGTCTTTATAGAATCACAACTTTACAACCCATGAAATAAAACAGTGGAGAGAAACCCTTCCTCCTTTACATTCCCATTGGTACATTTCTTATGATACTTATGTCATTCTGTTCTATAATATTTTCATCTTGTTAATTCAGAAAACACTATTTGTCTTCCCCTTTCCTGTCAGGTGCTGGGCTCCTGTATCTTTACCCACCACGTATCATATTCCCTAATGCTTTCCTTTATTTCCTCTGGTTTTCCTTCTGCCACCTGAACATAAGTTCCACAAGAGCAGAAAGTTTGTCTATATTATTCATTGCTCTCATCATCCAATAGTTACCTGCTGAATGACTGCATCCTGTCTAACCTGTGGTCAAGTATTCTTATTGCAATGTCTATTCCATTGAGGTCAGACAACTGCTTGTGAGTAGGGTACAAGATTACCCTGAAACAGGACTGAGGGAGGGCTCCTGCTTCTGTACAGAGAAGGATATTGGGATATCTTCTGTACAGAGCCAGAGACAGGTTTGGGTTAGTCTTAAGTGTGGGGGTGAAGGAGGCCCATCAGGCCCAGGTTTGGGTTTGGACATAGACATAATTTGGGGGTTCCCCTCTGGCCTTTGATAAAGTCTTGTTAAAGTCGTAGCTATCAACTGAGCTGTGAGTATCGCAAAGAGCAATATTCGCTCTCTCAGCTTAGAGTAGAAGGGGATTTTAGGATAGAAGTGCACAAAGACCACAGTGCCAGCAGAGCTATGATCTCACATGGAGGCTATTATCAGGAAAGACCCTAAGAACATGCCAGCAAAACAGAAGGGTCAAAGCAGAAAAAGGAAAATTGATTGTTTAAGATAAAGAGAAAGTCTGAGGTTTTTGGAGACAACTAGTAAGCTTTAGGGGGGAAAAATGAATACTCATTCCCTTTTTTTTTTTTTTTTTGGAAGCAAATGCTTTCAAAGTCCATGTCATATTATTTCCTTAGATAAGTACATTAAATGCATATTTCCTCAGTCAAGAAAGAACTTATTTTAATTCCTGATAAAGCACTTGGATTCTACAGTTCTCTTTGATCTCAAAACCATTTGTTTTGTTATCATAGAATCCATTTTCATCTTTAAAATACTGAATATCAAAAAAAATTTAAAAAATAAAATAAAATACTGAATATCCATGTACTGGTCTGATATAGGCCTGGCCTGGACAATCATCTTGTGAAGCTCAAAACATTCTGGAGCACCACTCCTCTGGGCTGTTTCATCAATATTTCCCATCTATCTTCATTCTCTCCCCACAGTCAAGCAATCTACACTTACTGCCCTTGTCTCTACCTGTCCCCTGGCTGTTTCAAAGACAATTCTGCAATCTGGTGCTGCATTTGTTCTCTGGGGCTGCTGTATTAAATAGTACAAACTGGATGGCTTAAACAACAGATATTTATTTTCTCCCAGTTCTGGAGGCTACAAATTTGAGATCAAGGTGTCATCAGGTTTGGTTCTTTCTGAAGGTCATATGGAGAATCTGTTCCATGCCTTTTTTCCCACCTCTGGTGGCTGCTGGAAATTTTTGTTCTTCCTTGGCATCACCCTAATCTCTGCATTCATGTTCACATGACACTCTCCTCATGTACCTAAGTCTGTATCCAAATTTTCCCTTCTTAGGACACAGTCATATTGGATTAGGGCCCACCCAGCCTAATGACCTCATCTGGATCATCTGTAAAGACTCTTTCCAAATACAGTCACATCTATAGGTACTGGAGATTAGGGCAAAAAATCTTTTGGAGGGATAAGATTCAATCCATAACAGGTAGGGTGAGGGGAGAGAAAGAGTTGGAGAGAAAGCAATGCCTGAAGGCACTTCTCCCCCTTTCTACCACCCTCATATGGTTTCCTAAGTTAATTTCCCAGACTAGTGGTTGTGTCTGAGACTTTCTCTTTCCTTCTCAAACTCTACCTCTCCTATTTCAAAATCCAGAATTTTGACCCTATTGATAAAGCATTCCAGATAATTAGTTTGATTTTCCTCTGAAAAAGAAATCAATTTTTCTCCCAATAAAGCTCCCATTATTAAAAATTCTGGGTGATTTGTCTCTTTCAAAAAAAAATTCAAAGAAAGTGTTAAAGCACAGATGAAATAATGAGATGAGAAGTTATTTTGTTTTTCATGTTGTTGCATTGTTTTTCCTTTTACTAATTAATTATTCCTATCTCTAAAAAATTTACAATTAATTTTCCTATTCCCCTTCAGCCACCATCCCTGCAAATCATGTTCTAGCCACACAGAGCTTCTAAGCAATTCTTGAACCAGGACATACTGGTTGATTGTCTTTTCCTCTGTCTGGAGTAACATAGCCTCACTTGTGTATCTGGAAAACTCCTGTCAACCTCCAACATCTGGATTAAGTGCCATCTTCCTAAACTTTAATGGGGATTTGAATTCTACCTATTTTTCCCCCTCTCAAAGATTTATACAAGCTTCTATCATCGTAGAAGCAACTGGCCATTTTTTATTGTGGTTTGTTGACAATGCAATCCTTCCTAATTACCTCATAACTTTGCTAGTATGGACTGTCACTTTCCATTGTATCTGGACCCTCACAGGCATATGATAAATGTTTCAGGGACACATAGAAAGAAGGGATATACAAGTCACAGAAGACCTCTTTCCAGGTCTTCACAGGCCTTTTGTGTAAGGACAGACTGTACTCATTCTCTGCAACATGCCACACTGATACAGCGTCTTGCTAAGAGTTTGCACTAGAACAGAAGAAGACACTGCAGTTCAGTAAAATAAACATAGAAGGCTCACAAGAGCTCATTTTGTTTTTTATGGGTGTATATTCAGAGAGAAGTTTGGGGAAAAACTGTTGAGAACACTAACCTCAAAAGACATAGGTCTTTCATTCACATGAACAAAACATGAACATGTTCACAAGCTCTAAGCTGCAATTCCAAAGTCAATACCCAAGTAAAATTACCTTAGACAAGAAAAGCAACAAGAAAAGCTGAGATTCTAGCTCATTTATGCATTTGGCTTTCTACTATAATAATAATAATACTATTGCTTGTCGTGTGACAAAAGCGTAGTATGCCTCAGTTGATCCACAATCAGGGTCTTGAAGGGGAATACGAGTCAGTGGCTCCCATTCACTGAGCAGAGATGCACCCAGAATGACCATGTGAGAGCTTCATGCTTTCACCATTCCCAGTCCGGGTGGCTGCTACTTCTTGCCTCAAACATTGAGGCCTAAACAATCAGCAACTTCTACCAATAAACTCCTTCACATTCTAAATGTAGCATCTGAAGCTCCATAAACAGGAGTGAACTAGTAGCAGTCTGCAGTTGTCATCATTGACAGCTTATGATTTATCTTAAACTCTCCCTCGCCATTTGGCCACGACTTTAAGTAAACACTTTCCGTCTTCCTCATGTTCTCGTTACTGCCACCTCCCACTAATAAGAGAGACTGCCAAGAAAAGCATCCAGACAGTTCATTTACCTCCCAAACTTGCCTGAAAGTAGCCGCCCCAGTTTAGACAAGGGGCAAAGCAACTACTGCACATTTTCAACAGATGGAACAATACTTCCCAAATTATTTACATTAACGTTATTTGCTCTCAGGATGTGAGTAACGAATGGGTAGTTGAATGAAATATTATGGTGCAGACTGAAGACACCAGCCGTTCAGGCAGGCCATTTATGGTGATAGATGGAGATGGGCCGTTTTGCTTTCTAAGAAGCTGAGGAAGTACGGGCAGTCTGTCTTTGCTAAGTTCTTGGCATTGTCTTGTTCTGTCGGGTAGCTGGAAGCTTGGTCCAAATTCACAGGGAGGTTCCTCACTTAAGGCATGATGGCCAGAGGACCCCAAGATTGTGTTCTCACCCATCAGCCAGTGAAGGAGATTGGTCAAGAATGTTGACTTTTGCACAATGTAGCTGGCCATAGAAAAGTAGGTATTCCCTGGATTTTCTGTGAGTGTCATGAAGCCATCTCTTGTAGAAGCTGAGAGACCTTCCCTTACCAAATTTATGGAGCCCACTTGTGGTTCAGCATTCCTGAAATTTTTAATGGCCTGCCCACATCAAATCCAAAGTGGTATTAGATATGATAGAACAAGCCATAATGTGGACTGTATACCTGATTATATTCCTTTTATGTCTTATAAACCAAACCAGGAGTAGAGTAGGATGGTCACTGGCAAATGACTGGCTACAGGATGGGAAAAGAGTGAGCAGAGTCCTACTGTTTCTTCAGGTGCCCATTCTCTAAACACATACCGTAAGGCTTATATCAGGTGAATTAGTAATATTTGGAAGGATGCTGAAGTGAGCCCTCTCAGTGTAGAGTCAGTTTCATGGCAGGAGTTTCCAAGTTCCATCTGGGGACTCACATAACAATTCCCCATGTATGGGGATCCCTGGGTGGCGCAGCGGTTTGGCGCCTGCCTTTGGCCCAGGGCGTGATCCTGGAGACCCGGGATCGAATCCCACATCGGGCTCCCGGTGCATGGAGCCTGTTTCTCCCTCGGCCTATGTCTCTGCCTCTCTCTCTCTCTCTCTCTGTGACTATCATAAATAAAAAAAAAAATTAAAAATTGAAAAAAAAAACAAAACAAAAACAATTCCCCATGTACAATGTCTTAAACGATCATATATTTATTAACTATTTATTGAGTACATTCAAGAGCCAAGGCTCTGTTTCTGGTCCCATGGGGGATATCTAGAAAAATGCTTTTTTAAGAAGCTCCCTCTGCAGTGGAGAAATAAAAGAACACCACAATACTAAGTGGTAGACATAGAGGGGGACATTTTCTTGAGGTGGCAGCTGAACTACATAGGCACTACCCATCCTTGATGTTTGTCAGAGGACAACAGAGGTTACACTGCAGTGGGAGTTGGGTTGTTCCATTATCATATCCACCATTACTGGGTGGTATATTATATGGAGAGATGAGCCAACACAAGCTGTCTAAGCTAAATTGTTAAGAAGTCTACTCTTACACTGTTGGTGGAAATGGAAACTTGTGTGGCTACTCTGGAAAACAGTATGGAGGTTCTTCAAAAAGTTAAAAATAGAACTACCCTATGACCCAGCAATTGCACTATTAGGTATTTATCCAAAGGATACAAAAATAATGATTCAAAGGGGCACATGCACCTCAGTATTTATAGCAGCAATGTCCACAGTAGCCAAAATATGGAAAGAATCCAGATGTCTGTCAACAGATGAATGGATAAAGATGTGGCATATATATATATATATATATATATATATATATATATATATATATATATATATATATAATGGAATATTAGCCATCAAAATGAATGAAATTATAGTGAAAGGGATTATAGGGGAAAGGAGAGAAAATGAGTGGGAAATATCAGAGAGGGAGACAGAATATGAGAGACTCCTAACTCTGGGAAACGAACAGGGGTAGTGGAAGGGGAGGTGGACGGGGGACAGGGCGAATGGGTGATGGACACTGAGGGGGGCACTTGATGGGATGACCACTGGGTGTTATACTATATGTTGGCAAATTGAACTCCAATAAAAAATATACAAAAACAAAATGAGTGAAATTTTTGCCATTTGCAATGACATGGATGGAACTAGAGGGTATTATGCTAAGGAAAATAAATCAGTCAGAGAAAGATAAATATCATAAGATTTCACTCATATGTGGAATTTTAAAAACAAAACAGATGAACAGAGGGGAAAGGAAGGAAAAATAAAATAAGATGAGAACAGAGAGGGAGGCAAACCATAAGAGACTCTAAATAGGAAAAAAACTGAGAGTTGCTAGAGGGGAGGTTTGAGGGGGGGCTGGGGTAACTGGATGATAGGCATTGAGAAGGGCACTTGATATAGTGAGTACTAGATGTTGTATGTAACTGATCAAATCACCAAATTTTACCTCTGAAACTAATAATACACTATATGGTAACTAAATTTAAATTTATAAAAACAACACAAGTCTACAGAGCATCTTAGAACGTGGTAAGAGGCTCTAAGCCCCTTCTCTGAATTGGTCATCTGAGTATTATCTGATGTTTTATTCTCTCTCTTTTTATCTCTTCTCCCCTGCACATCCTCTTCCTTTCTCCCTCTCTTCCTCCTTCAAGGAGTCCTCACAAATATCTCATTCTTTCCTCTAAATTCCTGTTAAATCCTCAGACTCAGTCTCTAAATCCTGAGTTTCTCATTCACAGTTGAGTTCATCCCTCTTAAATGGTATTTCCCCCTTCCCAGAGCAGTGAGGTCTGGCCTGAATGGAATGATTCCCTCTCCTCTGCTCCTCTGACCCTTGGTCTAAGCAGCAGGATCAGACACCAGCAGTCATCACCACATGGAAGGGAGGGGACTCTAGAGTGGGCCATGGCGACCATATGCTGGACTGCCAATCTTCAGGAGTCTGGATGGTTCTAGGGGAGAAAATCCAAGAAGTGGCATTTTACCCTATCATTCTGACACATGTTTAAAATATATTAATTTTGATATCGTAAAAGGAAGACACGAAGTTTCTGTAGATACAGAAAGTAGGAAAATATGTAAAGAAGGTGGCAAACTCTGGCTCGGTGGATTTCACCACCCCTTTGCTTCAAATGGCACTTGTGTCTTAGAATTTGGCCAGGGTGGGGAGATTCATTCAGCCTCCTCGGAGAAATTGTGTGAGAGTGTGTGTGTGCATGGGATGTACTGGGAAATTTATGTTTGCATAGCCTTAGGGAAGGAAGGCAGTTGCTCCTTAACAGCAGGCATAATGATACCCCCAGGATCTTGAATTTTCACAGGATAGCAGGGTTATTCAAGGAGTCAAGAGGAGATCACCAAGTTTTGTTTTGTTTTGTTTTGTTTTTTTCCTAAGTAGTTCTGGAACCAGGCTTATAATCCATAAGCACCAGTGGCTCTGCAGAGGATTCTTTGGGGGTTTGGCAGGGTCTTTTAAGTGCTGTGACCCCAACTAATGGTCTTTTTCTGAGGCCCATCCCCTCCCCTAGGTAGGTCTGATATTAGGACTGGAGAGGGCTCTTTACATTGATTCTGAGCTGACCTCAGAATGGGCCTCTCCTGCCCCCATCTCATCCTGTCCAGACTGATGTCTCCAGCTACCAAACCACAGTGACCATATCCATGCCTTGGTCTAGGCCCTGCATGAACACTCCTGGGCAGCAGGCTTGGCTCTCATAAGAAAGTGTGTGGTCCAGGCTGACTACATACTCCCTGAGTTTAAGGGCAGGTTCTTTTCAGTGTCCTAAATAGCCCACAGCATGAGGCTTTGCACATGGGAAGAGGTTTTTTAAACCCTTAGGGATTGCTGCACTTTGACCAATCAAATTCTACAACCAGGTCAATTATGTTTTCATTTTCTAGGAGAAACACACTCAGGCACACAAGCCAACAACACATGTAGGCATGAACACAGACACACACGTAAAATGTCCGGAACAGAGACAGTCAGGGGGAAAGCCCATGACAGGAGCAGATCACACTTAGATGCAGGAACCCAGGGGAAGATGCCTCCTGGAGCTGAGCACACCCAGCACCTCACCCCCACTGACATCATTGCCATCACTCAGAACTCCTGGCTCTGCACTTTGGTGTCGATTCCTTTGGGCTGAAACCAGTGGGGTCTGGCCTGGCCAGGCTGAGCTGAGCTGGACAGGAGTCAGGGCAGGGCAGGCCCAGCCAGGGCAAAGCCACAGATGGGTTCAGGTGTCAGTCTCCACCCGATCGGGAACTCCCTGAGTCCAGAGTGACTCAGGCCCTGCTCTACTCGGGTTACACCAGCTTAACTGCCCTGAAATGGCCTTGCACCCCCGCTGACCACACCAGCCCTCCCTAGCTCCTCACCAGCCAGATGTGTGGTATACATTTCAGCCTCAACCCAAACACACCAGCCTGGCCCCACCAGAAGGAGCAAGAATCTGCTTTTCCCTCAGGGCTTCAGAGAAGGGGTTTCCATGTTCCTCTTGACCAGAGGATCCTGGGAAGGTACCTCAAGGTTCTCTCAGGCCTAACCCTGTGGGCTGGGCTCCTTGCGCTTAACTTCCTGGAAACAGGGGCTGCTGGCTCCTGAATTGGTGCTCAGGGCACAACTGTGGGCAATGGTTTCTCTAGTGCTCTTTGTCTCCTCAGCAAACAGATTGGCTCTCACCTTTTTAAATCCTGGTATCATCCTCAGGCACCCATGTCTTGGCTCAGACTGGATGTTCATTGATGGTATGAGCTGTCTTTGGGTACTTAGAGGCCACTTGCCCTGTGACTGGCTGTGTGCTGGAGGCTGGCAGCAAGAGAAGAGTCAATCTGGGCCTTATTCCTGGGATTAAGGTCAGTTTGACAAATGTAGGAGTGGGAATAGCAAGATGGCCAAAATAAGAAAGGCCTGGGCTTCACACAGACTACGGGTCAGCCCATTTCTGCCTCTAACTAGACGCATGACTTTGGGAAGTTACCCTAAGGTGCCTTAAGCCCATTTTTTTTTCCCAGCTATAAAATGGAAAAGTCTATTTAACACAGAATTATTTAGATTCTATATATGATAACAATAATGATAATGACAAAAGCAGTTGTTACTTTTGGAGTGCTCACAACTTAAAGGAACTGAACCAAACTTGAATTTCATTTAGTCCTTACAACTACCTTCTTATATCTATCCTTTCTATAGCTAAATTATAAAATTTGCCAATAAAATGTGGGAAGATAAAGATAAAACCCCTGCAAGGTATTTAAATTTTAACAGAGGCACTTGAACATGAAAATACTTATAAATCTGAAAGAATGAATCTCAAATGGTAGTATTTTACACAACACAGCAGGAAGCAGGGAAGACAGTTTTTGATAAGAGATCTCGTTAGTTATCCTTATTTATACCACAGAGGCAAACATTTCACCCTAACACTTTTCTTTAACTTTGGCCAAGATCAACGGATTAAATAATGTGATAGTTAATTTTATACATCAACTTCGTTGGAACCATGGTGCCCAAACATTTCATCAAATATCATTCCTAATGTTTCTGTAAGGGTGGTTTTTGGATGAGATTGATATTAAATTGGCAGGCTTTGAATAAAGCAGATTGCCCTCCATAAGGTGGATGGGCCTTACCCAATCTATTGAAGGCCTGAATAGAACAAAGGCTGATTTCCCCTGAGCAAGAAGGAACACTGCCAGCAGATGGCCTTGGAACATGAATTGCAACATAGGCTCTTCTCTGAGTTTCCAGCTTAATGATCCACCCTGCAGATTTTGGACTTGTTAGCCTCCATAGTCACATGACTCAGTTCCTTAAAATAAATCTGTTCTCTCTATCTCTCTCTCTTTCTCTCTCTATTTGTATCTGTTGGTTCTGTTTCTCTGAGAAAATTGATGGACGCAGACAAGGAGGTTGATACCAGCTCTGGCCCTGAGAGAACTCCAGAGTGAATGGGAAGCATTTCGGGGTCCTAGACCAGGATAAGTTTCTGCAGATCAGTTTGAGGGAGAAAAGCCATTCTTATGGGCCTCGGATTGAATGCTATTAGAAGTCTCAGGACCTAGGGATGCCTGGGTGGCTCAGTGGTTGAGCATCTGTCTTCGGCTCAGGTCGTGTTCCTGGGGTTCTGGGATCAAGTCCTGCATTGGGCTCCCTGTGAGGAGCCTGCTTCTCCCTTTGCCTATCTCTCTCTCTCTCTCTCTCTCTCTGTGTGTGTGTGTGTGTGTGTGTGTGTGTGTCTCATGAATAAATAAATAAAATCTTTAAAACAAAAAAAGAAGTCTCAGGACCTGAAGGTGGCTAATCCCAGCCTGTGAGTAGTAGCTTCACAGGGATTTTGTCACGAAAAGGGGGAGCAGGGGACTCCAGTCAACATTTTATTGTTCTTCACTTCTTAAGGCTCACATCCCTCTATGAATCCCTCAAACACAGGTTCATTGGTATTCAATCCCTTACCGCTCTTCTATGCCCATCTGTTCAGGGTTACAGCTTTCCACCTTATCCAGCAAGCTACTCTTATCTCCCTACTTCCTTCTGGTCACCTCAGAAAGCACTAACAGACTATCTGTTTAATATTGCCTGGTTACACCAAGCTTCCTCCCAGGGAAGAAGAAGGAGCACTAGATATGTGGTCAGACGACCTTGCCCTGACCTAGTGGTCACTTACTACCTCCATAATATAGGACAAAGCACATGGATTTTTATTCAGAAAATCAGGAAAGTCTTCCCCAGAGATATGACATTTAAGCTAATACCTTACACTAACCATGATAAAGGTTAGTAAAAAGTATTCTGTATTAATAAACAATAGTATATGGGAAGCCAGAGGGAAAAGGTACGGTTGACAGAAACTGACCATGATGAGAGTGGGAGACGGAAAGGTCAAAGGACATGTCCAGGATGATTCCTGGACTTCAGGCTTTTGAAAAAGTTGGATCATGGAGAGGGAATAATGATTTTTAAAAGACCAGGTTTGAGAAGAACAGTGTTAGTTCCTATAGTGATAACTTGTTGTTTTGCCACCTAGAGCCAATTTGACTTTCCCCTAATAACATAATAAATAGCTTTCTTCTCCTCCAGTATGTGTGGTTTGTGAAACTGCCTCAAATACTCCAGGGGCAAGTACTAATTAGATGAAGATGAACAGAGTAATTGATTTCACTGGTAAAAGTGATTGATTCTGGACTGTGTCTAATCACTTGCCTAGAAGTCAGGCCCTGGGCTAGATGGTTGTGAGGGAAACTTCTTCTCTGTGCTGTACTTAAAAAAAAGAGTATGTACATTTAGAAGCTACTGATCTTACAATCACTAGAGGAGAGTCTGACCAACAAAAGAACTAGATCATAGGCACTTACGCTGGATGGAAATGAAAGAAACTGAGTCATAGACATCAATGAAGCCCACGGTCCAGCCATGTCTGCAATTGGACCTTTCAATCACATTAAGCAATAAATTCCTTTGTAAATTTAGGTCAGATTTTCTATTCCTTGAAACCTAAAATTCTCAACTGATAGAATTCTTGGAGGTTTTGCATGGACCTCTTGACTTCTCATAGAGTCTATCCGGATGGCTTAGATAAAATAATAGACGCTGGAAGGATAATTGAAACACTAAATGAATGAATGGAAGGCAGGTATTTTTGCTGAATGCTTTCTGTATGATAAGGCATCATGTTTGTTCTTTTATACAAAGTTTACATAGTTGTAGATCAAAAATACAACTTGTTTATTCCCTATGGCAATTCTTCAACATCATTATTGGCATTATTGTCAAGGATGAAAATTTTAGTTTGAAGAGGGTGAATGAAAGATGAAATCAAATGATGGGTGCATACAAAACCTAGGATTGTTGCAAGATATAGCTCATTCTGAAGCCCATGAACTCCCTACAGTGCTTCCTGCCTTCTCTGAGCTTTAGCTTTCTCATCTGTAAAATGGAGATAGCAATGTTGTACTTCTTTCCTAACACTGTTCATTGAACAAAAGGAGATGCGTGTGTTTGAATGTTTGTGCTAAATCTCTAATTCTTTGGCCTGTTTCTCTAACATCATCATGTGATGTGAACATAGCATTTAAAACAAATGGTTTTCTTTTTTCGTCCTTGAAAAACTTTTTTTTTCAGTGTCCCTAATGTGCACACTTAATCTCATGCATACAAAACTGATTTCATTTTTCTCTTTGCATGTTAACTTTGCACCATTGTTCAAGGTTTATTTACCTAGAAAATCAAGGAAAGTCTGTTTTCCCATAGCCCATGTTAACTGAAGCCTGTTGTTAGACTCTCCCTGGATGTCTGGGTTTCCTCTATGTGTTACTTAGGGACTTCATAACCATGACTGCTCTGCTAACACCACCATCTCTATCACTTTCATCACAAACAACTCCACCACCAACACCTCTATCTCTACCACCACCTCCATCACCACCCCTTCCTCCTCCATTTCTACCACTTCCACCACTACTCCCACCACCTACACCACCAACTATACCAATAATACCTCCACTTTTACCTCTATCATCATCAACACCACTTATACCAACAAATCCATGAGCACCATCTATGACAACTCCACTACCATAACCACTATGCTGTGACTACAGTAGGACCAAGAGTAAGAAGGTACCTGAAACTTATAATCCCTAATTTTCACTATAACTCTGTAAAGAAATGTTATCTTGTTTTGCCTATGTGGAACCAAAGTCTCAGAAAAGTGAAATAACCCCTCCAAAGTCTCACAAATTCTAAATAATTAAACAAGGGTTTGACATTCAAGGCTACTTGAAATGGGAAAGTGTGATCTCTTTACTTCAGTACTATTTCCTTCTCCCACGCATTCACCTCTATTCTGAAAGGCCAGACTCTATTTTTCTTCTCTGTAATACAGAATGAGATTTCCCCTGTTAGCCTTTGTTGACTGCAGATATAGCAAAATAAACTTGCCTGAGAGCAAGTTATTTAACTGTCTTAATTACTGGCGTGAAAACATGAAGTCAAAGTCACTGCAGAGAGGTAGAGAAGGGAAGGTTGAAAGTGTGGTTGGTAAATGTGTATGAATCACATATGAGATTTAAAATGTGACAACTCTGGGCTCTGACTATTGTCTGAAAGGCAACAAAGTCTTTCCAGCTGGTAGGGAAAGTCCAGCTGAGGTGGGGGAGGAAGAGGGACCTGGCAGTGAGGCCATCTTCCTGTCAAGATGGGGGTGTAGGGTTGCTGTCACATCGGAAATGAGGGCAGCCTGAAGGCTGGGGTTAGCATTCAATGGGAGGATTGAAGGATACTTTGAAGTCTAGATAGCATTTCTGAAGAAAGCCTGACGAGAATTCCAGACTTTTATAGTGGGATATGGAGATTGGATATGTTTTGCTTTTGAATGCTTTTTATTTGTAACTTTATAGTTCTTTCTGCTATAAATTTGAACTGAAATGGATATTAAATTGCAAAAACAACATGCCTATTTTTCACATACACATACACATGCACACACACACACACACACACATACGCACACACAAAGGCTTTCAGAGTAAATTTTGTCTTGACTAGACATAGGAAGGAGTTTGGATAATGTTTTTACCCAAGTTTTACTACCCCACCGGAACTATTAGCTCCTCTATCCCATTAAAGAGAAAATTGATTTATTAGCTGTTGATATTTGCACTTGGGAAATTCATCAGGCCCCTTGATCAGTAGAACTAGGAATCCTGAACAATGTTTCAGTAGTATAAGGAGAAAGTACCGATAAGATATAATCGACGTCCATAAAGTTAAGAGTGTTTTTGTTTTTGAAATGTTAACACCTCTAACTTGCTTGTTCATCATGGAGAGAGTCTTATTTTCTAAGCCAAGCATGACAAGAGTCTATCATTCTAAAGACTTTAAGCCATTTATTATGTCACTTTTATTATGGCTCCTATAAGACTGTTTTGCAAGTGCCCCATAAACTTACTCCCAATAAGAAAATGAGCCTCAGATGCAGGTGTCACATGTTGTTCTTACATTGTTGTCCAAAGAAAAGTACTCACAAACTCCACCACATAAGAATAATTGGGTGACCAATTATTAGCCACCTCTTTTTATCCAATAAGATCAACTCTAAGAATGGTGGGATTTGAACACTCTTCAAATTCTTCCAAGTGTTTTGATCTTCCTTACATTATTTAAATCAACCAATCAATCAATCAATAGCCTCATCAGAGATTTTATAGACTTTAGCTCTTTTTAAACCTGTCATACAAATGTGTCCTCTGCAAGCTCTTGCATGTAAGTATATTCAACGCTTAAAGTCTAAACCTACAGTTAGGACTCACAGACTGGTCGCCATGGAATAGTCCTAAGGGCACTGATAGCTGCTAAGATCAATATTTTAGAAACTACATTCTGTTGATGAATGAGATAAATTGTCTTATTTGAGTCCTGGGAATGCCACAAAGTGCTGATAGGAAGGCTCTTGGCTGGATGAGGGCTTCTATGAAGGGAGGAGGCAGGCCCTTCCTCCAGGGAATACGAAGCTCCCACTGCAGCCTGAGCCACACAATCGGCACTTGTGGCCTTACTGGCGGCTTTTAATCCCTCTGGGTAATAATCTGAAGGTTGCATTCATGGTATTAATGATTAGTAACTCCAGTGCCCATGATTGGCACCAAGAACTGCATGTTGATAATTACTTTTGGTCTTAAAGAATGAGTAGCACAGGATGCCTGTGTCCCACTCTATATGAGGCCTTCTCTCCCCTGCAGAGTAAGTTGGCACTTTTCTTTGGCTTATTTCAGAGAATGGGTTTCCAAGCCAGCCATGAGCAGCCTCTGGAGCATTTTCTGAGCCAGCTTCTGGTGGGGTATCGGGCTCTGGTGTATTCTGAAGAGAGTCGTTGGCATACTCAAAGAATGAGTATATTTGTAAACCATAATCACATAAATGTGAAGGAAAACACAATGTCTGCCAGCAATGTCTCTGCCCTGTAAGTGGAACAGACTAGCAAGCAGTAGAATAGGCTAGAGCCATGAGTGTCAGAGCTGAAAAAGACTGCAGCATAGTAGAGGCCAAGTCTGAATGATGACAGAGAACAAGCAACTTTCCCAAGGCCACTCAACCAAGTTCCTTGGCTTCCTCATTTATAAAAGGGGAACAGGATACTTGTAACAGGTGAACATCTAAATCTAAATACCTAAATGGGTTAACATCTATGTAAGTGTCTCACATGGAGATTGGCCCCCAATAAATGTTTAATAGTTTTCTCATTACCAGATTATTACCCTTTGAAGCTCACATCTCTTACCAACATCCATTCTTTCCTTGCTCGGTGTTGATGCTATACTGCAATCCCTTGTATGTAAAACCAGGTATGATGCTGGATGGTCACGCGTAACAGGTATGAGTTCCTGCCACAGAACTCACCTCTTGGCAGTACAAAGGATAAATCAACCCATATAGAAAATGGTCTCTTTTTAAAAATAACTTTATATGAACGTCTCCACTTCTACAATATATAAGCATCACAGACAATCCAGGCAGGACAAGCCCAGAGCCTTTTTTACTTGAGTTTTCCTGAGATTTAGAGCCTGTCTTCTTAGAGCAAACACTCATGAATTCCTATTCTTCTGAGGAGCACATTGTTGACTACTGTCTCTCTAATTAAAAGAACAATATCTTCTATGCTCAAGAATAGCATCTGAAATCCCAAGAAAAGAAATCACCTATCCCTTTACCTTTAATAGTATCAATAACTAATAGGAAGGTAACCAAGTCTTCATTGTGCAGATTTAGTTTTTAAAATATCTCCTAGGTTTGTAATTACAACTGTGAGAAAACAGCATATACTTATGATAGTTCAGTGTCTCTGTGTCCTCATACAAGTCTACGGTAATTTAAATAATACACCAATGATAATGCATAGAACATGGAGGCAATTTTCTTGAGCCTAGTTTCCTTTGGACATATGTTATAGGCCCAGGTAGCCTATTGCCACTAAGTATTTGGTGTTTTGTTCCCAAATAGAAAATCTCTACTTGTAATAGGGTATCCTTTGATGTAAATCATCCAAAGAAGACTATCATAGAATCCACATCACAGAGAAATTTTACCCAAACCACACTTTATAATATTTCATATCATGAGGGTTTAAACTTCTTCTATCATAAAGTTACAAAAACATTGAAAAATCAAACTCCAAAACCAAATTCCCAACTGCCTTTTCAAAGAGCTCGACACTCAGACCATTGGAAGCAATGCATGATAAACTGTACTTAAAAAGAGCTATTGATTACACAGCTGCAAGTTAAAAGGAGGAAAGGTGATAAATTTGGAATCCATTATCCAAGAAAATATTGGACAGATACGAAGCAATCTCATCTTTCTGAAGCAAAGCCACTAAAACAATGTTCAGAAACTCTCTTCTATGTGCTCAGTGAGGTGCAGAAGGACACCACTTCTGAAATTAAACACTACTCCGATGGAGAAGAAAAGAGATGCCCCAGAGTCTTTTTTCATCTGGGGACTGAATTTTTTAAAAATGCATCATAGGTAAAACTGAACTCATGACATGAAATACAAAACTGTAAAGCAGCATCACATGGGGAAAAAAAGGGAAGAGATGTAAATAAGATTCATGACAGGGGAAAAGAGGCTAAAAAAGTCAACGTAGGAATTCAAGTTCAGAAAAGCAGGGAAGAGAACCAGTATGTATTGTCTACCACGTGCAGTCCCTCTGCTGGCTTGTTTTCTGCTGTTGTTTAAGAGCTCAGAAAGTGACAGAATTTAGGATGAGAAAGTAATTAAGTAATTTGAAATACAAACAGCAAGTGCCTTTTCCTGTTGCATTATTAATGTGTGCTTATGATTTATTCATGCAGCACAGAGCTAGACTCCTCATTTACTTCATCATGAGTAATTCTTAGAACAATCCTGCTAAACAGGTATCTTTTTGTATCTTCACAAGGCAGAGAGCAGAGAGAGGAAGCAAGCCTCTGTATCTCTTCTGAGAAAGGCACTAGTGCCATTCATGAGGGTTCCATGACCAACCATGACTTACTTACCTCCATCCCCAAATACCATCACACCGGGGATTAGTCTTCCAAGTATGAATTTGGGAAGGAAGGGACACAAATGTTCCATCGATAGCATAAGAAACATTAATGAAACGTATTCCAGAAAGAAACTTTCTTTATTTAAAAAGGACCTGAGACAAGAGAATAGGAGATTTAATAAGGAAAATTAATGAAAAGAAATCTTTACTCAAACATACCCTTTTTTCAGGATGATGAAAGAATTGTATAAGCACTGAAAAAAGTAAACAAAAATTTAGGTTACCCGCCAAAGAAAACAAATCAGCCTTGTATAGGCTGACAGGAAATAATAAAAAAGACTTCTGAAGAGTGTAAGGGGAAACGGGATGAACCCTCAAATCTGTACTTACTAGAATTTTCATTCATATTCAATGGCAAATAAACATAATTTATAGTACTCAAGGCATCTGAAAAGTGATTTACAGACATTACCTTTTTCTATCATAACAACTCTTTGAGGAAGAGACTATTGTCTCCATTTTACATATGAGGAAACTGAGGCACCCAGAGGGCAACTGACTTACCGAAGCTCAAACTGTGAAATCCAAATTTCATCCCAGCAATTTGATTTCTGATTCTTTGCTCTCTACCAAACATCCTGAAAGGAAGTCAGTGGATGAAACAAATGGGATAATTCACACCCACAAATCTATATCTAACGAAGAGGTCAGAAAGAGAATTTGAAATAAGGATGTTTAGAATATTAGAAAAGATAAAGATAAAGCAATCTTAGAGACGTACTGAGTGGTTTTTCTTTTGGTGGGGGGGTGAGGTAGAACTGAAAAGGAACCAGAATCAATTCTAAACTTGAAAGTTATATTCACAGAATTTAAACAAACAAATAAAAAACAATCCCAATTTTGCAGTGTAATAGTCTCCTAGAAAAAAATTTAAAAAAACAAGTTTGACCATGAATCTCTGCATTTGAACTTGAAGCTTCAATGTAAAGTGGAATCTAGAGCTGGAGATATTTCCCAGAATGGAACAGAGAGAGAGATTAGAGAGATGGGGGGGGGGGGGGGAAGGAAGGAGATCTTATAAGGGGAAGCAAATGCTGGCAGACAATATACAGTAGACAATATGCAATGACCACTCAAGAAATAGAGAAGGAAAACAATGAGATAAAGCAGAAAAAGTGAGATGTAATTTTGACATTTATGCTTTTGTTATTCAGCTTTTGCAATTAATAATTTCCTTTATGATTTCTGCTTTAATTCAAGAGAATTTTTTTCAACCGATTTTCAAACATCTGGGCTTTTGAAAGCCATTCATTTATTACTGGTTAATGTTTGATTGCTAATTCTGCTGCATTTTGTTGTTTATTATTCATAATAAAAATATTTAGTTCTTGTTTTGGAGGGGGGGGGGGTTTAGTTCCTATTTTCCCAGGATTTCAGGAAAGAGATGAGTACTCTGAATAAAAATCAACCAACTGAGTCCCAAAGTGGAAACAAATAAATCTAAATTACACAATGTGGAAGATTAAAAACAAGACAGAACAAAACAAAAAGCTTAAAAAGCGGAGGAAAACGAGATTACTTAGGAAGGAATGGTAATCCAACTAATGGCAGACTTCCTCTAGGCAGCAATGGGTGCAAAAGAACAATGAAAACAATTACCTCCAAGTGCTGAGGATATTCGACTCAATCTAGAATTCTAAACCAGCAGACCATCATTCAAGAATGACAACAAAATATAGACATTTTAGAGTATTGCCCATAGATCATGGCTGAAAGTCATACCATTACAGTTTCTATGTTAGTAAGAAATATGCATTTTCTCTTTTAATTTCTTGAAAAAAGGTCTTACGCTGATATGACAGTTATCCATATTTTCTTAGACAAATTCTACTTTGATGTGATGCAAAATGTTTTAAGATTTTATTAATTTATTTGAGAGAGGGAGAGAGAGCGAGGGGGAGAAGCAGAGGGAGAGGGACAAGCAAACTCCACGCTGAGTGCAGAGCCCAAGACCCATCTGATCTTACAACCCTGAGATCAAGACCTGAGCCAAAATCAAGAGTCAGATGCTCAACCAACTGAACAACCCAGGTGCCCTATGAACAACATTTTTTTGAAGCACTGTTGTCTTTGTCTTCTTGAAACTTCTCAAAATCTGGACAGAGATTAAAATGCCAGCAACCTGAGTGCTTCCCTGATTCCCTCTCTGCCGTCAGCCCCTCTGGAGGGAGCCTGCCTGCCTGGTCCTCCCTCCAAGGATGTGACTGCTGGCTGAGGCTCTTAGAAGGGCCCAGAAGAGTTGGGTTGGCCCACAGGATGAGCCTTCCACCCCTCCCCTGCTCCCCACTGTTACAGGCCTTCTGCCTGACAGACACCTTTGCTGAAGTTACAGAAAAGCATAAGCAGGCAAAATAACTATAACAATACGCTGAAGGAGTCTCAGGGAGGAGGGTACGAATCTAGAACAACTTCTGTTGATACTGCGTAGATGAAAGCATTCAAAGAGAACTTTCCAAATGATGGATCTTATAAAAGTTAAGCCATTTAGAGATGAATTAAAGGCTTCCCAGAACTGAAAAATATATGTGATTTTAAAATTTTAACAGATAAACTGAAAAGAGTACAGTAGGCATAGCTAAGTACCAATTTAGACATGAAAGATCCAGGGGAAGAATTCATTCACAATATAGAGTGAGGACACGGGTGACTGCAGTCCTCAGCTCAGTAGCCAATCCTCCATATTTTATTGCTGCCTGTAACACCGAGGTAACTGTCACTAAAATTCACAACCCCACATTATGGCTTAAAAGATGTCAAACCCCAAGGAAAATTATTGAGGCATGTCCCAGCTTCAGATGCCCAAAGAGGTATTCGCAAATAAAACATTTTAGTCAATTATTTTGCTTTGAAATTCTTTAAGGTGATACACAGAGACCAAAATGAACATTGAAGTGAGTTAGTAATTTGTTGGTGGTTTGTGTGTGTGCGGATTTCCTCTGTTTTGCATTCCTCCTATTTCAAAGAAATGAGAACTGTCTTCCCCAAAGACAGTTCAAGCACAGATAGGACTTTTTGCCACTTCTTTCTTGTTTGTCGTACAAAGAAGGTGCATTGGTATTTCATGTAATTAGATTTTTAAAAAGATTTTATTTATTTATTTGACAGAAAGAGAGCACAAAAGTCGGGTGAGGTGCAGGCAGAGGGAGGAAGCACCCCCTCCCGGAGGAGCTAGGAACCCAATATGGTGCTCAATTCCAGGACTCTGGGATCATGACCCGAGCTGAAGGCAAATGCTTAACCGATTAAGCCACTCAGGTGCTCCTGCAGTTGGATTTTTAAGGATGAATTTCCCTTTAAATAAAATCTGACTCAAAGGGAGTGAAAGGCACCATGCTGTGAGCAGGGTTAAACCACAGTTCTCCAAATCTCTGGCAAAGAGAGAGATGAAAGGTTGGAGGTGCATCTAAAGAGATAAGCCAAGAATGCTTGGCACAAACCCCACTGAGGAGATCATGATGGGCTATGGTTTCAGGAGTGGAGTCAAAGAGGCAATGGTGATACTGATTGTCATCTTGCTACGTCACAGTGCATCCACCACTCCCCAGAAAGGCCACAAGGCAGCTGCTCAGAGGTACATCACGTCTATGTGAAGAAAGCAGAAAACCTAAATCAGAAACAAGAGTCAACGAAAGATGGTGAAACAAATGGAGAAGCCAAGATGGAGTATTCCATTTGGCTCTGGGACTTCTAGCAACCCAAGGAAAAGGTGAAACATGGCGAGGTATGTGGACCCATGTTTTCCTTGGTACTTGGCTATAAACTAAATTTTTCAAATGCCCCCTTATCCAGGGGGCAATGAACAACAAGTATATCAACACGCAAAAATAAATTACTTAAAGTGGCACTTCTGAAGGGCTGGAATCACAGTCCTCACCAGAACTTTGCAGATATGTTTTTCTTGGGTTTTTAAAGAAAATTTAATTTACAATAAATAGCTCTTATCCCTCCTCGTCTGGAACTCAGGTTGTTATTGGTTGATTTGTGCCCCCTGCTCCCCATTCATATAATGAGGGACTAACCTTCAGGACCTACACTGTGACCTTGCTTGGAGATAGGTTTTTACAGTTCATCTGGTTGAAATAAGGTTATTAGTGTGGGCTTCAGTCTAATATGATGGTGTTCTCATAAGAGGGAGAAATTTGGACATCACATCACATAAAGATGAAGCCAGAGGTAAGGATGATGCTTCTCTAAGCCAAGGAATGCCAAAGATTGCCAGCAAATCACTACAAGCTACATGGGAGGCAGGGGACAGATTCTCCTTGATTTCCTCAGAAGGAACCAAGCCTGCTGACACCTTGGTCTCAGACTTTTAGCGCCCATTCTTATTAGATGATAAATTTCTGTGGCTTAAGCCACTCAGGCTGTGATCCTTTGTTAAGGCAGCCCTTGGGAAACTAATGCACATGGCATTATGTTTTTTTCTGTTAGAGGGATCCTTCAGTGCAGCTCTGTCTAGCAGTGAACACTTCTGACCAGGGCCTGAATCGAAGATTCTAGGGATTCAATTAGCAACAAAACAGTTGAGAGAAGAACACAGTCAGGATAAATCCAAGAACAGTCCATGCCTGAGAAAATGCTCCGGATACCCAACTTCCCCAGCAACAATGCACTCACATCGGGTCTGATTCTACCCTGAAAAGTTCACATTTCTACAATAAAAAGTTCATGTGTTTTCTTTGGTCTTGTCCTACTTTATATTGGTTCCCCTTTATGACAAGAGTCCAGAGACCAGAAAGAACTGGCCCAGGACCAAATGTAAATAAAACTTGAAATCTCTGTCACTTACCTGATCCCTAATTAGGAGTAGGGAAGTCCTGCACCCAAGCCTTTGCCAGCACAGGTAATGCTGCTGCATGGTCCCAACTGCTCTTTATGACTTGGCTGCATTTTGCCAAGTATTTGCTTGGTGTCACATTTATGAGCTTACTTAAGAATCTTTTGTGCAAACGTTTTGAAGACTTACTTTGTGGACTTGCTCCAGAGCTAGATTCCTGGGGCCTACTGCATGGTATTTTAATGAGGCCAAGAGGTAAGCTTTGCCTCCTGGTTATTTTCTCCTATCTTCTTTCCTGCCCCTTCTTTCCTCCAGAAATCCCTGCTCTTCTGACAAACAAGTCAGCTACTATCTATGGGCAAAATTCTCTTGCACACCTACCACTGTCCTGCACTCTCGTGAGCATGGACCTGATGTCTATGGGGAGGCTTACAGTTCAAGACACCTATGAATGTTCCTCTATGTGCATGTGTGTGTGTGTGTGTGTGTGTGTGTGCATGCACTTCAAGGAGCACTATTTTGCTGGCCACCTGTTTTGTAGAATCCAAATATCTTAGCATTGCAAGCAAACTTCTAAAATGTCTGATGCAACTTCTACTCCAGCAACCTCAACACCAATGAAAATTTGCTCTATAGCACCTCTGCTAGCTGGTCATATAGTTCTGATGAAACTATTCCAGTATTAAGTCATCTCTGCTTTTCATATAGCCTATAAAATTCCACAGACTTCTAATTGTAGGAAGGCCTTCCACCTATTAAGATAAAACTTCTTTCTCATTTCCATTTTACTACAGCTCCTCTCCTGGACACTCTCAATGACGTGGGTGGGTACTTACAGCAAAGTGAAATGGGGAGGGCAATAAACTCAATTCAGATATAAAACATCGCTGATTCTTCTCTAGATGCAAGGGCCATCTTGGTGAAAGTACCCTCAAATATCTGTATAATTTATGGGATTTCATCTCCTCATTTACCCTCCAGATTATGGAATCCCCTGGCACAGAACCGGGCTGGGCAGCTTCTGTTCGTCATACGGCTGTGAATGGTAGAGTCAGAGGAAACAAAAAGTCTACCATCTTCATGAGGCAATATGCCCCGGAAGTTCCAGAGATGGTGCCAATTTAGGAGGATCTAGAAGACAGAAGTCAAGGTCAGTGGAATGAAGGCATGCCACAAAGGAAGGGAGAAAATCTAGCCAAGAAGACTGACTCTCGTGGCAGTCCTGGCATGGGGAAAGGGGTCTTCAAAGACTGACATTTTGGTCCATCAGGGGCATTTCTGCTTCCTTACATGACTTGAGGACTGTAAGACTCTTATATCCCGTTTTCTGTTTTTGAAATGTAAGTTCCCACAACATTCTGAGAAGGTTCCTGGTAAGAGGTATCTACTTCCTAAACATGGCAGATGTGCCAAGGATGGCTGGGGGAGGGGCTGAGGGCAAGGAGGCTTTGACAGCAAAGGGAACACTTTGTGAAACCAACTCTAGAAGAACTGTTGAATAGGTCGGCTGACCCAGAGAGAAGTTACCCAGTTCTGGCCTGGGTCAGAATGCTCTGCAGAACTCTGGATTTCTACCAGATCATCATTGTTTTACATACTTCCATCGTTTCACAAACTATTTCGTACTTCCTTGCACTTTAACAGAATCATTTTATTTGAACAACTCAGAAGACAGCAAGGACAGAGAGTCCTAAGCTTTTTGACAGATGAGAGAATTGGGAAGTTAAGTGATTTCCTCCAAACCACATAGGGAGTTAATGCTAGAGAGAAGTTTAACCTTGATCTCTTGATCTTTCTGTTTTTATTTATATAAGTGAATGAGGTGAGTGAGTTTCACTCCTTGAACTGTCCCAGCTCAATACCATATGACTGTGACTAAGGAGACCACATCCAGGGGGATGTGACCTGTCACTCAGCTGAGGCACTTAGTTTCTCCACTATAGGTTGTCTTGATAGACTGAGCTAGAGTGCCATTCATTAAATAACTTGGTCAGCATATTTTTGCATTTTCTTCATCAGGGTGAAAATGGACTTTAGACATTAGAGAATAATATGAAGTATTCATGCAAAGGTAAAAGCAGTGTCCAGAATACAAGTCGAATCCTCCTTGTTCTATTTATACGTGTAAATTATTTAACCACACCAGTTACATTACCAGTTGGGAATGTCTCCACCTGACTAAATATATATTAGCACACATTGGCATCAATCTCCATTAACATAATATTAGCCATTATGGGAGCATTACAACATCATCCTACTCACAAATGTGACACAGAGTAGTGTCACAGACACCTCCATGCACGGGCCCTTAAGTCAAAATGGAAAGTTAAAAACACCTTCTGCAGGCAGCCACTGGCATTACTTCATATTTACATTAGTTTTGCTAATCTAGTCAAGTGAACTTTTTCCCTAAGAAAATGTAATAGGAATATTTTATTTGAAAATTTTATGTGGTAAGCAGCTGTCTAAAGTCTTAATTCCTGTTTTCAGTAGGGTAAGTGGTAAATGCAACCAGGAAGAAAAAAAAAAACCCTGCAGTTTCCCAAGTGCTATTGAGGGCAGCAGGCAGTGGAAAATCCGTGCAAAGTCTTTCCAGGAAAACGTTTCTACAGATCACTATGCAAGTACTTAAATGTTGGTGTAGAAAAATATCTCTACCTTTCTTAATGAGATTGAGCAAAAGAGTTGAAAAATCCCCCCCTCCCCACCCCAGCAATCAGGAACTAGGCAGAGAGAGAGGCAGCAAACTGCAAAAGTCACACAGCAGGAGAGTGATCACATTCAGGGAGGCAGGCCCTGATCCAGGTGGCAATCTGCATCCATTGTCCCTTTGCCCCACCTAGTACTGATCTTGGGGGGCCTTGCAGTGAGGACAGCAGGAGGTAAGTACCCCTGCCATTGCCCTGGCCACATTTGGTCACATGCCCCCAACATTTGCCCTGCCCTGGCATACCTCTCATGTTACTGACCAATTACAAAGCAAATGTGGACCATGTTGCAGCTTTGCTGTTCTCTGTCGTAGAAAAGCAAGAGGGAGCAGGAGCATAGTTTGTATTTACCTACATCTTGCATGACTTAAATGAGGTAAATTGGTGGAGTAAAAAGAAGATTTTAGGGAATAGTTAGGTAAGGGTTCCTGCCTTTTTTTTTAAATTTATTTATTTATGATAGTCACACAGAGAGAGAGAGAGAGAAAGAGAGAGAGAGAGAGGCAGAGACACAGGCAGAGGGAGAAGCAGGCTCCATGCACCGGGAGCTCGATGTGGGATTCGATCCCGGGTCTCCAGGATCGCACCCTGGGCCAAAGGCAGGCGCCAAACTGCTGCGCCACCCAGGGATCCCAGGTTCCTGCCTCTGTTCAGGTATAACTTTGGAAAAATTACCCAATCCCTGAGCCTCTTAAACTAGGACAATAATATTTTTCTTATAATTTTTCCTAGGAATTAAATAGTATACTTATATCAAGCTTGCCCTGAAGGAGTTACTCGGTATAGTAATCTATAATTATAATTTTATATAGAAATGTAAAACATAAAAATATACAGATAAAATATATCTGTATTTTATAGAATAATAACATGCAATAATCTCATTGGCTGCCATGTTTTTTGATGCAAGAGGAGTCTTTATTTTTTATTTTAATATTTTATTTAAATTCAATTTGCTAACATATATGGACTTTGAGATGGAAGAATTGATGGCCCCAGGAGCACAGGATAGGCCTTAGAAAAAAGTATAACATGCACAGGAACCCTGTGCCAGCCCTGCAAGCATCCCCGTCTTCACTGTAATTATGTGGAGCTCTAGGAGAGTCTGATTCAGAAAAGTCTAGAACCCACTATAGCTAAGGGCTTTACTTCCCTGCTCCCTTGTTTCCTTTTTTTCTTTTTTTTTTTTTTCTAACTGTGTGTTAAGACCAATGCCTTCCTCACAGGACAGTTTGTGGATTAAACAGAATCATGTATGTAAAAGCTCTCCACATATAAGGCATTGATATTCTTAATAAATGGATGGTGTTTGAGCATTGATGAATGAGATTGTACCCAAAGATATTGAGAGAACAATAGAAAGAGAAATAATGTGAAGGGAGATGACCACAGGCAAAAGGTATCAACAAATTGGATTGAGAAAAAGACTGGAATCAAATTAGTTGGAAAAGCATGGTTGCAGAAGGCAGAAAACCAAGTACCAGGGGTGTGTCCTCAAAAATTAGTCCAGCTACCTGCCTGGAGCTAGATGGGAGCCATGCGGAGGAGGAGTATCCAAGGTTGGGGGGAGGGGGCGGTCAACCAAGCAGGCAGGGAGTCAAGAGAGAAAGTGAGGACCCATGGACAAGTGTCTTTATTGGGAATCAGATGTGAGAGAATTTTATTGCTGTATATGATTATCACTAGGTTACAGTTAGGGGAAGGCAAGAAGGGGAACTTGGGGCAGGAACCAGCCTTATCAGACTGAAACTCCTGGTCCCACCTGGTGGCATGTTCACAGCCTGGAGGTGTGGATGTTGAGGCAGCAGGAAAATGTGAAGTTTCAACATTGACAGTACAGAATTTAGTTGTTTCATCTACATTATGGCTCCAGTAGCAAGAAAAGTATGCATATCCTCCATTGACACATCCAAGTTAAAAGATAGGAGGTGATCCTAAAAAGAAAAGCCATTCCTAGAGAGAGAAGATTATGGGAAAGTCATAGAGAAATTTGGGGCCAAAAATATCCTTGGGAAATGTTTTTCTCTTACATTTTTGGCCTAAGAGGCATTAAAACTGAGAATTTTTATATATGAGTTATAGTGGGATACAGGTGACTGAGTTCACCATGCACTCACATACACATCTGCACACTCACACACACACACACACACACACACACATGCACACGCACACACACACACACTAGGTCATTTGTTTCCTGATGAATCCCCAAAGGGACTGCTACAGTACTTGGCACAGAGTATTTTCTCAATAAATACTCATAGAGATCATGTGGCATAAGTTAATAGATGAATAAACAAATGAATTTTAAAAATGAATGAATGGATGGATGGATGGATGGATGGATGGATGGATGGAGATGCGGAGTAAGAGAGAGACAAAGAGAGAAAGAAATGTTACTCTCTGACTTCAGAATCAGGATTCAGAGGAGTGGAATGTGAGCCAAGCTGCCTATTCAATGGGCTTTTAGTTTGGCTTAGGAGGAAACTCTTCAATTCTTTGGATATAGGGTGATGTGTGTATGTGAAAGGAGCAACCTGGAGTCAGCAAGTCCAAGGAAAATCAAAGAGGTACAGAGCCAAAATGTCTACATCTTTGTGGTACATTTCATTTTTCTTACACACTCAAAAAAGCAAAACCTATTTGTAGCAAATGTATCAAAACATCTGCCTGTGGAGCTATGGAATGTGGCATGTGGTTATAAGCAGGTCATCTTATAGCCCCATGACACAATTCGGCCATCTGTAAAATATGATAAAATCACCCACTCGCACTGCTTACAGGTATCCTTGAAAGGTTGAGAAGCACAGTCAGTAACTCAGACCACATTCTCTGTGAGAAACCTAAAGGACTGTCACCAGGCTAATTGTCCCATTGGGGAATAAGGGGATTTCTAATCATAGACATTATCCCGATATGCCAGTGAGAGGGCCAAGTCCACCTCTCCTTGGCGGAATACTTCAAGGAGATAAGTAAAAACTAATATCAACTTATCATTAAGTTGGGGGCTGCACTCACTAACCCTACATGAGCTAAATGCCAATTATTAAAGGGAGTGAATAGTGGGACTTCGAGCTCATTGAAAAAAATCTCTGACTGCAGGTCAGAAGAATCAGGTTTAAGTCCAAGTTGTGCCACTTAGAAGTTGTATGATCCTGATCAAGTTACTTAATCTCACTTCCTGATTAATCCCATAAGTCCCATGTCAGACACACAACACCCTAGGCCCTGAATGAACAGGAGAATGAAGGGCGTTATCCAAATCAAACAATATTGTGCATGTGCACATTCTGTGCAACACTTAAGGCACTACATGGAGGTCTGATTACTATTTTCCTAATACTTGATATTCTATAACTCAATCTGAATCCCCAAAACTGGATTGATGGCTCAATAGGGCCATGTGGGCAGAGATTGAACTGTTAACTTGGGGTGCAAGTTGGGTTTTCCTCTCATGAAGATTTTCCCAGCTAGGCTATCCAGAAATTGCAATCAAAGAGACACTACCTTGGAATCCTTGTGGTGCATGCATGTGTGCGTGTGTGAGATAAAGGTGATGTGTGGCTATGAACAGGACAGTAATGGCCACACAACTTCTCTCACTGCTCAAGTACATTAACAAATGAAATCTTTCTTCTTATTGCCTGTTTAGTTTAATTTTTCTCCCCTACCAACTCACTTGAGCCAAAAGAGAGGCAAGAATTTTCCACCTTGCTGCTTAATTGGCAGTCTGACATTTGGCCTCTTGCACCTCTCAAAAGTTTGGCCACAATGACTAGCCTTCTTCACGCCAAGCAGCATTAGCGCTCTGTTAACACTAGGCAGCGGCACAAGCAAAAAGTCCCCTTGTGGGAACAATGTGACTTCATGTAGCTGACATCTGAGCAAAGAAAACACCAAAGAAGTCTGGACAGTTTCTTTATGAGCAAACAGGAAGCAGAGAGAGCTAACACGTGGTCTAATTCAAGAAGTTGGTGAGTTGCTGTGGATACCTTGGTGATAGAATTGCAGAAACTGATAGGGATGCACATGAGTTTAAGCATCCGCAGTGCATGTTTGGGAGGGGGCATGTGGTGGTAGTTGATGGAGGGAAGCAAGCCTGCAACATAATGTACCAGCCTTTCAACACTTTCCCTACGTGCTTCATGGTCTGGCTTTCCACAGGCTTCTCTCATGCCCTTTTAATACAACTTTGCAAACAACTGCCATGCTCAAGTCTTTGTTGGAAATTATTGAATACACACCACTTTTGGAGAATATGCCTTGGAAAATGGCTGCTCTCCATGCTTTGCCCCCCGTTACTGTTTAGAGAGACCTGTCTATGGTCTCTGATAGAGGTCTGTCTATGGTCTATGATATCTGAGGATTCCAAATCTATCATCCACAGAGCAGGAAGGACAGGGACCAACCATTGCTGCTGGTTTGGGATTTCATGCCCAACTGACTGGATAATAAAGATAATTGTGTTTTTACAAAGACAGAGAACTCAACTAATTAGCAGAAACAGTTCAATATGTCCATCCTTCTCCATGAAAACTGCCAGAGCCCCACTGGGGTTGCTCCAGGCTCCTCATTTGGGTCCTGCCGTCTATACTCTCTAGGAGAACCGCTTCTTTTCCTGCTCCTTTTCTCCATCAACCATGAGTAAAGCCCAGAGACATTCTACTTTTTTGTTTTATTTCATTCTGAGCTCTTAACATCATCAGCAAATCCTAACAACCATGCCTTTCTAGCATAAATTCAGGGAAAAGCCTCAGGTAAATGAAAAATTTGCCATCATGTGTCCCTCTCTGTGCCATTGGCCTCCAACCTCCCATACAAGGGGCCATATTCCCCATATTGCTTCTCTCTCCCCCCCTTTCATAGGCCTCTTTTATTTACAGTTAAGACAGGATTTCTCCACCTCCACACTATTGACATTTGGGGATGATTAATTCTTTGTCAGTGAGTGGAGGCTGTCCTGTACACTGGAAGAGGCTTAGTAGCATCACTGGCTTCTACGTATTAGATGCTGGTAGCACCCTCTCTCCAGTTATGACAACTAAAAATGTCTTAAGACTGTGATAAATGTCTTCTTGGGGACACCATCACCCCAGGTGGATAACTTGCACCAAAGGGACCTCAACAGTGATCCTTTTCCAGGAAATTAACAATGAGCTGTCTTATAATGATAGAATTTGGGGCACTCACCAGCTTAATGCCCTTCTTGGGGATCCTGAGGTCACTTAATGAAGGCAGCCTCTTCCTGAGGTTAAGGCAGCCCCTGCAGCCATTAGCTGGTTTATCAGAATTATATATAAATGAGACCTATAATAAAACAATCACAAGCATTTGGCCCAAAGCAGTAGCACTTTCAGGTGTAAAACCTCCTATTCATTGGACTTCTGGGCCAGTGCACTCCCTTAAGATCACAGAACAACTCTCAGCGAGGCAGAAGGGATGCTCTCCACTCCTCAGATGATGTGTTTTCAGGCTCAGGATATACAACTATAAAATCCAGCACTTAGGAGCCAGTATCTATATGCAGAGTCTCACACAATTTACAGCCCTAACCTGAAGGTGATGTCATCAACCAAGGCACATATTCTACACCTCGTTTTCCCGTGGTAGGATTTACACTTTCCTGGAGAATGTTGAGTTGGCAAAGAGTGTCGAAAGTGAGCAGCAAAGACCCAAGGCAGGCACAAACTATTCTTTAAGAGTAAAGTCCTATTCCTGTGTGGTTTGTGATCAGCCAAAATGTGAGCACTTCAGCACATTTTGTGCAGTGTAAAATCATTTACCATGGTATGAGTGAGGGCTGCTTTAAATAGAATGAAAGAAAATTACTATTGCAGTAAGGAAGCTGGCTAATGAGCATTTGCTTGAGGCAGAGTCCTTTCAGGGATCTAGCAAACTCAGACAACTGCCTGAAACCCAATATCAGGTCTACCGATTGGCTTGGGTGACTCCAATCACAGAAAACAAGAGATGTGAGTGGAGAGTCTGAGTCTATGAACTCTTGTGAAGTTAAGACAAAGAGTCTATCTTCTTTTCCGTTGAACAAAAAAATTATCTCCTAATGAAAATAAAAAGAACTTTACCAGAGTTTTTTAAGAATTAAATTTATAGGGGACCCTGGGTGGCTCAGTCAATTAAGCATGATCTCAGGGTCCTAGGATCAAGCCCCGCATCCATCTCTCTACTCAGCGGGGAGTCTGCTTCTTCCTCCCATTCTCCCTCTGTGATCTCTCTCTTTGTCTCCCTCAAATAAATAAATGAAATCTTTAAAAAAAAAAAGAATTAAATTTATGTGTTTGGCCAATTGTGTTAATAGAACATTTACAATCCATTCATTTGGACTTAAAATTTTTTCAAGTCTATTAAATTTATACAGCAAATCCCATTGCTACTTATGAAATTTAAAATGTTGAATGATGTATCCTAAATCCTGAGAGGTTAACTTCCAATATGGGTTTAATTTTTTAAAACTCAACCTCAACAGTGCGAATCACTTCATATCTGGGAAGACTGACTTTTTTCCCCATGTTGAGGATAGATCATTGAATCACAAAGCAAAGCTTTAACCTGGCACTTGGCAAATCCAAAGGCACTTCACTCTTCTGGCAATGTGATCTTTCTGCTAGAAAAAAAAAATTAACTAGTGGTATGATTTTTGAAAACCTCTGGCTTTGGGATTAGTGCCTATGCAACTGGGTTGGAGGTAGTGCATTCTTTCTTGGCCATATGAGCTACATATTAATCATACAGAGTGGAGTTAATGCAAAGACCAAACATGAAGCCAAAGCCCAACACTTTTTAACCAAAAAGGAGAGAAGTACATCATGGAAGATGTAACATCATATTCTGTTGCTTGGATTAAAAAAAAAAAGTCTTATGTTTGTGGGGAAATGGGTAGTCACTAGTTTATCTTTCAAGGCATGGCCATCAGATGCCCTGTATGTGCCCAGCACACAGCATTGTGCTTCTGGCCCATTCCTTCAACAACCCATGTCAAAGTGTTAATAATTACTGATGGAGACGGTTTGGCCCATAAGAATTCCCTCTCAAAATTTAAATTACTCTTGTATTTAGGCATTTTTTTCCTTTAAAATGTAATAACAAAAAAAAATTAAATAAAAATTAAAAAATAAATAAAATGTAATAACCAGAGTCATGGATTCTTAACTGGTTTGTAGGTGAGATAGTCTGATCAACTCTGTTGTGCTTCTCAGATCGCTTTTGTTTCCCAAACACATACTTACTGTTCTGCCATTAATATGTTTTTCTCTCCATCAATTATCTCCTTTCATCCTTAGTTCTTTGAGGGATTTATGCCATGACTAGAATCAAAGTATCAGCTCCACTGGGAGTCTGTCTTGGGCCTCCCCTCAGATGGTGATAATGGTTCTTCTCTCCCCTCTTCCCATGACACTGTACATATCTCTGTTGCAGAGCTTCCTGTGTTGTGCTGTGATTGTCTGTGAGCATTTCTGTTTTCTCCTTTTACCCATAAGCTCTTCCAGAGTAGCATTGTGTCTTATCCATCTCTGTATCTGCAGGGCCAGGCACATAATGAGCGAGCTTCTACACATTTCTGATAAAAGGACAAATGAATGGGTGACAATGAGTGGGCATAAGAATCACAGTGACTACTTTCTGTCTCAAGTAGACAAGAATTCCAGGAACATCTGTAAGATATTCCACCTGTTAGGTCAGAGGGCAATGGACAACACTTTCCTTTCTTGTGGACAAAGAAGCTCAGTCGGGTAAGAAATGTAAAATCTTGGAGCAGGACCTTGTATTCCCACCCCTTTGGTGGTGGTTCAACCCTTTTATTGTTTTAGTTTTTAAAAAGTATTATTTTTGGTAATTTTCCAAGGAAACTTTGGATCTAGTGTCACACATCAGAGAAATTATTATCTAAGTAGGGAGACAAGGCAAATCTGCTCAGAAGGTCACCAGACAACTCAAGGCAATAGAGGCAAATGCAGGATATTGGGCCTGTCAGTCAAGCAGGGAAATGACCCTTTGAAACTCATTGCTGTCCTGACCACTTCAGAGATGTTGGGAATAGTACTAATTAGATTAGTGTTATCTTTCCTAAGGGTCTCAGGAAAATGATTTTATGGTAGGATATGCTTTCCACTTGTTTTTTCTTTCCTTTTTTAAAAGATTTTATTTATTTATTCATGAGAGATACAGAGAGAGAGGGAGAGACATGGGCAGAGGGAGAAGCAGGCTCCCTGTGGGGGGTCCTATGTGGGACTCTATCCCAGAACCCCCGGATCACGACCTGAGCTGAAGGTAAATGCTCAACCACTGAGCCACCTGGGTGCCCCTCCATTTGTTTTTTCTTAAAGATAACAGTGCATCATAATCAATCAGCATTTCTTCTGCTATTGGCTCCTGGTAGGTTTAGAATCCAACAAGTGGCTCATCTCTACTCTAGCAAGTATTTTAGACTTACAGTCTATGCTTTTGTATTGATCCTATTCCTGCCCAAATTTATTTTTCCATCCTTCTATTTGTTTTTGCTTCTTTACCTATGTCTGATAGATGTTATCTTACTAGGTTGCGGTATATGTATAGACTTCCACAAATTCTTTTTGAAGTAATGTAGAAGAAATATTAAACATTTCTATAAGAACAGAAGCAATGATCAAAATATTTAATAACTACTATGGCATGGCCATTGGCAAATCAGAAAGGTGATATCCATTAACAACAAAAATGTCAAACTAGTACAAGCAGGCAGAGCACCATCCTTACTGATAAATCAATTAAATAGCATCATCTCAAGTGGAAGAGAGAACATTCATTCGGCTTGGATTTAGGGGACCAGGAAAAGCAGTACCAACAAGGAGAAGTACTGAAGCAAAAGTCAAAAAGTTTGATTTGGAAAACTTGGCTCTGTCTCTTAGTCACTTTCTGAGTTTCGTATTTCTCACACGTAAAAAAAGGTAAAGAATACTTGCCTATTTCAAGGGGCTGCTAGAGAAAAGAAGTTATATGAGTTCTCTGCAAAAAATATATGACTGAACTGATGTAGAAATATTGCACCCCAAATGATTATTTGGGCCTTTCAGCAAATTTTTTCAATGAATCATTTTCTTCCAGTTTTCTTTTCATTGCATGTGCAATGTTCGCACATTAGAAATGTCTCTACCTTGGTCTTCTTGGATAATTTTGGAGACTGCTACTTAAATTAGTGGATTCCTCCACAGAGCAAAGTAGAAACACTGGGTGGCCAGGAGCTACCACCCTGTGCACAGAAACCTACTCTACAGTGGCCTTGGGATTGGGCCACATGGCCACAGGAGCAGCCAGAAAAGAGGGAAGGGCAGGTGAAGCCAAAAATTCAAGCCAGGCATTTCAACTTCAGCCCTTAGCCAGTGAGGTCATTTTCCATGTGTTCTCTGTTTCCACTAGATTCAATGTCTCTCAAATGTCGAACACACAAATCTGAGCCCATATGATGAGCCATCCAGACCAGCACAATGGCGCTTGCCATCCTGACACTGTCATCGGAGCTGGATCTTTGTGAGTACAGGAATCAAGCCAGGGCTGGAGGTTATAATTTGTTCTCTATGTCAATGAAGTGCTTGTCCTCATAACCCTAGTTTCTGAAAAGCTCACCATCCATCATATCTCTGGGAGCATAAGGCATAAGACTTTCTGGTTTACAATCCCAACTCTGACATGGGCAATCTGTGTGGCTTTGGTCTTCAGTTTCCTCATATATCATGTGCGAATAATATGAGTACCTAAATGAGAGTGGTAGCAAAGATTTAATGAGTTCATTTATGTAAAGCACTTAGAGTACTTACTGCTCACAGAAGCATTCTGTGTGTGTCAAGTATTATTATCCATGCCCCCACAAGAGAACAGTATAGTTTCAAATTCATTAACATAGCAAAGCTGCTATTGATTGGTCAAGCTCATTCTGACCCCCCCCCCACAGGAATTCTTTAGTATGGCCACACCTAACATTTGTTTTTTCACCCCTGCTCTGTTTTACTTGTTCTGTTCCCTCTGCATGGAAAACTGTGATATTGTAATATAATAAGAAATATATATTTGATTGTTGTTCCTAGTTCCTGGCACAAAGCTGCCAAACTCTTGGAATTTCCTGAGTGATATGGGTGAGAGGAACTTCTTTTATTTTTCAAAATAAGCCCCTTCCAACCATCCTTGAGTTTGTACTAATGAGATGACTTGTGGAATGTTCCAAAAGATGGAGGGGATGGAGGGCTGCTCCCCGGGAGAACCAGCCATCTGATTACAAGGTTGTAACTTAGAGTCCCTTCCCCAACCTCCTGAGGAAGGGGAGTGGGGATGTAGATTGAGTCCATTTACCAATGGCCAATGATTTAAGCAATCATGCCTATGTAATGAATCCCCCATAAAAACCCCAAACAGACAGGTCAAAGAAGGTCCTAATTAGTGAATACACAGATGTACTGGAAAGATGGTGAGCCCAGAGAGGCCATGGAAGCTCCACACACCTTCTGATCTTGCCCTGTGCTTCTCTTCCTTCTTGTTTCTGAGTTGTATCCTTTTATAATAAACTGGTACTCTAATAAGTAAACTGTTTCTCCAAGTTCTGTGACCTGTTCTACCAAATGATCCAATCCAAGAAGGGGTTGTGGGAACACCCATTTATATAGCTAGCCAGTCAATCAGAAGTATAGGTGACAACCTGAGACTTGCAATTGGCTTATGACTTAACCTGTACGGTCTGTGTCAACTCCAAGCAGTTAATATAGGAATTTAATTAATTATGACACACAACTGGTGATTGCTGAGAACTGGAGAACTGCTTGGTGTGGAAAAAAACCACATATCTGATATCAGAAGTGTAGATGTGAGTATAGAGAAAAATAATGCTTTTTCTTTTAAATGCCTTTACCAATATTTACATTTTACTGCATTCTTCAAGTAGCAATTCTAAGCCATCCCATTCAGGAAGACTTCTCATATGTATCTCTCAGGGTGAGATAAGTGTCTATTCCTTGCCATCTTGCTTTTTGCATGAAACTCAAGTCTTCTCCCACCTGGATTGTTGAGTTATTTCAGGACAGAACCTAACTCCTTCATCTTGCTACCTCCCCCAGCATAACCTAACAGAGTTGGTGCTCAGTAAACACTGAATAAAATTATACACGAACAAACAAATTTAACATATTGGGATACTGGAATTGCGTACAGACTTATAAGGTGTCAACCAACATGGTACAATTTAATACATGCAAGGAAAAAAAAACAGATAGCCTCAAGTGCCACCAGTGGCCTAATTTCTTAGAGCTCTACTCATTCATCTATCTACACATTGGCCTAATGTTGTGCTGGATTCCAGGTTTATAAAACATAATCAATAAAAAAAAAAAAAAACATAATCAGACCTGGCCACTATTCCACAATAGTCTTCCCCTTGGCTGATAATTTTAAGTCTCTGTTTTGAGTTTGGACAGTGTATACACAGGAAGTCCTTCTCTAAATGTCCTTTATGCCTTTGGAACATCAGTGAAGAATCTCAGATATATTCTGCCTGGGGGGGCTGAGGGAGAAACAAGGAGAACCTGAGGCCTCCAGACATCTACAGAGGGCCAGGGAAATGACTATTACCACCAAGGAGAAAAGGAAAGTGCTAAAGGGGTTCAAGTCAGAATGAATCTTCATTTAAGACACATCTCTGAAGGAGCTGGCCCAAGGAGAAGGCTTACTAATAATTGGGCTCAGTGGGAAAGGGATCTGAAAATAAGCATGCTCTAAAAGAAAGAGCCTAGCTTGGAGTGTAGTCCTTGCTTTGAATCTCACCTCTCTACTTAGTATCTATAAAGATCTGGGTAAACCTCACAGTGTCTGATCTTCAATTTCCTCATCTGTACAAATGGAGATGGCCTCATGGTGTTTGTTGTGATGCTTAAATGAAATTGAATATCAAATAACCAGTTAGATTGTATGTTCTCAATAAATGTTGTCTTTCTTTTCTCCTCTCCTACTTAAGTACAAAGCAATCCCTGTGCTTGGCTGTGCTTTCAATCCACATGGCTCTCTAAGTGTCAGATAATCCATGGGTATCTGTTAAGATAGTTGTTCACATACAAATCAGGATAGCAGGGTCTGCAGGCAAAGCAGACACTGGTGTCTGACACCAGACAAGATGTGGCTTGGGCTGCTTAGGTCTACATCAGGTAAGATGGCTTCTTCCACGAATACCCATTCTGGAACCAGGATGCAGAGGAGACTTAGATGGATTCTCTTCAAGATGAGCCCTGTCCCTCCTTACAGAGGGAGCTTCTAGAAGTGTTGTCCTTGTAGCACCAGGCACAAGGAGAGCTGAGTGGTGGGGCAGCACTGGCCCCCTAGCTCCAACTCCCACCCATTGGAAGCCAGAAGCTCATCCCACTGTTCTCCCAGACTCTGACTGATACTGTGGGCAAGCACATGGGGTGAGAGCTGTGGCTGAGGCAGTGCTTCCTTCAAACATGCAACTTCAAAGTCTCTGAGGATGTCACCTGGCATGGACGAGAGTCAGGGGCAACTGGAACTGTGGAATTTGCAGTTATAAAAGGTCCCATTCAGAGCTGCATGCCCTGTTGCACAACCAGGGAACAAGGAGACATTTGATGGTATTAAAAAGGCCTTGAGCTCAAAACAAAGGGACACAACTCCCTCTGCTTTGTCTTCTGAGCTTTAAGGCCTGTCTTATGTGATGGTCCGTTACAAAAACAGGTGACAGCTTATCTCACTCTGTCTTGGCAGAAAGCTTACTTCTGGACATAGACCAGGAGGCACTGCCCTCTGACCTGGATTTCCCCAAAGGTTCCAGCATACATTTAATCTGGGCAGTGAAGGATCTGGATTAAAGACAGAGTCACCCAGTACATAAATAGGAGCTCTCTGAGAGTCATCTCCCTCATTCTGATAGCCAATCCATTCCCTGATTACTTCCTGTACCACTTCCATGTCCATCCCCATTATGCTGTCAGTTTACTCCATGAGTTCTGAAGTAACCTGAGAGGCACAATCTCTGAGACCATGTCTAAAACATTTCAGAACAGTCCAAAATCACAACGTCATCCTGAACTGCTTATATTTAAGAGGTTATTCCAATTAGTATTATGGGCAAGAGCATCTTACATATACATCTTACAGTTTAGTCCAAACCTGGATGAGGGAACAGAAGTTCCAAGAAGTTGTTTCCAGCCCCATGCCAGTAAGTAACAGAGCTGTGGGGTTTTGCCCATTGGCACCATCATCTATCTGCATCAGCCCTTCACATACGGTGTTTGCCATTCCCAGAGAGTCCATTTTCCTAGTGGTGATCACACAAAGGGCAAGAACCACGGGGGATATTGGTAGATACTGCTGGAATCTGGAGTGCCTTTAAAAGATCTTAGCACGGAGCTTTTTAAAAATCAATTCTAAAAATAATTGATAAATGATTTATACCAAATATATACGTATTGATCAGTATCTGATTTTGTTAATTTCTCCATGCACCAGTGGTTCACCTCCTATTTCTAAATTAGAAAGTTTTATAAAGCCCTGTAAGTGTTCACTTTCAGAAGTATAATTATAAGCAGCACAATGTATATTTTGAAGTGTGAAGCATTTAAGTTTCAGGAACACAGTATCCCTGTGCAGACAGAAAAGGTAATTACTTACATGCCAACTCACAACTGGGAAAATGAGGTCATCAAAGAGACCTTAACAATGGAAATCTTGTGTTTCTGGTGCACATGTTCAGTCAGAGACATGAAATTTTAAAGAATCTTCGTCTACAGGAATGATGCCAGCGCCTCTCTCCTGCACATCCTCTCTGTGGATTAATCATCGGGCCCCCGGTAACCACAATGTGACCACTATGTGAGGCGCCTTCTTCCCTGAAACAATGAAGTTCTGTCCGTTTGTCTTTGGGAGGCATTTACAGCTTGAGGACATCGCTCTGTTTTATTTCAAGTACTCAGCACTGGCTTCTTGGGACATGGCTGGAAGGGGTGTTGAGCTGTATTGGGCAATAACAAATGTTTCCAGCGGGACACTGAAACATTCTTACCGTGTGAGGCACCCAGCAGGGACACATTTTGAAAGGTGAGGAAGGCAAGAGTGTGTTTCATAAAGCCCAGCACGAACGTGCTGACCCATTACTCTGGTAAAGCTGCGAGTGTCCTGGCCTCAAGGCCTGAGTGGGGTCTTCCCCACATAAAGGTGGTATGACAGAGAGGAACAATTGCTAGAGCCCTGACTTTGTCTCAATAACTGATGAGATGAAATGGTGTCTATTCATCTGACTGGGTAGAACTGTGGAATGTGGTAGCTCTCCCTGAGGGGCCCTTGTGGAGTATACAGAGCAACATTGTCATTCCCAGAAGAAGGTGGCAGCCGCCTTACACAGTAGGCTGCTCCCCCACCCCCATGTCTAAAGGCAGCAACCAAGAGTTCTTAAAATAATAAACAGCTGGCCGTGGACTCCCAACACAAACTCCAGAATTCCAGCACCATTCTACTTGACTGAACAGGTTTTAGACCACAGCACAGGAAACCTGGAGTCCAAAGGCCTCCCACCCCATACACCATGCCTGGGCACCTGTTAGAATTATTGTCCTGAAGCTTCATATGTGGGAGACAATTGCCTACATAGGACCCAAGGAGAGGGGGATTCAAAGGTCTTGAGTTCAGCCATCTTGCTTCCCATCTTTTGGATATACAAATGCAAAGGCCACTGAGGCTCTGAGTGTTACATGGACATGACTATCTTCCCATGTCTGAGTGGGCTCCTCTTCTTAAGAGGTAACTCATCAACCTCCTTCTTGACCTCAGAGACCAGAAGCAAGGAAAGCACCAAGGGGGAGATGAAGAAGGACAAGATCTCAATTAAGATTGTAACAAAGACTTCGTAGCAACTCTGGTCTGAACTTTTGGAGCGATGCTGAGAGCAAGGATGGGAATAGAAATTCCCGGCAGTCTGGAAAAAAAAAAAAAGTGGAAACAACCAAAGACTGGGAATCAGAGAAACTGAATTTTGTTTCTGGCTTTGCTACCTGCAGGTCATGTGACTCTGGACAGATTATTTAACCTTTATGGGCCTCGGTTTCCCCACCTAGACCCGTAAAATAAGGGTAATAACAAACCTGACCTTGTGTCTTGCCCATAATACTTAACTAATACATATCAATTACTAGATTAACTACTAACTGAAGGGCTAGTATCAACCTCAAAGTTGGTGAGGGTTCACTGGATGGTATCTGACACTTGCCTTATAAATAATAAACACTCACAATTTAGAAAACACTGTCAGGAAGTCTACCTCTCCAAGGAGCCCTGAGAAAGCTTCACAGGATGCGGGGCTTCACAAAATGTGGGGTACAGAGCACTGATTATGTGACATATTAACAGGCATTCTGTGGCGGGAAACAGGAAATTCTGAGTTAAACAAATGTAAATAGGTTTCTGTCCTGTAGGTTTTCTCCGGGTGTGTTGTAAATTTCGGAGAGACAGGAAACACAGCTTTTTCCAAGCTCACCCAATCATTGAACGCCTTTTCACAAGGTTCTCCAGAATCTTACCTTCTTGAGTAATAAAGATTGAAGTTGGGAAAATAACTGCTTTAGACATACCCTTATGAAGAAGGAGTTTCCATGGAGCCCCTCCTAGGCAATAAACCTTTTGGTTTCAAGGGCTGAATACATATTTATTCCTTTTGCCAAGTATTTCACAAGGCTGTGCCCACTGCAGGTTATTTCAGGCTATCAGCATGCTATCGTTCATGCTAAATTGTTTACATCTGCAAAATGGAAATAACTATTGGTAAAGAGAACACAGCAGCCAGCAATTTGAGTACCTATTTCACCCAGTATCTAGAGTACCTCCTGGTGATGGCACAGGGGACACACCCTTTAAACCCTGAGTCAGAGCCACATCCACAGAGGTTAAAGTGAAGGACCTGAGTGACAGAAACAGACCTCCAACCTCCAGACTTAAGAGATGAGGCAAAGGAACCCTATTGTCTCCTCAGCATCTGAGATACTGGTGAAGCCAACAAAGGCCCCTCCAGGAGTCATGCATATGTGCCATTGAAGAGCCAGGAAAACAATGGACTAGCTTCTCCAAAATAACCTATACTTCTAGGTCAATCCAGGGATACCAGGAACCAGGAGCTGGTGACAGATCTTCATACTTATCTTCATTTGTATGAATAGAGATACACAATTAGCCTGTGACAGATTTTTTGGAACCACAATGAAAACCAGATGATACTTGTCATTGGTGTTCTCTCAGTATCCTAGGAAAAAAGCTTTCCTTCTGGGGAAATGAACTGGTTAGTCTGAGGATTGAGGAATATCAGAAAATGGGTCCACCACCTCAAAGAGGGGACCTGTTTTCCAGGTTGCTAGGACAACTCGTGACAACCGTAAGGAAGGCCCTTCCTAAGGAGCTCAAGGCAAAAGTCCTATTTGGGATCAGCAATTCTCAGCCTGTCCTCGGGGTCCTGTCACTCCACAGACCAACACTCCTGAATTTATAGTCTCCAGGGTCATCTTCAGAAATTTCCTGGCTGAGAAAAATAAAAGAACAAAAGCCAAGAGAAAAATTCAGGGAAATACAGTTATTTGTTAATGCTCGCTAAATAGCTTCAAAATGCTGAGTTTTTGAAAAAGAACTTTTGTTTCTTCTTGGATGTGTTTACTCAAAACCAATGATCAAGACTTTCCTGTGCTAGATGCTTGTGATGAGAGGATGAATAAGGCCACTTGATGCCCTCAAGGAGTCCTAGGGGAAGAGAACAATTCAATCCCACAGTCCACAATGTGGAATATTCCATAGAAGTTCCAGGGAACTGAAGGTGAGCTGAGGAAAGGTTCTGAGTCAAGTCTGAGGGGAAGCTATTCAATAACACATCCTCACCTAGGAGTGGGGATGACAGCAGTTGGCCAAGTGAAGAAAGGGGGTGAGGAGAAAAGCTTTCCAGGCAAAGGATGTAGAAAAAAGGTACATCCTTGTCCCAGTTTTGCCTTTTTCCATCTGTATCTGCTTTCTATTGCTGCTGTGACAAACTACCACAAGTGAAGTAGCTTAAAATAATATGGATTTAGGATATTAGAGTTCTGAAAATCAAAAGTCTGAAATAGGTCTCATGCAGCAGCAATCAAGGTACCAGCAAGGAGGTTCCAGGGTAGTGTTCATGTCTTTGGCTTTTTAAGATTCTAGAGGCTTCCCATATTCCTTGGTGGGTGACTCCCAGTGAGCAATTATATCACCCTCACCTCTGCTTCCATGGTCACTTCTCCTTTTTGGACTCTCACTCCCCTGCCTCCCTCCTCCCCTCATAAGGATCCTATGATTACACTAAGCCATATGAATGATCCAGCATAATCACCCCACCTCAAGATCCTTAATTTCTGCATCTACAAAGTCCCTTTGCCACGTAAGGGAAGCATATTCACAGGCTCTGGGGGTTAGGACATGGACATTTTGGGGAGGGCCACCATTCTGACTACCATATCATTTATGGCACTCAGTTTCTCTACTATAAAGTGGGTTGGATCCCATGGTCTCTAAGAAGGTGTCCAGTTCTGTCTATCAGTGGGTAGCAAATAGTTATCCAGAAACTAGAGCATGGGGTCATATCAGGAGACTGATGTGACTCTCCAGTCTAGATGCCTAAATAATTGAAGTCGCCTTTGATTTCTGGTCTTTGGTATGAGACAAAAAAAAAAAAAACAGAATATCTCCAGCCACTCCATGCTTCTGCAGGAGGTTCCACAGCCTCCTGACCTGATAGAGACTCCAGGAGACAAATCCATCCATAACTGGAACCAAGAGAAGTCGAAAGAAGATTTTCTTCCTTTACTACCCTGAAAATCCTGTTCTAAAAGTCCTCAGGTCTCTAGGATAAAGGACCGTTTTTGTTTTTGTTTTTAAGATTTTATTTATTTATTCATGAGAGACCAGAGACACAGAGAGAGAGAGGCAGAGACACAGGCAGAGGGAGAAGCAGGCTCCATGCAGGAAGCCTGATGTGGGACTCGATCCCCGGATCACGCGCTGAGCTGCAGATAGATGCTCCACCGTGAGCCACCCAGGCATCCCTAGGACTTTTTTTAATATCACAAACTAATTTATTTTTAACTGCTCCTTTACCAAATTCACTTAAGAGTTAATTAAAATTCTACACAAACCATTAAAGCAAAAGTGAGAATGAATTAAAACTTGAAGTGCAGAATTAGACTGAGTGAGCAATCATTTGCACTGGAAAGATGCCTAATTTCCAGTGGTCATGGACGAGGATTAAATGAGAGAGGGAAATAGCATGGCCCGGAGGGGAGAACAGAAATAAAAAACCCTAAAATTAGAGTCTAAGACTTTGGGTACAAGATTTAATTTGGCTATTATAGGTCACTGTGAGCAAGTCCCTCTCTTTTCATGTTTCTTGTTCTTCCTCTGTAAAAAAGACAAGTATTTGGTTGGGGCCCTCTGAGCTCAGCATTCCAGAACCAGGGGCAGGGAGTGGAGGAAATGTCTCCTAACAGTGATTTTTGGATACATTTTTTCTTTCTGTAGGTCAGAAAGTAACCAGTGATGTGAACCCTCCAGTGACCTCCTGACAAAGAGTGTCTCCATCCACAAGGCCGAAGATGCTATCAGTATGGAACTTTCCACCTTTACTAACATTCCTTATCTTTCGTCATCTGCATAGTGACTGTGTAAAATGCTCTCAGTTGGGTGTTTCTGATTCATTTTTGTGATGGTCCCATGATGTCTGAGGAAGTTAAAGTTTAAACTCTCACCCTTCCCATTGGCCTTTACAACTCTGTGGACTCCCCCAGTTACTGGGCTGAGCTTTCTAGAAAAGTAGATGGCCTTACCAGGACAAGTGGCTATATTTGCTGAGGAGAAAAGCTCAGTCAGCTTTTAAATGGTTCTCTGATACAGCAGCAATAAATGAGAGCCAGCCTGTCAAGGCCTCCATTTTCAGCTGGTGTTATGAAGATCTCTATCTAGGAATAAACTTCCTCAAAGATAAAACAACAGACTCGAGCTTTAGAGACAATAGCAATATTGTCTTGGGAGGTGGAGACACTCCTAAAGGCACTTAGAGAACACAGTGTACTCTTCTCACTGATCCTAACAATCTGTGTATTGTTCAGGGACTAGCCCCAAGCAAAGTCAGTGGAGAGTTTTTGGGGTCCTTTAAAACACTGAAGTCAACTGCAGTCTCCAGGGAATAAAGAGAATTTTTTTTTTTTTTTTTTGTATTATGTGATGTGTTGTGACTGCCACAGTAGCTGGGCTTCAGGATGCTTCCTGACACTTGGTCCCAGCTTCAGAGGCATCTGGAGTGTATGCAGATTTGCGTGTGCACAGGTGCTGTCATGTAATGGTTCACGTGTGTGTCTGTGTGTGGTGTACTTGGCTGTGACCCTGGATGGAGGGATGCTGATCTGGGGTGCAGAAGAGGTGAATGTCAGCACTTGAGGGTACAAGGATAGGAGTGTGCAGGTGCATGTGTGCATACTCACCTGTGTCAAGTGTGTTTTTGTGGGTGGTGAAGTGGAGTTTTATAGAACTCTGACTCTTGTCAGGCCCACACAATTGTCAGTCTTAACATTCAATTTAGTGAAGACACTGCTGGTCCAGGCCAAACCCCAGTGGCTCTCAGACCCATCCATTCATCACAGAGGTTTTTCTGAATCCTTACTATGTACAAAGGCCTGTGTCAGACACTGTAAAAATGGTGGAAAAATAGAGAAGAGACTTATGTCCTCTAAAATGTCACCACATAGTATGAAAAATGAGAAGCATATACTTGGAAGGTAAAACACCCCCAAGCAAGAAGGGAGCCTTATTGTGGTGCTCAGATACCTGCATGTTATCTCACCTGAGGATGTCTTTAACTATAAAACCTATGGAGGCCACAAAAAGAATATTTTCAACATGCTGAGTGAATTCTCTAAAATGTAACTGATATTGTAGGGCCCCTGGGTGGTACAATCAGTTGAGCATCTGACTCTTGGTTTTGGCTCAGGTCCTAATCTCAGGGTCCTGGGATTGAGCCTTGTGTTGGGCCTATGCTCTGTGCTTTGTGCTCAGTATAGAGTCTGCTTAGTACTCTCTCCCTCTCCCTAAGCCCCTACCCTGCTAAGATAAATAAATCTTTAAAAAAATAAAAACCAAAAAATAAAATGTAACTGATGCTCTTTTTAATGTACAGTTAATTTAGATTTTGTCCTATAAGACAAATTATAAGTAATATATTTACCTGTTAGAGGTGTGAGATTGGCTTTTGGTTTTTCCTCATTAAGAAACTGACAAGGGTGTTGTAAGGATGAAATGATGATGATGATGATGATGATGATAGGACAACAAGATTAATGATAGATATTTACTAAGTCTATATTAAATATGCCAGGCATTGGATTCTTGGTTTACATAGATTTACATGATGAGCTTGAATTGCATCCGTGTGCCCTGGGAAATTCTGCAGAGAGGCTTGAAGGAGAGATCTGAAAGGAGACCCAGAGGAGAACTGGCAGAGAAAGTGGAGGGTGTGGCAACCTGGCTCTTTCCTAAAGGATCTTTGAGCCCTCTGGGTACTCTAAGCTTTGCCTTGGGCCCCAGCACTAGGTTCTTAATTTTGCAAGACTGAAGAGGAGGTCACTTCTCAGGGATTGGTGGTATTCCTATGGCCAAGATAGTGATTCATTGCCCAGTCCATTCCATATCCAGCCATTCTACCCCTGATCAGCTTCAGAAAACTGTCCTGTTTTTAGAAAACTATCCCCAACTCCACTATGTCCTCCCTGTGCTTCCTAGGGGATATATTTCAAGATAAGCCCAGGTTCTAAGTTGGCCACAGCATCTCCATCAGTATCCATTTAAATAACCATGTCTCCTCAAATCTATAGTTCTCAGAGCTTATATGCAGCACTCTCACATTCACAGATTGATGAGTCTTACCCTTTGAGGTAGGACTAGCCAACCTGACTATTCTGGGGTAGGTCAAACCATGGGAAAAGAATAAAATCTCTTACTAGTAATTGCCAAAACATATACATCTTAGAAGTCATCTACTCAACAGAACTCTGCACTAGCCAATACATAACAGCACACTGTATCTTCTATTTCACAGGAGCTCCCAATCCCTTGATGATGGAACATGTAGCCTCTGGAGCAGACTATTGATCTGAATAGCTTTGCTTAAGTGGAGAGTTGCTCAGTGATGGCTATGGATTCTTACACCAACACCAAGGCCACAGGAAGATCTATTTTAATATTTAATCAAGGGAGAAATCACTAAGAACTCAGGTGTAATAACAGTAATCTTTGCTAACTTTCTTCAAGGGATTTACATACTGTTAATGTTCTGAAATTCTTATACTTACTTTTATGCCATTTCTGGTTTAAATGGATTCAAAAGAGTTTGTCATTGTTGTTAACAATTTATGTTTTCCTGCATTCCAGGAACAGGTTCTGAGTATGAGTGGGAATGCTTATTAACCTAGACTTTTGACCTAGAAAGGAATCTAAGATAAATCCAGAGTGTCCCAGGTAAATTAGGCTGCATATATGAGGTTGTCAATTGTGCCATGGGGGCCTGGGAACCAAAGGTATCGCCAGCAAGTTAACTGAAATGACATCATGCAAATAAATTACAGCAATCTGATGTTCATTTCTTTGACTATCTATATTCTTTTAAAATATGTAACCCTGGCTAATTTCTTAGGGAATGTCACATAGGAAAAGATAATTTATAAGCCATTTTCATTTCTACCCACTAAATATTTATATATTTCTCCTCCTCCAGGGGTCATAGCTGGGTCTATTTTTGCTTTGCAATTCTTTTGCCATCTTTCTGCCACAAGACAATTCTCAGCTTGTCTCTTGTTTTGGCCAACCAAGGCAAAGACTACCCTCAGCTTCAAAACCCAAAATGCTTGAAAAGTTTATACTTGACCTCCTCTACAGTGGAAGACCAGTATATTTCCTTGAGCAAGAGAATGGCATAGAGAAGGAGATGTTTAATTTACTTTACATTGCTGGGCATGGGAAGAGAATATTATCTATAGAAAGGACCTCTAAACAGTAAGTAAGTGGGAGGGAGAGGGGTATTAGTGGTGTGTTGACTCCTCTGGCTAGGAGTTAAGAGATAAAGAAAATCTGATCTAATAATTTCTCTGGAACTCATTCACCATGTTACTTTGGGCATGTTATGATCTCTCTTTCTGGGCCTCTAATTTTTCCTCTATAAAATACAGCTTTCTAAATATCCATCCAGGGGTGGCATATTGTGGTATTCTATGGTAGTCCCATTCTATTCCCAACTTTTATTGTATGATAAAATGACTTTTCTGTCTCCTGTTTTCTTCAACTGTCAAAGAAGAGACAAGGCATTGTGGGAAGTCCCAGGAAAATTGTTGGACTTCCTAACTGAAGAATAAGCAACATCCAAGGAACATGGTCAATAATATTATAATAACTTCATGTGATGCATGGTAAATACATTTATCAGGGTATTTTGTAATGTATGTAACTGTCAAATCACTGTTGTGCACCTGAAACTAATAGAACATTATATATTCATAATACTTTGATTTGATTGATTTTTTTTGATTTTCGATTAATTTTTTTTAAACTTTTAAAGAATAAAGTAAAATCTCATCAAAGGTAGTTTTATGAAAGAAACATAAGCAGGACTTTGTTTCTGCATTGCAGATGCAAGGCTATAAAAAAGGGGGGATAAGGGAAGAAGGAGAAGGAAGAGGAGGAGGAGGAGAAGAACACTCAAGACAAACAGAAATGTGCATCTTAGGATCTTTCATGTTACAGGGCATACGAGGGGCACCTGGGTGGTTCAGTCAGTTAAGCATCTGACTCTTGATTTCATCTTAGGTCATAATCTCAGGGTCATGAGATTGAGCCCCGCATCAGGCTCCACACTCAGTGCAGCATCTGCTTGAGGAGTCTCTCCCTCCCTCCCTCTGCCCCTTCCCCCACTTGTGCTTATGCTTTCTGTCCCTCTCTCTGCCTCTCCTATCTCTCTCTGTCTCTCTCTCTGTCTCTCAAATAAATAAATAAAATCTTTTTGTAAAAGAAGAAAGGGGAATAAGAGATACAGACCAAAAGTGGGAAGAGAAGTCAACAAGTCCATGGTCAGGGGGAAAACACTGAGGCAGTTACAATCCCTACCACTCTCTCCTTCAGCTGCTCCCAAGTCAGTCTTGAACTAAGTAAAGCAAGATACACACAACTTTCAAAACCGAGGCATCATAAGCAATACAACATAAAAGGATACATCATATACATTCCACTTGGGATATTAGAAAACATTAAGATAAATCTCCTTATCCTGTAAGGTTTGGAATATTCTTAAGGGAAAATTTTGCCCTGGTGAAGTATTGCTGGGACTTATTCACAGCTCAGAAATGAGGAAGGATGTCTCCATCTCATCCAATGATTTACAAGGCTGACTTGAACATTTCCAAATGAGATTTTTTTTAAAAGAAATTTTGCCAGCTTATTTTTTTCATCTCCCTCTTGGTAGCAACTGAGATTCTGAATTCAGTGAATATATGTTAGACACTGTTTACTTGAACTTTCTAAAACAAACTGTTCATCTTGGGTGTAACAGAAATGCTCTCTTTTTTATATTACTGTTCCCATGCCTCTCTGCAGAGACTCGCCAACACAAACACCTACTTACAGGGCTGCGCTTCACCACTGTAAGCTCTTTGGCAACTCTGCCATTGGATTTCAGTCGATAAATTTGCATTTAGCGCTTAATTTGTTCAGTATGCCTTACTAATTTGGCAATATTTATTTTGGCTCAGAAAGCATAAGGCAGCTAAGTTCTATAGTTTTGTTTGGTGGGTGTGTTTTTTTCATTTTCATAAAAGGATTTGAGATATGAAAAAAGTTACAATGTCATGGACAGGACTGGTTTCCTGTTTATGAGTCACCATAAATATGAAAGGTGCTGGGTGACATTTCTCGGCTGAGAGAGTCCATACAACCCTGTGCAGAGAGCAAATCCTCAAGCAGGGTGGTCTTGAGGTGACTTGCTGACCTTGTATAATGTCAAGAGGAATTATTGTTAAAGTACAGTAGCCAGATACCACACACACACTCACTCACATGCACACATACACACAGACACACAAACTTCAATGGTTTTCCTCACCCTCACTATTATAGGGATGAGAGTTTTATTATAATATCTTTATGTTCTCAAGATCAACCTTCATCTTTCAGGAAAAAAATGACAGGAAGTGCATTCATGTCTGTCACTTTTCTGTTTGTTTGTCTGTGTGTCCTTTCCTGAGTCTCCTCCACAGACACAAATCCTCTTCCACAGCACTACACCCAGAAAATTCTCCTGCTAGATATGGGGCTGTGCCTGGTGCCCCTTCTGTCTCCCTCAAGGGATGCTGCAGCTCTCTGAGCCCCAAGCAGTCCATGAAGTATCCATATTAGTCTCAGGGAACACAGTAGTTATCAGACTCTGACCTTCCTAAGACCTGTGTGTTCAGGAAAGAGTGGCCCCAACAGTTGGGGGGTTGTGCACTATTTGCCAGAACATAGAAGGCAAACTGAATGTTCCCTAGAGAGGAGGCTGTTCTCACTCAATGACAAGTAGTTTCAATGTCTGACATCTTGTGAAAGTCTCAGAAGAATGGGGCTCATGGCATCAGACTACATCCATCCATCTCAGCTCTGGTCTCTTCCAACTTCCAGCCCACAAGCACTCAGGATTCAGTCCGAAATATTAAGACTGCACTTTTTGCAAAATGAATCAAGTTAAGTCATGGATGGCAGTGCTGTGAAGGCTGTGATTTCTCATCATGTAGATAAAACACTGCCCATGAAATTCTGAAAACCTTTTCCATATCAGTGTACTCCTACCCACTTCCTGAACATGCCATGGCTTTGTTTTGAGCTGCATACATTTGCCCAGCTATTCCATCCGCCCAACAGGCCCTCTTCTATCCTTTCTCCCCTAGTAAACTCATCCACACCCTCCAGTACCCAGTTTCAGTGTAACCACTCCAGTGATGCTTTTGCCCACTTCCCAGGGAGAAAGTCCTTTCCTCTCTGCTTCCTTTCATCTCTGTACTTTCTTTTTCATCTCTGTACTTTCATTTGTTGTTTTCCTCAGTCATGCTTTATTTCATTTATTCAGATAATATATATTTTAATGCTATCTATGCCAAAGACCAAGCAAGCTACATATCCTAGAATATTGCAATGTTCATTTATAAAAATTGTCTCTTTGACGAAACTGAAGTTCTTATGAGGTCAGAAGTATTGTCATTTGTATCTTAAAATCCCAAGTGCCCAAGGCAAGGTGCATGGTTTCCTTGTAGAAATTATACTTATAATAGACAAATTAGTGTCCTGTACTCTATAGATTCAACCTAAATTGATCACTAAGTACCAGACAACGAGCCATATCTTTTACATATACGTAGGCATGCTCCTAAGTACTAGCCTTAAATGTAGGAAACACTAGATTATTCATACCAGGAAAAGTTAATGTCTTAATTTCTTCATCTATAGAGATTAAAGTGCTCATACTGTCAATGTGGGAGCTAAAGAAAATAACATACAAGATATATTTTGCACTTATGCCAATGTTCTATGAGTGGTAGCCATCCATCTTAATTTCCAATATGTTTAGGAATTAAGTTAAAAATTACATTATAAATTTTCCTAACAACACAGAGTGGAAAATTTAGGGACACTGTCAGGGCTGGACCACATAGCTCAAATGCAATAAGTGCAATAACTTTGTCTGTCAACAAAAACTACTCTAGGGTCAGCTCAAAAAATCAAGAGGATGCCATCATTCAGTTACTCAGATACAAAGGCTCTCACAGATATTAGATTTAAAAATGACCAAGATACCCAAAAGGAGTTCTACGGCATTCAACTAATCAGCTCTAACTCATTCACATCAGTAACAAGCACTTGTGAAATGGCCACATCTTGCAGACTTTAAGCCATTGTTTCTGGCTTCTTCCCCAAGGGCATCAACTGCCATCCCAGCAATAGAAGTGAGATTTGCACTAGGATGATGGGCATAAATAGAACTATCCTGGGCAAATTGGGATGTATGGTTGATTATACATTTAAAGAATAGAGATGCTATTAAAGTAAGGTTTTAAGTGAGGAGGTGAATGATGTGATTTATGCCTCGAGTAGCTCACCACTCTGCCTGCTATGTGGAGAATGCATTGGAGGTCAGTGAACTAGGATACAGGAAAAGCACTAGGGAGGCTGTTACCAGATAAGAGATGGTAATATTGTAGACCACCATGACTGTATCAGTTGAGAGATTCCATAGACCAGTAAGGAAAATGGAGATATAAACTTGACACTTTAAGGATAATTGAATGAAAGCTTTGCCTCCTAGAGGCACTTAATAAATGTTTATCCTTCATCCATTTCTACATTCAACAAATATTTGAGCAGTACTATAGACCAGGAAATGTTCTGAATACTAAAACACATGTCCCTCCCCAAGCTTCAAGTCCAACTGTGGGTATCACAGTATAACCTAAAGAAGAAGGCAGAAATAATTAAAGATTTACACATACACATACGTACAAAGAGATAAGTAATACAGGGAGAACCTATTATAGAAATATTTAATGAATGAAGCATTAACCACAATAAATGAGAGAACTATAAGATAATACTGTCTTGGAGGTCAGGTATTACATAGAGATAACTAAAGAGTATCTTAAAGAGTGTTCTAGAGTTTTTGAAGTAGAGGATGGAGTTGGTGAGACAGCAAGCTTCCTATGCCAATAGGAAGATATCAGAAAACCAAAGAGGCTTGGGTAACTTGGTGTGTCTGCAGAATAGAAAGGAGTTTACTCCCACTAAGTCCTTAGAGACTGAGTCAGAAAAAAAAAAATCAATAGAGGAAAAAACAATGTTTTTCCATCTCATGGATAATGAGGTTTTAAACAACACTTTAAACAACATTTAAGCTTTCCCAAGTCCTAAATTTCACTAATTACACTGCTTCACTACTTCTGCAAATATTAAGACATCAACATAAACACAGATCTAGATGCATTCAAACCTGTACAATTAGTAATGAAGATATAAAAGATCTGAAGAGCATGATTAGTAAGTGTAATCAAATCAAATACAGATCTACAGAATACTGAACACACCAAATAATAATATATCAAACACATATTTTTTTGGTTTTTATTGAAGTTTGATTTGCCAACATTTGGTATAACACCCAGTGCTCATCCCATCAAGTGTCAAGCCCATATTTTTAAAGATAGCACCCAAAGCCTAGCATCTGGTATACACACATTTTCCCAGTTATTCATCAAACACTGAGCTAGATACTGCCTTAGAAGTTTTTATAAGTGGGGGCACCTGGGTGGCTCTCTCAGTTACTCATATGACTCTTGATCTCAGCTCAGGTCTTGGTCTCACCATCATGAGTTCAAGCCTCACACTGCTCCACACTGGGTATGGAGCCTACTTCAAAAGGGAAAAAACAGTTTTTATAGATGTAAGAAAGGCCCCAAATCAGCTGACTTTAAGATAGGAAAGTTATCCAGTTAAGCTTAACCTAATTTCATGAGTCCTTTAAATTTGGGTCTAAAGATCAGAGACAGAGGATGTCAGAGATTCACAGCATGAGGAGGACTTAATCCAAGAGGAAATTTTCATTACTGGTTTTTAAGGATGGAGTGAATAATGAGTCTTGGAATACAGGTGACCTCTAGAAACTGAGATCAGTCCCTTGGCTGAGAACCAGCAAAGAAACAGGACCCTCAGTCCTACCCAAAAAGGAACTGGTTTCCACCAATAGCGAGAATGACCTTGGAAGCAGATTCTTCCCCAGTGTCTCCAGACACAAACTCCACTCAAGGGACATGGTGATTTCAGCATTGTGAGAGACTGAGCAAACAACCCAGCCACTTTCTGCCAGATTTCTCACCTACAGAGCCATGGGCTAATACATGGGTTTCATGTAAATGTGTGATGATCCTTTATGCTGCAATAGAAAACCAATACAGGATCAGTCCATAAAGAAATCCTAACAGGGGTGCCTGGTGGCTCAGTGGTTGAGTGTCTGCCTTTGGCTCAGGTTGTGATCTCAGGGTACTGGGAACAAGTCCTGCATCAGGCTCCTTACAGGGAGCCCGCTTCTCCCTCTGCCTATGTCTCTGCCTCTCTCTCTGGTCTCTCATGAATAAATAAAACTCTTTAAAAAACAAAGAAATTCTAACGGATATCAAATAATTTCTAAAACATAGACCTGAAATTCTCTGAAATTCAATAAAATTAGAAATGATAAAATGTACCTCACACAGTCTCATAAGTTTGGAATAAGTTTAAAAAGCTATTTTAAACACTCCATGATTAAAAGGACAAGTCACATGAGGAATTACAGGTATTAAGAAATAAGAAATAGGGCAGCCTGGGTGGCTCAGTGGTTTAGTACTGTCTTCAGCCCAGGGCCTGATCCTGGAGACCCGGGATGGAGTCCCACATCGGGTTCCCTGCATGGAGCTTGCTTCTCCCTCTGCCTGTGTCTCTGCCTCTCTCTCCCTGTGTCTCTCATGAATAAATAAATAAAATCTTAAAAAACATAAGTAATGAATAATACTGTGTCCAAGGACAAGAAAACTCAAAATACATCAATTCCCTGTAAATCTATTAATTCAATAAAATCCCTTACTACCTCCAACAAGATTTTTGTGAAGAAAGCAAGATGACCCTAATACTCATATTTAAAAAGTACTTTTCTGGTTTCTACTATTAAAAACCAAGTTGCAAAAGAAAAATCTCATGCATATAAATTAGAAAACATTTGTGAGAACATCAAAAGACAAATGAGAAATGGGAACAATTACTTACACCTATATGATTAAGAACTAATACAGAGAACTGTAATAAATGAAAATAAATAAAAAATACAATAAAAATTAAGCAAGAATTATGACAAAAGTTTACAGGGAAAGAAATTTAAATGACAAACTTCTGAAACTGTTCAACTTCATTTATAAGTACTGGAATGCAAATTAAAAATTACAAGACACAATCTATCAATTTAGCCAACACTAAATGTTTCAGAATACCTATTTGGCAAATATATGAAGAAATATATTCTCATAAAAGTTGTTGAAGAGTAATTTTAATAACAATTATGATCGAAAATGTAATAACCTTTAACAAGTCAATTTCCAGAAATGTATATTATTTAATACATGATGAGAAATTTTCCCTTATTACTCTATTTTTCTTAGTATTTTTGCCTGCTTATTCTTTTATGTAATTTTTTAAAATATTATCTCCCAATTTAGTCAGATTTGTTTTATTTAATTATCATATATTTAAATTATTAAGCTCAAATATTAAATTTTATTATTATTTTGATTAATAATAAAAATTAACCTATGTATTTGTCCCTGAGTATAGATTTTGGTAATATAATTCTAAAATCGTTTATTTTCCAAAATTATTTTGGAATAAATTATTATCTATGAAATATTTTATTTTTGTTTTCATGGAAAAGAAGTTCTTTTCAATTATGGAATGATAGACAAAAATAATTACAGTTTCATTGCTCTGAGAATTGCTTCAATAAAATTTCTTTTGTATGTTTTGGAATTTATTGTGATTTTCTTTATGATTGAGTTTGTAATTATTAAGTGACCTCTGGCATTTTTACTTGTATTTCTAACTGATTTCCCTTTATATACCCAATATTGTGATATTCAATGAATAAAGATTAACAACTGTTACTACATATATTATGGATTCTAGCTCTAGCTCTTTTTAAGGATAATATTGTATTAGTCATGTTTTCTAAATTTTCTGTGTATTGTGATGTTTTCACATCTTAAAGAAAAAAAAAACCTTTCTGGCTAGAAAAGACTGCCCCTTCTAAGGGTCAACTAATTCTTATTGGTAGCAAAGGATTCATATAGGAACATGACTTTTTATAATTATTTTTTAATTTTAGCTTTGTTGACATATAACTGACACCTAAAGTTGTAAGATATTTGAAGTGTACACTCTGATGATTTGAAATATGTATACATCATGAAGAGTCCCCCACCTAGTTTATTAATACATCCATCACCTCATCTTTACTTTCTTTTTTAGCAAAAACATCTAAATCCTACACTCTTAGCAAATTTCAATTATGCAATACAACATTATCAGTTATAATCACCATGTTTTCCATTAGATCCTCAGACTTTATTCATCTTATAGCTGAAAGTTTGCACACCTTTACCAACCCCTTTCTCCCTGTTTCTGTACCTGTCAGCCCCTGCGGTTTTTCAAGTAGCACAATGTCCTCCAAGGTTCATCCATGTTGTCACAAATGACAGGATTTCCTTCTTTTTCCTGGTTGAATAATATTTCATATTTTATATGCATATATAAAACACATATTCCATATTATATAATATATATAAAATGTGGTATATATTATATAATATAGTTTTATATTAATATATGATAAATGAATATGCATATACTACAGTCCATATTATATACACACACATCACATCTTTAGGAACACACTTTTGATACATAAACTAACCAATCCCAAACCATACTTCCTCATCTGGCCTATTTACTACAGGAAACAATATTTCTCTATTTCAGTTATCCCAGGCCAGGTACCAGGCAACTAGGGATCATCCCTGTAGTTTAGAACCTGCCAGAATCATTCAAACTAGCCAATCCTAAACTGTTTACCCTGCCTGTCTCACCTTCCCCACATTAAAGGCTCTGGCCTAAATCTATCATTTGTTCCTATGATCTGGTATTCATCCTATGGCCTGCATGTCCGGCCAGGCCTCTCATTTCTAGGGGGAACCAGGAGTGACATTAAACTTTTCTTTCAATGGCATTGAACTCTCCATGGGGTCATTCAGCCTCCTTTATAAATCAAGATCCAGGCATAGAACACATACCTGCCCAGTCAATACTTTTGCTGAAATTATACTTTGTCTAAAATTGATATTCCTCTCTCTGTTTTTCAGGGTTCAATCAGGAAGCAGAACCTCTCTGAATATTATGAAATCAAGAATTTAATAGGAATAAGTCTTTATACAATTATGGAAGAAGCTGGGGAAGTAGGGGCTTGAAGGAGGAATGGAGGAGCGGAGAAAACCATTAACCAGTTCTCCAGAAGCTCTGGCCTCTGTGGCAGAATTGTAGCTTGTGAGAAAATCTGGGAGGCCAGTGACATGGAGCTGCCTGGGTGGAGCCGTGCAGGGTTGTGGGTGAAAAATGCATGTAAAACTAGATCCTCTGCTTAACTACATCTTGTGCAGGTCTCCCACCAAGCTTCTGCTGACGGGCCTGGAGAGGCAACTGGCCAGAAGTCACGAAAAATGAGTGAATGGGGTGAGAGGTGAGTATGAGCTGGAATCCTCTACATCTGCCCTACTCTGTAACCACAAGGACCTTCAGAGAGTAATGACTTAGTCTGCCTTGCAAATTTCAAGTGGATTCCATTTGTCCTACTCTAATCTGGAAACAGAGAGATGATGATTCTGGGAAACTATTCTTAGAGGAACCAAGTAGACCCAAAACCGACCTCCAACTCTCTCTGCTCATTATCTTTGCATTTACCAGACAAATATATGCTCCTATTACTATTCTGATCTTTTCTATATTATGTTTCAAGCCCCTGCCTTATAAAGAGTAGACATTTATTGTAATAATTTATTTTTATTCCCCAAAGAAGGTTGAGTCTTTCAATAAGGATGGTTAAACCATTTGTCTCTATTTTCAAAATTCATTTGCATTATCTTCCTGTCGCCATTCTTTGTGCTTTGTGTATGTCATTTACATATTTCTTTTATTTTTCAACTTTGAGGTCTTTTGCTCTTACTTTGTCCAGCACTTTAGTAGGTATGCATTTGCTTTTAATTCTTTTAATGATTGTTTTTAAGATTTTTGAAAATATTCTTAAACATACATCTATAGGTCTAATGACCTCAAGACAAAACATCTCCATGTTTTGGTATAATTGAAAGAGCATTAACTAGAAGAGTCATCAGATCTCAGTGTAAATCCAGTCCCAGTCGCTGGTGGCTATGGAATGTCTCCATGTCTTCTACTGACTTTGCAGGACTGTTTCATGGTGCAGCAGTAATACAGGAATGGGGCCTCAAATGCTACTATTGCTACCAATTCCCAATACCAGCCATGTGTCAGCCCACGCCTATTGTGTGTAATACCTGATTTAATTTTCACAGTTTACCTCCAAAATAAGTATTGTCATTCTTATTTTAATAGCTCAGTAAACTGAGGTTCATATAAGGTAAATGACTTTTTAAGGTCACATAACTAGTAAGAATCAGAATGAGATTCCAACTCAATTCTTTCTGACCTCAAATCAATCCTCTGAACTGCCAATAAAATATATGTATATATACTATTTTGCTAAGTTTTCTAAGCTCTGAGTCATACCAATTTACAAGCATGTTTTGGGAAAGGATTCATTTTAGGTGTATAGTCAATAAATTGCAATTATTATTATAACTGTCATCATTGACTCTCGACGTGTAAAATGTTTAACATGCTTTTACTTAGCCTTCTCCTCCCCCATCTTTCCCCCATAACCATGTCCATGCTCACCCATGCCACAGTCCCACCCATAGCATCCTGGTTACCTCCAACACTAATCCCTGTAGAGCAGAGGGGCTTTGAGTCTTTTTTTTTTTTTTTTAATTTATTTATGATAGGCACACAGTGAGAGAGAGAGAGGCAGACGGAGAAGCAGGCTCCATGCACCGGGAGCCCGACGTGGAATTCAATCCCGGGTCTCCAGGATTGCACCCTGGGCCAAAGGCAGGCGCTAAACCGCTGAGCCACCCAGGGATCCCCAGGGGCCTTGAGTCTTTTTTTTTTTTTTTTTTTTTTTTTTAATTTATTTATGATAGTCACAGAGAGAGAGAGAGGCAGAGACACAGGCAGAGGGAGAAGCAGGCTCCATGCACCGGGAGCCCGACGTGGAATTCAATCCCGGGTCTCCAGGATTGCACCCTGGGCCAAAGGCAGGCGCTAAACCGCTGAGCCACCCAGGGATCCCCAGGGGCCTTGAGTCTTTTTTTTTTTTTTTTTTTTTTTTAATTTATTTATGATAGTCACAGAGAGAGAGAGAGGCAGAGACACAGGCAGAGGGAGAAGCAGGCTCCATGCACCGGGAGCCCGACGTGGGATTCGATCCCAGGTCTCCGGGATCGCGCCCTGGGCCAAAGGCAGGCGCCAAACCGCTGCGCTACCCAGGGACCAGGGGCCTTGAGTCTTACCAAAGATTTGATAATTCTGAATTGACTGGTCGTGCAAGAAAGAAACAATACTTCTCCTTGCTCCAGGGAGAGCAGGTTTTCACTGTTCTTAGCAATACCACATGAGCAAGCCTCAGACTGTTTTTCCAGACAGACTCATGGTCTGGCAGTTGTGCAAGTGACTCCCAGTTCTGGATAAAGTGTGGATGTTAGTCCTAAATGTTGGTGGAGGTGTGAGTTTTCACCTTCTCCCATGTCCCCAGGGGAATTTTTGAGGAAATTTGAAAGATCCAATTGGATCATGACCTTGAGATACTTTGGCAATAAAAAAAATTTTTAAATTTTTTTTTTAATTTTTAATTTTAAACATTAAAAACTTCCTAGCCAAATCCATGAGTCAAATCGAAGATCTCTAGTGATAGAACTGAGAAGGTTAAAATTATGCAAGTCTGTTTTATAGAGGCAGAAAGCTGGTAGTGTAATAGCAAGAGAAAAGATATTGGCATCAACCATCCTTGGATTTGAATGCCCCCTTCACCAACTGTTGGGTGGGAGGTCTTGGACACCTCACTCAAGCTCTCTGTACCTCACTTAACTATTCTGTGAAATGAGAATTGCAATGCCTACCTTGCCAAGTGTAACGAAGATAATGAAATGCTACAAGAACTTAGCAAACACTCAATGCATGGTAGTTGCCACTAAGGTGAGGTATCGTTTCTATCATTGCTATCACATGAATCTCTTTCCCTTCTGGGTAACTGTAGTGATTGCCTGGCAAAAGAAAATTTATATCAAGTCCCATAGCATTGGTCAGCATGAGCTCTTTTAACTGTATACATAGATTAAGAACTACTTAGTTGATTTACACATTTCAGCAGCTGAAGAAAAATATTTACTGGGCAGATTAAATTGAATTAAAACAATAAGATTAAAAGGAGTCCGGAGGCTGCCCCTCAACTCAACAAAGGATAAGTTGCCTTGCTCTGAGTAGCAAACTCATGCCAGCAGCTTGACTAATTTAGCAGTAATATGAGGAGGTGTGACCCAAGCTGCAAAACAGACTGAAATGCTTAAGAGGGAAGGGTTTTCTCTTCACACTATATTCATGTCACAGCTCTGGGGACAGGTTCACCTCACTGATTCAGACCAACATAGATAAGGAATGCAACGTTTGAATGAGGGCATGATGGCTGAAACATCTATGACATAGGACAGTTTTCATTATAGGCAGTGCCATCTTACATCATTTCTCCATGAAATGGACAGCTAGCCCTTTATGATTCAGAGCAGATTTTCTTACAAATGTAACTTTATATTCTGTGATCAGGTGATCAGCCTCCCAGGTTGACCATACAAGAATTTCCAATCCAAGCATACTGTGATAAGTACCACACCTGAGCAGCATTAAGCCTAAGAAAGCAGTAGCCAGATTGTTTGCTTGCTTCTTCTTTAGATAGTCCATATAAAGTTGAATTCTCTTCAGGTACTGTTTTTAAAACAGAACTTAATGGCCATGAAGACTACTGCTAAAACAACATAGGTTGCTTCTATGGATCTTCTAGCACTTTCTTATCTAAGCTACACTGGCTGCATTAGTTTATGTCACAGGAAATACTGCCTAACCCAATGGTTACCGAACTGTGTTCCAAAGCTCAGTATTTCATGAGATGTTATGAGTTCTAGAAAAAGAAAATTTCCTTTCTTTTTCTAGAATTCAACAAAGTGAAATAAATTTCAAAATAAATTTTCAAAATAAATTTGGGAAATGCAGCACACTTGGAGATTCACAGTGTATAGTCAGTTACTAAAGATTCCAAAGTAAAAAACAAAACAAAAAAAAAAACAAAAAACAAAAAACAACACAACTTTTCAAATTTATGTCATCAGTTGTCATGAAAATTAATTTCCGTACATAACAAATTTTTGTTTCATATCACCCTAATTAAAATCTTGAAACTCAGGGATCCCTGGGTGGCTCAGTGGTTTAGTGCCTGCCTTTGGCCCAGGATGTGATTCTGGAGTCCCAGGATCGAGTCCCACATCAGGCTCCCTGCATGGAGCCTGCTTCTCCCTCTGCCTATGTCTCTGCCTCTCGCTCTCTCTGTGTCTCTCGTGAATAAATAAATAAAATCTTTAAAAAAATAAATAAATAAAAAATAAAATAAAATCCTGAAACTCGTGTTCAGTGAGACATTCGCTTGGAAAATCCCAATCTACTTATTTCCACCCAATAGTGTATATGTTGTACAAAATCCACAGTAGAATAACAACCCAATGCATACACTTTCAACTACATTCAGTACCATCATAATAAAAACAATGTACTATTGATACATCATAAGTTAATTTTTTAGACTCTCCTACAAAGGTGATAATTATATTAAACGTAGAATTAAGGGGAAATAAAATCTAAGTTTCTGTGGGAAAGGACCATAATTCCTCTTACATCTATCTCTGGAGTTTTGACCATGACTTCCAGGATAGTATTTTCCAAAGACTAGGCAGTCCCAAGAAAATCCGCTCACAGAGAAGCTTGGGTTCAGTGTCTGCTCATGAGTGGGAGCACTGATTTTTATTGGCACTTCTGCTGCCGAAAAATCCTTTCAATTATATGTAGACAAATTTGCTACTTACAGTGTTTTTCAATATTATCCTGTTTCTTCTTTTTCCAAGGAAGTAATTAGAATAGTACCCCCCACAGTCTTTCTTTTTCTGAAATGTATGTAAAATACCCTGTCCTCATACAAGAGTGTCAAAGTACACTTCAATTAGGGGTCCCAAAATCTGGAGGAGAAGGTCCTAAGCTAATGGGATTTCAAACTATGCCGATTGTAGAACACATTAAGCAGTGAAAGTCTTATCCCTTCTTGTGCTGCAAGTATGTATACTGGCTGGGTAGGGCCAGGAACTTCTGGGGGGAATTCACTGGGCAATATGGATTCCCAGCATGCACCATTGATCTGACCCAGAAAGGCCCAGGCCAGCTCTCATTTATAGTTCTGGCAGGCCTGCTGGAGACCAGTAGCTTGCTTTGGCTTTATTTAATTACCTCCCTTGCCCATGAAGTTCATGCTGCTTTCTATGGCACTTGAGAACTGCCAACACCAAAGGGTTTGGTTTCATCTACTTGAACTTGGGTGACACAAATATTTCAGTTGTGAATCAGGCCTGGAAAGGGGCGGTTGGTAAGGTAGGGAGTGTTTGTAGAAGGCATTTCATCACCACTAGTCAAACATGTCTCATTGTTGGTTCAGGAGGTGCTGGTATTTTCCTCTTTGAAGGGGATGCTCAGAGAGCCAAGAGCTTCCAGCCTGGAGCTCAGCTCCAGGGAAGGGCAATGGCCATTAGCATGCAGGAAACCCGCAGGACTAGTTGCTTTGGAATGCTGACAATTTTAGGGAGATGGTTTTATGTCTTTCTTCAGGGGGAAAAAAAAGTTGGTAGATCTGTATAAAGAAAGCCTGAGGCTTTGTTGGGGCTGCAGCGAAGTACTTATCCTTCTGCCTGGCTTCCTTTTAAAGGCTTCCCTAGTTGTAGAACCCCAAAGATGAGATCAAGAAACTTGAATTTCAGAAAACCAGTCCTGCTGATATCAATGGTAAAAACACTTTATTGGAAGATGAGCATATGGGATTCTTTGGCTTGGGTACATCCCTTGAACCATAAGTAAGACTGACACGGGCCCTATCCAGCAGTGTCCTATATGAGCACTCACCCTTCAGGGCAAGAGGAGGTGGCACCATGGTCCTGAGAGCCCTTCTAAGCCTCAGGAATTGGAAAGCACTCTAACAGCTTGCAGTCTTCTAGGGGTGTGGCATTATGAATGGCAAGGGGGTCAGGAGAAGATTGCATTTAGAAAAACCATAGCTGGCCCATGCCAAGAAACACAAACCAAAAAGGAAATATTTTAAGAAAATAAACAAAGCTACTGAGTCAAACATACAAAGCAGAAAAGCGGAACAAAAGATTATTTGAGGCCTGAGGTTTGAGCGTTTTGAAGCCACACATGTGATGGGGCAGCCCAAGAACATGAGGAGCGTGACAGCTGTGTAAGCGCTGAGGCAGTCTGCTCCCATCAGGGGCTCCCAGCCTGCGAGGCTCCAAGCAAGCCCACCGAGCTAGCTGAACACGCTGACTTGAGCTCTTGAGCTCAGCCTTGAGCTATGCACGATGGGACTCCTCCACTGGTAGGCCACACAGATAGGGCTGAGAGGATGGATCCCACCAACTGATTTGCCCTGTTGTATGTGTTCATTGTTCAGGAACCCCAAGGGATATCAGTGTTATAACAGGGTTGGGCTTTTTTACAAGTTTAGCTATTAGAACTTCCAACGAAAAAACTGTCACATCAATATTACACTGTCTTCAGAATCCCAGCATCCAAAACTGACCATGTTGGGCTGAATCATTTAAAATCCCAAGAATTTAAACTGTGAAATAAGATACAAGTTAGACACACTTTTCAGGTTTAAGCATATCATCTAGTAAATGGAATGAGGTTCCAGTGCACAACAGCTTCTGTCTGAGAATAGTGTCTCAGCAGTACTAATTCTGAATCCATTTTCACCTTCTTTGTTGTAACCAGAGGACTTTTTGAACCAATTCCCTTAGCCACAGCAGAACACCTTTCACCAAGATGTGTTATGATACCATGCCTTTGGCTTTTACGACAGGGTCAATAAACCACATGATTTATGAAAATGGCTCTGAATTTGTTATAAACTACTGTCAAGAATATTACCATATCTGATTGCAAGCCTTTTGAATCATATGTCAGGTAGAGGGGCCAGTGCAGAAGGCAGAGAGGTGACAAGATTTAGGGAATATTATCAGGCAGAAAGGATTGGGGGGGGGGTCCCCTTGTTTGGTTGAATACTAAGAGGACATAAAAAAAAAAAAAAACTAAAGCCAAGATAAAGTGTGGAAAAAGAGAATTTAGATTTGGAGTGACAGCTTGTTTGTAGAAACATAAGGCTTGAGAATGTGCAAACACTCATGGAGAAGCCACTGTACTCCAAGGTACTTGGGACTGTGGGAAAAGAGTCAGGATGATAGTGTCCAAGTCTCAGAGATAGCAAGGAGACCCTGCTGATCTACACTTCCAAGTATTTTCTATTTTAAGCCTCTCAGAGAGGTATCAGCCTAAAATTCTCAAGCTTCCTTTTCACAGGTCTACATGGGACACAATACATGTATGTGGAAATTACCTAGTCATACAGGAGAGGGCATAAGGCAGGTGTGCTCAGTGCCTAAGAAGATACTTCAGGAAGAGAGACTTCTGTAAGCCAAAATGACTACTATAGTCTTCATGTAGGATATAGATTAGGGGCAAAACTCGAAGGATAACAATTTTTCTACCCTTATTTGTTTACTAGTAAATAAATGAATGCATGAATAGTTAGCCTGATGTAAATATGTACTTCGTATGCCTTATAATAAAGGCTATGACACCATAAGAAATGTAATCTAAAGTACTTAATAAATTGGGCCCAAATGTAGGAACAGAAGAGAAAAAATAGAAAATTATTTGTGAGTTACTATCAAGAAAATAAGTAACCAGTGTTACTATTTTGGAAATGGTAATATCCACATATACAGAAATTATAAGCACACATCTGATTCTGGATATAATAATTTTTAAGCATCAAAAGGGACTAATTAACTATCCTAGCTTATATTATCCATATGAAAGGAATTCAGTTTTAAGATATTTTCTCACTAGAACTTTGAACTCAAGAAACAAAGACAACTATGGTTTAGAAATTGGTTAAAACTCTTAATAGCTAGTGACACATTTCTCTATTCAAGAAGAGAAATTGAAAAGTCTATATGCCACTATCCTACGTATACATGTAGGGGTTTTTGATACTTTAATGAATCAGTTATACACCACCTACTTCCAAGAAAACAATGATGTGATATCTTTTTTAAAATAAATCTAATAACAAAAAGCAACTACAGAGAAAGATGTGGTGGAGTCTTGAAAAGATGGTACCTTGAGATAATACTTAAAGAGAGAAAATAAGATGGAAACTTTATAGATGCTTCACACACTAAACTCTTCCTTCCCTTCAACCCGAATGCATCCCGAGTGCTCCCATTTGAGGTCACCTAATTGAATATTTAATGTGCTCACCACATGTTAGAAAATACTAATTTGGTTAGACCATAAAAGTCTAAAATATTTATATAGCTCTTCTTATAAATAGGTACTTACAAATAAAAATCAGCAATGTGTATTTAGGATTGTTTGGTCTATATAACACATCCACATACATCCCATTATATCAGACTCTAAGCCCTTGGAAACTGAACTTTCATATGCCATGATGAAACACTGTGCCTACATTTTAAAGTGTTTCCTCCAGGATTCTCATTTAACTCTAAGACTATGAAGTAGTACAGATTCACTCATTCCCAGTTTATAGTTGAAAAAACTGAAATGCTACCATCAACTTGACTTATGCTTTAGAATTATCATTTTAAAAACTTATAAATATCAGGTACCCAGGAGGCTCAGTTGATCGATTGTCTGCTTCCAGCTCAGGTCATGATCCCAGGATCCTGGCTCCCTGCTCAGCGGATAGTCTGCTTCTCCCTTGCTCTCTGCCATTTCCCCTGCATGAGCTCTCTGGCTCCCTCTATCTCTCTGTCAAATATATAAATAAAATCTTCAGAATAAAATAAAATAAAATTTTATAAATGTCAAAATAATCCCACTTACAATTGCACCAAAAATAATAAAATACCTAGGAATAAATTTAACCAAAGAGGTGAAAGACACTTGTACTCTGAAAACTGTAAAACACTGATGAAAGAAATTGAAGATAGAAAACATGGAAAGGCATTCCATGCTCATGAATTGGAAGAACAAATATTGTTAAAATGTCTCTATTACCCAAAGAAACTTACAGATTGGGATCCCTGGGTGGCGCAGCAGTTTGGCACCTGCCTTTGGCCCGGGGCGCAATCCTGGAGACCCGGGATCGAATCCCAAGTCGGGCTCCCTGCATGGAGCCTGCTTCTCCCTCTGCCTGTGTCTCTGCCTCTCTCTCTCTCTCTCTCTCTCTGTGTGTGTGTGACTATCATGAATAAATAAATAAAATCTTAAAAAGAAAAAGAAACCTACAGATTTAGTGCAATCACTATCAAAATTCTAGCAGCATTTTTTACAGAACAAGAACAAGCAATCCTAAAATTTGTATGGGACCACAAAAGACCTCAAATAGCCAAGGTAATCTTGAAAAAGAAAAATAAAACTGGAAGTATCAAAATCCCAGACTTCAAGTTATATTACAAAGCTGTAATAATCAAAAGAGTATGGTGCTGGCACAAAAATAGACATATAGATCAATGGGACAGACTAGAAAATCCATAAATAAGCCCACAATTCTATGGTCAATTAATCTTTGACAAAGGAAGAGAGAAGATAACAATGGGAAAAAGACTATCTCTTCAACAAATGATGTTGGAAAACTGGACAGCTGTATATAAGAGAATGAAACTGGACCACTTTTTTATGCCATATATGAAATAAATTCAAAATGGATTAAAGACTAAATGTGAGACCCAAAACCATAAAAATCCTAGAAGAGAGTGCAGGCAGTAATTTCTCTGATATTGGACATAGCAAAATTTTTCTAGATATGTCTCCTGAGACAAGGAAAATAAAAGCAAAAATAAACTTCTTGGGACTATAACAAAATAAAAAGCATCTGCACAGTGATGGAAACAATCAACAAAACAAAAAGGCAATCTACTAAATGGGAGAAAATATTTGCAAATGACATAACTGATAAAGTGTTAGTATTCAAAAAATATAATTAACTGGTACAATTCAATACCCTCCCCCCAAAAAATCCAATTAAAAATGGACAGAAGACATGAACAGGCATTTCTCCAAAGAAGACATACAGATGACCAAAAGACACATGAAAAGATGCTCAACATCACCCATCATCGGGGAAATACAAATCAAAACTACAATGAGTTATCACCTCACACCTGTCAGAGTTGCTAAAATCAACAACACAAGAAGCAACAGGTTTTGGTGAGAATATGGAGAAAGGGGAACCTTCCTGTACTGTTGGTAGGATTGCAAACTGGTGTAGGCACTGAGGAAAACAGTATGGAGGTTCCTCAAAAAGTTAAAAATAGGGGCACATGAGTGGATCAACTGGTTAAGCATCTGCCTTTAGGTTGGGTCATGATCTCAGGGTCCTGAGATTAAGCCCCATGCTGAGCTCTCTGCTTGCCAAGGAGGCTGCTTGTCCCTCTTCCTCTACCTGCTTGTTCTCTCTCTCTCTCTCTCTCTCTCTTTCATTATCTGCCAGGTGAATAGATAAAACCTTTTTTAAAAAACGTTAAAAGAACTACCCTATAGTACAATAATCACACTACTAGGCATTTACCATCAAAATTCAAAAAACCAATTCAAAGGGATACATGTACCCTTATGTCTATTGCAGCAATAATTACAATAGCCAAATTATGGAAGTATCCCAAATGTCATAAATGAATGAATAAAGATGTGGTATACATGTATGATAGAATATTATTCATCATGAAAAAAGAATGAAATCTTGCCATTTGCAACAAAATGGATGGAGTTAGTATCATGCTAAATGAAATAAGTCAACCAGAGAAAGACAAATACCATATGATTTCACTCACATGTGGAATTTAAGAAATAAAACAAATGTGCAAAGGAAAAAGAGAAAGAGAGAAAAAAAAAAGCATACTCTTAAATGTAGAGAACAAACTGATGGTCACCTGGGGGGAGGTAGGTCAGGGATGGGTGAAATAGGTGAAGGGATTAATAGTACACTTATCATGATGAGCACCAGGTGTGGTACACCTGAAACTAATATAACACTGTATGTTAACCACACTGGAAGTAAAACAAAAAAGTTAAAAGTTAATTTAAAAACTTACAAATAGGGATCCCTGGGTGGTACAGCAGTTTGGCGCCTGCCTTTGGCCCAGGGCACAATCCTGGAGACCCGGGATCAAATCCCACGTCGGGCTCCCGGTGCATGGAGCCTGCTTCTCCCTCTGCCTGTGTCTCTGCCCCTCTCTCTCTCTGTGACTATCATAAAAAAAAAATTACAAATATCTCTGCCTATAAATTCATTTACTTCTCCTCTTTGACTTAACAGATCTTATTTTTCAGAAAGTTCATTATTTGTGCTGCTAATTTTTCTTCCCTCTTAGTACAAAAAAAAATCATCATCAAATCTAAGAGGTATATTTGTCGTTCAATTCCAGCAATACAGCAGACTGATCTGAAACCCCCTTTTCCACAAATAAAATATTGCCAACAGAAAAGTGCTTAAAATATCTGAGAGCTCACAAGAAAGAGAAATGCCCAGTTATCAGAAATGAGAGGCAAATTAAAAGAGGCTGAAATAATCACATATAAAATCTGTGGGAGAAAGATCAAGCAGTACTAACAGGGATGTACATGTCTGTACACATGTATATATATTTATGCAAATGTGTACATATTTCATGTTTATGCAAATAACAGATTTGAAACCTATATGCTAAATGTGCAATTTAAGATAACCTAAAGAAAAAAAAAAGATAACCTAAAGAAAGTTGGAGAAGGAAGTAATATAGAAAAGGAAGGTAAAATAGAGAAAAACAATGAATGAAAACATTCTTTGAAAGACTAATAAAATAGTCATATCCATCCCCAAACTAGTCGAGATAAAAATTAAAAAGGGAATATAACTATAGGTACAATGGAGACTTTTTCTGATCTTTACAGAATATTAAAAGTACTTTTATGTGGTTAAATTTGAAAACTGGGATGCAATGAACAATTTTATAGAAAAAATAATAAATTACTGTTCTAATCAAAGACAAAATAGATAAACATCTATTAAAGAAATTAAGTGGACAGTTTAAAAATCAATCTCTCTACCCCCATCTTTTCATACCCTCACCTTCCCACAAACCCAAACATGAGGACACATGTGTGGCTCAGTTGGTTAAGAGTCTGCCTTCAGCTCAGGTCATGGTCCCAGGGCCCCAGAATCTAGCTCTACATCAGGCTCCCTGCTCAGTGCTTCTCTCTCTGCCCCTCCCTCCTGCTCTGCTCTCTATTTCTCTCTTAATTTCAAATAAAATCTTTAAAAAGCAAACAAACAAACATGATACCCATGCAGCTCATACAGTTTTATAAACTTTTACTAAACTTTCAAGCAACACAAAAGCCCTGTCTCACACAAACTCTTTCAGAGAATAATAAAAGAAGGAATTCTCTCAAACTTGTTTGTATAAGGCTAGATGACTTTGATTTCAATACACAACAACCAAAAAAAAAAATTGACAGATTTCACTTATTAACACAGATGTCAATATCCTGCGAAACCTTTCCACTTTCTCCACCCCATAATTATCAGAGACCAAGAGGAGATCTTCAAGGTTGATGTAATATAGCCTTTCCCAGTCACCCTTTACCATCAGTCAAAAATGTGGAGCACTCACTACTCTTCCCCAAGGAAACCAAGTGGGACCCCTCACTAGAACTATGACCACACCCTCCACCCTCAGGCCTTCAATCTCCTCCTCCATAACCAGGAATCAAGAGGAGGCTTATCAGTACTGAAGTAGGAATCCAAGCAGAGCTAAGTCTATGCTCCTCCGACCAGACCATTTAGCCTCTTTTAACAGGGTCAAAATAGAACTCAGAGGCTTCCATACTTAATGCGCCCAGAAGTCACCACTCTACCCTAACAAGTAAAATGCCAAACAGATTGAAAAATCAACACGTCTTGCATCCACAGAAGAGGGAAGGACACAGGGCAAACCATAGCCCCCGGGACTGGAGAGACAGACAGGAAAATGAAGGGAGTCAAGGCTTACCAGAACAGACTCAGGAGCAAACACCAATGCCTAGATAGGAACTACAGGGTATGAATGACAATTGATGAATTGCTGGAGACTCAACCTAGACAACTCTGAGAGTGAAGAACTCCAGGGAGAAACAGTCACAGAAGCTCTCAAAATTTCATGAGATCTGCCTTCAGGAGCCCAACCAGGTTTTCACAGTAAATATCAAAGAGAATTCCCTCAGGCCTCCAGCAAGGGAGGGAGGAAAGGAACCACATCACTCTAATATTCTGAACAAAACCTGCCCTCAGGAGAAACTAGTTAACCAGAGCCTAATCTGCTGGGGTTTTATCAGAGCCTAAGAGACCCAAGGAAACAGAAATAGTCAACTCCAGTCAGCTCTACCTTTCCTGTCCCATTTCAGTGGGGGTGGGGGGGGTGTAAAAAATGGGAAGGGGGAACTGAGAAACACATGTGAAGTTTATGGTCCAGAGGCATGGGCTCACTAAAATATTGAGATCCACCCAATCACAGGGTTTTTCCCTACATTTTACTTACCACCACATAACTTATGGCCCATTAGCATCAGTTCTTTCTACCCAGTACATCACGTCCAACTATCAAGAAAAATAAATAGATTGTATATCAAAGGGAAGAACACAATTTAAAGAGACAGAGCAAGCATCAGAAGCAGACATGGTAGGAATGTTGGAATTATCAGACTGGGAATTTAAAACAACTGTGATTAATATACTAAGGGCTCTACTGAATAAACTAGACCCAACCAAGAATGCATGGTTGCATGGGCAATGTAAACAGAAATAAGGAAATCCTAAGGAAGAAACCAAAAAAGGCTAAAGATCAAGAATACTCTAGAATGCCTTTGATAGGCTGATAATTAAACTAGACATGACTGGGGGACAGGATCTCTGAGCTTGACAATGTATCAATAGAAACCTCCAACTCTGAAAAGCAAAGAAAACAGACTTAGCACACACACACACACACACACACACACACACATACACACACCAGGATATCCAAGGGCTGTGGAACAACTACAAAAGGTGCCATATACACATTATAGAAATACCAGAAAAAAGGGAAAGAAAGGAGAAGAAATATTTAAAACCATAATGACTAAGAATTTCCCACAAATTAATATCAGGCACCAAACTACATATCCAGGAATCTCAGAGAATGCCAAGCAGGAAAAATGCAAAAAAATAAAAAAATAAAAAAATAAATAAAAAAAAATAAAAAAAGTTACACCTAGGCATATCATTTTCAAACTAAAAAGAAAAGAAAAGAAAAAAATCAAAGAAAAAATGCTACGAGCAGCCAAAGAACCCCTACCTTAGAGGAACAAAGAGAATAATTAAGTCTGACTTCCCCTCAAAAACCACACAAGTGAAGTGCCTGAGTGATTCAGTCCCCTTAAGCATCTGACTCTCGGTTTTAGCTCCAGTCCTTATTTCAGAGTCATGAGATCAAGCTCCATGTTAGGCTCTGTGCTTAGTGGGGACTCTGCTAGAGATTCTCTCTCTCCCTCTTCTTCTTCCCCTCAAATAATAAAGTAAATAAAATATCTTTTAAAAAATTATGCAAGAAAGAAGAGTGGGATGTTGAGAGCAAAAAATTACCAACCTAGAAACCTATACCCTATGCAATTATCTTTCAGAAGTGAAGGAGAGGGGCGCTTGGGGGCTCAGTCAGTTAAGCACCTCAGGTCATGGTACCAGAGATCAAGCCTCATGTTGGGCTCCCCACTCAGCAGAAAGCCCACTTCTCCCTCTCCACGTTCTCCCTCCTGCTTGTGCTCTCTCGCTATCTCTCTATCTCTGAAAAAAATAAAATACTTTTTTAAAAAGTGAAGGAGAAATAGACTTTCTCAAACAAAAATGGAAGGAACTTGCTTCCAGTAGACTTGTCTTACAAGAAATGTTAAAAGAAGATCTTAGAAGGAAGGAAAATAACATAGATAAGGTACTTGAATCTACATAAGGAAAGGAAAAGTATCAAAGAAGGAAAAATGAAGGTAAGATAACAATTTTTATTTTTCTTTCTCTTAATCAATCTACCAGATACAATCTACCAGATATTATTTGTTCCAAGTAATAATAGCAACAATCTATTCACTCATGTACCCTTATGTATATATCTTATGTATTTATACATGAACATATATCTGTGTACATATATGCATTTTATGTATATCTCATACTTTCATACATACCTTACACATGTAAGCATGCTTATATATGTGTGGAATGAATGCAAGCAATGGCAGAAGCCATAGGAGGGAGGCATTGAGATGATGATGTTATTATAAGGCACTCGCCCATGGAGTAATATAGTGTTATTTGAAAGCAGAAGTAGACTTGGACTAGTTGTAAATGTATATTGGAAACTAGGGCAACCACTAAAAAAAAATTTAAAGAAATATAAGAAGCTAAGAAAGGAGAGAAAATGGAATTGTATAAAATGCTAAAATAAAAACATAATAGGCAGAAAGAGTGGAAGACAAAAATAGGAAAAAAAGCAAGGACCACAAACAGAAAACAGTAATAAATATAGTTGATACTAACCTAACTATGTCAGTAATCATTTTAGAATGCCAACATTCTAAATGCATTAATTAAAAGACAGAGATTGTCAGGGAGGATCAAAACGCAAGACCTAACAAATGTTGTCTATGAGAAACCCACTTTAATTATAAAGACACATGTAGATTAAAAGAAAATGGATGGGGAAAAATTTTACCATGCTAACACTAATCAAAAGAAAGCAGGAGTTAGCATATTAATTTCAGATGGAGCCTACTACGAAGCAAGGAAAAAATCAGGGATAAAGAGGAGCATTACATAATAATAAGGTATCAATTCTCCAAGAGAACATAGCAATCCTTAATATGTAGCACCTAAGAATATAGCATAAAACTATGTAAGCCAAAAACTAATAGCATTGCAAGGAAAAATTACCATTTCTATTTAGTATTGCACTGGTGGTCTTAACAAATGCTATAATACATTTTTTTATAATACATTTTTAAAATAAAGATTATTAAAGAAAAAATGTCATTGTTGACTGATACTACAATTGCATTAAAAAATCTGTAAGGAATTAGAACTGATTAAAAAAGTAAATCAAAAAAAAAAGTAAATCAAGTTAGCTAGTTATAAGAGAAATATAAATTGATAAATTTCTTATATGTCAGAAACAATTTAGAAATACAATAAAAAACATAGATATGGAGCACTGGATGGCTCAACTGGCTGGGTGTCTGACTCTTGGTTTCAGCTGAGGTCATGATCTCGTGGGTCATAGGATCAAGCCCCAAGTCAGGCTCCACACTCAGCAGGGAGTCTGAAGATTCTCCCTCTCCCCCCACCCATGCCTGTGCACTCTCTCTCTCTCTCTCAAATATATAAATAAATCTTTTTAAAAAATACATAGTTTCAAGGGCATCTTGGTGATTTAGTTGTGTCTGACTTTTGATCTCAGCTCAGATCATGATCTCAGGGATGTGAGTTTAAGCCCTGCAGTAGAGCCTACTTAAACAAGAAAACATAGATATATTCACAATATCTACAAACATTATAAGTTACCCAAGAATTGTTTTAACAAATTACATGCTAAGTTTCACAGAGGGAAAAAAGAAATATTATTAAGGAACATTAGAAATATCAAAATATATGGGCAAATATACAATATTTATTGTTAGGAATATTCCAAACCCAAAATACGGTAATTCTACCCTTACTAATCTACAGATTCAATGTAATTCTAAAAAAAAAAATTCCAACACATTTTTTAATGGAGTTTGATAAGCAGAAGTCATTATGGGATTCTAAAATACCATGAAGAGCCAGGACAAATTTGAAGAAGAGTAAGTTAAAACTTGCCCTGCTAACATTTCAAACTTTTGAACTTATTCCATATAAATATAAGGTAAAAAGAAAAAAGGTTACTTTGGTTTATTGGTAAAAGACCAACAAAACACATTGAAAGGGAACATTGTATACATCAGAGGTAACAACATACATCAACAAGAAAATCAGACTAGGCAATAAATGTTGTTCAGAAGAATGCTTATCCACATGGGGAAAATAATGGAATTTGTGTCTAGCTCATATTTTAACATATATTTCATGTATACTAATATTTTAAATGTAAATTCAAAAAAACTTTTAAGTTTAGAAGATAATAGAAATAATTTTGTCCTCAAAATAGGAAAGAATTTGATAAACAAGATAAAAATCTAATCATAAAGGACAAGACTGATTATTTTGTTAGTCTTAAAATTTCTGTATACAGTGTGAATGATATTCTGAAATTGTATATGTGAATAGCACTGTGTTAGTGTATACATTCAATAAAAAACCAAGACAAATTTTAAAAGCAAGCCACAGACCACAGGCTGGGAAAAAATATTTATAAAACATGTAACTGGTAAAGGACTGGTACTGAGGGTATATCAAAACTTCCAGTTTAGAATAAAACGACCCAAGAGAAAAATGGGAAAATGGATAATGACTTTTTAATATCACAAAGGGGCAAAAAAAGCATCTAGACATACATCTTATACTTCACACAAAAAATGACTCAGATGTAATCTTATACCTTCATGGAAAAATGCAAGGCTATAACATTTCTAGAAAATATTAGAATAATAAAATATTAGAATAATATTAGAATACCTGTGAGCCCTTGGGTTTGGTGAAGAGATATAATACCAAAAGCACAATCCATGAAAGAAAAGATAGATGAATATGACTTTTTATTAAAATGAAAAAGTTCTGATCTCCAAAAGACAATTGTTGAGAGACTCAAAAGCCACAAACTGGGGCACCTGCATGCCCCAACTCTTGGTTTTGCTTCAGGTCATGATCTCATAGGTCATGGATCAAGTGCTCAGCAGGGAGTTTGCTTGAGATTCTCTCTCTCTGTCTCCCTCTAGTCCTCACCCCACTCACTTGAGCTTTCTCTCTCTTTCAAATAAATAAATAAATCTTTTTTTAAAAAGCCACAAACTAGAAGGAAATACTCACAAAACACTTATCTGATAAAAGACTTGTATCCAAAATATATCAAGAACACTTAAAACTCAACAATTATAAAAAAAAAAAAAAACTCAAACAACCCAAAGAAGATATACCTGTAGCAAATAAGCACATGAAAAGATGCCCAATACCCTTTGTTATCAGGGAAATGCAAATTAAAATAACAAAGAGATAAATCTATACAACTATTAGAAGGCCACAATGCAAAAAACTGACAACACTAGTTTCTGGTGAGCATTCAGAGCAATAAGAACACTCATTCAGCGCTAATGGGAATGAACATGGTAAGCACTTTGGAAAGCAATTTGACAGTTTCCCACAAAGCTAAGCTTAGTCTTTCCATACATTCCAGTGAGCAAGCTACTAGGCATTTCCCAAACTGATTTAGAACTTAACGTCCACACAAAAATCTGCATGTGAATATTTACAGCAGTTTTATTCATAGTCATCAAGGTTGGAAAAACCAAGATATTCTTCAACAGGTGTCACAGCTGTGTAGTGGAATATTATTCAGTGATGAAAGGGAATAAGTGACTAAGAAATAAATCCAGAACTGTAGAGGCATATGGCTCCATGAAACAAGCCAGTCTAGAAAGGTGACCTACTGTACCACTCCAATTATACGAGATTTTGGAAAAGACAAAGTTAGAGAGATGGATAAACACATCACTGGTTTCCAAGTGTTTGGGAAGGGGAAATATTGAATACAGTGAGGCATGAGGGATTTCTTCAGACAGTGAAACCAACCTGTGTGACAATGATAATAGTGGATACAGACATTCGGGATTTTTCAAGCCTGCAGAAGCTCACAGTCCAAATAGTTCAAATGCATGTAAATTTAAAAACATTCAGTAAGTTATGGGGGAGTAGACTGACAAGAGATGTAACTTTACCTTATTGAAGGAGAAAAAGGAGCTGACCTCAGTAACTTTGGACATAAGCAGCATCTGTGAAACTAAAAGGAACTGCCCAGGAGCACTATACTCTAGCTGACAAAGCTGTGTCTCATAGGGCTATGGGTTAACAATTCTGAAACTACTATACATCTCTACTGAAACTGAGCAATCAAATAATGGGTGATGGTTGCGAGAACCAGATTCCACACTGTTGGGAGTGGGAGCTTACAGACAAGGGAGAGAAGGCTGAAACGATCCACTTAGTAAATGGGGTAGAGTTGGAGAGATCAGTGTGAACCCATGTTTAGCTTAAAACAGATGTAGATGAGCGCATCTACAAACCATGCAATGCATTTTATTTACTGCATTTAAACCTCAAAACATCTCTATGAGGTAGGTAATTTCATCCCACTTTATAAAAGAAAGAAGAAAGAAAGGAAGGAAGGAAGGAAGAAGAAAAGAACTAAAGAGAAAAGAAAAATTATATTCAGAGATTTTGCCTGGGCCCCCACGGGTCATGTGTTGGGGATTCAAGACTGACTCCAAATTCATGTTCTCAGGCACCTACTCTACATTGCCTCTCATGTTTAAAAGGAGGACATTAATTCTTGTTGCATAAGGCTGCTTTGCAAATTTAAAACAATTCACATTAGAGTAGACTGTAAATACTTTTTTTCCATCTAATTTTCTCCCCTTGTTGGCATATCAGAGAATTATAGTTCTTTTTTTTATTTTTTTGTTTGTTTTTTTATTGGAGTTCAATTTGCCAACATATAGTATAATACCCAGTGCTCATCCCGTCAAGTGCCCCCCTCAGTGCCCGTCACCCAGTCACCCCATCCCCCTGCCCGCCTCCCCTTCCACTACCCCTTGTTTGTTTCCCAGTGGTAGGAGTCTCTCCTTTTCTCTCACCCTCTCTGATTTTTCCCACTCATTTTCTCTCCTTTCCTCATTACAGTTCTTATGACTAGTTCTTACCAATGGGTTAAGGACAGGTCATGTGCATTTAATTGTCAGGGTGGGACCATCATGCCCAGGAGATTATGTGTGTTGATATGGAAGTGCCGTAAGATTCAAGTACCCTGGAATGTTGAGCCAACACATGGAGGACATCTGCCTTGGAAAATTTTGCACAGTGAACTTTGTATGGGAGAGAAATAAACTTTTCTGTTTTAAACCACTGAGATTTAGGGATTGTTACCATAGAAAAACCCAGTGCATCCTCATCTACACAACATAGCACCTGGGGTGGTGGTGATGGTGTTCATATTTTCATGGTGATTAGTCTTAATGTTATTGTCCATGAAGACCATCAAGCCATTTCTCAAAAGTAACTCTTTTATGGCCCTTGACCCCTCTCCCATAGACAGACAAAATAATATTTTCACTATCAAAGAAGCAAAATTAAGATGATGTAGATGTAAAACATAATTCAATGGCATGGACAAGGAATGCATATATTGTCTGGAGCGTTCAGCCGAAGTCTAAGCATCAGATAAACAGCCTTTTCCCTAGAGTTGATTCTGGAGGCTCTCAATCTACTTACAAGTAATTATAAAGGAATTATACTCACAAGCATGAATGGATTACAAACCATTCCACCACTAAGCAAATTTAAGCAGACTTCTTGATCTCTATCAGGAAGGCCTTCCCCCCTTAACAAGTTCCACATTGCAGACAAACCTTTCTACCATCTGCTCGAATGGAAACATGTGGCAAGAGCCCGCATTTGCACACTTTGCCCTTGGTAAGAAAAGAGACCTTTGGGGATTTTTTTTGGAAAACCACCCTCTTGGCACACAATTTGTGGCTAAGTTTTGCCCTTTGTCCCCTGTGTGAAATGATCTATTTTGATATAAATGTCACTTTGGATGACTGTATATGAGATCATATTTACATATACTAACCCCCAGTGTGGTTTCCAGTGGTGATGGTGATGGTGGCAGGATCCCCCTACATACAAAGAAGCAAATATGCCATACCGGGGATTTTAACTGGGTGATGATTTCAATACCTTCTGAGCCACAAAGGGAAATGAGCCATCTTTTAAAGCTCCATAGTCTTTCTCTACTATAGTTCCCCATGTTGTACTGTCTTCCTCCTCTCTCTCTTCTTTATAAAGCTAATTCTTACTGACCCTTCAAAATTCATCCTTTCCAAGACATTTTCTCTGATTACCCTTGTGGGTTAGGTAAGCCTTCCCCTTGTTCTACATAGCCTGTGCTTACCCCTCTCCCAGTATAATACAAAGGAAATTCAGACATGATGTGGTTACATATAATGCTAGAGATTTTGCTAGCTGGAGGAAGTTTAATGATATTTCAGAGTTGCACCATCATGTGCATTTTTTTCTGTGCCATGGGCATCAATTTTCAGATCCAATTTCAAGCAAGAAGTGGAACATCCCACTATAGGTGATTTAAAGCATTCTCCTCCCCTCAGACATAACATATGCGATCAATTGGGCAGAAGCCACCAGAGAGTACTCAAACAATTTGGAGAATTCTGAGATTAGAGGGGAGAAAAGGTATAGCATCACAGTCACTTTACTAAAAAGAAGGCAGCTTGCATTTTGCAGATCATCCTGGATGAAATGAAAGCCATCCATAGACATCAGAGGATAACTGGCTGCAAACTCAGAAGCTACACTTTTATGAAGTGCATTGGCAAAAGCTAAGGATTCAATATCTAGTAATAAGTGTCCCAAGATGAGGCAAGAAGAGGACATCAATCAAACACACAGTTTGAGAACAAGCAGCACATACCAAAGATGGTCCAGTTTGGATCACAATCAGTAGCAGCTTTATGATTCAAATGCTCACACTAGAGTCTTAGTGGGCTGAGGAGGGCAGTGACCATATTTTCAAACTCACAAAAAAACAGACACATAGAATATGTCTTATAATCAGCTGTATATGACTCATGCTTAACAAATTCTTCTATGGTATTCAAATATTTTTATAGATAGATGAGTAGACTAGATGCTCCTACCTGCTTCAGTCAAGTTTGGGGGGACAGATGTGAACAAAACTACAGTAAATTATCCACCTTACATAATCTTCCTTTAAGGGGATAGATTTCTGCCCAAGTATACTACATGATACAACAGCACTTACCATGTTCCATAATTAACTGTTCATGGGCCTACATCTCCACCAGGCTGGGAGCTTTCTTGAGGATGGTGTCTTACACATTTTCTATGGATCACATGTATAACATGGTAATTAATGAATTGACACATTAGTTAATATAATTGGCATAACATGAAAACTATCACTCTAATCTTTGGGGAGGGAGGAATTCTTAAGATGCTAAAGAGCTAATAATAAAAGGTTGATAAATTTATTTATATTAAAATTAAAATGTCTCTTTATGACAAAACACTTTTAAAAATCAAAATGTTAAAATATAAACTGGAAAAATATATTGTAACACATGTAACCGATATGCACATAAGCACAAAAGATATAGGACTTCTACAAAAAAAAAAAAAAATCCCTTAAAACAAAAGACATGAATAGGTATGTTACAGAAGAGGAGTTATATGTTACCAATAAATATATGAAAAGACATTTGATTTCATTAGGGATGAGGAAAATGCACATCAAGATCATAATGAGATAAGATTTTAGGACCAACCATTCAACGACAAAAATCAAGAAGTCAGGTATTTGAGCAAAATGTGATCAACAGAATCCATTTCACATAGCTGATGGAAATGCAAATTGCTACAACAAATTTGCAGGACAGGCTGTCATTGTCTTGTAAGACCTAATGTTCAAACCTCTTTCTACCCAGCAGTTCCATTCCTAGGTAGGTGAGTGTGTGTTTACCTGTGTGTGTATGTATGTGAGCATGAATGTTTGTGTACAAGCTACTTTTAAATATGTGCTGGAGACATATATAATAATGTTCATTAACAGCACTATTTATAAGATCAGGAATGGGAAGCGCTACAAGGCTCTTACACAGTACAGTAGATACATAAATGGTGGTATATTTACACAATGGAATATTTTAGAGCTGTTAAAAAGAATGAACTATATCTACGTGCAATAATATGAATAAATCACAACAGTATATAATTGAGTGAAAAGTCAATCTCAAAAGATTACATAGCACATGATATATATTTTTATAACTTTACAGCAAAAAACAGACCATGTGCTTTTTGAAGGACATGTAAGTAAAAGAACAGGGAGCTGGGAGGTGGTGGGAGCCCCCAGGTGAAGCAGCATGCGGGACCTAGAGACACAGCTCAGGGCCCATGGAGATCTCTTGAGTTTGTTAGCTGCCTGTGATGCATTGGACTAGCACAAGCATATGCAAAATAACCAACTTATAACATCTTGAAGGTTGCTAATTGTGTGACTACTATCTACGATGACCTGGAGCAAGAGCAGAGCCATGTCATCAGTGTCCCTCTCTGGGTGAACATGGCATCCCAATTAGCTGCTGAACATTTATGATACATACATCTGTCAAATTTTTGCAGTCTTGCATTCTGTAGGCTCAACCTACAGAATGGTGATGGTGTAATTAGCATTGAAAACAGGCCCAAGGGCAGCCCTGGTGGCTCAGTGGTTTAGCGCCACCTTCAGCCCAGGGCCTGATCCTGGAGACCCGAGATCGAGTCCCATGTTGGGCTCCCTGCAAGGAGCCGGCTTCTCCCTCTGCCTGTGTCTCTGCCTCTCTCTCTCTCTCTCTGTCTCTCATGAATAAATAAATAAAATCTGAAAGAAAGAAAGAAAGAAAGAAAGAAAGAAAGAAAGAAAGAAAGAAAGAAAGAAAGAAAGAAAGAAAAAGAAAGAAGAAAGAAAAGAAAGAAAGAAAGAAAGAAAAAAGAAAAGAAAGAAAGAAAGAAAGAAAGAAAGAAAGAAAGAAAGAAAGAAAGAAAGAAAGAAAGAAAGAAAGAAAGAAAACAGGCCCCAGTTTAGAAATACACTTGTCAGGATGGAAAGTTCCTGAAGCTACATAGCCTCACGCTTTTGCTCTGATGATTCAGTACTGAGTTTATTGGAATGGAACTTATTGAAGTTACCTCTTAATTAGAAGTGAGAACTGGAAGGCAGATTTCTCTCAGATGAGAAAATAAACACACCAAACCCTGAGAGATTAATTTTTCAAGTAGTAGAATTAAACAGCACTTAGCCATAGGTGCTACATTCTCACCTGAGCCACCTCAGGCGTCCCTCTCTGTCTCTCACCTGGTAGGAATAGATGTGCTCCTGAGAATTCACTGTCACACCTATCATCGAATCTGAATAGTGATAGTTGATACTCAAGAGAATTTTACAGAAGATTATGAAATGCTAAGCCAGACCAAAAAAAAAAAAAATTCTAAATAAAGGTTTCCACCAAGATGCAATAATGATTCTAAAATCTCTTTGTATTGCTCAGAGATCTCCAGAGAAACAGAAATAATAGGATATGTATAAACAAAGAATTTGTTATTTTGAATTGGCTCATGAGACATGGAAGTGGAGAAGAACCTCGATCTGCTGTCTACCAGCTGGAGAGCCAGGAGGTTCCCATGGTGTTGTGTTCAGTTTGAGTCTGAAAGCCTGAGAACCAGAGGAGCCAATGGTGTGAGTCCTGGACCAAGGGAATGAGAAGAGACATTGCAGGACCTAGAGGCAAAACTCAGAGAATCAATCCAGCTCCAGGTCAAGCTATCAGGCAGAGAGGTAAGTTCTCCTTTCTTTCACCTTCCTTTTCAGTTCCATTCAGGCCCTACAAGGATTGGATGAGGCCCACCCACACAGGGGAGGACAAATTGCTTTATGTAATCACTGATTCAAATGCTAATCTCATCTGGAAACACCTTCACAGAAACACCCGGAAATAATATTTAACTAATTATCTGGGCCTCTTATGATCCTGTCAAGTTGGCACACAAAACTAACAATCCCACTCTTTTGATCAATATCTAGATTTTTCTGTAACAAAGTAAGAGGCTATAAGCATCATTGAAAGATATTTTCTATAAATTGGGAAATTTTTAATTTTTGTCTTTTTATTAGTCTCCTTTTTTTCCCATGGGTGAAATGGCAATAAATTACTTATCAAAATACTTTATTCAGCTTGTTATATGTAAGGTGAAAGTGTACATATATTAAAACAGATCTTAAAGCTAGAGATTGTTTTCTAAAATTGCTCCTTTATAACATATATTTGAATGCACTCTAATACAGTATATCATTTTTCTTACGAAGGCAAATGCACATATTTCATATTACACATGATATGGCCTGACATAATTACTTTACTTCTCAATGACTGGTGATCTGATGGAAATGAGAACATTTTAAAGAAATCAGCGGTTTGTGACTGGTAGATTTTTGCTTCAATCGCCCAAGTAGCTCTGATTTTCATCAGTAACCAAAATCGCTTAGGTCATAGCAGCAATTCTTCCACTTAGCAAATTAAATCCCAGGAAGTTCCCCGAAGGTGAATATGAGAAAACTGGTTTTTAGGAGTTGAAAATTTGACTAATCTTTATTATTTAGTAAGTCAAATTTGCATTGCATACTAGGTTCTCAGCCAAGTAGATAACAAACAGAAAATTTTATTAACCATCTTAACATCAGCTGATAGCGACACTTATGGTGAGCACTGTGTAATGTACAGAACTGTCAAGTCACTATGTTGTACACCTGAAACTAATATAACCTTATATGTCAACTATATTTTGTAAGAAAACAATTGTAACAAAAAAAAAATAGTTAATAGATTTTCCAAATGCAAGTTGTTTTGATCCTTACTAAGAGTGTTTATCCACTAGTAAGGAACCAATCATTGTTTCCTGATCTGATTACTCATAATAGGGGGCAAACAAGAAGGGCCATGTTCTGTCTCTCAAAATTGGCATGATTTCACTGAGCAGCACAAATGGGAAGACAAGTACACATGTAACTCGTTATTAACTGTGTACTCTTTGAGTAATATTTGGCCAGATACCCAAGTTCTAGATGGCAAATGACATAGTTTTCTTACTTAACTGAAAGTTCCTCATGTAAGATGTAGAACTACTTTTACAGTGTCATAAAATTTGATTTGTACTATTCCTTGTCAAACATTAAACTGCAGTATTTAAACAGAAAATAAAACTACCATGAACACAGTATTAGGGATGATTGTTAACTTTTTTTTTTTTTTTTTTTTTGATTGTTACCTTAACTGGGGAGAGAAAGGAGATGTGGCAGGAGAATCACGCAGCTTATTTTTGTCAATATCCTGGTTTCCATGCAGGATGGTGAGTGCACCAGCAGGAAAAGAAAAAATCTAGTTTAATTCTTAAAAGGCATCTCTAAAAACCAAACTAAAATCTTTAAAATATGAAGTCAGAAGTAATAAGACCTGTAGATACTTCCTCAATCTGAAGAGACTGCTTTTTGATCATGCAAAAATAGCTGTGAAAAATATTTTTTTAAATTTTCTAATATCACCCATCTTTTCAAAGAGCAGAGCAAAACTACCCAAGGAGGAAAAAAAAAATATCCACTATAAAGGATTGAATAAAGAAAAAGCCAACAATCTGATGAGTAGTTTCCTCAGAAAAAAATTTCAATGGTTTGAAAAATGTTTCCATTTTATCATTGTAGAGTAAGATAAGTGGAGATTACTCACTAATTTAGAAGTACATATTTTTCAGTTGTGAGTGTCATTTTTAGTGCAACATATAAGAATCAGGTCAAGGATTTTTAGTCTGTTTCTGATTCCTGCCCGAAGCCCACTTGAATTCAACTATGAACGTTAACTTCACAAATTGCCTTTACCACATAAGGATCTAAAGAATATCAGCCAATATTCTAACCCTTAATTATGAGCACTATTTGAATGAGGTTATAGAATGTTTAATTAATAGAACATGTAAGCACATAAAATACACATTGTGTACTCAAGATCATTACTCATGGTCAAGTGCGGGACAGGCTGTATTGCTTTCCTGGTCCTTTTGTTATCCTATAGGACCCAAGGAAGTCTCTGGAGAGGTGAGAATGAGACCTCCACTCAGGACCAACGACTCAGGTTCTTGGCTTTGCCTGAGAAACTATTCACACATAAGCCAGACATGTGAAAGCAACAATAATAGTTTATTGAAAGCAAAAGTACACACTCGAGATGGGAGTGCAGGCTGACTCTGCCGAGAGGGAGTCCCCCAGGAGTTTTGCATCTTGTCTACTTATATAGGGAGGTAAAGGTAAGGGGTGGCATATATTCATGGAAGGGGTAGGGGGTTTCTTTTTTTAACAAGGAGGAGGCTTTGGGGGCCTGGCAAATGCTTAGGTCTAGTTACCTGGCTCATGCGTCCTAACATTTTCTGTGCATATACCCTGAATATGCACAGAATATACTAAGTACTCTCTAGTGCCTGTGGTGGAGGGTTCATTCTTAGTCATTTAGGGCACTTGTGTGCAAGCTTGTATTTCAAAAGAGGAACCTGGCTTACTTAGTCTTTAGTTAGGTCCCTGACTAGTTACAGTCTGACTACAGATTTCCTATTGGTCAAGACATGACATCCTGTTTTGAGCTCTGTTCCCTCATTCCTATGCTAACCTGCCTGTCACAGTTTATTCCAAACCCTCTCGTGTATGTTATATCCATCTTCCAAGTACCACATCACTAGCTCATCTGCCATACAGCAACTCAGCTGGAATATGAATACCTCTCATGCAAATGACATGGGCAGATAAATGTCTGACTTGTCCCATGCCAAGGTCAGAGATACTTGCCCCAAATCTCGATGAGTAAAAATATTTGACCTGTGCTAATAGCTACTGCCTCCATGGGAAGGAAATGGATAGGTTTCTCCTCTAGGGTTCTAGGTTGGAACCAGAAATCATCTCCAAGAAACATCGTGGTTATTTTAAGAAGGTCCACGGGTGCCGATTTGAGTCATTGTATTCCTGAAATGTCGCTCTTAAGTGTGTTTTATTGATAATAAATAAGACCCATTTTTAAACTGGGGACTGCTTATATAAATTGACTCTTAAAGCAAGTTATCAAGAGAAGACCTTTTCCCCATACTCAATATATGAAGATGAGTTCAGGGAGGAAGCAAATTCAGAAAATATTTCTTGCATGTTGACTCTGCTAAGCATTATCCTCAGGCCCAGGCAGCTACCAGCTATCGATTCCTGACTGCGTGCCAGATACATTGCATTCATTTTTTTCTATGTTCGCCATTCTACATATTAGTTATAAAGTCCCACATTTGACAGATAAGGAATTCCAGTTGTCCAAATTCACAGGACTAGTACATGCTGAAGTCAGCATTTGAATCTAAATCTTAGTCTGAAACCTGAATTCTTTCATTATAAAATGGACAATTTTAAGGAAACTTATTAGCAAACGGATAGTTTGAAAAGCCACAAGTTCTTTATAACTAAAGAACTGTTCCTGAACATTTGGAAACTATAAAAGGTCAATCAAGTCCTTCTTCATCCCCATCTGTTTATTGTAACAATGTCACATTACAAACTGAAATCTCCAGCCAAGTCCACCTTAATTATCTGATAAGTTTGTTTTTTGCACATTCCCATTTTTCCCAGTGTATAGACCAGGGCACCTCACCCCGTGCTATGTTATGTTACACTTGGCTCTGCAGGGGTCTGGGGATGGCAGTGGACAGAGACCTCCTACGCTGGTCTTCCTGGTTACAGAATGTTGCCTGGTAAATAACTCACCCAGATCTCCATAAAGGTATTTTGTAAATGGCCTACGATGACAAATATTAGCATTTATGACATTTGGGAAGCTACTTTCTTAACATCAAATATCAAAACTATAATCTCGCTCTAATATACCCAATTTTAAGAAGACTGGGAACTATTGCTTAACAACTTAAAGCTTCAGGAAATTAGGAACTGATATATTTAGGAAAATAAAAACAAGCCACATGTGTCCTATGTGAAATTAAGTGGGCAAAAAATGTTAAAATAAGCTGTTTCCTTTTCTTTTCCATTTGAATGCACAAGGCTCATCTCCAGGTAGTAAAACAGCATTTGTCAGCAGTGGGCCAGGAAAAGCCATCTCCAAAATGGAGGGAAAAAAAAGAAAGTTTGATGACCAGATGTGGGAATGTAATTTGAGACAGAAGAAGCTGAATTTCAGAGACTAGAATAGCCCTTATAAAGAAGGAGCCCGGTGAAAGGTGTTAGAGGGCAGCGCTTCCAAGTTGTAACGTGCATGTAAATTACTGGGGAATTCTATAAAATTCAAATCCTGATTTGTGAATTCCAGGTGAAGCCTGGGCTTCTCAGGTGACATAAGGCCACTGATCCTCAGACCACATTTCAAATACCAAGGTTATAGGGTATTTCGCTTTTTAATGGTGTCAACTGATGTTTTGTGGTAGTCAATGACAACGCCTAGGGAAGAGCAGTCATGCCAAATGAAACTAGTGCAGGAAAGGCGGGCTGATGGAGCTAAGCATGCATGGCCCCACCCATGGGGAGGCCATGGGAGGAACCCAGAGGCCTAGGTCTGGCCCTAGTATGCTCATGACCTCATAGACAGTGGATAGGTGTCCTCTGGGATTGGCTTTATGAATTCATTCATCCATTCTATTCTGATATAGCCAAAAAGACAAATACATTTTGGAGTATGGTAATTTCTACAATCAGTTATTAATTTATTCAGGAATAGTGTCAGGTTGCCTTACATCTATTCTGCTATGATCTGAGAGTTTGTGCCCTCCTCCCCCCAAAATTCATATGTTGAAATCCTAATTCCCAAAGTGATGCTATTAGGAGGTGGGGCTTTTGGGAGTTGAATTGGAGGGCAGACCCCTCACATTTGGATTCACACCCTTATAAAAGAGGCCTGAGAGAGCCAGCTCCCTTGTCCCTTCTGCTATGTAGGCAAGAGGAGAGTTGTTGAGGAAATAGGCCCTCACCAGGCACTGAATCTGTGGATGCCATGATCTTGGACTTTCCAGCCTCCAGAACTGGGAGCAGTGCAATTCTGTTGTTTCTAAGCCACACAGGTTATGGTTCTTTGTTACAGCAGCCCCAATACACTAAGACACACATATGCCCTTTCTGTACTTCCCCAATCACTTTCTCTACCGCTTCTGGAAATAGCTGAATATGGGACAAGAACTTTTGAACCAAAAGTCTATAAAGAGCTGAAATAACAGAAAGCACAAACATTAGGTTCCTGATTAGACCGCGTTTGTAAGACCCATCCTTCACACTCACACTAATCAATACCTCCTTTCTCTCAGAAGGCCGTGTATTGCTCATGCTTCCCTATTCTGCTTTCTGATAGCTCTCAGTTCCCCCATTGCATATGCTAAATTCCAAAGGGAATCTCATTTCTGGAAATCCCATTTCTGGTCCATAGTTATATCCTCTCTCTATCCACCCCATTGCAAAGCCTCATGGTAAGTGTACCATTTGACATGCTCTCCATCAAAGGCATCAAAGTCATGAAGGCTGGGCAGACACCCAACAGTCACCGATGATGCTGAAGAGTACTTGTCCCTCCTTTTTGGCAGTGGCCATCCAGTTGTCCCCTTACCACCCAGACCCTTTCTCACAGAGCCTTCCAAAGACTCCCCTACTTCTCAGCTCTCAGTGGCCCCCAGCAAAGCACAGAGCTACTTTAAAACACATCCTCGGGATCCCTGGGTGGCGCAGCGGTTTACCGCCTGCCTTTGGCCTGGGGCGCGATCTTGGAGACCCAGGATCGAATCCCACATCAGGCTCCCGGTGCATGGAGCCTGCTTCTCCCTCTGCCTATGTCTCTCTGCCTCTCTCTCTCTCTCTCTCTCTCTGTGTGTGTGTGTGACTATCATAAATAAATAAAAATTAAAAAAAAACACATCCTCAAGTAAAACATGAAAGATAGGATGACTCATTCTAGTAATTTGTAAAGAAAAATACATTGAGCTGGTTGGTAATTCTACAGGATTTCCAAACTTTCTATCCATCACATCCATCCTTCCTTCTATGAACATAAAGCATTAGTCCCAAGAACCAGAGGGAAACACAAGGGCACGGGAGGCAGATCCTGTTCTTAAGGAATAAGGTATGAACAAGACAGACCTGGGTTCTACCTTTTCAAACCTTATTCCTATAAGTTAGCATAGTGCCTGCCATACAATTAGTGCCCACTGAGGATCTGTTTAATCAATGAATATTTAAGTGAAAAAAGAATAGGCATGTCTTATCTTCAGAGACTATCAATATCTTAAGAACAGGATCTGCCTCCCATGCCCTTGTGTTTCCTCTTTTTTCCCTAATTAACCTTGCTAGAAGTTCTTTCATTCATTCCCTCTGTCTTTCTTTATACCTTTCTTGCCTTCTGCTATTTTAGTTATCAATCATCTCTGTATTTTCTTTGTTTTATATCCTTTTTTCTTTTACACATTTTCCTCTTATGCCTACTTTCTACTTGTCAACATTACCTCTGGATCTACTGCTTTCTTTTTAAACTTAAAACCTATAGGATTGTATTCAGCATTTATTTTTTCTAATATATAAATGTATAAGACTTTAATTTTCCTCTGAGAACTTTTTAGATGCCAGATGCCCAGTAGATGCCAGAGAAATATATTGAGTGATGTATTTCCTCAGTTCGGAAACTGGCAAAGTAGGTTTCTGTTGCCTCTTTTATCTTAAACTGAGGACTGTCTGCTCCTAGGTGTCCTTAGTGGGGCACCGGAAGGTGTAAGCATCCAGGAACAAACAATGAAATATCTTCCAGGGATAACAATTTTACTAAATGATGATTTAAGTGTGTGCATGCATGTGTGTGTAATAGAATAGAAAACGTACGTGAACATTTGAGACCTAACAGGTGACTTAATGACATGACTGTTTGCATCAGACCACTTTGGCCTTGGCAGCCACAGCATTTCCATGACTCCATGACTCCACCACAACACCTTCCCTGTTCTACACAGTGAAGGGTATTTTTAGAGAGAGGAAGAAACCCTGTTCTACTGAGAACATGAGATATCCATTGGGAAAGCTGGTTTGGGTCATTATATGAAAGATTATATGAAAGATTGACTCAGGATGTCAAGTTTCACTGGTGACAGTGGAGGAAGAGGGATGGGGCTGAATGTTTATGAACTGAGCAGGGACTCATGGAAATGGGCAGGTGGCTATGTTTCTGAGGCTCAGTGGTTGTGGATGTGGATGTGGATGTGGATGTGGACAGTACGTGGGTCTTTATCTGAAGATCCAGGGGTGAACGTGCGAATATAACAAAGCCAAATGGAAAGGGTATGGCCATGATATATACACAGTGTGCAGTGTGTCCCTGGAGCAAGGTCAAAGTTGCCAGGTCTGTGTGCTCTGGGTACTGTGCAGTGGAAGTGCATGGAAAAGAATGTCAGAGTCTGAGGAGCCATGGGAACAAGTAGGGGGCTCAGGCTCATCCTCCCTGGGATGAGGGTTCCTGTCTACACGGGTGCCAGTGTCACCTCAAGAGAACACGGCTCTATTCCTGGTCATGGCTTTCTCTCATTGCCAAGTCACAGGGAAGGGGTGAGGCAGGAGATGCAGCCACCTGGGTCAGACCCAGATTTGAATTGCTCATCATTGCATGAAGGCAGAGGAAGGGAAGAACAATTAGAAATGATCTTTGCTCTTAGAGGAGCCCTGGCCTTTTTAGTTAGATATGCTGGTAGAGCCCAGGGGGGGTATTGATGGATCCTCCCAGGTCATCCTCTCAAGGGGGAGGTAATGTGACTCCTCAGAAGCCCCAGGTTGGGTCAAGGTCACCCCAGGAGTCTTGTCTGACTCCCCCACCTCACCCCACTACTCATATTCTAGAGTGGGGCATGGCTCTGAAGATAGGAACTATCCTCCCAGGCATGTTTAGATGGTTCTGGACAGAAAGCATCTGGTGAAGCTCCAGACCAGTGCTGCCCCACAGATAAATCATGTGAACCACACATGCAGTTTTAAATTTTCTAGTAGCCCCAGTAAAAATGTAAAATAAACAGATGAGATTCAAATAATGTAATCAGTATAAAAATTATTAATGAGATGCTTTATGTTTCTTTCTAAGTCTTTTTTGCACTTAGTTTTACACATGCAGCACATCTCCATTCAGACAAGCCACACTTCTAGGACGCAATAGCCACATAAGCTTAATGGTTAATATTGTGGACAGCATGCTTCTAGAAGGTTTGAACCTCAGCGTCACAATCATGCCTCCTGGGCATCCCTGCAGTTATCAAGATCCAGAAATACCAAGTCACTTGCCAGGGCTCACACAACATGTCAGAGTCAGAGCCAAGACAGGATCAGAAATCTCTCAAACCTAACTGACTGTTCTTTCCAACAGTGTGTGCTGACTTCTGTCTTCACAGCCACAGCTACACCATCCACAGGCTCTCAAGTCTTCCTTCAGAGCCTTTTACATTACTCTAACTCTCCGTTCTGGCTCCCACCACCCCACCCGGGCCCCAACTGCCTTACCTCTGGACGATCCTAGCAACCTCCTAACTGATATGCTTGCTTTTTTGGTCTTCCCTTCCAGTCCTTCTGGCAAAACCTGAATTTCCCACAGCTCTGATGAGAATAACCATGCTGCCGAAAATAATGATTCATTCAAATATATTTTAGATAGGTTTTACTTTTTTCAAGAAGTTTCTGGTTTGCAGAAAAATCAACTAGAAAGTACAAAGAATTCCCATATACCTTCCCCACATGCTTTCTGGTTTCCTCCATCAACATCTTGCATTGGTGTGGTCCACTTGCTACAATTATGAACCCATATTGATACATTATTATTAACCAAAGTTCACAGTTTATATTACGGCTCATTCTTTGGTGTCCACAGAGAGAGAAAGGGAGAGACAGGCAGAGGGAGAGACAGGCTCCCTGCCGGGAACCTGATACAGGACTCGATTCTAGGACCCCGGGATCACACCCTGAGCCAAAGGCAGATGCTCAACCACTGAGCCCCCAAGGTGCCCCCCATTTAACTTTTTATGACCTGTAGAATCCATAGTTCATGCCTCCTTTCTCATTCCTTATATTTATACTTTGCGTCTTCTCCTTTTTTTCTCTCTCACCAGTCTGACTGGAGGTTATTGATTCCATCATTCCTCTCAAAGAGGCAATTTTTGGTCTCACTGATTTTCCCCATGGCTTTTCTGATATTAATTATACTGACTTCTGCTCTGATCTTTAGTATTGCCTTTGTTCTACTTACTTGTGTTCATGTTCTCTTTTTCTAGTTTCTCAGGGTAGAAACTAAGCTTAATCATTTAAGACCACTTTTCTCTTTTGATATAGATACTGAATTCTCTAAGTTCTCCCCCAATAGTGCTTACACATCTCCCTGCAAATTTTAATATGTTGTATATACATTTTGATTCAGTTCAAAAATGCTTCCTCTTCTCCTTTTGATTGCTTCTTTGATTTACAAATTATTTATGGAATTGTTATTTAATTTCCAAAAGTTTGGGAACTTTTCCTGAGATCTTTCCATTATTGGTTTTTAATTCTACTGTGGAATTATTTACTCTTGTTTTATATTCCCCCATCTGCCATTCCTAATAAATATTGTGATTTCTTTCTTTTGACTTTATACTTTTTTCCACTTCTCCAGTCAGCAAACTCCTGTCTACTCTTTAATGCTCAATGACATCCTCTGCAAAATCCTCCCAAACTCTGCCAGAGGAAGTTTGTAGCATTCTCTTTTGTCCCTGAAAAGCTCTTTCCATGCACCCATCTAAGAGTTTTCATCATACTGAGCTGCAATCATGACTCATTTGTCTCCCCCACTAGACTCTGAGGTCCTCAAGCGAAACACTAAAGCTCTGTGCAGGCTTGTCTCCACACAATCTGGCACACAGTAGTTGAAAGAAAGAAAAGAAAAGATAAAAAAAGGAAAGGAAAGGAAAGGAAAGGAAAAGAAAGGAAAAGAAAGGAAAAGAAAGAAAGGAAAAGAAAGGAAAAGAAAGGAAAGGAAAGGAAAAAGAGACTCCCCACAACTACATCACATCCGAAACATAACTCACTCACTCAATCCCCCTCGCATCCACTATCCGTCTCTTCGTCTCTCTGCTCCTTCTCCTCCCTCCTACTCCCTACTCTCCTCTCCTCTCCTCTCCGCTCCTCCCGCTCCCTCCTCTCCCTCTCTCCTCTCTCTCTCTTCCCTCTCGAAGAGAAGAGAAGAGAAGAGAAGAGAAGAGAAGAGAAGAGAAGAGAAGAGAAGAGAAGAGAAGAAGAAAGAAAGGAGAGAGAGAGAAAAAAAGCAATCAGGAAGGGAAGGAGAGAAATGGGAAGGAAGGAGGAGGGAAAGAATCAGTGACAGAGCCACTTAATCTTGAGTCATCCTCAGCTCATCCCTCCAGTTCCCAGAATGACTCAGCTATGAAAGCACAGAGACATGAATATTAAGGAAGAGAGAGAGTGTGTAAATCAGTTTCCTTGTGTGCAAGAACCAGGGACATGAAGCAGGCCCTCTCAGGTATGGCAGGATGCCTGCTTTGTGTCCAGCTTTCCTCAGGGCCTGTAGGGGCCGGGCTGGTGGTTACAGGCCAGGCCTGGCCTTACCTATGCAGATGGTTACCAGGCCTGCCTGCGCGTGAGTGCAGCAGACACAAAGCAGAGCCGTGCAGGTGGTGCACCCCACTCCAGCTGTGGAAAACCTCTGGGCTGGACACAGGGAAATGATGTGTGCTCCAGGCTTGGGCACCAGGGTACACAGCCGTGTGTGTGTGTGTGTGTGTGTGTGTGTGTGTGTGTGTGTCCATGTGCGTGTGGAGGGGAGGCAGGAGGGGGAGGAAGGAGGAGATGAGTGACTACCAAATCTGTACTCTCCAGGAGAAAAGAACCAGCGGCTTCTTTATTTCCTTCCCTGCTGCACCCAAATCCCACACTTTCCTAGTGATTTGATCTAAAAACACCTCACCTACCTGAAACCAAGCTGTGCCTATTAGTCATTAACACTGTTCTAGAAATTTGTACTTTTATAGCATTCCATAGCAGAGAAGGAGGTTCTCCCTGTAAAATTACATGCCTTTTAGGAAATTAACTTTATAAAAAGAGATCAGATTACCAGGCTTTCCTGGGGAGTTTTGGACACCAGCCAGCACATAGGGCAGGTATATAACTGACTTCCCAGGTCACCTGGTCCACCCCAGGCATGCTTCCATATCCCTTAAAATCTACTGAAATCAACACTTTCTCTTGTTTGGTATCATGTGAATCTATTCTAAGTACAGAAGTAAGGGGAACATCTTCCTAGCAATCTGAGATCCATCACTAAAATGCACACCCAGGACGACCCAGGACAGCCCAGGACAGCCCAGGACGATGCCCACAGAAATGAACAGCTTGACTGGGGAGGGTTAGACCTCTGCATGCCTCTTTCTGCAACCTTGTCCACTGTTCCTACGTGAGCCTGCTACCCTCCTAAAACACCTGACCTCTCAGCAATCTGAAGAAAAACAAAAAACAGACTCTGCCTTTTCCCAGGTCTTCGACAATATGTCAGGCATTCAGGCAGCATCTTGCAAAAAAGGGCTGCCTAGGGTTTGGCTCCTCCAGTAAACTGATGAACTCAATTCAGTTCATATCTGGAAAAGCTTTCAGCCTTTAATTCAAAGCTTAGTAAAGAATGCATGTATCCTCTGCTTCTCAAAAGCTTGTGATGATGCTGCTGCACTTTTACAGAAGACCTACCTTAGTACCTGGTTTTTCTAACTCAAAGAAATCTAAAGAGGATTTGCTTTTATGAAAAAAAAAAAAAGATGAAAAGTGAGAATCACAATTTAGTGTTTGTTCTGCAATGAGCCCATATAGAAGCAGCACACACCAAGCCGAGCGGCAGGAGCGTCCTGCCAGGAACCACACGCAGCATCTCGGCATCAAGCCACCATAGCTTCAGACGGCATCTGTGAGCATCTGTGCTTTATCTGGATTTATTTCATGCATTACTTAGCAATATGTGTCCCAAGGTATCAGAAAAACCTAAGCGTGGTTATTTTTGGGGTCTGAAAACACTCAAATTATTTTTTTCATATGAATGAATAGGAATTGCTTCTGTGCTTTATGCCATTTCAGCTTATGAAAGTTTTCATAGGAATATTCTACTTTTGGATAGCAGGGGAAAGCTGTAATTGGATCCACCCTCACATGAGAACCTGATAGTTTACCCTGGGTCCTCACAGATGACAGCAGGTGAAGCACACAACAGACTGACCTCAGTACCGAGGGGACCCTCCCCAAGGAGCTGGTGAGAACCCTTACCTAGTGTGGTTGGGGGTTGGGGCTCATGCAACTCCTCCTGTCTGCTGTGCATTCCGGAGTTCCACAGAGCCAGCCTGAAGCTGTCTGCTCCTTGCTCTGAGCTCAACATTTACAAACTCAGAACACATCTATTGGTTGCATGGGGTGTAGCTTTCTTCCAACATGCTCTGCCAAGTGACAGCTGTATTTCTGCGAGAGCACCCAGAGATCATATCTGTTGTCTGGTACTGTCTCAGAAAGAATAAAACCAGGTTTGGAGGCAGCCCCAACTCACCTAGTTGGCAGCTGCCTTGTACCCCAAGAGGGGGCTGTCAGTTGGCATTGAAAAAGCTTACTCTAGGCTCCAAAGCACGAGAGAAGTGAGCCTTTCTGAGCTTGACCTTAACAGACCCTAACCATGAACTTGAATCATCTTTTCCCAAAGAGAACCTTTTGTTTCCTTCTGCTGATCTTTTTAGGTCTCAACTGTTTCACCAAGGAAATTGATTTGTCATCTCCATCTAAAAATAAATTTAAATCCTATTATGTGACACAATTTTCCCTGCTGGGGCAGAGATTACCAATAAAGTAGCAATCAGTGGTCTTTGACAGAACAACTCCTTACCAAATGTTTGTTTCATTGACTTACTGGTTTGTTCATCACACATCTCCTGTGTTCCTTCTTTGTACCAGATACCATGTTAGGCACTGCGATACAGAGATGAATAGCCTCCCACCTCCAGGGAGCTCATAGCTCACTTGAGTGAGACACCTAAGCAAGGAAACACATTACTTTGCTGTATGAGGTATGCTGACCACAAGTGGAGGGTGTCATGGGGTTTTGGAGGAGTGGTTTGGGTTACACGGAGAGTGGGAAAGCATGAATAGGCTGGTGAAGAGCAGGCATTGTCATCAGATAAAACTAAGCTTGAATCTAGCCCCAGCCCTGCCCCTTACTAGCCATGAAGTGTTAGGAAAAGTACTTAACCTTCTGAACTTTGGCTTTATTATCTGTGCAATCAAAATAATTACAATGGACTTTCATAGGAGACGAGATGGGATTATAAAGCACTTAGGCATAGTTGCTGGCACCTGTGAAGCATCCAAGAAATAAATAAATAAATAAATAAATAAGATTAATTAATTTTAATTAATTAATTAATTTTCTCATTATTATTTTCTGTGGGTCAGCTTCTGACCACCAGCATAAGATCTGTGCAAAAGACAAGATCTAGGGAGGCAGATGGCGACTTCCTAGGCAGGTGACAGAGAAGACCTATGTTCTGTTTACAGGGAGCTGTCAGCCTGTCTCAATTTGCTGTAAAACCCACTTCTTCTCCAGTTGCTGGCTGGGAAATTCTACCCCGAGTTATCGGTTTACGAGGTGTATGGCAGAGGCAAGATTGGGAACGGTCTCGCCACGTTATCTGGTTCTCTGCCTGGGCAGTGCCCCATTCCTCAACTCCCTGTTCACTATGCACTCAGAGTTTAGAGCAGAGAAGGCTGCATTTCCTCTTGTCACTGGCATGACTGTGTCTGTCTCCTGGACAAGTGCCAGTTGTAAATGGCTCCTAGTTTTCGCCCATTAATACTGTGTCTGCATGTGCCTATCTAAGCCTTTGTTTAAGTACTAAGAAAGAGTGTGTCCAGACAGTAAGCGCACAGAAATGTAGACACATGGCCAAGGAAAAGAGTGTGGCTGATATAAAATACAGTGGTGAATAAATGCTCCAAACCTGAGAAATTGTGAAGATTCATTTCAATTTTTTTCACAGATTTATGCAACTTAATTAGGTTGGGAGGGAAGCATGTGATTCCCAGACACAGAACAAGTGAGAATTTGTATATATAATATGTTTATAAATTCACTCAACATGCAAATTTTCCACCAGGCCTTCTTTTCTTTCTCTAATCCTAGCAAGGACAGAGAGGAGAAGGCAGCTTTCCTCAGGCATCTGCAGCAGGCCACATGGGATGCTGGCTATCACTTGCACGAATTGTCCCATAAAGGCACCTTCCATCATCCCTAGATTCTCAGCCAAAGTACCAGGGCTTTAAGGACAATGGTGTTCACTCACCCATTCATTTAGCCAGCATTAATGGCATCCCCCATTGCCTATAAAACCCAGTATAACATTCCAGGAGAGACACACAAATGAATAAAACCAACCAGGGAGTTTCCAGGTCTAAAGGAAGATACATATTACTCTAACACCAGATACAAAAAGGGAGGAAGGAAGCAAGAGCAAAGTTGAGTAAGAGTTATCAAAAGAGCTGATGTTCATTATGTAATCTATATGAAATGCACTATCAATGGTTCATTTTTTAAAAAGCAGAGTAGTCATTATATAATTTTGCCAATTAGAAACAAATATCTGAGTGATATTCATCATCTTTTATTACTCAGCCATCAGAAAGGATGAATACTTACCATTACATGTTAGTGGATGGAACTGGAGGGTATAATACTAAGTGAAATAAGTCAACTGAAGAGAGACAATTATCATATGGTTTCACTCATGTGGAATATAAGAAATATTGCAAGGGACCATAAGGGAAAGAGGGGGAGCTGAATGGGGAAAAACCAGAGAGGAAGACAAACTATGAGAGACTCTTAACTCTGGGAAACCAACTGAGGGTCACTGGAGGGGAGATGGGTGGAGGGATGGAGTGACTGGGTGATGGGCACTAGGGAGGGTACATGATGTGATAAGCACTGGGTGTCACACTATATGTTGGCAAATTGAAATTAAATTTAAAAATTAAAAAAGAAACAAATGACAATTTGAATGAAAAGTTGAAAGTTTAAGCCAGATATTTTGCCTACAATGAACAAAGAGCTTTTATTTTTAAAGATTATTTATTTATTTATTCATGAAAGACAGAGAGAGAGAGAGAGGCAGAGACATAGGCAGAGGGAGAGGCAGGCTCCATGCAGGGAGCCCGATGTGGGACTCAATCCTGGGCCTCCAGGATCACGCCCTGAGCTGAAGGCAGACACTCAACCACTGAGCCGCCAAGCGTACCTCAAAGAGCTTTTTGTATTAGCTTCTGCATATATAGCAAGCATTAAACACACAGTCTTATCCATTTATATATATATATATATATATATATATGTATATATATATGATATGTTCTGTGTATATATATATGTTCTATATATATATATATATATATATATATATACACACACACATATATATTTAGATTTGGAGATGAATTATAAGGCCACAACAACTTCCAAATTATTCAGATATTGGAGTGTCAGTGAGACTCATTGCTGTAAAAATCAAGCCTCAAAATCTTTCTCTTTTCTTCAGATTAGGAACACAACATATCCAAAGCACAGCTTAGCTAGGGAATGGTTTAATATGTGAAGTAAAATACAGATTTCTAGCACAAAAACACACTAGGTTTATACTTGAAGAATACTAAAATCCTCAAGTATATCACCAGCTATCCACACATCAAATCTGATCCTGAAAAGTGAATGACCATCATGTCAGCTGCCAGAGTCAACGGGGAAAAAAGTTTCAAACAATTCAGAAGCCCATGTTTACTCACAGTGTATACTACTTGCACATCATTCTTCTTCATTGCATTAAACCCTGAGGCTTCTCTTAGCAGACATTTGATGCCATACCTTGAGAAAAAGAAGAAGGAATAGGGGCTTGAATGAGCACAAAATGATATTTCTTTCCTAAATGGAGTATAATTCTGACAGACTTTTTCCAAGTAACTTGGGATTTTTGAGGTTTGACATTGATCGAGCAGATGTAAAGCAAATAACACATTGTATTATAAGCTAAATTGCCATGCTGCTTTCTGTGTAATAAGAGTGATTTTTAAAAGAATATCAAGGATACTGTGAAGTGTGCCCACTCTTCCAGAAATCAATCTTGTGACCTTGATACGATATATCAATTTATTGAAAAATATGACATATTGAAACTAGCTGGTATAAAATCAGTGGAGAAAGAAAGGACAAAACATTTTGATAAATTTAAATTATTATAATCTGTTAAAAATACCAACAATAAAAATAACATACTTGAGAGAGTTTCAATGCAAAGTAGATTAAATTATGAAATGCCAACAATATGAAAGATGTTTGGAAGGAAGATAAGGATATTGATTAACCTTGGATTCTGTTAACTGAAGTATGAATGGTAAAAAAATTTTAGAGTGACAACCAAAAGAACAGCAATAAAATGCATAATTTTCACCCCTCTACGGGAAAAAAAATAGAAAAAAGGAAAGAATCTAGTCAATAAAAGCAGGGAAGGAAGAAAAAAAAAGAAAACATCATGGCAAATTGAAAACATAATAATGCTGAAAAATATATCATAATAGAAATTTAAATGTTTAGAAATAAATTGCAATTAAAGCAATATATCTCTACAAATACCCACCATTATAGCTGTCGTTGTAGTCATGGTTATATAACTATTCCTACCGGGCATCTGGCATCTAAAAAGTTCTCAGAGGAAAATTAAAGTCTTATACATTTATATATTAGAAAAAATAAATACTGAATATAATTACATAGGTTTTAAGTTTAAAAAGAAAGCAGTAAATCCAGAGGTAATGTTGACAAGTCGAAAGTAGAGGTAAGAGGAAAATGTGTAAAAGAAAAAAAGGAAGTAAAAGAGAATTACGAGATTATTGATAACTGAAATAGCAGAAGGCAAGAAAGGTATAAAGAAGGACAGAGGGAATGAATGAAAGAACTTCTAGGGATCCCTGGGTGGCGCAGCAGTTTGGCGCCTGCCTTTGGCCCAGGGCGCAATCCTGGAGACCCGGGATCGGATCCCACGTCAGGCTCCCGGTGCATGGAGCCTGCTTTTCCCTCTGCCTGTGTCTCTGCCTCTCTGTCCTCTCTCTCTCTCTCTGTGACTATCATAAATAAATAAAAATTAAAAAAAAAAAGAACTTCTAGCAAAGTTAATCAGGGAAAAGAGAGGAAAAGAAAGTAATCAGATAAATACAGATAATATGAGGAATGTAAATTATGCCATAACTAAATATAAAATTTAAATTACATTATAAAAGTATATTCAAAATAATTTTGCATCAATCATTTGAAAATATAGTAAAATATGTTAATTGACTCAAAATACATCAAATCCTAAACTCATGTAGAACTATTAAACAAATGGCATAGGCAGTCAAAAACACACAGCCCTTCAAACCAAGATAACATAACAAAAAATTTTATCAAGCCTTCAAAAAGCAGCTAGTTCTTTACTCAAAATTTATAAGAATAAAAAAAAAGAAAAGATATGTATCTTATTTCATTTGGCCTGTACAAACTTAATTTGAAAACAGGAAAATTAAGAAAGGTATAGGTAATCTCACCTATGAATATAGATGTGACTCTCCTAAACAAAATATTATATCAAAAACAGCAGTATCTATTTTTAAAATGCATCATAACTGGGTAGAACTTATTCCAGACATGCAAGAGTGTTTTTTCACACACACACACACACACACACACACACACACACAAAAGAAACACATAATAATGAATTTACCACATTAACACAGTGAGGAATATGTTTAATAGGGGTATAAATATATATCTGTTAAGATGTAACAATCTATTCACGATTTTTTTTAAACAACAGAAAGCATTTACCTAGCATCATAAAGAGCCAACTGGATAAAAAAATATGTAAAACAAAATCCATACTAAAGCACATACCCTACTTACTGGTAAAATTTTAAAATCGATTAGAGAAAGACAATTATTATATGATCTCACTCATATGTGGAATTTAAGAAACAAAATAGGGGATCATAGAGGAACAGAGGAAAAAATAAAACAAGACAAAATCAGAGAGGGAGACAAGCCATAAGAGACTCTTAATCATAGGAAACAAACTGAGGGTCGCTGGAGGGGAGGTAGGGGTGGGGATGGAGTAACTGGGTGATGGGCATTAAGGAGGGCATGTGATGTCATGAGCACTGGGTGTTACACAAGCTTGATAAATCACTGACCTCTACCTCTGAAACCAATAATATATGTTCATTAATTGAATTTAAATAAAATTTTTTAAAAATTTAGAAGTAGTCTGGGATCCCTGGGTGGCTTAGCGGTTTAGCACCTGCCTTTGGCCCAGGGCGCGATCCTGGAGACCTGGGATCGAATCCCACGTCCGGCTCCCGGTGCATGGAGCCTGCTTCTCCCTCTGTCTATGTCTCTGCCTCTCTCTCTGTGTGTGTGACTATCATAAAAAAAAAAAAAAAAGTGTAAAAAAAATTTAGAAGTAGTCTCATTCAAATCAAACTATTGTCACAATCTTTAGCTCACGTCAGCGAAATAAGACAAGAAACACAAATGTTTAAGATCAAGAGAGAAAAATATCTGATGATGTCATAGTGTCATAGATGTCCCTGGAAAATACATGAAGACTGTCAAAATTAAAACTAATAGAAGTCAGCAACATGCAGGTTACCTTCCACTTGTACTTGCACACCCCCCCTCACCCTTCCCCACCCTCCCCCACTCTCCCCTACCCTTCTTCACTTTCTCTGTGCCCTGTGGCACTAACTTCTGTGAGCTTCAGATGGATGTGGCCAGTGGTGAGAGGGAGACCAGAGGCAAGGCAGGAGATCTATCAGCAGAAAGTAAAGCCAGGCTACTACTGTTCCTCAACCCTGTGTAGCTGCTGCTGGCCAGCTAATCCTCTCCACAGATGTCTTCGCTTTTGTCAGGCAGACTTCCTATGGGGACCTCCCTGTGTCGGGTTCCAGGCTTTGCTCCTCCTCTGACCTTTCAGGTGGGCGGCTGATAATTGAGCCTTACTATTACTAGCCCCAGGCTACTGTATTAACCATGATGATTTTATATACCCTGCTCACGCCTCTGTAAATAGTCTCTTTGCCAAACACTTCCCAAATTAACTTAATCTGAGTGTTCCATCTATTTCTTGCTGAGATACTGGTTTATATAGGCAAGTGCACTGAACACATGATCAGAAATATAAATCAATTATTTCTCCATCAACTGACAGGAGCCAATCAAAATATGATTATTAAAGATCCTGGAAATTAGTCTGGCAAAGAAAATGTGTAAAATATTCACAAAGAAATATTTAGAATTCACTGAAGGACCTTAAGACAACCGGGATAAAATATATGAACATACAATGTTCACTTTTGGAAAACCCAATGTTATAAAAATACAGATTCTCCCCCAAATTAATATGCAAATCAAAGGGGTTCACATCTAAATTCCAACAAGATTTTTATGAGATGGAATCTTTCAAATGAATTCTAAAATGCAGAGGGAAATATGAAAATCTAAGAAGAGTCACTCATCTTTGGAGGAGAAAGGAGGAGAAGGAGGCAGGTCAAGAGAAGGAAGGAGAAGAATCTCTCCTACTAGAAATCAGGATGTACTTTAGAGCTAGAGAAATAATAAAAGTGATGTATTTGCATAAAAGAAAATTTACAAGTGAACAAAAGAGAGAGCCCAGAAGCAAACTTGAACATTAATGGTGACTTGCATTATAGCAAAAATTACATTCTAAATCACTAGGGAGAGTCTCTTTTATGAAAAGTATTTGTATAATAGGCTATCCATAAAGTGGAAAAAATAATGATCTTGTTTAAATAGCACCAAAAAAGAAACCCAAATATTATAAAAGCAAAAACTTTATTTAAACTGCTAACAAAGTAGACTATCTTCATCATCCATGCATAGAAAGATATTTTCAAACAATACACCAAAAACTAAACTTGTAAACCAAACAGTCATCTCATTCTACCTTCATGTTAACTCTACAGGCTAAGAGAAAAGGTATTGTTGGGTTTTGGGGTTTTTTGTTCTTACTCCTAAGGAAGGCCTATGTGACTTGCTTTTGGTGACACAGATGAGATTTTGTTCCGGGTCTGACTAAAACGCTAGTGCTTTGGGAAAATTATCACTGTTTTTGTCTTTCCTTGTATTTTTAAGAAGCTATTAGTCACTTAGTTTTGAAAATTGATGAAATTTTTGACTATTTTAATGATGACCTACAGTAGATGGAGAGGTGCTGGAGGCAAGACCTGTACTTATATTCCAGTAAGAGTGCCCCAGAAAGGTTGGAGGCAGAGAGGAAGGGCAGGATCCTGTGTCCTGACACAGCTGATGCATGCCAAACCTGAATTTTCCTGCCAGGTCAAAGAAAAGACACATGCCACCAAGATCACCATCCTTCCAGCACTGGACTCTTTCTCTAATTAGAATGTCAAGAGGTCCATTGGTGGAAAACTTAATTAAGAGTAGATAACTGAATAGAACAGCTTCTTTTCTGATACATGGTAGACTTATTATTATCTCTGAATTGATTCAAAACTCTTTTGAACCCATTACTATACCATCAAGTGTTCAAATTTACTCCCCACCTACCATTTTGTCTGCCACAAAACCCTGTTTAACCATTAAGCATGGAGGCTTTCAAGCTCTGGGATGTGGAAACTAGGTTGAATGCAGAGCATCGAACTTCCTGATACTTGGATCTCTCTTTCCATCTGCAGTCCTTATCTCCAAGTTCTAGCATGTTCTATGCCCAGGAACCCTCCCCCCGCTCATTCTCTTGTACCTTCCTGACTGTGGTGAACCATCCCATCTGGGGCCAAGCACCTGTTTACGAGGGTAAGGGTAACACATGAGCTGTGATTGGGACAGGACTGGGACTCGTCCCATGGTTACTTTAGCTGAAAAAACTTCATAAAGGAGGGTAGGGTTGTGGGGACCTTGAAGAAAGCCAGGATCAAAGCCTACAGTTCAGGCTTTCTGGCAGGTGTGTTTGATTGCTTTGTGCCTACAACCAGGAACTGTGAAACGTGGCTACCAATTTGTTTTCATCCTTTGTTGGGCTTCGTCTAATAAGGTCAAAACAGCCTGTCAGTTTAACACAAAGGTACTAGCTGGTTCATTGGAGACATTCACTTACTGTTTGATTCGGCAAAGCCAGAGAAGCTGGGAGCGGGACCGCCCTCTCGCCTCCCTGGCCTCCCTCCAGCCCCCTGGAGTAGATTTGCTATTGTACATTTCGAGATTGCAAGGTGTGAAAGAGGTAGCTCAACATGAGCCCTGGTGAGTGAGCAGAGGGGCTTTGCTGCTCCGGGTTATTTGATCTGCGCTGTTAATCACAATGAGCCCTACTGCCATTGAGGGATGCACACCACTTCACGAAATTCAATGTACTCAAGTCTATCTATTGTTGGTCTATGGTTGGATAAGGATAATTATTACAGTAATTAATAGATCATTTGCAATAAGAAGAATTTGCTCTATTATCTTCACCTTTATCTTCAAAGCATTAGACAAACAGTGACTTGATCCTTTAAACACCCCCCACTTGGCCTATTCTCGTCGGTCAATTGCTCCCCACATTAATCTTAGGACATAGCAAGGGAAATACCCCCTTCCTGTAGCTGGGCTCAGTAATGACAATCTTCTGAGGTTTTGTGGCTACAGCCACCTTCCTTCCGGCATTTGGTGGGCTGAACACCCCGTTCATCCCACTGCTGGGTGGTGAGAGATCCCAAACAGTGCACCACATGGAACTTGAATCATCTTCCAATACACTTTTTTTTGCAAGTAAAAGTAGCTGAGTGTGTAGGGTTTCATCTGGAGCTTTGAATTCTAGAAAGTAGGAAGAAAGTGACCATGTAGACTTGCAACAAACACACAGCTGCAGGAATACGAGGTCTCCGTGCAGGCCAGCCAGAGCATGAAGAGAATCCAAAGTCATTTTCAGCCTGTGTTGGTTCTGGCTAGAGAGACCAAAAGTATTTCTCAGCTAATTTTTCAGGTAATGAAAAGGAGGAAAAAATATCTACCTAATTTGAATTTTAAAATCTTGATTTATTTCTGCCAACAATTTGCTTGATAGCTTTATCTTTACAGACTTTGCAGTGGTAACATAGTTTCACCAGACAACCCTTAATCACCCAGCTCTGCAATATTATGAGGACTGGGTGTCCAATCACGTGATAGTTCCCAGCAACCAGGCTTTACTTTTTTTTTCTATACATACACAATACCAGATGGAACACTTTTTTTCTTAAGCTGAGTGACATTTTTCAACTGTCGATTGTATTATATTTGTACAGCACACAATTAAATGTTTGCCCATTTCAAATTGAAAATCAATACTTTCCCTTTATATCTCTTCTGTATAAGGAAGCAGCATTGCCTCCAAAGGGAAAATACTGTTTCTAGAGTTACAGGTCTTGTGGTGAATGCAAAGGTCATCGGCTGCGTGTGGCACCACACACCGTGGTATGCTTCACTCAGGCTGTGACAGCTTGCTGAAAGAAAGGTTTTTAGCCAGACACAAATTTGGGGGTGATGAAATCTGTTCAACGTCTTCCGTAGCTTCTCAGGAAACATCCGGTGATTCTCCCCAGCCGCTGCCTCCTAGGCCATTCCTGCAAGAAGGCAGGAAGCAGCTCAGCACTGAGACCTGACCTTCAGCTCAGTTTCTCACCTGGGGACAGAGAAAAGTTCTCATAAATTGGAGTCAGGAGACCTGTGGACCCATTCATGCTCTGGGACAAGGCCACTCTAAGGCCTTAGACCAGGCAGTCCCCCTCCTGAGTCTCCAATCTCTACTTATAAAAAGCCAGGAAGATTCCTGACAGAAGTGACATTTAAGTTTATGTCTAGTACCCTCTGTCAGCTTTAAATATATAGCAATGATAAATCAAGCATAAAAAGAGAAATCCCAAAAGAGAGAGTTGGGCTCAAAAACCCGACAAACATACCATGGACTGAAATAGAACTTAAATGCAAAGCAGTGAGCGGAGCTGAAGCCACAAGCCTCCTGGGTCATGATCCAAACCAAAGCAGTGGTGGCCAGTAATCAATGGGCAAAATGGACGCCAAGTGCTCCACACAAACTGGGAGATTAAAGCTGTGGTCTGCACCTGGAGTAAAGTGCCATAAAGCCAGCTCCCAACCATGGCCAGAGGCGAAAAGAAGCTGTGATTGATTCTGCCTAGAGCTTATGTTCACAGGAGAAGGGGTACAGGAGAGCACAAATACCAGAAATGGAACCAAGCTACCTGCTGGCTCAGTGACAGGGTTTATTTGAAATTCATTAGATGCAGAGCTTATCTGTGGTCTCAGAGCTATAAGGCTGCACGTTTGAACTTTATAGGATAAGAAGGATACATGTAGAGGGAGGAGCAAGCTTTCAAACTCATCTAAGACAAAAGTTCTAAAGGTACAAATATATCTTATGGTAAGAAAGATGGCCAAATACTAATGTATTGAAAAGCTATTATCTTTTATGAAATTAATTTTATAGAACAGCTTGAGAAAAAAACAATAAATTTGTGTAGGAACATCAAAGAGATAAAGGAATCATTTCTCTGAAAACAAACAGGAAAATACGAAACAGAAATTGGCAGAAATTGAACAAGAGCAGGAAGTGAAAAATAGAGTCACTTAAATGAGAAAGACCTAATACTCTCCAGACTTGACACAGCAAAAGATGAATTGGAAAATAGCACAAAGGAATTTAACGAGGATATCAATTATGTAATATAAATCTATAGAGCTTAAAAAATTGTTAGATGTATATTTTAAAGAGAATGGAAAAGTCAGAAAAAAGACAAAGTTTTATAGAATTGGAAAACATGTGACTTTGCAGACTTACATTTCACTTCAATGACTAAACCATAAAAATAGTCACATGAACATATCATAAAGATTAAGAATAAACAGAAAAATGATACAAACAACTGGAGAAAAAAAGACAGGCTATCACAATGTTTCAACAGTAGGACCTAATGTTAACATTAGGTTAAACTTAACAGAGCAACAGGAGACAGAAAATGGTAGGTTAAAATATTTAAAATGCTGCAAAAAGATAGCCAAATCTGGAATTTTATACACAAAAGTATACTTTGGAATGGGAACAAAAGAAAGACATGCATATCTACACAAAATATAAAATAGTTTAACCATTATAGGCCCTCATTAAGAGAATTTTTGAAGCACTACTTCAGCAAGGATTTAAAAAGAAAAAAAATGTACTCAAACTCAAGTATGACAATTATTACAAAAGACAACTATTAAATTATACACACACACATAGTAAAAACTGATGAAATTTTGATATCAGAAAGTAAAGCAATAAAAACCATCAATGAAATCAAAATCTAGCTTATTGAAATAATCAAGAAAATTCAAAAATCTCTAGCCAGATTTAAAAAGAGAAAAAGACAAATTGCCAATTTCAGTAATAAAATTGATACATTGCTAGAGAGCTTATAGATTAAAAGGATAAAGGAATGATAATATATTAATTTTATATAATTCTATACATTATATAAAATAGGCAAATTCCTTGAAAAAATCTACTAGTAAAGAAAAAATAGCTAACCTAAATAATCCTATATTTATTAAATAAATTAAGTTGTAGTTAAGAAACCTTCCCCACAACAACCCCCCCGACACACACCCCCCCCAACAAACAGATGCAAATAGCTCAGACCCAGTTGGTTTGAATGGTGAATTAAGAAGGAAATGTCAGTTTTACACAATTTGTTCAAGAAAATCAGAAATGAAGGGTGCTTGGGCGGCTTAGTGGGTTAAGCGTCTGCCTTCAACTCAGGTCATGATCTCCAGGTTCTGAGATTGAACCCTGAGATGGGCTCTCTGCAAAGCAGAGAGTCTGCTTCTCCCTCTCTCTCTGCCCCTTACCCCACTCATGCTCTCTGTCTCTCTCTGTCTCCCCTCAAAAAAATAAATAAAATATTTTTTTAAAAAAATAAAAAAGGGAACACTTCTCAATTCATTTTATGACCCTAGGATAGTTATTTTCATTTACCAAATAAATGGTGAAAAATAATCACATGAAAAGTTGCTCAGCATTCATTGTCACCAGAGCAAATAAAAGCTCCACACACACACATAAAAAACACTACACAATAGCAAGCATGGTTATATAATTTTTTCCCCTGACAATACCAAGTACTGGTAAGATTTTATAGTAATCAGAACTCTAATTCATTGCTAGTGGCAATGTAAAGTTGTACAACCATTTTGGAAAACAATTTTAGTTTCTTACAAAGTTGACCATCACACATACCATATGACTCAACCATCCCATTCCTAGATACGTACTCAAGAGAAATTACAACTTATGTTTACATAAAAACTCTGAATGTTTGTAGAGACTTTATTCAAAACTGCCAGGAACTGGTAACATCTCAAATGTCCCTTATCTAGTATGAATAAACAAACTTGTGGCATATCTATATGATGAATACTGTTCTGCAATAAAAATGAACAAACTGATATGTGCAATAATGTATGTCAACTTCAAATCTGTTATGCCAAGTGAAAGGAGACTACATATTGTATGACTCCATGAAAAAGAAGGAATCTGTTTAAAGAAATTAACAACAGACTAAATAAAGCAAAGAAAGGATCAGCAAATTTGAAGACAGGTCAACTGATACTATATGAAGAAAGAAGACAAGGAAGAGAAAAATAATTTTAAAAAGTTGAGCAGAGGGGATCCCTGGGTGGCGCAGCGGTTTGGCGCCTGCCTTTGGCCCAGGGCGCGATCCTGGAGACCCGGGATCGAATCCCACGTCAGGCTCCCGGTGCATGGAGCCTGCTTCTCCCTCTGCCTATGTCTCTGCCTCTCTCTCTCTCTCTCTCTCTCTCTCTCTCTCAATGTGACTATCATAAATAAATAAAATAAATTAAAAAAAAAAGTTGAGCAGAATATCTAAAATTGATAGGACAAAAATCAAATAGTCTGAATCCTTGAAACTAAAGTCCCAGGAAAACAGAAAAGAGGAAATTGGAAAGTAAATGTTTGAGGTTATATTGGCTGAGAATTTTTCAAATGGATAAAAGAAATTAACACAGAGATATAAGGAGCTCAGCAAAATAAAGAATAACATAAGTTACCTAGAAATATCATATTCAAATTTATAAAATTAAAGATAAAGGAGAAATATTAAAAATACCCACAGGAAGAAAAAGACACAATACAAATAGAACAGTAATCAGAATAATAACACAACAGAAACCATGGAAGTCAGATGACAAAATGACAATATCTTGAAAGTGCTGAATTTAAAAAAAAAAAAACCTTTTGGCCAACATATATACAACAAAAGTATCCTTCAAAAATGGAGATAGGATGCTTGTTGCCAGTATAATTTAGTAGCTCCTACTAGACTGGTCTCTCATACAAATAAAAATATAAATTCTGGGCAATATGCACAGCAGCAACTAAAACAATCATCTATACTTACTGGAGCAGAATAAAAGTAGCAATATTCTGGAGACAGATTAGCACTTGCAAAAAAGGAATGACACCGTGTGCATTCCCTGTTATCACAGCTTTCCGCCAGAGGGTAAACCCTAGTGAATGTCTAAAGTCTTTGTGCCTGAAGAACTGGAGGAACTGAAGGGAAAAGTTTAAGTAACCAGAGAGTTGAGAAGTGAAGAGGGATTTCCAAAAAGAAGAGGACCAAAAAGAAGTAGTTACAAACTCTGTGTTTCCATTCTGCCCAAGTATCTGGTCAATCCCTAATTCATGTACACATGTGTGTCTGGGTTAAAAGGGGAAGGAACTGAGATTTAAACATATCCCCCAAAAGATAAGAGTTTGCTGTTTCTTTCAAACCAAGTTCATTCTCTGCCAAAATAAAAAATAAAATACAAAGTAAAATAAAATAAAAACCCATTCAGATTCTTTGGAAGAATATTTAAAAATCCATAGTCTCCACAATGTAATATTCACAATACTCAAGCTGTGATCCAAAATTGTGTGACAGGAATCCCTGGGTGGCTCAGCAGTTTAGTGCCTGCCTTTGGCCCTGGGTGTGATCCTGGAGTCCCAGAATCGAGTCCCACATCTGGCTCCCTGCATGGAGCCTGCTTCTCCCTCTGCCTGTGTCTATGCCTCTCTCTTTCTGTGTGTGTGTGTGTGTGTGTGTGTGTGTGTGTGTGTCTTTCATGAATAAATAAATAAATCTTTAAAAAAATAATAGAAGAAAGAAAAAATGTAAAATTCAAAATTGTGTGACATGAGGAACCAAAAAGATGTGGCTCAACTTCAAGAGAAAAAACTATCAATGGAAATGAGCCCTGAGATGATGAGGGTGGTATAATAAATCCATAGGGATTCTAAACCAACTCCTATAATAATGCCTCATGAAATAGTTTTAAATATTTACAGTGAAGGAAAAGATAGAAAATATCATCAGAGGGACACCTGGGTGGCTCAGTGGTTGAGTTTCTGCCTTTGGCTCAAAGCGTGATCCCAGTCTGGGGATCGAGTCCCCCATTGGGCTCCCTATAGGGAGCCTGCTTCTCCCTCTCCCTATGTCTCTGCCTCTCTCTCTGTCTCTCATGAATAAATAAACAAAATCTTAAAAAAAAAAAGAAAAAATATATCAGAGAAATAGAATCTGTACAAAGAACAAAACAGGAATTTCTATGTTTAACAATTACAATACCTAAAATCAAAATTTCACTAGCCAGGTGTAACAGTAGTGTGACGGTTAATATTATGTGCCAACTTGGCTGGACTACAGTGCCCAGATACTTGGTCAAAACATTATTCTAGATGTTTCTGTGAGAGTGATTTTAGGATGAAGGTAACCTAAGGTCACCTATGAAGGTGAGCTTGTGTAAAGCAGATTACCATAATGTGAGCAGGTCTCATCCAATTGTCTTCATAAAACAAAGACTGAACTCCCCTGGGCAAGAAGGATGGCATTGCTTATGACTTGCTTGATAGTATTCAAACCTGAACTGCAACATTGGCTCTTTCCCTGGGCATCTAGCCTGACAGCCCACACAGCCACTCAGTAGATCTTGGACTTGCCAGCCAGTATAAGGTTGAGAATCAATTCCTTAAAATCGATCAGTCTGCACGCACACACACACACACACACACACAGGTGCACACTATTTGTTCTGTTTCTGTAGAGAATTCTAACTAATAAAAGTGGAATGGAGATGAAAAAGGAAAGAGCCAATGAAATTGAAAAAAATTAATAGAATTATCCAACTTAAAGAACAAATAAAATAAAAGTTAGGGAAGGACAGTTTCTAGGACATGAGGAACAATGTCAAAAGGCCTAATATATGAATAATTGGAGTCTCAGAAGATGAGAAAAGAGAATATGTGGCAGAAGAAAATGTTTGAGGAAATAATGAAGTCATTTTTTTACAAATTTTGTGAAGAATATAAATTTATAGAATCATGAAATGCAGCAAAACTCAAGCACAGTAAATATTTTAAAAATCATGCCTAAGTAAATCATAGTAAAATTGCTAAAAAAACTAATGAGACAATTACTAAAGAATATAAAGACAAAATTCACATTTGATACAGAGAAACTAAGTGATATTTATAGAGAGACTAGAATATAAGGGAATAGCATTTTAAGGTTCTGGATGTGGGTGGGAAACTGCCAACACATAATTCTTTTTTTTTTCTTCAAGATTTTATTTATTTATTCATGAGAAACACAGAAAGAGGCAGAGATATAGGCAGAGGGATAAGCAGGCTCCTCAAAAGGAACCCAATGTGGGACTTGATCCTAGGACCCTGAGATCACGACCTGAGCAGACACTCAACTACTTAGGTGTCCCGCCAACCCATAGTTCTATACTCAGGAAAGATAAGCTTCAAAAATGAAAGTCAGATAAAAGCAGTTTTAGGAAAATAAAATAAAATAAACCCAACAGATATAGAGGAAGTGTATTAGAAGCAAATGTAAAGTAGATGGAAACTCAGATATTCAAGAAGAAATGACTACCATCGGAAATGATAAATATCTTTGCTTATGTAAAATGACAATGGTTTTCTCTCAATTATTTAAGAAATGATGAACTGGTTAAAACAAAATTATAACACTGTCATGTAGCATTTATAATATATACTGATGTAATACATATCAAATATATCAAAAATCGTCTAATTAGACTGTGAAGTTAATGATGTATATTTTAAACCCTAGAGACTTTAATAAACCACTAACAAGTATGTAAAAGGTAAGGCTAAAAAGACAATGGATACATTAAAATGAAATTTTTAAAGCTATATTTAAATAATAAAAAAATACAGGAAGGAGTAACAGAATTGTTTAAAAATGAAATAAAGAGAAAATAAATAATATCAACATTTGGTACCATTACACCAAATGTTGATAATGGTATTAAATGTTAATGACTAAAACACTCTAAGCAGAAGGCAGAAAACTGTCAGAATGGATTAAACCAAAAACTGAAGAAAATTTTACACATGAAAGCAAAATGTAAGACTCACATCAAATATAAAGAGAGATCGCTTGAGGGATGCCTAAGTGGCTCAATTAAACATCAGACTCTTGATTTAGGCTCAGGTCATGACTTCAGGATCGTGATATCAGGCCCCACGTTCACTCCAAGCTGGGTGTAGAGTCTGTTTGAGACTCTCTCCCCTTCCCTTTGCCCCTCCTCCCCTTCTCTCTATCTCTCTCTAAAATAATAATAATAATAATAATAATAATAAATAAATAAAAACAAATACAAAGAGATAGTTTGAAGGTGGAGGAATGGAAAAATATATACTTTGAATACAGTATGCATAAGAAAACAAAGATGTCTGTACTATTAATAAATAAAATAGGTATCAAAACAGAGTATTACAGGAGAAAAAGAGAAACACCAAATAGTGATAATAGAATCAATTCTTCAGGTATTCATGATGACTACAAACATCTATGTGGCTAATAAAAGAGCCTCAAAATACATAAAACCAAAGATGGCATAATTAAAAAGAGAAATAGAAGAAAATCCAAGGAATCTATAGAAAAACTCCACAACTAATCAGTAAGTTTGACAAGATCACAGGATATATAACACCAGCATTAAAAATCAGTTGTATTTCTATGTATAAGTAATGAACACATGAAAACTAAAATTTAAAATGTCATTTGCAATCACTAAAGATATTAAATACTTAGATATAAGTCTAGCAAAATATATACAGCATTTGTATGCTGAAACCACACATTATTGTTAAAAAGAAATCAAAGATCTAAAAAAATGGGGAGATATTTTTGAAAAAGAGAGAGAAATAGATAACTTCATAATCACAGTTTAATGGATAGATTAAGTAGTATTATAAAATATTAAAAATATATAAATTTAAATTTATATATTATATATTTTATATTATACAAATATTATATTTATATGTTATAGAAGTAGAATATATTATATATATATATTTTTTAGGCCTTTAATGCACTTTGATTTTTTTTATTATATATATTGTTAAAAATAAGAACTATGGGGCATCTGGTGGCTTAGTCTGTTAAGCATCTGCCTTCAGCTCAGGTCATGATCCCAGGACCCTGGGATTGGCCCCACATGGGGCTCCCTACTCGGTGGGGAGCTTGCTTCTCCCTCTACCTCTGCCTGCCACTCCCCTTGTTTATGCTCTCTCTCTCTCTCTCTCTGCAAATAAAATATTTTTAAAATAAAATAAAAATAATAACCAGATAAAAGTAATATCTAGATAAAACAGCAAAAATTCCCCCCCAAAAATAAATTGCTCAGATCATTGATGTAATTATTATTTGGGGAACATTACCATGAACAACAGCAGAATACATTTCCTTTTCAAATGTGTATAAGATGTTCAGCAAAACAAGACCCTACATATTCAAAAGGATTGAAATTATATCAAGTATGTTCTCTGACCATAATGAAATTAAATTAGGATTCATTATGGATAAAACATCTTGAAAAAGTCCAACAATTTTTTTTGTTTTGTTTTGTTTAAAGATTTTATTTATTTATTCATGTCAGACACACACAGAGAGAGAGGCAGAGACATAGGCAGAGGGAGAAGCAGGCTTCATGCAAGGAGCCCAACGTGGGACTCGATCTCGGAACCCCAGGATGACACCCTGGGCTGAAGGCAGGTGCTAAACTGCTGAGCCACCCAGGGATCCTCAAAAGTCCAACAATTTGGAAAGTAAACAGTATACATTCAAATAATCTATTACTCAAAAATGATAGGAGAATGAAAATAACAAAATATTTTAAACTCAATGATAATAAAGATGCAACATGCTAAAATTGGCATTCAGCTAGGAGAATGAAAATAACAAAATATTTTAAACTCAATGATAATAAAGATGCAACATGCTAAAATTGGCATTCAGCTAAAGCAGTGTTTAAAGGAAAACATAGTTTTAATGTTTACAGATATATCTAAAGAGAGATCTAAAAATCAATGACCTAACATTCTACTTTTAGAAGCTAGAAACATAAAAGCAAAGTAAAACCAGGCAAAAGGAATAAATGAATATAGGTAAAAGTAACAAATCAATTAAATTTAAAACTGAAAAAAATAGCAAAAAAAACCCCAAGTTTAGTTATTTGAAGGAAAAAAATCAACAAAATTGAGAAATACTTCAACTAATCATTTTGAAAAAGAAATGAAGAAGAGCACAAATTAACAATATTACAGGTGAAAGATATATCTCTGGACCCTACAGATATGAAATAGATAATAAAATAATATTATGACAAACTTTATACAAACAAATCAAACATTTTTGGTAAAAGGGATGCATTTTTAAAAATATAACCGAAATGACACAAAATGAAATAAAATCTGAATAGCATTTTATAAAGAAATTGTGTTTTTTTTAATCAAAAATCTTTGCATAATAAAATACCAAATCATTTTACTGGTGAATTTTATCAAATATTTAAGGAAGAAATAACACTAATTTTACAAACTTAAAAAAAAATACATGGAGACAAATACTTTCCAAATCACTTTATACTGCGAGCATAATCCTAAAACCAAAACCTACAAAGACATTACAAAAAAAAATAAAATTATAAATCAGTATCCCTCAAGAACATTGATGAAAAGTGCTTAACAAAATACTGTATAAGTACATGGACTCCAGCAGTTGTGTACAGTAATATAATGCAACTGACATCCTTCTCCAGGAAAAGGCTGGAAGCGTCAACAATCTGAGATATCCCAAAGCTTACAGTACTTGACTCATATCAGAGCATGAACTTTCTAAGGGAAAAAGAAATTAGCCTAGTCCCTTTCTGAGGTCATCAAACACCTATTTCTTTTTCATCCCTGTTCTCTCTTCCACAGGATCAGTTTTATCCTAAGGCTGGCTCTCTGCTACCGCAGGATGCCTACCGATAGCAATACTTGCTCATTCTTGCCTACAGGAGTTAAAGAACATCTCTTCCTGGGGTTTTTTGGGGTGTGTGCTTTTTTGTTTTGTTTTGTTCTGTTTGTTTTTTGTTTGTTTGTTTGTTTCCAATCAAGGAAAATTTTACCAAAAGCCCTTGAAAGTATGTTTCCTGCCCACTTAGGAACGAATTCTGGCTAACAGGGAATGCCAGATGGTGATTAGCTTAGGCCTGAGGCCTCACATCCTTCTCTGTCAAAAGACATAGGGATGACTAGGATTGAATGTATTCCAGGGCCCAGACCCAGAGCTGGGAAGCTCCATAACAGGGAAGGACTGGAAGGACAGCTGGAGAGACCAGTAGTGTTCACTGAGTATTACTGCTTATACCACAGGAAGTGCTGTCAAGCATTGGTGGGGCTGGCTAGCTTTTTGACATTTCCAGTTTACATTTCGTGGCCCATTAGTCCTTGAAAGTATTACTTGGTCAAAAAACACTAATCAGAGGCCCAAAGTGACACCGGCCTATTTTGCCATTCAAGGGAGGACAACATGACAGGAATACGGCATTGGGAAGGTGAATAAATGAAATCTGCTGGCTCAGAATCAGAGGGAATTCCAAATCATGATCTCAAGGAATCAAGATGCCTCAGAATCTGTCAGTTTCCCAGAGGGGTTGTCAAAGATCCCTGGGGCCTTTTGTGCCCTTGTTGATCTTGGTGAAGGTCGGGAGGATCCCGGTGTTCCAACAGTTAGGGAGGGAGATTTCGTGACTCGGCAGTGACTTCTAAGAAAATGTGTTCGGCTTCATACCCTACAGGCTACATAGCACTTTAAAAACTCTTGCCTCCGTGGCCCAACTAGATGGGGAAATACATTTTTGTTCCAGATATTTATTTAAAAGTTTCATTGTCACTTAATAAATCTATAGCCATGGCATCCATGGAAGGTTTCCCCAAGTGGTAATTTATGCTTATTGTAGAATTACTTTTGAAAGTGCATGGGCTGCCTGTCACTGAGGGAAATTGTGGCCATTCAGTTTTTAGACTTATTGGCTGTTATAGATTTGGGAGTTGATATATATTTGAAATGTTTATGCCTTCTCTTTCTTGTTAATTATCGATCTAAACCTTTATGGATTCCAAGACATTTGTGAACAAGGCTTTCATTAACCCCCAAGGCTGCGGAGGGGTCTGGCCAGTGGAATTCCCAATTTACAGATATGTAAAAAAAAAACTTGGGGGTAACAGGATAATTTCTGGGGTCACACAGTGGGTCCATGATGGCCCAGTGCACAGTTATTAACAGGGGTAAAAGACACCTGACTTGCTCTCCAAAAAGGACACCTTTGCTGTACCTAGAATACACAGTCGGAGTTGGCCCCAGACACAAATGGGATGTGGACACAGCCCTTTGCAACCTTCGGGGACACCTATCCTATGTCCTGTTTCAGCCCCTACCTAAGTGTAAGCTACCTCTGGTGGATACATTCTCTTATTCTGAAACAGGTATAGAAGATTTCCAGACCATTAAACCCTTCCTCTCATTTTATGCTGCTCCTCTTCCTTTTCCTCTTATCTCCCACCTACCTACCACTCTAAGGCAATGGAGGGTCTTAAAAATAGAAACACTGGCTAGAATCTCTCAGAACTTAGGCACCAGAGCATGAGAGCACGGGGAGTCCAAGGCGAGGTGGCTTATTGATTCTCCTCATTGGTGGGAACCCATGCAGGACCTCAGAACTGGCCATAAGTCCTGCCACTGCAGGGCTGGCGTAGAAGCTACATCTGCTCACACGACGACCCTTACCTCTCAGGTCCACAGAAGGAAAAAGGAATGGGGAAGACACTCTATTTTCTTCCAGCTCCTTGCCCTCTCCCAATAATTTCCTAAGAGGATTACGTGCTAAAAAGAAAAATTAAAACTATTTTTCTTTCTCTATACAAGACCCTCTGCATCTGTCTGGCCTTCCAAAAATAACTCTGGTCACTCTGAGGTCTGACTTTGAGGCCTCCCTAGCACTTTTCTTACCTTCTTGTTTCCTTGGAGGTCATGACCTTGAAATAACATAATACAGGTTGATGGGAATAATGAGAAAGCAGATATCAGATCCTGGAGGCCTTAGGTGCAGAGGTGAAGAGCCAGGATGTTACACTGTGGGCAATATGGAGCCTCTCCAAAGTGCCTACCTCTTCCTTCAGGAGACCAGAGAAGACCCAGCCTCCTTTCTCCTGGGCCAGGGACACTGGGAGTTCTAGAGTGCTCTCTGCCTCGTGTGAGAACTAATGGGTTCTCAGATTTAGCCTGGTGAGCCTCTCCCTGCTGGACACAAGATACCAGCACCAGAAAGGTCCTGAAAACTCTGCTTACCTGAGCCCTGCATATGTAAGAAATGAGGACCCTGAGGCCCACTGAGTAGAAGTCAAGTCTTCAATCCTTCGATCACATGCACCTGATTACCGATTCAAGAATGAGGGGGTCTTCATGGGGTGCCTGCTTCCAGGAGGCCTGTGGTTTTATGTGTGTGAGCAAACACATTTTGTTTAAGTAGACCTTCCTCCTGCCCCCACCTCCAGCCCCGCCTCTGCCACCCTGCCTTTACTCATTGCTAACAGATGCCACCCCCATGCTGCAGCCAGACAAGAGCAGGAGCGCACAACCTCCCGCGCTGGTGAGAAGAGGGAGAACTGATGAGCTGCCACAGTGCAATGCATATGAGGGCCTTGGCTTTGAATTTCAAGTGTTCCTCCCCCTCCCCCAACCCTCCAAGCCAGGCCTTCCGACAATCTCTGTTCTGTGTCCTCTCACATGTGGGAACAGCAGGATGAAAGGCCCCTGTGAGCTGCCGAGGAGCTGGGGCTCCCCCCAACAACCTCACCCCGGGGCCAGGGAGCTGATGCGTGAACCATAACGGGCTTGATGTCAGAGACCCGAATTGGAATTCTGGCTCTGCTGTGCACACCAGCTGTGTTACCCTCACTGTGCCCCACAGCCACATAAAGTCTTGGACTCCTCACCTGAAAAATGGAAACGTTGGTCTCCATTCCTGCCATATACACCATTTCTTTGGAATCAAACGAGAAAATGGACTCTAAAGAGCTATTGCAACTATTCAATGCAATACATAAGTAAACTGGCACTCTAATTGCTGTGCTTTTGCTACTTCTGTTATTAGGACTCCTCCTTTTATTATGATTAATAATGGAAATGAGGAGGATCCTGTTGAGTGGTCCATTTCAACTGCTCAATAGCCTCCTCCCAGAGGAATTAGTTTCATCCATTCTCTTCTTGCACTCACTTTCAGCACAGAGCAGAGTGGGGAGACAAGATCCCTCAGCTGTGAAAGGGAGATTGAGCCAACCACTGCCCACCCACCCGCCCCAATGTACTGAGCCTCTGGTCTGATCTGAGCCTTTTCCTAACTTCAAGAGTGCCTGACGTCTCAAAGCGCAAGTGGGCAGAGAGACCAGCTTCCTGGGATCCAACACTGTGTGCATGAAAGTTTAAAAACTGAACATACCATGAGAAAACACGAGAAAGCGTTAAGAATAAACTTAAATGTATACTGCTAAGTGAAAGAAGCCAATCTTGAAGAGGCTCCATACTGTATGATTCCAACCATATGACGTTCTGGAAAAGGCAAAGCTACAGAGACAGTAAAAAGATCAGCGGTTGCCAGGGGTTGTGGGGGAGGGATAAATAGGCAGAGCCCAGAGGATTTTTAGGGCAGTGCAAATCCTCTGTATGATACTGCATGGTGGATGCATGTCATTATACATTTGTCCAAATCCACAGACTGTATAACACTAAGAGTGAACTGTAATGTAGACTATGGACTCTGGGTGATTATGATGTGCCTATGCAGGTTCATCCATTGGAACAAATGGACCACCGTGCTGTGGGATGTTGACCATGGCAGAATAGGGGGAGTGGTTGTTGTGCATGTGTAGAAACTACACCCGGGCTGCTGTGGGAAATCTCTGTACCTTTCCCTCAATTTTGCTATACCCTTAAAACTGCTCTAAAAAAAATCAAGTCTTTTTAAAATGTGAACATGTGCCTCATAAAATAAACTAATATTTGCTTCTTTAGGAATCCTGAAAGCTGAGCTAGCAGTTTGACTTTTTATGAAATTTGGGACCACTTTCAGGGCTTCCTGGGGGAGAGCAAGATGGGACAGGAAATGAGCAGGGATGTTAAAGACTGGAGGAAAACACAGTAGGAAGAAATGGCCAGGAGAAATACAACCCAGGGAATGCCCGGATCCCAGCTCAGTCACAGACCTAGATGGAGGCATAAGGCTTCTAAGTCAGGGTTCTTTTTTTTTTTTTTAATTCAATGTGCCACATATGGTATAACACCCAGTGGTTATCTTCTTAAAAATGTTTCTGGAATGATAAAGATTTCCTCCTCTGCCGTCAAAGGCATTAGCTAAGAAGCCAACCCTGATATTGCAAAGCATTATTTGCTACACCAGACACCAGAAATGGAGGGCCATGAACTTTCTAGATCTTTATCATTTGTTATCCTGTGCATCACAAACTTTCTTGCCTTCACACCCATGGCATGAGCCTTGCCCTGTTGTTCCCCCATGTGTGAAAGCAGTAGCACATGGACAGTAGGGAGGTGGGCAGTCTAGGGGTTCTTTTCCTTCCTAGTCTTCCTCTGACCATTGCTGGTTTATTTATGGGTGTGCCTCCTGGGCCCTGTACTGGCCAGGCTTTCTCCAAGGCCACCTTGGACACACTGTGTGGGGTGTCTGTCCCACAATGGAGAGCTACTGTGGAAAAATCTGAGAAGAACCTGGTGTATAGGCACAAGAACTCAGAAAATGCTGCTCTGGGGTCAAGATGGTTCTGTTTCTCTCCATGAAATGAAACTCCCCCAGAATTCCCAGCCTGCTGTGCTGCTTTTCAAGCATAATCTGGTGGCAGAATTTAGACTTTTGGGTCTCTAGTTTTGGCCCATGATGTTTCAAGGACACAAGTGGAAGTAACGTGTCTTAGGTCTTGAGGATTGAGAAATATTTGTCCTTCAACATGCAGTTACCTGAGCTGTCCCTGCCAGGAGCTGTCCCTGATTACCCCTTCCCCCAGCACCACGACAGGATGACTATATCTACTCTGTGCTCCCCCATCACCCCATGGGGACCTCCCCCCCAGCATTTATTACATGGTATTGAAACGATGTGCTTGCTTCTCTGGCTTCCTCAACAAACTATAAGGTCAAGGATCCTGCTTATATGACTAGTTTTGGTGACCCATCTGTCCTTGTGACCCAGGGGCTCAGCAAAGTATCTGGCAATTAGCAAGTGTTCAGTAAATGTTTGTGGAATGAATGAAGGGATATTCAAACCCTAGGGAGCCAGGAAACCACAAGAGTGGTAAAGAGGGTTGATCGGACCTCCAGAATCCTAGGGGTTTCAAGCCAAGACAATAAACAGTAGTGACAAAATTGATACAAAGATAGATAATAGTAACAACTTTGCAGGAAATATGTGATTCACTAAATAGGGTTTGAGCATTTTTCAGATGGTATCTCATTCAATTTCCCTATAACCTTATGAAGTTGACAGTATAACCCAACTGCTTCAATGAAGGGATTACAGGCCTGAGAAAGAGATCTTCATCAGAGACACCCTCTATCCTGCCTGGAGTGATTCCTGGGACCTGATGGATTTATGTTTCTGAGCATTTGCAGAAAGGGGAGGCAGATAAGGGACATCACCGTTCACTGCATGCCCACCTTAGACCAGGCTGTGGACTGGGTACACACTACACACACATTTTCATTTAAGCCTGCAGGAACCCTGAGGGAACTGTATCATCATCTATAGCAATTTAATAAATGAAGAAACCAAGACTTAGGGGGTGAGAAAAGGTTGAAATGCACCCAGGCAATGGGCAGGTCCACACAAGCTGATATAGACTTGGCACTCAGTAAATATGTATGGAATTAAGTGGGATGGAATTAAACTGAATATTCTCTATTCACAAAGTCAAACTCTATTTTAGGGTGCCTCATTTCCACAGACCCAGCAGGGTACCACCCTCAATCTCTCTTTAAAAGGCAGCAATGAGCCCCAGGAGCCATTTGGAGAAGTGAGAGCAAGAAGTGGTACCTCCCACATTAATGAACGTGTGCGGTGGTCATGGATTTGGGTTGAGGCTATGGCCTGTAGGCCACAAAATCTCATCAGCCTTGTAAAGGGAGATGTATTTATGCAAAAGGCTTGCCAGTTGGACTGCACAGGGCTCTTTTCTCCCAGAACACCTTAGGAAGGCAGTTCTGGTGGTAGCAAGAGTGGCTGTGAGCCAACTTAGGGCTGTGTGCAGGCCCCCCCAGAATATAATTGGAATGTTATTTATTATATTTGACATAGCAGCCTATGGCACTTGGATGCCTGGATCTCCAGCAGTGATCCAGAGAGGAACGGGGTAATCATTTTAAATAACTGAAGATAATTTGCTTTAAAAAATGTGCATATTGGTTGTCTCTTGCCTAGAAATATCTCTCAGTGAGGGAATGATAATTTTGGATTTCTGTAGCTAGCTTGGAAACTAGTACTTATAATATTTTCAGTTGGTGGCAGCAAAAGTCTATGTAGTTTAATATCACCAGATTTAATATTTTAATTGGAACGTGAGCTAGACATTCCAATGCATGAATCTTTCTGAGAACCTTGCCATCCCCTTATTCACCCAAGTAATCCAGTCATGGAGTTGGTTTATAGTCAACAAGAAAGTCAACTGGAGGTCCCACCCTTTGGACTGTTTTTCTCTTCTCTTAAGTATGTCAAAATATTTTAAATGTCAGTTATTCCCATTCTCATGGCTCAGACAAGCTCAATAATCAGTAACTTCCCCAGCTGCATAACAAATGCTAGGGGAGGTGGTTGCAAGAAAGAGGAGAGCTTAAGAACTTGAAAGCAATTACAGCCAAAACAGTTCACCCCTTTTGTTTCTGCAAGTCTTGTGCAAAAGTCCTTCTCTGCTACCGTTCCCTGGGCCCCAGAGTCTACTTCCCCTTAGAAGCAAGCAACAGCTTGCAGCAAGCTTTTGTTGACACAAATTCCATGTTGCCTGGTGCTTTTGTTTGTTTCACACATAATTCACATTTTTCTATCTTACATGCATTTTTCATAGTCCGTCCTGAAGCAATGTCCTGGCTTCCATCTGGGACTCCCCGTCTGGGGTCAAAGTCCTTGCAGATAACTGGGTTAAGGGTGTTGATGGAACACTCAGCAGGATGGAGCTGACATATTAGAAACTACGTTCCTACAATACAGAGATAAAAAATCACCTTGGATCAGACCCTAAACCAAACATAAAAATGAGAAATCACTCAGGTAGCCCAGTCTTAAGGACATTTAAATTTTCTTCCTTTCTATTCTTTTCCTAAAAGAGTTTTTACAATACTCAGAGGGGGAAACAGAAGTTTTGATTCTTAGATGGGACTCCAAGGGAAGAAGAAAGGGAGGACAGAGAGCAGGAGTAGGGGACCCACTGGGTATTGTCAGTGGCCCAAATGGCATTTGTAAGACTTTCCATGACTCATTAAACCTTCAAGGTAATGTCCTGAAAGTGAAGACCACTTTTTCTATCTCCCAGCTCAAGGATACTTGAAGGGAACCTCTAGACATGGCTTTTCCACTTACAGCCAATTCCACGGTAGACACTGACTTCATGGAAGTTACGAATGCCAAGACTAGAAGACTTCTTAGAAAACATTTATTCCAAATTCCTTCATAATGAGGGACTCTACTCATGCTATGCAGCATCTCCAATGCATAGACACCCCATTAGTAGGGCATTCACTGTTTCACAAGGCTTCTCATTTCCTTATTCAAACACTCCTCTGTGACCAAGTTCCTGTTTCCATTGAGACAAAGCACAAGACCCTGTTTACCATCAGTGAGTGTAAATTCTACCTTAAAGTCACAAGCCTTTAACCATGGCTGGGTTGTGTGATGGTTATCGGCACAGGTTTGCATTCATTCTGTCCTGAATTCAAGCCACATGTCTGCCACTTATGTAACTTTGAGCAAATGATGTAAGTTCTCCAATATTTAATTCATCTGAAATGTGAGCACAATAGCAGGATCTGTCCTTTTAGTCAGGCTTGCCTGTAAGAGGTATAATGGTGGCAGGACCACATGGCAGAAAGAAGTATGAAACCATGAGTCAGGAGATTCATGTTTTGTCCTAGTTTTGCCCTAAGTGGGCTGGGTGACTCATGCAAGGCTTCCTACAACTCACTCCTCCCTTTTCTAAAATGTCACTCATAACACTTGCCCTGCCTATTAGCACCTAGATGCCATTATAGAGATCATACGCATGTGACTTGCACATCCTGCACCTGTGACCTATGGTACAGCACCAGGCAGATCAAGGCAAACATTCAGTACCCAGTGACTAAATTGTGCTTGTGCTTTCTGAATGAAAGATTAGAAATGGTGGGTTGAAGGGGCTTACTAGATGATGTTTGCAATTTGGTAGGCTATCTGGAAGGACAAAGTCCATAGAAAGCAGAAGCTGTGTCTTTGGGCTTCAGGAAAAGGATCTGGGATTCAGGGAAGGACTTAGGTGTTACATGTTGTAAAAGAACAGGAAGGGCAGGAGTGATGGGAAGAGCACATCTCTGGGTTCCAGAAGATGTTTAGTGGTAGCCTCTGGGGCACTGATGAAAGGAGTTTTAAGCAGAGGTGAGTCGAGGGGCCCCATGTGCTGAGGGGCAGTGGGCTGCTTGTGGTCAGCTTCCTTCACCTTGCTCTGATTCCCAAGATCACTGCTTCTTTGAGACAAAGCCCTAATTGAATCTCCCCCAGAAAGTCATCCCTCAAGTCTGGAACAATGAGAAATCGACCCCCTTTCTAAAATGTAAACCACAAGAAACTCTTAACTTCAGAGAACAAACTGACAGTTGATGGAGGAGGTGGATGGGGGATGGGCTCAATGGGTGATGGGCATTAAGGCGGGCACTCATTGTAATGAGCTCTGGGTGTTGTATGTAAGGGATGAATCACTGAATTCTACACCTAAAACCAATTTTTAATAAACTAGAATTGAAATAAAAAAATAAATATAATTCCTATAATAATTTTAGTCTGTATAAATCATCTAGTAATTATGAGTGTAAAAAAATAACATCTGGACAATGTATCTACTACTATCCTAAAATAAGATTATTTACCATTTTGTAGGTAGAGCATATTATGGTCTGCCGTTCAGCCACCTGACATCCCCCTGGAGCATACATCAAATGTTACATAAAAGGGATTTCAGCTCATTTCCTTCCTGCTTCATGGTCCCGATCCCCAACTCTTAATCTTGCTTACATGTCTGAAATAATGGCCAGCATCCTTTGCCCGGCCATGTGTTTGCCTCCTCTTTTATTTTTCCCCCGGTCTCTCCTTGGCAGTCCCTCTGCCAGTACACTGCCTCATGGAAAGCCTCTTCACTAAGCTGGCTCAGAAGGGACCAAAAATCTGGAATGAAACCATGAGGTCCATTCTATGCCTCTCCTTTACTTCTACCATGCTTATCAGAGAGTGGTCCACAAACTAATCTCTTGATAAAGATTGGTAAGTTTAGATCACCTTTAAAGAAAGTGGCAAAATGGTCAGTGGACCAAGCAGTGTATGCAAGAATTGGTTGCAAAAATGAGCCATTTATGAATTTCCCTCAGTTACAGCAATGGGTCTTGAACATGGCAGGTGCTCAACAAATATCTGTTGAATAAACTCTAGAAAATCAAGGCCAAATGAGTTAAGTATCAAACACTCCAAATGGAAAAGTGGGTAGGGAAGAACTAAGAGAAGAAGTACTTGCTGACATGGAAAAGTATCTCATTAGGCAGAGCCTCTGCTCTTAAATACCAGCCTCCACTTACAATGCAGAATGGTAGCTACTCTCCTTCAACCTCCTGAACCTCAGTCCTACATGACAAAGGCACTCCTGGCACTGTGCTGTCCACAGCAGGTTAGGAAGGCTGCTAATGGAAGCAAATAGAAGTTACCATGGTGGGTGGGTGACTATCACGTCCATACCAACTTTCCAACTTCCCTTAGCCCATGTCCAGGTATTCCCTTAGGAATGCTTTCAGAACAACTGACTCCAATCCAGTTAAAAAGTTGGTTTGCTTGAACTCAGTTATGTGTTGGCATCTGAAGACTCCAGTCCAAAGAGATGGGTGATTCATCTGTTCATCACGATGGAGGTTGGGATGGAGGAACAGGTCCTAAGGACAAGAGGATGCATAGGGCAGTAGGTATCTACCCTCAAAAGCTAGTCATCCTGAGAAACCATCACCCTGTTTACCCTAAGTCATCATTGTGCCTACCTTCCCAGCCCTAATATGCCTCTTTCATATCTGTTATTTCCCCATTTATGTATACATAGCACATATGGATCTCCTATACAAATGCCAAGTTCATGTTTTTGTTCCTTCTAATACAATTATTAATTAAGTGCCTTCTGCATACCTGGCATAGCACTAAATGCTTCTCATATTTTGTATCATTTAGCCACTCTATCAATGACTGTAAGATGACTATCGTTACCTCCAGTGTACTACTGAGGAAACTTAAACATAAACAGGTTGCCCAAGGTCACACAGCTAATAATAAAATTAGATTAAAATCCATAATTTCTGAAGCTAAGACTAGTATTATTTTCATTGTACCACACTTACCCTTTAACAAGTGTATAATAACACTTAAGAATTCAAATGATAGCTATTAATTATGAGTATTTATGAGTTATGAATCCCTAAGTAGGAAAGGCTTATATGATTTATGTATTACATTTATTAATGTATCTGTAATTACTTTAGTGCTTAGACTAAATATGGAATTTTACTGTTATTTCCATTCTGTATTTTGCCAGTTACTCATTTGTCCCTGCAATATTTCTGACATAGTTTCTTTTTTTAAAATATTTATTTATTTATTTGTTTGTTTGTTTGTTTGTTTATTTATTTATTTATTTATTTATTTATTTATTTATTTATTTATTCATAGAGACAGAGAGTGAGAGAGAGGCAGAGGCAGAGACACAGGCAGAGGGAGAAGCAGGCTCCATACGGGGAGCCTGACATGGGACTTGATCCCGGGTCTCCAGGATCACGTCCTGGGCTAAAGGCAGCGCTAAACTGCTAAGCCACCCTGGTTGCCCTCTGACATTGTTTCTATAGAAAGATACTTTACATGCTTTGCATCTATTTTGCAAACCAACCCCCACCACACACACACACACACACAGCAGGTATGAGCCCTACTCTTTTCTTCTCCCAGCTGCAGCCCACAGGACAGGTGTGCAGCCTCAGTGGTGGTAATTCACACATACTTGGGGTTCTGTGAGATATAACATTTTTTTAAGTTCTAAATAACACAAATTTGGACGTTGTCAAAATAAAGCCTATAGTTAAAACCAACACATACCATCTTAGGAAAGAGCAGAGTTTCCGGGGAGTTAAGATGATCTTATGCAGGTGGAATATTTGGACCTCTACTTCAATCAGTTTTGACACAGATCTGGGAATAAGTGGCTATTCTCTGGCCCAATCATCTGGCCTACAATCTAGTGGGTTTTGGATATGTGCAATTTGGGCTGAAAGAATCCAAAGTGTCCAATAAAAACAAGAGTTTAAAATGGGAGACACTGACATAAAGTAGTGTGAAAACATGCTCTGTTCCAATAAAGACAGCTGAAAAATTCCCCCTTTTGTAACACTGAGCAAAAGTGATGACATATTTGGTCTCATACTGAATGCATGAAAACAGAGATTTTTTTCTTTGCAGAGGATGAAAACATTATTTGGTGTCCTTTTCCAGCAACAAATGCTAGCATTTCACAACAGGTGAAATTTGGAAACCTAAAAGGACAGTGGGAGAGGACAGTTTTTCTAAGAACAGAGTTTTGGGTTCCTTCTCAATGTTCACACCAGAAATTTCTAAAGGCCAGTTTATTCTTCTACATCGTTACTGCCTGTTGTGAATTAAGTTTGAAATACCTTCTCTTGACATGTGGCATTTCACCTTGGTGCTCTTTCCCCATGGAAAAGTCTTGCCCATCTGTTTTGAGGCAACTTGGCATCAGAATCTGATTTCTCTTGGAAACTTTAGGATAGGACTGGTCATCAAAGCACATTAATCTCAACTAAACCTGCAGCTGAACACATGCATCAAGTGCCTCCCTGCCTGATGTGCAAGTGTTCTCACCATGCGTGCTGCAATCCTACGGTTCACTCCACAGCATAGTGCTCCCCCTTTCCTGCACACCCCAAACCCCCCATCCTGCTCTGGGTAAGAGCCCTTGGCTTGTTTGCATATTTTAGCCTGCTCAGGCTCCTGTTTAGCATTTGTTTTTCTTGGCATTTCAAAGCATCATGTCCATTTTTATTATACCCTTGACAGACCAAATCCTAGTGCCAGCAGGCCACAATGAAACGAACACTTAAAATTTATAGAAGAAATTCAGAATATATTTTCCACAGAGCCTAGAAACTTCGTCACCTGGTAAAATACTGCAGGCAGGACAGTGGGCTTCCACTGCATTTGTGTGACCTTCAGAATCGGCTCTGACTTTTGAATCTCTCTCTTTCTCTCTCTTCTTCCCCTCCTCACCTATACGCATACACACACAACAACAACAACAACAACAACAACAACAGCAACAACAATAAATTAAATTCCGGTATAGATGCCTGTTAACCTTCATGACATAGCCACAAACCTAGCACCTGAGTTTTGAGCACTGAAAACCAGCAGTTATCTTTAAATAGTATAAAAGACTCAAAGCCCCAATCATTTCAACTCTGTCTATACAAAACATAGCCTAGGCTGGCTATGCATAGCTCTTTCTTTACAGATAGATAATTTTTCCCTAAAGACTAAATGTTTTGAGGGATATTTGGGCTCAGCCGCACATGTTTTCCCACCAAAACATCTTACCTCCTGACAGTTCTGAGATTTGAGATTGCTCCCATAAACCCAGTTGTCAAATAACCAAAAGTGAATACCAACATGGCACCCACGAGGTGATCATGACTCTGCTTGAAAGCTACCAGTCCCCACAAGGAACATTTAGACAAGACCCTTGCTCTTAGGAGAACATATCTAGTTGAGAAGGGAAATCTTAATACATCTAAAACAATCAGTATACCTTCTGAGTTCCACTGATACAAGTTTAGTTACATTTTCCAAGTTCTTTGATCATGGAATATATTATAACAACTCATGAAGGAAAGGGAGTTCTGATCAGGTGGGACTACCTGGGAATTTCAAGGATGCTAGTATTGTGCGTTTTATAATCTATGCAGGCACCACGTAGGTATTTGTTCTCTAACAGTTGGTTAAAATGTACTTGTAATTACCTGCTCCTAAGTCCTCAAAATCATCGACCACGGCCTCAGCTGAGCTGTAACTAACTATAAGTGTCACCCAGCAATGTCAGATTTATCATCCCAAAATGCTGTTTCTTTCATACTACAGCATGTTGAGGAGCTGAAAGGTCCTCTCTCTTGCCCAGGATATTACTGAGTTCTAGCTTCTCTGAAAGGAATCTTTAAAGTGTGACATCACATCTGTAATAGTTATTTTTATTTGTCAACTTAGATGGTATTTTTGAATGAAATTATCACTTAAATCAGCTTTGAGTTAGCAGCTTGTTCTCTGTCATATGGGTCGGCTTCATCCAATCATTTGAAGGCATGAACAGAACAAACAGATTAGCCTCCCCAAGCAAGAGGGAACTTTCCAGCAAACTCCAGAAGTCTTTGGACTTCTTCCACACCAATGGTTCTCTTGGGTCTTCTCCTGCTGGTCCACACTGAAGACGGAGTATCAATCTCCATAACTTCACAAGCCAACTCTTTATGATTTCTTTCCCCCTTCTCCTCTCTTTTGTTCACTCTTTCTCCATAGAAATATATATGTGTGTGTGTGTGTATCCTCTATATGGTTCCTCTGAAGAACTGACTGATACAACACCCATTGCTGCATAGTAAGTTATACCAAAACTCGGAGGCTTAAACTACAATTAGTCTTACGTAGCTCCTGTGGGTCAGAAATCTGGGCACAGTGTGTATGGGGTCCTCCACTTCAGAGTCTCTCACAGGCTGCAATCAAGGTCTCTGCCAAGACTGCAGTCTCATACAAAGCAATCACCTTGCTTGGGGAGGGATCTGCTTCCCAGCTTCTTTCCATGATTGTGGTAGAGTTCAGTTGCATGTCACTACTGCAAGGAGGGACCCAGTTATTTGTTGGCCATTAACCAGAGGTTTGCCTCACTTCTGAACCATGTGGTCCCTTCCATAGGACAGGTCATGATATGCAGCTTGTTTCATCAGAGCAAGATTGCAAGAGAAGTCAGAGGGAGAGGGCTACCAAGAAGCAAGTCACAGTCTTTATAACCTAATCATGAACATGACATCCTACCACTTTTGCCATATTCTATTCGTTAAAAGCAAGTCACCAGGTCCAGCCTAGCTTCAAGGGCAGGAGACTGCATAAGGACACTAATACCAGGAGGCAGAAATCATTGGGAGCCACGCCAGAAGCTGTCTACTGCACCCATCTGACCTCCTCTTTCTCTGTTTTTCTACATGAATCCTCAGTGCAGCCTTCAGAACTCTTAACTGACACTCAACATAACCCGTACCTTTGCCAGCCTGTTGTTCTACCTACAGTGCTCTTCACTGTTTCTTCCTAGCAAATTGTACCCATAACTCTGGATATGAATTTCAAAAGTTGTCAGTTATCTCATGCATGCAAACACTTTGACTTTAAGACATTTATCCGTACCTATCTAGAGTCGTGCATTGAGCCTCAGGAGATGTGTAGGTTAAGTCTGAACAAGTCATCATTAGTGTCACCAGAGGAAATGTATTCAACTTTATTAGAAAAGTGTTGCTCAGGAATGTGGGCAGTTCACTGAGAAGTGTCCAGATCTCCTGGACCATGTGGAAACAGAGAAATGGCCATCCTTATCAAATTTCCATTGCTAAAACCATAATGGTAGAAACACAAGTCTAATTTCATTTGAAGGGAAACATTTTCAACCCTCAAGAGAATGACTGGTTTTAGATTCTGGGTTCTGTTTCAGGGAGGCATTTTTGTTTTGTTATTGCCTCCCTTCTGTTCTATGGAGGTCAGTTCCATTTCAAAGAGAATAGTATTTAAGGTTGGTTTGCTGTATGGCAAGGGATTTGCATGCCACCTCATCACAAAGGTATTTATCTTTCTGAGTAAAGTGAAAAAATAAAAGGATACCAAATTATGCTTGCCAAAGAAAGCTTAAAAATCCAAATGACGGGTCAGACATATATGATTGCTATAATCTACAGGTTTCCCTCAATCCAGTATAGAAAGAGAGACAGAGAAAGATGCCAAGTGGTAAATTTTCAAGTTCCCAATCTTAGGCTTTTAAAATTAAGTTCAGAGAATTAACAGTTTAATGTAGGGAAGTTAATTTTATTGCTATTATTCATAACATCCTCCTTCCCTTTGTTTTTCTCAGGTTTATCAATTGGTCTACTTTCACGTCATCTTTCCAGATGAATAGAGGGTACAAAAATCACACCAGCAATCATTTTGAATAACAAGCTTGGACGTCAGACCTCAAAAGAAAATAAGAATGCAGGGACACACGTGTGCACAGACGCTCACACAGCGTTTTTCAACATGAAGGTATAAAGGTATGTACGGAGGAGTGAAAAGGATTCATGAACACTGTCAGAATTAAGAAAGCTGCTGAGGCAGTTTCTTTGGCTCAAGTAAAGTTTGAGATTATTTTTTTGGCAAGAATTACATCTTTAGGGATGCTAAGAAAACAATATGATAGCTACAGAAAGAATTAACCCTTCCATTGCTTCAGAAACCTTCTTTGAGCGGTAGACCCATTTGGCATGTCACAGGATTAAGAATGGGGTGGGGGGTGGGCACCGCAGAGGTGAGGAAACCACTCTCACTAATCAGTGTGGAGCAAGGCACCATGTGAAGTCACCAGTGTAAATAAAACCCCATGATGACCAAGTGCAGCAAGGACAAGCAGTGACGTTCATTGTTCTCTCTCTACCTAAAATGGAAACCACTCAGATACAGACTGGGGAAGCCAACTGGATAGGAAGAGCAGTGGGGAAAAAAGTTGGTGACAGGCTATGATGTAAATAGACTCGCTGAAAAATCATTTTGTCTTAGTCTTAAAGCCTGGTTAGTTCTAGCATATTGAAATTTTTATAACTCCAATGTGCAACCAAGAAGCAGTTCTGCATGTAATCTCGTCTTAATAATAGCTGCTAAGGGACTGTTCGATGAAAATTATGAATAAAAAAGGTAGAGCTTCAGAAACAGCTGGTAGGAGGGATTGAACAAAACCATTTCCTACCCGTTCCATTCAACAGTGGCTTCACACAAACTGAGGTCATCGCATTATTCTGCTATGTTTCTTCATCTCTTTTTCCTGAGAGAATTATAAGAATAAGATCAGTATACTCAAAAGAGTAAATGGGAGTCTTTTTTCCACGAAGTTATAAGTGGTCCTTTACATATTAGCTATTGGGGTAGTTAGTGGTCACAAAAGTTGGTAGCGAAAGAAAGGCTAGTAAATCACTTCCTGCAAAACTTCCTAGGGTATCAGACAAGCCCTGGGAAACTATTTACTCTGAGATAAAACACACATGATTGGGAAGTGCTATCCATAGAACAAGTATTAAATTGTGGAGGTACTGATATTAGTTGAATATCGGTGAGAAAAGTATGCTATTATAGCTATTCGTTTGCATTTTCATGAAATGCAGCTAGAATTTTATATCTATTTTATTCTCGTATTTTCCTAATACAGTCCAATCAGAGTTAAAAAGAAATCTGTGGCATTTCCTACTCCTTTCCAGCAGTGGAAAGGCGTGTATATAAAAATCAATTAACATTTTTTTCAAAACCAAATCAACCATCCAATAATCAACTGTCTTACACTGAGCACTTACTATAAGCCAGGCAGAGTGTCAAGCATTTGCATATGTTATTTCATGTAATACTCACAAAAATACAATGAAACTGTCTCATTTTACAGATAAGAAAATTCAAGTTCGGACAAGTAAATGGTTTAATCAAGGATTCACAGCTGCTGACTGCAGTGCGGAGGTAAGAACCAAAGTCTCTGAGGGCCAGTTCCTCCTACCAGCTAAAACTGCACTCAGGGCACCAAGCCTCAATGTTACATCCCTAGAGTTAGAGATTCATGAAGTCCTTGCTATCATATATATGATGGGAATAGAGGAGAATTGGTATTTGGTTTTAGGTGTTCTTACCTACTATAACCAAAATTTGCCAATTTTTAATACTCATGTGGATTCTTTATACTGTTCTATTTTATTTACTGGTTCATGAAAGCTCAAAGTCTTAGCACTGCTGATCCAAGGAGCATGTAGTGTTCTGAATAATAAGAGTTAGGCACTATGGTAGGCTGCAAAAATAGCTAAAATCCTCCATTCCTCTCTGTATCCACGTTACTTTGATGTTACAGTGAGACTTTGAAATCCTCCCACTGAAGGATGGAGGTTATTTCCCCTCCCACATGAATCAGCTGGGTCTTATGGCTTGGCCATACAATGCTATGGAAATAATTGATGTGCCAGTTCCCAGTTTAGGTCTCAAGAGACCTTGATTACTTCTGCTGTGTCTCCTAGAACCTACGACCACCATATGAACAAGCCCAGGCTAGCTAGCCTACAGGAGAAGAGAAACGATGTGCCCAGATGTGTCTCTATTACCCACAACAACCAATATCCAGTTAACCCCAGAAGCAGAATCATCCCGCATACATATGAGTGAGCCCAGCCAAAATCGCCAACCCATAGGATCATCAGTTAAATAAATGGCTGTTGCTTTAAGCCTCTAAGTTTGGGGCTGGTTTGTTCCACTGGAAGGCTTAACTGATACAGGCATATTTATAAGCATTAGATAGAAATTGGAACAGATATTAGAAAATCTTATCACTCATCAGAACTCTGAAACCAATCTTGGAATAATTCCTTAGCATATACATTCCTTGCAATCATCTTTTCCAATCTTATTTTAAAGTTGAAGCAATTTAGATGCACGCTGTTGTGAGAATTATGCAAGCTCACACATCTAATTATTGATAGAAAGTATGTCTAGGAACCTCAAGCAATAGAACTATTTATCCACATGCCCTGAGTGCACTAAAGTTACCTTTGTTCATCTATCTATCATTACTGAGTGGTGTTTTTTTGACACTGTGCATGGCACCATCAATGATCTCTGTGGAGCAAATGAGGCTCTAGGAGATGTGTTTTGATGACCCAATGAAGGGAACAGAACGCTCCTCATGGGCCAAGCTGACCCCATTTTAAATTAGAAATATTTTCGATGGAAAAAAAAAGAAATATTTTCAATGCTTGTCAGTCAACTGGAGTAGCTAGGAGCTGGAGGACCCCAATCGAGTGTATGGGTCTTAGTCCTCTCTGTGCTTATTATGGCCCTAGAACAAATTCCTTTCCCACTCAGCCATTCAGATTCCTCATCTATGAGGTAAGGGGGCTGGACGCTGAACTTTACGGCCCTCACCATTCCAACAGCATCTTGAGCCCTTAATCTGGTCACTTAAGGCTTGGAAATGAGGCCCAAAAGATAAATGCATGAAAACCCTCTGGAGACAGAAAACCTGGTATCTACTTTAGTCGAGTTTAACCTGCTGCTTTTCTGAAATCCAAACAAAAGGGAATTTGGTTTACAGGTGTTATTGTTATGGGTTATTGTAGGTTATTCTTCTAGAAATAAGATTTCTACAGCTTTTTTCACTAAGGTTGCTTTTGTGCACACTACGATCTTGGTTTTCCATGGTCGGTCATTAAATGTATTCTGTGACTTGAGTTAAAGTATATTCAAGGATCCACATGAAAATAAAACCAGGCACATTGCAACCTCTATTGTGATATTTATCACTGATGGCGCTCACATGACTGCAGAGCTCCATAAAACTCTGGAGGGGTTACCTTCACTTAATGGCGTCCTTCCCTTTCACTCACCAGCCACTTCTTATTGCAAACAGCTGCTTGGAAACGAAAAAACATTTTGTATTTCCAAGGGACATTGTTGGCTCTCAAAGTACTTTACTCATTTTATTTAACAAATGTTTAAGTTTAATCAAATTTCTAATTCCAAAAATGAGCCGATCTTGCATTTTGAATCGCTAGCTCATGAGACCTGTGCATTTAAAATAGTATAAAAGGAATCACATTCGAGAGCCAAAAAAAAAAAAAAAAAAGTGCAGTCTGTGGCTTCTATGGCTTTAGCTTCCTCCTGCGATGTTTCTGTCACCCCCTTGGACCAGCTGGCTTCTGCCCATGCATTGATTCTGAGGGGACCAACGACCTGGCTTATAATGAAGGCTTCCCTGAGTTCTGATAGAAAGTTCATTTCAAATAATCTAGGGAAACTGCATCAGCACCAAAGTAAGGGAGGAAAACAAGCATAATATAAACTTTATTAGCACTCTTTATAATGAAATAAACTAGGCTTACACTTCTTTTGCAGGGGAAAATGATGAACACAAAAAACATACCGTATTTTTACTTACTAACGTGCACTTGTAAAATGCATGGCATGCTGTTTTACAGGCAGTAGCATATAAAATACTTTTTCCAGATGTGGATTCATAATTCTCTAAAGACTATAATAGTTATCATAAGATTTATGGAGGATAATTATTAATCACATTTTTTTCTTTTAGAGATCTGTTTAGTAAGATGAAAGAGAACTTTAAAACGTCATTTTAACCAAATGTAGATGGCATAATATCAAGTTACTCCTTTTGTTCAAATTATTTTTAATGACTTTATTTGTTTTATGGCCTCCACAAGTCAGTACCAACTTGGTGGTAATGATCTATTCAGGAAATCTCTTAAGATTTTAAAAGTAAAATAGCATGGAGCTATTTTAAAAATTAAATGAACTGAACTGTGTGACTGTGTGAGTTGATTAGTGTTCATTTATTTGAGGGACATGGGAGCTACTAAAGCTTATTTTTTATAAGATTTGGAGGAGACAAATCTTGTGAAAACCGTGGCACACTGAACATTCAGGCAGCTTCCTCAATAGAACCTCAGAAACCCACGTGTGTCTGAAGTGCTACAAGTAACACATTGTTAAATAAAACACACATTTCAAACACGGATCCCTTTAATCTGGCTTAGATTATTAAAAACACAGCTGTGCTAAATCCTTATTGAGTACCTGAGTCACGTGATAAGTACAAAAGTCCAAGAGACCCTCCTTTTGTCATCAATTTATTTGAAGTAAGTTCTGCCTAAAGCTTAACACTGCCAAAGGAAAGAAAGGTAACTCTGAAGTTGAAGGGAACTCATCAGTCCTAAAATAACTCTCCTCTCACACACCATCTCACTGCTCTCCAACTCACTGCTCCCCTGGCAGGGGTGCTTACACGATGGGTGTAGACCATTACTGAATGAATAGTCAGCATATAGATCACCTTCCTTGTTCCATCCAGACTCTTACAACAGCCACCAGACTTTCTTCACCTCTAATATACGTATAATAACACTTAGTTTGCAAGTTATCATAAGTGTTATAATCAAATGATGAGTACAAGTCATCTATAGCCCAGCACATAGTCAGTATTCAACAAATAGGAGCTATTCTAATTATCATGTATGTAAGCATATGAGAAGTTTGTCTTTATTCTGGAAGAGTAATATAGTCAAATAGTATTTATTGACAAATGTGAAAATAAAAGCTGCAAAATTATTATGAAACAGAAACCTTTTGAGTCACTACCACGTATAATCCAGTATTCTGGGCTTGGTAAGGGACAAGCAAACACAAGGGGGAGGGATCTATGTTCCAAAGTGTTGAAAATTTCAGCAGTATTTTAAAGTGCCAGGAATATGAGACCCTGAGATCAGATACAGACCTGGGTCGTAAGCAGCAATTACCACATGAAGGGAATGGGCAGTGACTCCTGAAACTCAAGAAAGGGTTGAGAATGGATGGGTAGGCTATGAAGACTTCACCCAGGATGAACCTGAGTATAAGAAGGTAAGAAGTATAAAGGAAAGAACTCAGGGGCAGCCGATATTTAAGTGAATCAGGTAATAGGTGTAGCCGAACAGCTTGAGCAGTGAAGTGATGATGCCAGAAGAATTGGCTCTAAGTAACTGAAAACCAGGCTCAGTTTCTGTGTGGAGACACCAGGCCTTCCTGAAACTCTCTGAGAGTATGAAGGAAGGCTGTGGCTAATATCGGTATCAGTCCCTAAAGGAGGAGACGTGCTACATCTGATGAAGATTAGTATCCCCAGGGGAACTTCCTTTCCCATGAGAAAGGAACTCCCCTCTCCTGCACAAAGCAGCCTGTCAAGAACACAGCCCTCCAGCTACGCCTCATGTACCCCTCCACTGCAACAGTCTCTGTGGTCCTGGCAATTCCCTCTCCACTCATCTGCCTGCCACACAGAACTGTGAGCTCCTAGAGGACGGGAACTACTTTCTCTCCGCTTCTCCAAGATCAGGGAACGAGTTGTAGTCTGAGAATGTCTGATGAATGGTCTTATTCTTGGCTGAAAGTCCAGTGGTAATGGTGATTGTCAAAAGAAGATGTTTACATACAAGGTTTTCATCCAGGCAGAAAGTGCCACATGGAAAGAGGAAAAGAATGTAGGAATAAAGGGAGCGCTAAAGTCCACCTGGGATGAAGATTAAAGCATTCCCTTGCACCTCTTTAGTTAGTCTAAGGGTGCAACCTGGAAATGCACACGCTGGGGACACTTCTTAACCAGAAGCCAGCTGACCATAGTGATCTATTCAATATCAAACCAGACTCCATCTTGTTCCTTTGTCCTCCAGAGGAGAGACCAGGCAGGACCAGATCATGAGCAACAAAGTGTCTTGAGCACCCTACCCAAGAGCCCATTACCCTGAGAGTGCACACAGGCTTGACCTCTGCCTGAACCTTACAGTCCACAAAGCAGCATCCTTGGACCATGGAGAAACATGCTCTCCTACTTGGTCAGCTGTCACTGATCTGGAAAGCAAATGAGTGCTCTGTCCTCATGAGACAAGAGACCCTCCCTTACCAGAGGGAGTGGGGCTGGAAGATAATCTGAGTGTCACCTTGGCAGTATACACGTAGTTACTCTTCCCTACAAGCTTTCCCCTGAGATCTTGTCTAATCTACTTACCTGGAGGGCACTGTCCAAAGTATAGGGGAGATGCTTCAGAACAAATTCCACATCTCTTCTAAGCCATGGCTCCTCCTTTCTTTATAAATGCTTCTTAGTTGAACAAGGAACACAAACCAGAGGTTGACAGATGCGCCCTGCAAAAAAGCCATGTGGGGAGCAATAAAGAGAGCCTCATGGGATAAGAGAAAAATACACCTGCTTTGTAGTCAATGTAACCAGACTACATGGCCCAGAATACATGCATCATAGAATTTCAGAGATTATAGAGCAAAGATTGGGCGGATCTTCTCTGAGGAGACAGCATGCCAGTCTTTTCTAGAGCAAAATAGCCAAGGAAGGTAACCACTGTACATATGTCTCCTTGTTCTAAGCTGGGGCCAGCCAGATCATGGCTCTCAGAGAAGTTTACATTAGATAATGGGTAAAGATAGAGTTTTTTAAAGGATTTTATTTATTTATTCATGAGAGACACAGAGAAAGAGAGAGAGGCAGAGACACAGGCAAAAGGATAAGCAGGCTCCATGCAGGGTGCCTGATGGGGGACTCAATCCCGGGTCTCCAGGCCCATGCCCTAGGCCGAAGGTGGGGCTAAACTGCTGAGCCACCCGGGCTGCCCAAGACAGTTTTGAATAAATAGCATGTGGACCCACCGTCCCTTCACCAGCTTCCTTCATGTCTGGTTCCTCGGGGAAAAGATAGTTCACACATTTATATGACAGTTGGTCTCAGGCAGTATTCTTACTGTTTTGCATAGAATAATGCAATTAGCTCACAACCACCCTATGAGTTTACACTATTCTCACCCCCATTGTTATAAACCCAAGTACTATGAAAGTTGACAGACACCCTAGTAGGGAAGGTAGAGTCTCAAAGGATGTTTTATCTTCTATCAGCAAATGCTTTTCAGGACCCCAGTGTCTATAAAAAGAAAAGCTCAACTATAAAAAGATGAGTCTCAACTCATCTCTGTTGAAATCCAGATAGTCTGTAAAGTTCGAGAGAATAAGTGGCATTTAACTCATTAGTCTGCACCTAACACCACTGTATATTCTCTTCAGCAGCTTAAAGAACAGAAGTGAGAGCAAAGGTGGGAACTCAGGACATAAATTTACCATCTGCAGTGAAATGAAATCTGATCCAAGGAGTTTCCACTTTGAAGTCTTCCTGAATCTGTGTGGGTTACAGGTCTGAACATATCACCAGCTTTGACAGGTGGCTTTATTTTTCATTTCAAAGAGGGAAAAAGAAAGGCAAGGAGACCGAGAGAACACATGCACAGTGGAGCTTTGAACATTGCCCTCCGAGTGCTCACAGATGCACTTCCCTAAGTTCAGGTTGCATGTTCAGGAGACCAAAAGAAGTTGGGCTCTTGTGCCTCCCAGACTTTTCCTTCCCTGGTCAGAAATCTGTGAAAGCAGCTGCTCACCAGCTTCCTCCCTGCTTGGAGTACCCACCCTTCTCCTCAGCTCCTGCTTGGGCTGCAAACCTTGCCCACACTTGAGCCAATGCTCTGGGGGCTGGCCATCTGTAAGGTGATGCCAGCAGGCAAGAGAGAGCTCCAGTGGAGGAGAGCTTCATTTCCTAGCAAATGACAGCATTTCGGAAGGCTGAAATTCGGCTGCCCTTCAAAATCATTCAGCCCATAGCCTGCTGGTTACAACACTGAGCCTGTCTAACCAATTACCTTTAATATCCTGAGCAAGGCAGAACATAGAGGACTGAATATGGCCAATAGCTCACTCTGGGTGTAAGGTCACCAACGTGTGATTTAAATCCTACCTCCCTCCAAAAGGATTACCTGTTACTTACTCATAAAAAAAAAAAAAAAAAAAAAAAAATGCAGCAAAGCAGAGCCTGAGTGTTTCCCAGTGTAAATTCAGGCAAGCCCATGCATGTCCTGGCCTGCCACAAGCCTCCACCATGAGGTCCCCAGGAATCCCCTGAAAAAGCCAGTGCTGACCATCACCACATCCTGCACCATAAGAACCCCTTACACTATGGGGAACAAGAGGTCCCACTCCACTGGGTGGGAGAAGGACATTCTTCAGGAAGAATGGGTCTGATGTGTGAAATCAGATCACTCTCACGGCCTTGTAGGGAAGATGACACTCAGGTTCTCTTCCAGCCAAGCCCACTCTGGGCCAGCTATGCATCCTCAGGGGAAGGACAGAGGGAGTGGGTCTCTTCAACAGCTGTGAGGTCAGACCCCCCTGTACGAGACTGGGAGCATCCAGCAGCATAACTCAGGGGTGTCCTGAACTGAGTGCTTGGAGGACAGGATTTGGCTTTGTATCTTTAATAAGTGACATTTGTTTGACATTTATTTCTGATTACAAAAGTAATACATGCTCATTACAGAAAAACTGGAGAACACGGAGAAGCATGAGGAGGAAAACAAAAGTCCACCATAATCCCACCCTTCTGGGCCTTGTGTTTTATTTAGTCAAATCTTTCTTTTAGACTGTCAATATACTTATCAGAAATAAAAATATTGTTTTCTAACCTGCCCTTTTGTAACATTGCAAGAACCCTTTCCCCCATGATGATGGATGCTTCCACAACAGGGAATGTCTAAGATCCCTGTGTGTACCTGCCATAATTTGCTGGGACCCTTTGTTGACTATCGGTTTGACCATCTATCATTTTTTATATTATAAATAACACTGAAAGGGACATCTTCTATGTACAACTTCATGTACATCCCAGATTTTATCCTTAGAATACAATTTTGAAATCCAACCATGGGAATAGAGTGTTTGGCATTTCTTATTTTCAAGGTTTTTGTTGCATACTCTAATTTTAAACTGACTGACAAATCCACTTAGAATTGCTCAGTTAATGTCCTTGGCTTCCTGGAGACTGGAGGTGACTCTGTGTTCCAGGGTTTGGATGGAAGTACTTCAGGGTACTCTTGGAGTCTTGTTGCTGTCATGAAGAGTGGGGTTTAATTAATGTGTGATGTCATCACCCAGGGCAGTCCCTTATCTCATAATTGACCTTCTCGAGTGTTCTTCTCTACTTGGTAGTACTGCAAAGCATTTAAGCATGGATTTGAAGGTTGAGAAGGCCTGGATTTGGATCTCTGCTTCTCTTATTATTTTGTGACCTTGGGCAAATTACTTCATCTCTTTTAGTTTCCTCTTAGACTTATTGTTTAGTGCTGTGACTACCCACTAAGCACAACCACCCAAATCCTGCCCCACATTTGAAGTTTATGCTGAATGCCTTATCTTATGATTGAGATCAAAGCTGAAGACTTTGGGTTGTATGCTATCAAGATATAAAAAAAATTTACTGTATCAGGATTTGCTGGGTATCAATAAGTGAAACAGTGATTGGGAGTCAAAGGGAGTTATAAAAACTAAGTACCTTAGAAATCAACTAGCCACACTCTCCCATGCAGCTTTGCAATGTGAGAAGACAAGCTGGAGAGAGGTGAGCATCAGCCCTATTTGTGAATATCCATTATCAGTCCCTACACTCTAGCTTTTTTCTAATGGCCTTCTTCACCAGTATTACATACTCTCCGAAGCAACAGAAGGAAACAGGAAAGTAAATGGCACTTCCCATAGAACTTTTATCATAGAAGGATTTGTGATATTTGACCTGCCAAAGGTCTTATGGGAAATAGTGGGAAAGTGCAAACTATCCCCAGGGCAGGAGGGATGTAGCTATCATTGGCTAGAACTGGCTTGCTATGGGCCCTATCCTGCAACCAAGACAAGTTAAAATCCAAGGGAGCTGGGTTTCCAATAATAAAAGGTGGATATGAGCTAGAGATCTACTCCTGGGTATCTGTTGCCTCAACTTAATCACTGAGCACTACAGGTGTGTGTGTCCTGGGAATTCAAAAATGATGGGGTTCTTGAACTCTGTGAACAATCATAAATCCCTCTGAGAAAATGTTGAATCTATGTCCCTATATCTTTGTATTCTTTAAATACAAAGAAGTTGTTGCAAATATACAGGGGATTCATGAAAAACCCATCCTATAAATCCAAGATAAAAACACAATGCAAAGTTAGAACAAGAAGGAATTATCAGGTGCTGGGGTAGATTTAGCACAATTGGGCTCTCAGTTTTAAGCACATCGATTGCCTAAAAACAAAGGGGAAGCACATTTGTTTAATAATGGTTACTAACCACAAAACCAAAGCATTTGAATCCATCTTTAGAGACACATTTATTTCTAAACTTAAATTTAAGGAAAAAATGATCACATGGATCTTGACAGAATACATCCCAAAGTCTTCAGCTTTGATTTCTTTTGAGCATAAAAATACACTCTATGAAAATGAGAGAACACCCCTCCAATGATCTGATTAACTACTTTTCAAGAATAACTGGAGATTCATGGTGCCCATAACCCCTTCCCTCTGGTGAAGAAGAATCATGTGGCTCATCTTTGTTAAAAATCTCTTTCCTAAAGATGAAATAAGGTTAAATCAGAGATGAACACAAACCATAAGAGACTCAACTCTAGGGAGCAAACTGAGGGTCACTGGAGGGGAGGTAGGTGGGGTGATGGGATAATTGTGTGATGTGCATTAAGGAGGGCATATGATATAATGAGCACTAGGTGTTATATGCAATTGGTGAATCACTAAGTTCTACCCCTGAAACTAATAATACACTCTATGTTAATTAAAATGAATTTAAATAAAAAATAAAACTAAAAAATAAAAGAATTGTATAAATCCATTTATACATATATCCCTATTTTACAAACAAATGCAAGAAAAATCAATCATGAAAAATGAAGACTCATTTATTAACTGAATCTGACCAGACAACTGTAAAATAAATAATTTGGAAAAAGAAATCCCTTTCCTAGAACCATGGGCTAGGGCATGCCTCAAGGGCCCATATACTCATCCATTCATCCATTCACAACTTTTTCCTAAAGGCTATTCTATTCCAGAAGTTGGATTAAGGCACTGGCCAACAGAAACTGATAGATTACAGATGAGAGAATGATATATGACCAGAAAAAAGCAAATTGATGCACTGTAACCATATTCACCTGTGAATATCTGTATGCCTGCATGTGGAAGTGAGTTCCTCCATCCTGTGTGTAACACTGTTGCCTTCATGCCAGGCAGAAGCTAGTTAGGGTCAGGGCCTAGGCTGTGTCTACCTTACCTACAGTTCTGACGATGCCACTGGGTGTTCAGTAAGTACTTGCTAAGAGAGGGGTTCACATCTTCTCCTGTGCCATTAGGTCTTTCCCTAAACCTATGGATAGGTTAGACAGTACTGTCTGACCCCTTCTGGAGCCTGGCTCATAGCCCTTCCCTTAGTCCAAACCTGCTCCTCCTCTTGGAGCTAAGACTACATTTCTTTCCCAAGCCTCTCAGAGCCCCATGTGGCTCTCGGTTCACCAGCTGTGCTCATGCATCCAGCTCCCAGCTAGAAGCAAGAGAAAGGCAGCAAAGTGTGTCCTTCTTTTTCACTTTCAGCTTCAAAATAGAGTTTTAAAATAAATACTGAAAGAGGGGTACTTGGGTGGCTCAGTCAGGTAAGTATCTGACTATTGATTTCAGCTCAGGTCATGATCTCAAGGTTGTGAGATCGAGCCCCACATTGGGCTCCGAGCTCAACATGGAGCCTGCTTAAGATTCTTCCTCTCCCTTTCCCTCTGCCCTCCCCACTCTTTAAAAAAATTTTTTTAATTAAAATAAATATTGAAATTACCAACTTAAAATAACATAAGGTAAATACTGAACTCACTAAATTAATAAGATAAAAACCTGATTCTGTTAATGTAGTTCCTTGTTCCTATTTTAAAGGAAAAAGTCCAAATCCTTCATTTTGGGCACTCATACCATAGCTAAAATTCTGGAGAAACTTAGGAAAGAAAGGCACAATATTTAGTATAATTATTCCTAAAACCAAGCCTGTAGGAAGAACATCTTTGTGACATAGAGTGGTGTAAGAAGAGCTCAGCTAAGGGAACCGGAAAAAATGAGTTATGTCAGGAGATAGTCTGGTCCAGCAGGGACTGGTTTGGCTGCAGACTGCACACGACAGCAGCTCACATCTACGGAGAGTCCTCCAAGACTCTGCAATCTGAGTGTTACACACCTAGTCTCATGGAGTCCTCAGGAGCAACCCTATGAGTCATTGTTATTATTCCCTTTCTACAAATGAGGAAATGGGAGACCAGAGGCTATCTTAAGTAGCTGTAGGTGATAGATCTGGGATTAAAATCCAAGTTTTGGAGTGCCTGGGTGGCTCAGTCGGTCAAGCATCCAATCTTGGTTTCAGCTCAGGTAGAGATCTCAGCTCGTGAAATCAAGCTCCATGTCAACAGGGAGTCTGCTTCAGATTCTCTTTCTCTCTCTCTCTCTCAATAAATAAATAAAATCTTTTAAAAAATCAAAGTCTCTCTGATTCCATCACTCAAGACCTTGCCGTATTTAACTACTCTATTATATTTAACTATATTTAACTATTGCTTTTTTAAAGCATAGGACCAGATCCTTTTATTTCTATAGTCCATTCCCAATATAATGTGCTGGATCTACCACAAGGCATGTTGTGGTTGTGGTTATTAATGCTGTCATTGTACTTAATGAAAAAGATAAAAAAACAATCATTACTTTTGATAAAAACTAACGTGTTTATGACATTTTGTAAGTATAGTATTAATTGATTCAGCAACTCTTTGAGGTTGACATGTCCTGTTTTATAGATAGGCAAACCAAATTCAGAGAGTTTGATGACCTGTACATTTGTCAACCCATCAGCATTAGGCAGACCCAGCACTATCATGACCCTGAGAGTCACAACACCCCAAATGTTGTGCCCTAGGCATCTCGCTTTCCACACCCTAGGCTCTGCCCTGAGCCCAGCCTCTACCTAAATTCAATTCTCCTGGTTGTGCAGATTATATTGCTTTCGATCATCTTGTAAGATATTGGTGTTTCCTACCCACTGGAAAAGGTTGGCACAGTAAATTAACCATGAGTAAGGAAACTTGAACACAAATGCAGCCAGAATTCTAAGACTCTTGGTGAGATGCAGCTTATTCTTGGGCCCTTAGGCTGGAAGCTTCCTGGGGACACCACCTGTGAATCATTTATCTCTGTACCTCCAACTTTGGCCTTTGGCTTGATGCACAGTGGATACTGTGATATTGAATGAACAAATCAATAAACACTTCTGAGTTTGGAGTTCTTGATGATCTTCTTGTGCTTCTAGTGCTTCCTCTTTCAACTTGTTCTTGGCATTTAGAGAAGATAGAAAGAACTCCAGGGAACCTTGGTGAGCCCCAGATCAAGTAGGAGGTAAGAAGGTCTGTATGGTACAAGCTCCCGCTCCCAGCCTCGCTCTGACCTTCTTGTCTCCCTGCTTCTTGCTGACTCAGGTCCCTGACCCCAGAAGCTTCCCTCTGTCCCCTTGAGGATTTTTTACAGTTATAGGAAACCATTCACCTCCACTTCCCTATCCCAGATTATTCACTGGTATAACTGAGCCCTTTTCATCTGTAATCCAGGGAGTGACACCCCTTTGGAGAATGCTAAGATCCAATTTTATATAAAGAAGGGCTTCTTTTATTTCTTCCTTCTATTTTAGGGAGAAAGAGAAGCAAGATTGATCCCAGTTTTCAACATGGATTGAAAATGGAGTTTTGCCAATTTTCTATATTTTACCCTGTAGCTCTCTGCCGGCCAAGGTAGGAGAACAAGCAGCCTGTGTTCCTGGAGCATTTTTCTGAGAACAGGAAAATGTCAGTGATTTGGATAATTGAATGTCTGGATTAGAATTTACCTATGCCACATCTTTGAATAAAAAGGGTTTTGATTAAATAATATCAGCAAAGCAAACAGGATGATAAAGTAGAATTTCTGTCTGATTCAATGAAAAAACTATTTATATTGATAGTATACATAAGTAATGTTAATTGTGATCCAATTCAATCTCCTTATTAAAACATATCCCATAAGGCCCTCTACTAATCAGGAAACATTTATTAGTCAAGTTTGGGTATATAACTGGCTTTCTTGGGTTTTGTTAGTTTTGACGTTTCAGAATTCAGTTTCCCTCTTGTCAGAGACTGTTCGCATCTATGAGGTTTCACCAGGGTTTTACCTGGGGCAAGTTCTCATGGGAAGGGCCTGTCGGAGAGTTATTTGTCAGGACCAACCTTGGCCTGAGAAACGTGATGAAACTGCCTGGCTCTCTGGGTGTCAGGGGTGGGCACGCCATGGACTGTGAAAAGGGATGGAATGTAGACAGAAAGGTCTTTGGACAGAATTCCAACAGCAGATGAATCTCTACTCTGGTTTTGCAACCTTCGGTAGCATTGAGATCTTTCAGCATACTGCTTTATGCGATAAAATTTTGAAAAGAGGTGAAGAAATTGGACTGTCTTGCAATGATTCCAACTGTGCCCAAATATCTTGTAAACAAGAAGAGATTTCGAGTGCAGAATGACATCGCTTTCAGGGTCTTCCAGGGCAAGACGGTGCTGAAGGAAGTAGTTGACAAGGATCAGAGGGAGTCTGATGAGGGTCCTTCCCCTTCCTGGACCAAGGAGCACTGCCAACCATTTGTGGGCACCCTGACTCCCTTTACAAAACAAGCCAGGCCTTAGAGCTAGAAGGTTCTCCAGATGTTACATGGGCAACACCATTACAATTGGCTGAAATAGAAACATCTGCCTGACAAGACACCCCCATTCCTTGAAGAGACCAAAAGAAAGTTAGTCCTACCAGATGGTGACAACTCAAGTTTTCGAACACTTCAGCTAAAGGAATTTGTATTACTGCACTCTGCTTCCTCTGGCCTGGCTCTATGTGTTTACAGAGAAAACATCCACACATGACATCAAAATCAATTATACATCTTCATGCATCACAGATGGAATCTTACCATGGTTTTCCAAATAACTAGCTCTGAGTGCCTTGTGGATTCTTCTCTCCTCTCCTCCTCCCACCCCCTATATACACACATACACACATACACACACAGCTCCTCTTCCAAACCTTCCTGGACCATGCCCACCACAGTGGTCTCTTTCCACCTGAATTTCCCAGGAACTCATTATTCTCTCTGCCAGAGATTCTTCTCAAAAGTGGAAAGCTCTTGGGATCCCTGGGTGGCGCAGCGGTTTGGCGCCTGCCTTTGGCCCAGGGCACGATCCTGGAGACCCGGGATCGAATCCCACATCAGGCTCCCGGTGCATGGAGCCTGCTTCTCCCTCTGCCTGTGTCTCTGCCTCTCTCTCTCTCTCTCTCTGTGACTATCATAAATAAATAAAAATTAAGAAAAAAAAACGTGGAAAGCTCTCAAGCAAGCACTTCACTATCTTTCACAATGTCTTCCACTGAACTGGCACTTAGTTCTGGCTTTCTGGTTGACTGAATAATTTCAGGGTAGTAAATATACACAGAGAAGCTACTCCTCCTTCTCTGTCATCTCTATGTGTACCCCCCTCCCATAAGTCTTCTAGACTCAGTGATCCCTGCCCGGTGAGTTGTGTGGTTGGGAATTAGAGGCATTCCTTCCCAGTTCCCTTGATGTAAACTAACGAGGTTGGGCTTCTAGTCTGTAAGAACCTTTTCCAGTGTAACCTGACAGATTTATGTGATACATGACTTTTCAAAGAGTCACCCAGTTAGTTCCTCAGGCAGCAGCTTCATAATTTAATTTTCAAGGAAAGAAATTAAGCTTTTTTAGTCTCATTAGTCTTTGTGTCTTGTCTTTATCTTGATTATACAAGCTCCTTTCTGCCCCAGGAAAAATGTAAAATACTGTTCTCAGCATTATCTTGGGATCTAATAAGGATCACTCACCCCTGCTCTGACCCCTTCTGCAGGGATTCATCCTTGGCCCAGTAGGTAGCACCATATCTCCCCACCCAAGTCTTCTGCCCCTCTGTCCTCCCCTGATCTTCCACCAGCCCTGCTGGCCATACTGGCATCTGAGTAATGAAGGCTCTGAGTACTTTCCCTCCTGAACAGGCCCTGTTGCCTGCTCCCCTAGATTCTCTCAAGATCGTTGCCTTTCACTTGAAAGTTTTGTTGTTGTTGCTATTTGTTTGTTTGTGTTGCCTATTTTCAGAACTCTTCCACTTTCCTCTGTATGACTTTCAGGTTGAGATGACCACAGGGGCTTTCCAGGCCTCTATGTTCCACTCACCTACAACCCAAACAACCAGATGTGAATTGTATTTGCATCTTCCCTCCCCAATAAAATTTCTTTCCACGTGAGAGCCAGAAAGTCAGCAGGAGAGTTGGCTAGAACCCCATCAATCTAGCCAAGACGCCTAGAAGCCTCCAGAGGGGCACAACACCTGCCCAGACACACCTGCCGGGCTCCTACCCCAGGCCATCGAAATGCTCCCATGAGTGGTCACAGCCCTCTTGTGCTATCAAATCCAGTATGAAGAGTATATACCACGCTTCCTGGAATATAGCTCTCAGAAAGTCAAAAATATATTGCGATCATGTGGCAGTCCCCATGCACTGGGAACTGGCACATAGCTGTGAGTAGCAAATTTTGTTGAAAAAATGAATGAATGAGTAGCCATGTTGGCCATGCTCCTTCCTCCACATACAGATTTCTCATTTCCTCTACCTTACAAGCCCTTCAAACTCATGCCCTATATACCATGACTAGCTTCTTCTCCTCCTCCCCTCCTACCACCAACCTATTCTCACTGCCTACTATAATAATATTTGTGAACTACAAGTTACCCCTCTGGGGTTTAAGCTAAGCAATACCAAGTCTTTTGCCTTTCTTCACAAAACTTGCCTTTTGACCATTATCTTCCTTCTACTTGGACTCTCTCCAAATGGTCCGCCTCCCTTCTGAGTTGTAAAGCTGAGAAAGAGGTTAGGTTTATGAAGCCAAACCATTAGGTTTTATCTATTCAGATGGGAGCCTTGGAGAGTTTGGTTTCCAGCTCTCAGAGGGTATAATAAGTTTCAATTAGCCAGAATGACAAAATTACCCCAAAAGCAGCCACTTCTTCTATGCACTGGCCATCACTGCAGTGAGGTGTGAACACTGCCCATCATCTTATGAGCGATCAGAGGAGGTCTGTGACACCGTGAGACTGTCTTTACAATCAAGGTGGGAATTAACTGGCAAGAGCATGATGATCCAGGATACCATTGTGGTCTCGGCACTTCCACTGGGAGGCTTATCATCCTCTTCTGTTTACCAAGGTCTTTTAAAAATTATTATTATTATTAAACACCTAGGATTGTGGGGTTCATGAGCTGCATGATAGGAAGGCTTAAGCTCAAGTTGTCTAAGTTGCTTTTGGAAGAGGATCAAAACCCAAGCTGAAGCTCCTTCCCGCCTGACTCACAAGGCCATTGTTATTATATTTAGCTTTGGATAAACTTTCCTATGGAAGGTGATTGCTCACAGCAGTTCATTTTAAACGTGCAGGCTTAGATCTGGCTTCATGTGTGAGCGCAGGCCTGTCATCGTACATTCCAGGTCACTCTCCGAAATGAATTTGTCTTTCCTCAATGTTTCTCAGAGCCGGGGAGCAGACATTCCTTCGGCTCTGCATTAATCCAATTACTAAACACCTGCAGACGTGTAATAACAGTTTGGGTGCCAAGAGCCTTAGAAATGGTTTTAGAGCCGAATGTAATCTGCTGTCCTGCTATCAGGAGTCACGTTACACACCTGCCAAGATCCAAGCCAAAAACATAACACTCACGGTTCTTACTCCAGGCAGGAATGTTCGGTGCACATTACGGAGACAAAGTGACAGGCATTTTAACTTGACTGCCACGGAGCCCATTAAACATCTTGAACTTCTTAGTAATTATATTCAAAGTCATTTTAGTACTAAAATATTTATAAGAAATGTATGACAAAACAGGATTTTTCTTCCAGGGATGGTTACAGCAAAGCCTTCCCCCATCAAATAGAATTCAGTGAGCATGATGAGTCAGGCTGATCCTCTGTGCTTCAGAGGATGTCAGAGGTGGCTTCTTATAGATCATCCCCAAGATGCCCGTGGCCACAAGGATGCCTGAAATGAGACAATAATCCCATCCCACACATGCACTCTACCTCACTGCAAAGCTTCCAAATAATTTAGATATTCAGAGACCAAAGAGCCCTGGTGTTCCCAAAGATCCTGAGCTCAAGCCTAAAACCAGGGACACTTGGAAAGCCACACCAACACTGTTCTCCAAACACAGTCACCTCCAAAGGAAATGCAAGAAGACTTTGGAGAATTCTTTCAGAACAAATCACATAAGCCTTGATTGAGAAGTAATTGCTCATTTTGCTCTTTTGAGCCAATTTTGAGGAAATTCTATTGCTGCCTATGGGAAGAGTTAAATAAACATTCACAGACAGCCCTTAAGTTCTGTTTCTCACAAGACACAAATTTCTCTACAAGCAGAGCTTCCATATTATCTAATTGTCACCAACCTGAGCTCTTAAAGGATGAGGACAGTATCTCCCTGTGTCTGTGCCCCCAGGACTTTGTGGGGCCTCAAATACAGTGGGCCCTTAGGAGATGTCTGCCAAGTGAATTCTCAAGTCAAGGGTCACTTCCTGTGACACACCATCCTGGGCTGAGCACACATCCAACTGACTGTGAGGATATCCTTTCCCTCCCCTTGGTCACTTAGTCTACATAACAACAATAACAACAACCAACAATGCTGGAAACATGAGTGGCCAGGACATAAGAGAGTAGTAACTGTCCTGGGGAAGGAGGCATAAAAGCGTGTATCCTTTACACAGTCTCCCTGAGCTACCCACCCTTGCCTTTGAACAAACCTCACCCTGAACCAAGATTTCCAAGGCCCCTCAGACAGCCTGCCACTTTCCATAGCAGAGCACTCAGAGTCCATACCCCTTGGCAGGCACTCCAGCAGCAGTAAAACATGACATGGGATTGGTCTCTGCATGGGTGTGAGACTTGCTCTTCCAAGGGCAGGAAGTGGCATCATGTTTCCCCCCTCCATTAGGTTTTCTCCCACTTGGTACCCCAGGTCCAGGTGCTCACCAAATAGAACAGTTTAGCATTTACTCTCCTTGGATTTTCTTTCTGAAAAAAAAAAAAAAGTGCATAGCTTAGAGGCCACAGCTAACTTGGTTTCCAGCTGTAGTCCAAGTACTTGCTGACCAAAGTGTGGCCCAGGGACCAGCAGCCTTGGCATCACCTGGGAGCTTGTTAAAAGTCCAGAACCTGAAGCCCCATTACTAACCCCCTGAGAAAGCACCTGCATTTTAGCAAGATCCTCAGGAGATTCAAACTGATAGAAGACTGGGGAGTCTAGTTAAGGTATAACCCCCTCTTTTTGCAACACAACCACTGCAGAACCTTAAGATTTCTCTATTTCTGGAAGAGGAGGTCTCAAAGCAGAGTGAGTTGTGTGTGCAATGCATTCCCTGTAATGGGGAAACACGCTGATGATCCAAGATGCCTGAGCGGAAGAGAAGAGAAGGCAAACAACAGCATCACCATGTGCCTGAGAGGACGATGCTCAGTGTCCAGAAAGAGTGAGCACGGAGCCAGAGCCAAGGCGGCCAGAAGCTGGCTTCAGAGCAGCATTCCCGGGCTGGGGCTCCATCTGCCAGCCCCTCCCGCGCAGCCCTGCGTTCCCAGCCCACATGTAACCTTCAGCCCCAGCCCAGAGCAGTCAGCGTGACAGTAATAATAGTAGTCACAAGAAAATGCAACCTCGATCATGCTAACAACTTCTGAAAAGTAAAATGCTCGGGATATGATTTCAATTAAAACTCACATTGTCTGACTTGTCTCTCTGCATAGCAAAAGTTCACCTCCTCTTGCCCTCTTACCCCCTCTTTCCAAAACTAAGGCAGACAAGAGGAGCTGTGGCAATGCTTGCTCTCACCTTGAGGTGCAAGGCTCTGCGTTCCCCGCATCACTTCTCCATGCTCTGGTCTGCTGGTCCCCCACTGCAAAAAAGAAAAAAGGAAAAAAGGTCTTCATGCTCATCTCGCCTCAAACAAATCCCAAGGATTGTGAGTAGAACCCAAGTCCTCTCCCTCCCTCTCTCCTCTTTCTCTCTCCTCTTTCTGTCTTTCCCTCCTTCCTTTCCTCTCTCTTTCTCTCTCTCTCTCTCTGTTTATTCATAAAGCATTCTGAACTTAAAAGGAAACTGTTTTTGCACAAATGGAAAAAGCCTAAATCCTTTGCCAGGGCTTGTCTCCTGCATCAGTTCTGATCACCTAGCAGGTGAGTGCAGACACTGAGGTGGGGATGGGGAAACACTGATCTAAGTCAGTCAATCCTGGCACATAATTTCCCCAAGGAATCAGAACTGCTGTCCTGCTAGGGATCTCTAATGCCTCCTTTCAACAAGATGCTAAGCAGAATACAACAAATAAGGCTGGCATCAAAGCCATTCGGTTATGTATAAACAGTCAAACTTACGCTTCCTAAGAAATTTCTGAACTAATGCAGCAAATATTTGTTGAGTGTTTGACCCTCTTTCTGGATCTTCTTCCCACCTTTTCTTACCCGAGTAATGCCTGTTCACAATGCTTTAAAATTAGCTCAAATGTTATCTATACCTAAACTTTTCCAAATCTCTCCACATTTCCCAAATGCTCTCCCATTCTGCTTGGGGCAAGTCTCCTCCTTTGATGGGGGTTTTCAGGAAAAACAAAATTAGCAATTGTTGCTCAGATGGTATCCGTCTATTACTTTGGTGGGGAATTAACTGTGACTTTGAAATTCAAATGAAGTAATTTCTGTAATAATATCATATATATGTTCCTGATAAACCTCACATTTTGTAAAACCACATATTAAAAGCAGCAGGCCTTGGGGGAGAAAAAGGTTAAGGGCAGACCACTCAAAACATCTGAAATTTTAACCAGAACACTAACAAAAATAGTAACAATTAGTAATACAAATAATAGAATAGTGAAATCACCACTGGCATTTGCTCCTAGCATCAAAACCACTTCATCCTTTGCATCTTTAATTCCTTTAATTTAATTTCTAATTGAATTCCTTTCATTCCTGTTTTTGAGACATAGGTCCCCAGGGGTATTTATATCTATGAGAGATCAGCTTCACCAAAATGCAATTTATGATCCAAGGTGTAAACCTTCTTCATCCATTGATTTTTTTTTTAACACTAGGGGAAATGTATTTGCAGCTTTCTCATTTGCAAGGAGAGCTTTCCCAAATATTTTAAAACAGAAGAAAGTGCACTGGTACTAAAAGTCATCATATAGGCCACTTCTTGCTCTAAAGTAAACCATTATGAAGGATTTTCAGCTTTTTTGAGGTCATCCATCACAAAGGCATTCTTTTTTACTTGAGAACAAGTTTGCTTTCCTTTGTTTGAACATTAAAACATTACAAATTACCATTATACTGATGCCACTTTGCTTATTGAAGAAACACATTATAGCAGAATGGACTGTATAGATATTTGCAACTAAGACTATATGAATGTTTCAAGTATCAGTCATGTGGTGGACAGAATATTGTCCCTTAAACAGCAAAAGGGCCTTGACTTTGCAGACGTGATTAGGGATATTAAGAGGGAGGGAGGCGGGTGAGGGATGGGCTAGATGGGTGGTAGGTATCAGGAGGGCACTTGTGACCAGCACTGGGTGTTATACGTTAAGTGATGAATCACTGAATTCTACTGAAAGCAATATCTCACTGTATGTTAGTTAACTAGAATTTAAAAAAAAAATTTGAAGGAAAGAAAAAGATGGGAAGATTCTCTTGGATTATCTAGCTGGGTTTAACATAAACACAAGGGTCCTTAGAAGAGAGAGACAGGAGGAGTGCCAGAGTCTGAGTCAGATATATGACAGCAGCTGCCTCTGGAGTGGTGTGGGGCCATAAACCAAGGGACACAGGCAGCTCTAGCAGCTGCAAAAGCCCAAGAAACAGATTCTTCTCTAGGGCCTCCAAGGGAACACGGCTCTGCTGATCCACTTTAGACTTCTGACCTCCAGAACCATAAGAGAATAAATTTGTGGTGTTTTAAGCCACTACAGTCCTGGTAATCTGTCACAGCACTGATAGGAAACTAGTACAAATGGTCAAACCAGCACAGTAAGGTCAACATGTGTCATTATGGCTTCATCCGTCTCCTTCACCATGACCACCTCCCCAGTTGTTCAACTGGGGAGCCATGATAAAACTTTTACTGTGGGCAGACCACATCAAGAGTTTTGCCACTATTGTTTCATAGCAGATGCTCATTGACCCAAAGATTGAGACAATAAAGTGATGAAAATAATCAAACAGGTCTTTGTTAAATATTTGACATAACCTGAATAATTATACTTACTTTATGAAGCCCCTAAGTTAAATAACTCCTCAGGGGAGTGCACTGAGTAATATTTAGACCAAGGAAGCTCATCCAGCTATTGACTTCAAGGTCTTGGAATTAATTCTGTATGTAATAGGTGTAAGGGGCTTGAACTCTAGCCATTTCAGTCTAGGAGAACTACTTCTTACCCTCGCAAAAGTGCATTGCTATGCCCAAGAAGACTGCAAAGCAGGCACAAGCTGCAGGTTCATCCCTAGCCTTAGTTAGCAAGAAGACCACATGTCGTCAGCCAGAAGCAGGGTCAGGGACCCAACCTCACCTCCTTACACCAAGCTAAGCCTTTTCTCCCCAGGAATAGAAGCAAGCAGCTTGCAGAAGTATGTAAAATGCAACACACACCACAAAATACCATTCTCAGACCAACTCCACCAACTTTCTGTTGAATTTCATTTCAATGAACAAAGAGAAGAGATGGTAAGAGGCCTTCCACATCTCCTCTAGTGATTCTGCCTGAGGTGAGAGGGCACAGCATACTCCTGCCCCCAGGAGTATTTTGGGGTGGAACTCCCTCTGCTATCACTATCACTCTTTCCAGTTAAAGCATCAGGCTCACAGCATTGCCTTTCAAGATGGGACAGAAAAGCCTCAATGCTTCATTTCTCCTGTGCTTATTCCATACATTTCCAGATCAAAAATAGACTTCATGAAGTGATGTAATCAATAAGCATTCCACAAACACACAAAGCAGCCCTGGGGTTTTATGCAAAGTCCAAATAGAAACGTGATTTGGGCTGATTTGATAGATCTGCTTTCTGGTTGGCAGAGCTCAAAATACATATCCTGTTCCCATATCACCCCAATTTCTTACTATCCTTGCTCCCCTCTCACTTCCTAATACTTTCAGATTAGTCTAAGAGGGAACTTCAATTCTTTCCTCAAAGGTAGGAAAAGTGAGTTCTTTTCTCCTGGGACTCAGAAGCTCCCACTCATGTCACCAATTCACTAGGTCACACAGTGTTACATTGCGGCTCCCTGAAGAACATAGAATGTGGTGTGGTGGACTATCTGCAAAGGCGGTGCTTAATATCCCTTCCCATTCATGCAAGCCCACACCACTCCCCCTATGAAAAAGTAGAGTCTGCTTCTTCTCTAAATGCCAGGGTGCCCTGTGACTTGGTTAGGCCCATACTTTAGCTGGCCAGGCAGCTTCCACCTTGCATTTCTTGAAGGACAGCCTCCCTATGAAGATGCTCAGGCTGACAGGTGAATGGTAAGACAGCAAATGGAGAAAAAATAGTTGTCTGGAGGACAATTAAGGTTCCCAGCCCAAACCACCTGATACAGAAAGAGACAACTCCACCAAACCCCACCCACACCAAAGAGCAAATAAATGATGGTAGTTGATTAGCTATTACACTGAGGGGTGATTTATTATGTTGCAACAGAAAAGTGAAACAGGAAATCTGGAGTGAGTGAGGGCTAAAATCCCTTCTTGTCCTAAAATCCTTTGTTTTTCATTTCAAAACAAAGTACTCATCTGAAAGTGCCAGAACTAAGATGTGATTAGTTGAGAGGACATTATTTCAAGAGGCATCCCCTTACCTCCACCCCAGACAGACTCTACAATTCTCACACTTGGCCATAATGGAGTTCAAAGGCTGAGCCAGTTTCCAAGCTTTGGCCCTTGGCATCTTAGCAGGGCAAGGAGATGGGTATCCTAAGCCTAGATGCCCAGAGCCCCTGACAGGGAAGAGAAGAAAGGAATAAAACTATTACAGAAAAATTGGGTGGGTAACTGAACAAGGATTATGCTATAATAACAATGAGGATTGGATTTCATAAAATCCTCAGTTCATAAGTTCATGGCTGGAAACAAGGTCCCCTCTGGAGCACTGAGTTCAGCAGTCTTGAAAAAGCCAGCACAACATTTACATCTCTGCTTTCTCCGCTCTGGTAGGAAGACCTGGTTTGTAACCACAGCCCAGGCTGACAATTGAGAAAACACAAAACGTGGCCCAGTGATGTGGAAAAGTAGCTGCCCACCAGGTGTTACTTAGAAATGCCATCCAAAGAAAGGAAGCAGAGAGTGCGAGCTATCCTAGGTGCTTAGAATAGAGGGGAAAAGGGGGGAAGCAGATCATGGGGAAAAATAAAAACAAAATGAGCCTTACAAAAAGAGGGCATAAGGGCGTTCCAGAAAACAACCCCCAGCACACGTTTACATCCCATGATTCCAGCGTTTAATGATGTCAGAGGTTGTTTCATAGGTTACCTGGCAGAGGTGGAGAGCCTGGGATTTGGATAATAACAACCACATTGCTCAGCTTCTCCTCACCAGACGGGCAGAGCCTAGCCGCCAAGGAGTCCCCTGGGAGCAGCCTCTGCTCTGAGAGGCAAATGAGCACCCCACCGTCACTCGGATCTGCAACTGAGCACATGATCTCAGTGTGTAGTGGAGGCCCTGGTTCCTGCTTCAGGATAAATTCACAGAACAGAACAAAAGCCCAGAACTGAGAATGCACCAGGAGACTCAGGCAGGAGACTTTGTTTGCTGTATGAACTGGGACAAAGCCCTTCCCTTCTCTGGGTCTCCATTCTCTCTCTGTAAGATGAGATAGTTGGACAAAATGATGTCTTTGAAAAAAAAGAAGATGATGATGATGAGCAGCAGAGGCTCTGCACTGACCAGGGAGCCTACTGTGGGGCTCGATCCAAGGACCCTGGGAACATGACCTGAACCAAAGGCAGATGCTTAGCCAACTGAGCCACCTGGGTGTGTCCAGAATAATGTCTTAAGAACTTTCTTAACTCTACAGTTCAATTTTTAAAAATCATTTCCTATATTTCTCTCTTTCTGAAAACTAACATGAATTTGCCTGCAGTAAATTTCTATTCACTCCCTGAGTGGCCGGTAGGGGGGGGGGGGGGGCGAGGTGTGCTCATCTCCCTTGATTCCCTTGTTGTGAAAATTCGAACAACACAGAGTACAAAATGCCTGTCCTCCAAGGCAAAGCTGTGATAATCTAAATACAGAGGTTAGGCATTCACAGAGGGCTTCATCTAATGACTAGATGCTATATTAGTTATTTTTTTTATTAAAGCTTTTTGGTCAGACACTGTAGCCAGAACACTTTCTGTTTGGGGCCCAGGAGGTATTTTTTATCGAGAGGTTCTTTGTGGTAGATATAAAGGAATAATTCAATGTTATAAACATCCTAGAAACACTTGAAAAGAAGGAACCTTCTCTATAAGGACACAAAGTAGATCAAGGGGATCCCTGGGTGGCTCAGTGGTTTAGTGCCTGCCTTTGGCCCAGGGTGTGGTCCTGGAGTCTCAGGATCGAGTCCCACATCAGGTCCCTGCATGGAGCCTGCATCTCTCTCTGCCTGTGTCTCTGCCTCTCTCTCTCTCTCTCTCTCTCTGTCTCTCTCTCTCTCTCTGTGTATCTCATGAATAAATAAATAAAATCTTTAAAAAAACAAAAACAGAAAAACAAAGTAGATCAATAATGTAGAAATTCAACCTTTTTATTTTGTCCAGATTTCTTGGTTCTTCTTGTGTCCATTTCTTTCAGGTTTTATATTGCCTACTTAAACTATTATTACACACTGATGGTGCTATGTTGACATCTAGTACTGTTGTTTTCCCTCAGATTTCTAAGTTTTAGTGGTACCTAAAACTGCTAACATAGTGGATGCTATGTATTTGTAACAAAACGTTCATTATGGATTGACTCTTTGACCAACAGAAGATGACCTTTTGAGGGCCCCTCAATGCTTTTTGTCTTAATTTCTACTTTATCTGATAGCAGTGTTAGCTAGCTGAGTTCTTTTGGTTTCCCTCATACATTATTGCTCATAATTTTATTTTTAATCCTTTTGTCTTATTGTCCTTGGCTGGTCTCTTGTTAACATTCAATGTAACTTAAACCAATCTGATTGGATATTTTTCCTTGTTATATGAATCTGTTATATTTGTTCTTGTTTCTGTCATCTCCTCCCCCCCTCCCCCCATTCTCATGCTATCTCTACCAACCAGGGAATTTTTTATTATTTATTTCTTTTCTTTAAAAAAAAAAGATTTTATTTATTTGTTCATGAGAGACACAGAGAGAGACAGAGACATAGACAGAGGGAGAAACAGGCTCCCTTCAGGGAGCCCGATGCAGGGCTTAATCCCAGGATCCTGGGATCATGACCAGAGCCAAAGACAGACACTCAACCACTAAGCCGCCCAGGTGCCCTATTATTTATTTTCATCCTTGCTGCATCTTTATTATTTTCTCTTTTAGGAATTCTTACTGTGCATAGTTTGGTCTCCAAGATCTATTTCCAATATTTCTTCAGCAATCTCTCATTTCCTTCTTAATTCTTCCTTAGCATGCTGGAGGGCTTCTTCAAGCTCTTGTCTCTTCACTAATTGTTTTCTACAGTATAAAGCTAGCCATTTGCTATGACAAAAATAATTTAAAATTTTCTTAATGAAGTATTTCATCCAGATGAGGTTAAGTACTCATCTTGATTTTCTCCTTTTAATGATGTACCGCATGTCCCCTGCTCCTTACTAAGTTTAAGAAAACGTGTTAAATACTTTCTCAAGTGTTCTTGTTTTCTTATGGTGAAGTTATTTCAGAGAAAGGGTTGTACTTTGTCAGGGTCTGTGGCAGCGACCTCCTGATATGCAGAAAGCTCTCAAATGTCTGCAGTGTTGTCCTGTCTGGTCACCTTACAGAAGGAAATCTCCCCTTTTCCCCTTGTGGTGAGGGCTCACTTCTCTGCCTCAAGTGTCACAAAGGCCTTCCAGAATCTCTTCCTACCTACTCTTTAGTCAGGAGTTCTTGGTTGAAAGTGGAAAGTGGTCAAAACATCTGAGTCAAACTAGAATGAGGAGGGTCATGGGGAATGCAGTAGAGCAGATGAGGCTAAAGTAGAAGTGTCATTGGTAACTAAGCTCTAGAATCTTAGGGTTCTCTCAGGACTATAGTCTAGTCCCTTATTCACAGTATAGCAACACAGTCAAAAGTCAGATTGCTTGGGTCAGATTACATCTTTCCACTTGTTAGCACCATGACCTCTCACTTCAGTTTCTCCATCTATAAAATAGAAAACCAGTACCAACCTCATAAAACTGTCGCATGCATTAAGCGAGGTGATGTAAGCATATTACAGTACCTAGTACATAATAAGCATGATAATATCACCTACCAGTAGCTCATGTTCAGGTAGGATTGAAGTAGAGATTTGTGAGAACCTGGTCTGTATCTTCCTGGTGGAAATTTTAATGGGAAAAATTCCATACAGATTAAAGAAACCAAAACAGGGGAGGAAGAACCAACTCAACAACAGATTACCAATTCATAGAACCAATATCCTAGGCAAATCATCAGAAAGCAGAAAGAGTCATCCCTGATTAACAACTGGGAGCTTCCTCTCAGTACAGATGGAGAAGATAGGACTCTCTGGCCAGGTCTCTAGTAGGTGTGACCACTTCCACTGGGCACTGAGCAAGTTCAATGCCTCTTTTTCTTGTTAATGAGGAACCAACACTCCCTCTCCAAGGAAAGCTTCACTGCTAGTGCCTTCACCCACCTGGAGTATTTACTTGGCTTGGCCAGGATCAGCTCTCATTTCCTTCCTGTCTTAATCAAGACTCTTTGGATGTAATATAATCAAAATCACACTCAATCAAAGGGATAATAAACAGCAGAAAAGATGGGCTAGACTGGGAGCTTCATCAACAACTAGACCTGGGGATTCAACATCCTGAGAACTTCTGTAGAATCACCTCCACTGCTCCTTGTGGAAATTTTTTTTTTTCTCTTAGACAAGCTCTCCTGTAGGGCAGAGTCATAATTGTGGAGAGTTCCAAGACTCTCTACTCTGTAACCTAAGAGATGCAGCTCCCTTAAAAACAAATTATCTGGATAGCCCTGGTGGCTCAGCTGTTTAGCGCCGCCTTCAGCCCAGGGCCTGATCCTGGAGATCCAGGAATCTAGTCCCGCATTGGGCTCCTGGCATGGAGCCTGCTTCTCCCTCTGCCTGTCTCTATGTCTCTCTCTCTCTGTGTCTCTTTGTGTCTCTCATGAATAAATAAATAAAATCTTAAAAAAAAATTATCTGAGTGACCTTGCTTGAGTTATCTATTCATCCCTGAACCAATCACTATAGCCAAGGTAATGGGGAGCTTTTGTCACCCTCCATCAGAACCACATGTTTGATGCAAGGAAGAAGCAGTCCCCTCAAAGAAGGAGTTGCTGTTTTGAGAAGATAAACACTAAATGACAACAATACCTCCCTCATACGCCATCTCAGCCGACAAATCAATAGTGCTGACACTGAAATCATCTAACAAGTATTTACAGCTTGGACAATCACAATGGCCACTGAAGCCAAATTCTGGAGATGTCCCTATTGTGCCAAGCCTAATTCTGTTATTTGCTGGATTGGGGGAGACTGAAGCATTGGCAGAGGAGGGGACCACCTGATGGCAAGGACAGCCTGAGGGAGCTCAAGAGGCTCCAGGAATGGCCATCCACCAATCACTATAACTGCATTTCAACATTTTCACAATTGTTTGGTTATTCCACCATACACTGGTTGCATTTGGTCCCATGGACAAAACTCCCCAAGTATCTAGGCATGTGGATGATACCTTTCACTGCTCACTCATATAAATAAAGATTTCTTTTCCCTTTTTGGCATATTCTGTTGATTGTTTCAAGGTGAATTTGAGAGGGACTAGTTCAGTATCAGTTCTTATGTTAACAGCTTGCCTAGAAATCTCTGGAATTTTTAAGATAATCTTTTTAACTAAAAACCAAATCTCATGGATGCCTAGAAACACAGAAAACTGGTCTAGTCCTTGCAGCTGAACGTTTGTCTGCTCAGAATGCCCAGGGACACTAGGAAGAAGTCAGAATTCAACATTTGAGAGCAAGTATTCTTCGCATCATGATCCAGACGAGTCCCAAATATCTGATGTTGCTGGCTCTAAAAGCTAGTAAAAACACAGATACGGGTCTTCTAAGGTTTTGTTGTGCTTATTTTGTCATTGTTATTTCATTATTTTGTTGAAAATTTACCAAAACTAAAAACCAGAACTAAATATTCCTCACAACCCACTAATTGTTCTACAGAAAACCTTTCTGTTCCTTCCTAATCTCAGTTGGACTCAGCCCAACTGGACGAAAGTAGTGAGCTTTATCGAGCTGATTACACCCTCCTGCCACACACATGCGTTCCCTCCTCATTCCCCAAATGACCACATACTTTAAAGAAAAAAGACCACAACTGATATCTCTAAGATATTTCAACTTGCTTAAAAAATATAATATGCTTTTCTGAGGTCATTATTTTTCTGTTTCTCTGCCTCTTTCAGAGCTATCAGAATTCTCTGAATTTTTTCCCCATAAAAACACCTTCAGCTTTTTCACTATTATAGACTGCATAGTCGTTTTTTTTTTTTTAATAATAAAAGGTATTCTTTGTTAACAAAACACTGAGGTGCTTGTAAGTTATTTCAGGCATATATGGAATTGCTATTTAAAAAGAGAAATCCCAGATACTTTAGGAAGCATGTAGATTAAAGTGGAAAAGAATATCATATCTTTTGAGAAAGCATCACCCAACTCTTCCACCATCCATGATATATTTATTGGCCCTTCCTTTATTAATGATGTCTGGTAGGCCCTCACCAAATCCATATTTCCTGGAGCCATCAAATGACTGGGTTCAAGGTTTCTCCTTCATAAACCTCAGGTGAAAGTTTTGCTGCAGACCATGGAACTCCAGAGATTTGGAGGATAGCTATAGATATTGTTATAATACAATCCTGTCTTGATAAGCCTGATGGGGCCAGCTTCCCACAGAAGTATCCAGAGAGCTCTAGGTATGACTCATGTCGTTCATAGAGTATTTGGAGCTCTGTGATGGTCTGGTCCCTATTCCTCTTCGATCTTATCTCATACTATCTCATACTACAACATACCATGTGTCCTGGACCTTGAACACACCAATGACTCTCTATTCTATAGAGATTACCAAGAGAGATAAAGACACACCAAGACCCAAAATGTTTCTTCTCGTGCTCTTTTGTCATCTTAAATCTTCCCCTTCTGCTTTACCTCTCTAGACACTAACATAGAATCTATTTGTTCAGCATATAATACAGAACTGGGTAAATCATGGATATTCGATGACTTTGCTCTATTTTCCTTCCTCCTCTTTTCTTCTGTCCTTCCCTTCTCTTTTTTCTTCTCTTTCTCCTTCTCCTTCCCCCCATCTCCTCCCTCTTCCTCACCACCACCACCAGCATCACCACCACCACCACAACTACCCATCGTCACGCTCACATTTATCCTCAAAGATGTAGTTCAAATGCAATCTCTTCTGAGAAAACTTCCCTAATCCTCTATTCAGAATTAATTGGACCACCTCCTCATACTCATTGCTTCTTTATCTCAGCTCAACAAAGTCATTTTACTTTGCATTAAAGTCAGTTTTTTGTTATTATTCCTACTTTTATTGTTGTTACTTTTATATTATATAAACTCATCCATTGGTATCTACTCTCTTTGAAAATAAAAATCAGATCTGATTTTATTTTAGAATACTCATCCACATCCTGGTCATGCTTTATGCTTTCCCTTAATAGGCAATTGGTAAACATTAGTTGAATTGGATTGGCTGCCAGCAAAATTTTCTTATTTTGTTGATATTTCAATACTTGATCTGAGTTTGGTTTTGCTGTACTGCATCTCATATTCTGTAACTTATTCTGCAAAGTTGAACATGCTTATCTTTTCAAATATTTATTTCAGAAATTAATTTTGAGGTGGGCACATTAATGTTCTCAATAGTACAACTTGGCTCCTCTGGAATGAGCTTCATGCTGTTCAAATGTGTTTCCCTTTTGGATCCACATAGAAGTAAAAGACTAGGTTGCTCTTGATATTTTCACAGGATATCCTCTGACCCCTAAATTAATTTAAGTGTACTGTAGGAAGGCAGTGAAACATTTGTTTGGGTTTCAAATCCCAAAACCTGACCTCCTAACTCTCGCCCCAAACTGCACAGGAAATTTCTAACAGTAAATCAAGAGCCAAAAGTGCTTTATGACAGAGTCAAAGAAAAGGAAAAAAAGACTGAGAATGACCAATAGGATTGTTTCTATTGTAATTTAAAAATAGTCTGCCAGCAGAGCAGAAATCCAGTCATTGGCTGTGTGGTGTAGGGATAGAATTCTTTACAAGAAAACTCTGTTGCCCCATCTTTTTCCTCACTCACTTTAGCAAGAGCTTCTCCTGCCTGGAATTGAAGGCACAGAGGAGACAGACCACATGCACCACTTCCTAATCACAGGATTCACTACTGAAGATCCAGACCTAATTTTTCCACTTCTATCTACTCTCTTCTTCTATCCAGTCCCCACACTAAGGTCTTACACTTATGCCACTGACTTTTAATTTTGTGATTTAATTCTAGCTTCATCAAGCTCAAGACCATATACCTGTGCAACATCTCCAACTTCATAATCCCCCAGGACTCACAATCAAATATCCAAAGCCATTGTCCAAAGCTCACCTTCTAATTTGTCCTCTCACACTAGACTGACCCTATTAATATCATGCCACGTCTCCCAGGCTGGAAGTCTCAGAGAAACTTCCACAGACCTTGATGGTTCTTCACATCTGATTAACTGCCATAGTTTACAATTCTTGGACCACATTCTTACTCAAACTATGCAGCAGTTCTTGAACTACTCCTCAATTACTACATGTGGCTGCTCTTAAAACAAAGCTCATGTTATTGAGCTATGTTTTTTCCTTGCTCCAAAATGTTCTTTGGTTCCTCACTATTCCCTCAGTCTAGCACCTAAGGCTGGCCGAATCATCCTCATATCCCATTGTTACTAGGCACCTACCACAGATGTCTTACATACATTCTCTAGGAAGGCAGTCTGATTGCTGCATTTCCATCCCCCTCATAGCCTTATACTGTGTTTAGCATACAGTAGGTATCATTAAATATTGATAAATGGAATCTCACATGCCTATCTTGATTCCAGAGTCCTAGGTCCAGTCCCACTCAAATGAAACCCTCCTTTCTTCATGTATCATCTTGTACCTGATCCAAATTCCCCTAATTGGAATTTTTAATAATTTGGGAAGAAGCCAGGCTAGATTTTATCTTTGCAATAGCTACTTGAAAAGTAAATTAATAGTGTAAAGCAGCTAGCATGACATATATTTTAAAGCATTAAGAATGACATTTTTATACTTAATTAGTATTCTCTCTCTCTCTCTCTCTATATATATATATATATACACATATATAAGAAAAGTACTCTTCTTATACACATCTAATCCTGAATGCATCTTAATTTTATCAAAATAAAGATGTATATAAGAAAAGTATATACTTTTAATATACACCCATGTGTATATATACACATCTAATCCTGAATGCATCTTAATTTTATCAAAATACATTTCTTATTAAATATTTTATAATCAGGGGCACCTGGGTGGCTCAGTGGTTGAGCATTTGCCTTTGGCTCAGGTTGTGATCCCAGGGTCCTGGGATCCAGTCCTGCATGTCCCCTCTGCCTCTGTCCACGTCTCCCTCTGCCCATGTCTCTTCCTCTCTCTCTCTCATGAAAAAATAAAATCTTTTTTAAAATTTATTATCAGACACATCCTGCCCACTGATTCCAGTCAGTGAGGCTGTATTGTGTATAGTGATTACTCAACTCTTCCTCCTCTGACCTCCTACTTTTCAGTGATTGATGCAAAGTGAGCCTCTTCTGAGCCTGACATCAAAATCAACTACCATTTTCTACTTTAAATTCATGCAAACTATCACTGCAAGACTGGGACGTCTTCCTAGAAGTACGAGCAACAGCTTCAGAATCTTGAGTCTCAATGCCTTGGAAAACTGGTGTGACCTCATACTGCCTGTGGGCTCATCTATGGAAAGGATAGTGATGATTGGAGCTCTTATGCCCAGTCTCCAGTACTGCCTGGCCCTACGAATTTAGAAGCATTTCCCTTTGCCCAAGCCATGAGGATTAGTTAGCTGAGTAGCAAAGACTAAATTCTTACTCCCTGGTTATTTCCAGGTGGACATAACTGGCTCCGGAACCAGCCTGGGATCAGATTTTACCTTTTTACCCCAATCTGCTGTCCACACCTCCTCAGCTGACTGATGAGGTTCCTATTATCCCAATTGCCCCCAGCAAATGATACTCAATCATTGCTGAATCTAGCACAACATGGGAGTAATTTGGAGAATTCTAGGCTACAATGCCTACAGACATCATCAAACTGGAAGAAAATGCTGTGGTTGGATGTGTCATGTGGCATTAATTAAAAACAACCTGCATTTTTACAAATGCAGCTGAGCGCCCACTTATACTCCTCTACAGTTTCCAGTTAGCAACCACAAAAAACATTCTCCATCCCTTTAACTTCACAGAAACCACCACCCGTAATTCACTCCAAGGCACAGAATTCCAGTGGATTGGTTCTTAATTAATCTGTGCAGGGGAGACATTTTCCCATGCAAGTTACCATGTGAGTGATAACCCAGTGTTGCAATATCCCACTCAATTTGCCTTAATATTCACACAAGCAAGGAATTTGAGACCCAGGGAAACCAGCAACTCCTTGGAAGACTGCCATCTACTATCAAGTTACTTTAGCCTAGAGGCTGCCCTTTAGGATATATCACATTAGGAAGGACTTCCTTGAGAAAGGGGTGCTTCAGGACAAATTATTCAGTGTGGGCTCATGCCTACATACACAGATATTCAGACAAGACCTTGATGTGTTCATTTAACCCTCTTGGCCTCTGTTTTCTCATCCATTCAATAGGGATAGTAACCTCTACTTGCTTCATAAAATTGTTGTAAAATAAACAATAAACAGCAACTCAACGTGCAATGCAAGGAAAGCAAATGCAATGCCTTTTTTTGTTGCAAAAATAGGCACCCCATATCTACTGCCAGGCCTCAGTTCCCCTTTCTCCTTTCCTCAGGCACAAGCATGTGACATAAGGTGACAGGCAAATGTCACTAGATATTGCCATTAAGAAAAAGAAAAATTAAAAGTGATCATTATCCATGTACCCAATATGCTTGGCATATTTTGGGAGAGTGAAAAAATGTGTTGGTCCATGAATAGCAAGCATATTATGCTTTCTAAATCAAACTATCAAGATGGAAATGATGATATAGTTGAAAAAACACAATTCAACACTGCCTAGAAAAAAAAAGATGTAGAGATAGTAGGACACCCATACATGCACACACACACACACAATGGTAAATTGTTCTTAGTAGGTTAATATCAGTTACAGTATATATTAAGGACAACCTTGGAAGGTAAATCATTAGAAAATGGCAATCTGGAGACTGAGGATGAAAGAGAATGGAGCAACTCAAACTTTGTAGTTTGTAATGGGAGTTAGAGTTTATAGGATTCTTGCAAAGACAGAGTCTCTGTTATTTCTGGTACCTTAATTATAGGGCCACTTCCTCTTTTGCTCACTATCGGAGGTCCTGTCCAGAATCCTGTCACTTTTGTTGGCTTGGGCATTAGCAGTTTCATGATTAAAATGATCCTTCACTGATGGAAATGAGCAAAGAGAAAATGACCAACAGTTAGGTCTCGGGTGAGTGTTTGGGGGATTAATAGAGTATAGTATTGTTTAAGAGAAGAAAAAATAAGAATTAAAAAGGTTCTCCTACAACATGTGGTCCAAATCCTTCACTGGAGGCATTAAAGCTCACAAAGAAGAAAAGACCCGCCCAAGTTCAAAGCAAGTAACTCCTACAGCTGGTAGGAGTCCATTGAGTAAGGCTGGCCTCATATCACAAGTGACCAGAAGGAATCACTGCTATTTTCCCAAGGACTAACACTCAGAAAGTCTAATGTCTTTGTTACTCCCTTGAGTAATTGTAATTTAATTAAAAACAAGTATTTCGTTAGGAAAATTTGAAGAAAATGGAAATCCAATCACTCATTTTTGTCTTCTTGGAAATTGTGGTGAATTGTGGGCAATTTCTCAAAATATTCAGCCTTTTAATTCAGTATTATATATTTTATGGAATTCTTGGTTTGGGGCAATGAGATCTGTCCCTTTTTTTCCTTTCATTTTCCAAGTATTTTCCAAGTGTATCCTACCTTTTTCTTGCTCTTCTTGCTTAGCCCCCCTCTTGAAATGAATCATCTGAAACAAATTTGTCAAAAATGAATGTTTGCAATTGCCACTTCACATTCTTTAAACCTGTATACAGTCAAGAGTAAAGTGGCAATTTTGTCATAAAATTCTAGCAGTTCTATTCACTTCCTCAGTATTTTTGTCTTTTTCCTAAATTTAAAGTAACTTCTATCAATATTAGCTATCTAGCCACTTAGCACCTTTTCAACTGCATATTGCTTTTATGCTTTAGAAATTCTTGTGTAACTCTTCTGCAACCTTATATTGCAATCATTATGTTGCAAACAAAACCATCTTTCCTAAAACTTGAGGCTATGGGGAAAAGCATGAAAAACCTCAGTAAAGATTTAGGGACAAGCTATGCCTAAGCTTTTAAACCAGCTGTTGGCGTGAAGGGCACAAACAAATGCAGAGCAGTGAAATGTGATTGGCAAGGTGCCCTCTAAGGACAGGCCTACAGCTGGAAATCCTGGAGATCACATTGCCACCACCTGGGTACAGACATGTACATCAGACATTTGTGCAAGAGTCAGGAGTTGAAAATTGAGCACAAATACTGATATATGTTGGACACTCTGAAATGACAGAGGTAAATTCCATAAATATATAATGTAATAAAAAATAAGCCTTTTATGCAAAAACCTGCACACAGATATTTATAGTAGCTTTCTTCATGATTGCAAAAACTTGGAAGAAACCAAGATGTCCTTTAGTAGGGGATTGGATAAATAAACCATGGTACATCCAGACAATAGAATATCAGCCAACAATAAAAAGAAAAAAGCTATCATGAAGACATGGAGGAAACTGAAATGAATTTACTAAGTGAAAAAAAGCCAATCTGAGAAGGTTTCATACTGTATGATTCTAACCACACAGCACTCTAGAAAAGGGAGAAAACTGCATATATCAAAGGATCGGTGGTTGTCAGCGATTCGGGGTAGGGGTGATGAATAGATGGAGCACAGAGAATGGTTAGGGCAATAAAATTACTCTGTAGGCTTCTACAATGGTAGATATGTGTCATTCTCCATCTGTCCAAATCCATAGAATGTACAACACCAAGAGTGAACCCTAACGTAAGCTCTGGACTTTAAGTAATAAATGACAATGACATGTCAATGGGGGTTCACCAATTGTAACACAAGTCCCACTGTGTGCAGGAGGTCAGTCATGGAGGCTGTGCTTGGGTAAGGGCAGGTGAATAACACTCAGCATCTTCCCCTCAATTTTTCTGTAAACTTAAAACTTCTCTAAAGAAATAAAGCCTACTAAAGAAAAATTTTGATTATCTTTATTATTAATAATACTAGCTAACACTGAGTGTTTAATCAGTGCCAGACAGCACTCTCGGTCCTTTATTTGCATCCATTTATTTAATCCTCAAAAGAGCCCTAGAAGGTAAGCACTAGTATGACTTGCATTTCCCTGATGAAGAAGCCACAACGCAGAACAGCTTAGTGACTTGCACAAAGTCACATGACCTAGCTTTCATATGCCGGGAGTCAGGCTCCAGATTTGTTTCTTTCATTGTCTCCAAGGCTCTCACATCTGAATAGCAGTTGTACTATGAAAGGGAAGGAGGAAATAATTCAAAGCCTGGATTGTGAAGAGTGTTTTCTGAGCAAAGACAGGAGACCTCCCAGTTGTAGCTGCACTTTGGCCTGAGCTGAGGGACCCCGACCCCTCGCCCCACATCAGCGTGGCTATGGCAGGAGCCATGTGCAAGCACGCTGTCTGCTGGACACCACAGTGCCCGTGGTGAGCTCTGGGATGGATGTGCGGGTCCTCACCCCTACAGAAGGACCTGATTGAAGAGGTGGCGTGCACGGGAAGCTCATGGGGATTTCACAGCCCTGTCTTCCGACTTGGGCAAAGGGCACCAGTGTTTGTTTTCAAGAGAACTGAGCTGAAGGAGCAGAAGGTGTTTCCAATGAAGGCCCACCTGTATCATGTTAAGGAACACACGGGAACCATGGCTTTGAACTTCAGCACCGATGACTGTTTCTCATGCAAGTAATAAAAAAACAGCCTGTGTGTGTCTATAGGGTCTATAATGGGCTGAGGATCACTGCTGACCCCTGGCCCTTCAGATATACCCCCCACGCTGGCTCGGGGCTGACCTTGCAGTGCCCAGAGTCCATCACTTGAGCATAGGAGGCTGCTCCATGATTGCTTCCCCCAAAGTAACCATACATCACACAGACCAGCTTCCTTCTCTCCCAAAACATGCCTTGGCTGGATGCTCTCTCCTGCCTGCCTAATAGACCACCTCCACCTTCCCAGAAAGGTCAACAGGAAGGAAGCCCTAATTGTGCTTTGCTTCCTCCAAGGACAGCCTCAGAAATGTGGAGGTGATTTCTAAAGAATGCCCTGAGGTCCAAGATCAGATGGAACCTAGAATCTCTGGGCCAGAAGCATAAGGATCTAGAGGCAATCTGAGGATCTCTGTGTTCTCACCAGCACCCCCTGCACTACCTCCCCACGATGTGGCCCACTGGTTTCACATATCAGCTCCAAAGTTTTCCTAAAACAAAACAAAACAAAACAAAACAAAACAAAAACACATTTACTTCCCCTTAGGGTTCTTTCCCAAGTAACTGGCAACTCAAATAATTGATAACCTAAGCAGCTGGTGAACCTGACACTGTAGTAATATTAATTGGTGGCTTCAATCTTACTATGTCTTCCTCTCCTACAGACACCTCTGGTTTAAACAGAGGACCAAGGGAGGCAATGTTTAACCCAACAGATGGCTTAGCAAACAGTGGAATTTCTGACGCTATGATCCTAGACTGGTGTTTGCTGACTTGCCAGTTCTTTCCAGACCCTACTGAAGCCCTAGTGGGCGTCCTTCATCACCCACATTTGTGACTGTCCACTCAGACTACAGGAAGGCTAGCTCGCCTGAGACCACAGGCTGACTTCCCATAAGTTTAAGAGGTCTGTACCAAATTGGGGCCATGAGAGTTGCCTCATTTGCTAGTTTGCTCCTGTGTAAGTTAGCAAAGTCACAGCCTGAGTCATGGGTCTTCCCTGGGACAGCTCTGCTCTCTGTGGGAAATTAAAAGCCTAAGTTTCAGGGCATGTCTGCACTATTGCAAAACTATGATACAAATGAAGATGTCTGTCCCCAAAGTTCATTGTGAAGATCCAAAAAAAGTACAGGACAATGTTCTGTGAACTTTATTTTTAAAAAAAGATTTTATTCATTTATTCATGAAAGACAGAGACAGAGACAGAAGCAGGTTCCACACAAGGAGCCCGACGTGGGACTTGATCCCTGGTCTCCAGGATCAGGTCCTGGACTGAAGGTTGCGCTAAACACCTGAGCCACCCAGGCTGCCCTGTTCCCTGAACTTTAAATACTTCACATTTCTGCTATTAGAAGCCAGGACGTTACAATATATTTTAAAAGTTCGCTGGAGATGTAGCTTCATGTGTAAATGTTCAGTCGCAATTTTATTTTTAATCTTTGGGTCACCAGCTCTGCATTTAAATCAATGCCTCTATGACCAGCATTGTATTCTGGGCTACAGGGAAAGCATAAGGAATGTGAGACCCAGTTCTGCCGTCCATGCATCTACAGTCTGGCTGGAAGGCCAGGTCACACGTGGGAAATAGACATATAAGCAATGCAAGATGTAAGATAGGTTTCCTTGTTGTTGGTGCCTCCGTCACAAAGACAGACTCATGGACAATTCACACTCAGCAGTGTTGCCCATCTGACCTCTTTCACCATCACAGTCATCCAGGACCCCTTGGGCAGGGCTCCCCACCATTGCCATGATCCCTGCAGCAGCATCCTACTCTTTTTGCCTCCATGCTGGAGCCCCTTCCCACTCTAAGCCTGGGGTAGACACATGGGTTTTGAATCATCCCAAGATGAGAATAGAAACATGTTCTTCCAGAAAAGGAATGAGCCCAGTGGTATTAACCAGGTCTGTTCCCTGCAGCCTGGTCCAGATACCCCCTGTCTGGGCTCCTGGGAGCCCTCTCTCATCGCACTAAAGCACATACTCTTGTAAATCTCTGAGATCAGAGTCTCTCCAATTCATCCTGGTGCCCACAAACCCCAGCACAGGACCTGACACAAAGTTACCCAAAACAGATATTAGTGGGAAAAACAAATGACGAGGCAACCATATCGTGGGCTAAATGTTTGGAGAAGCTAGCCTGAGAACCAAACCCCATAGGCTCCCCTGGGAACTATTGTTAAAAAAATGACACCAAAAAAAGTGAAAACATATATGAGCATTTGTGTTTGCACATAAATACAAGAGCGTGTGGAAACGTGGGAAAGAAAATGCACTGGGTTGTTAACATAGCTGGGGGTGGGGAGGCAGCCAAGCGTGAGGGGTGGAGAGAAGCAAAGAGCAAGAACCACAGATGAAAAGAGAGGCTTGAAAGGGAAAAAGCTCCAGAATTTATAATAGAGCCACATATAAATATCTAAGGAAAATTAGGAAAGGGGAATGATAATTCTCTGGAACAAGCCAAATAAGAAATGAGGACAAGCCTAAGGGAGGAGATGAGGTGAGTGTTCGCAGGCACACATGCGAAGACATGAGCCCCAAGGCCAGGAGCCCAAAGGGCACCTTCACAGCACCAGTGTAGGGGCCTGGGTGCTCCCTAAGAGATCCAGGGCCCCCAGACTGCTGGCTCTGTAGGCTCCAGGCTTTCCCACTAGCATGTCCAACTCCAGCCGAGGACAGGTCCAAGTAAAATGGTTCACACAGCTACGCCTGCATCATATGAGCTGAACTAATATCAACAATTACATCAGGAAAAATGTGTTTACCTTGGTTTCCCGCCACAGAAAATGGGTCCAAAATGATGTTGAACATACGCCTTTCATTCCTGCTTCTATTAGAAGGACAAATAATTTAACAGGTGGGACTCAGAATTCCATGGTTCTTTTTTTTTTTTTTTTTTTTTAACTGTAGAGTATTAAACATTCCACTTTTGGTCAACTGAATCTGGAACCCTTCTTAACAGACCTCAGCGAGCTCTATTTATTTTGCAAAAGCCCTCCTAATGCTCACATGAGCAGTGAGTTGGAAAGGCCTGGGGAGTCCAATCAGACTGTACTTTTACGTGTTATCAGTACAATATGTTGCTTCAACTGAGAAAGCAAATTCTGTGACTAACTCCTCCAAGAATTGATCCAGACAGCTAAAAGAGAGGAAATCCATTCGACTTTAACAAGGCAATTGGTCCAGACTTCATACAATATCATTTCAGTCTAGAATTTTCATCGTCACTGCCAAAAACATCAAACAGAAACATTACAGGACTTTCACTCGCTTTTCACTCTCCAAAGAATAGCCAGCTTGTTCCAGGCCTGAGCAGCAAGAAAGGAATTAAAGGGAGATGGGGCGTGGGGTAGTCACATGGGGCATTTAACTGTTTCTCACTGTCTGATTTCTGAGCTTCATGACAATTATTCCTAAAAAGTTGATGTTTTGAAATTAAGGACAATCAGAGGTTTCCCTGTATGTTCAATGCTCTGCTTCTCAAAGTCTCTCCAACCACATCCATCAGATTATCATATTCACCTTTCCTCTTCTATCTGTCTGTCCTATGTAATCATTCAATAGATTATTCAGGAACTGTGATATTTATGCCAGATATCAATTAAAAAGTCTCTCAATGATCTGTGCATAGAAGAGTGCAATAGTAAAGGTAACTCTGACTACTACAAGCCCAAAAATATATAACGTGTCAAAAACTCAATCAGCATAAATAACTGGTTCCCATGAATTCCAAAATAGTACAGATTGGTGGCAGTCTGATTACACTTGAGATTTGGGGACCCATGATCTTTCCTTCATATTCTCAGTTCTCTACTAGGACCACAGAGTCTTCTATGTTCAGCCAGCAGACAGGGGATCAGATACTGGAAGAGCCAAACCCACTGCTTAAAAACCTCAGCCCAGAATGACACACAAGTCCCACTCAAAATCCATCAATCACCTAACTGCAAAGAAAGCTGAGGAATATCATCTAGCTATATGTTCCAGAAGAGGAAACACATTTAATAAAAAGCTAGCCACTGTCTGCCATGGACATCCAACTGGAATAATCCATTCTCTAACAATCCATACTTTAGAGTAGTGATTTTGTTATTACCATGGTAATTTCGGAATCACATTTTGGTTCAGGTTGTGTCTGTGTCTGTGCATTATCCAGATAACTGAACTATAATGACCTAGCTCCAGAATCCTGCACAGAGTTCAACACCTGATACTTGCCACAGATAAATACCCAGGGAATCCTGAAGTACACTATAAAATCCAAGTCCAAAGTGAATCAGATATACTTATGACAATCCAAACTCTGAGGCAGAGTATTTGTCTAAATAAGAATATGAGGAATGATACAAAAATTTGCCAAGCACTCTGCCTTCACTGTAGACACTGGCCAGTCTGGGTGCTCATATGTTCCAGGCCTGCAGTTCAGACTCCTAGGGGCTTTGCGTGCACAATACCCACCATGTTCCAACTTGTTACAGGTCACACGGCATGTCAGTAATTCTCCTTTAATCTTCAACAAAACTTTGTAAAATACAGCAGAAATTACTGCCTTATCTTTAGGTAGAAACAGAAAGTCTAGTGATCTAAAGGTAAGTAGATGTAGGAGAAAATTCTTTTTTTATATATAAATTTATTTTATAAATTTGCCAACATATAGAATAACACCCAGTGCTCATCCCATCAAGTGCCCCCCTCAGCTCCCGTCACCCAGTCAACCCCACCCCCCGCCCACCTCCCCTTCCATCACCCCTAGTTCGTTTCCCAGAGTTAGGAGTCTCTCATGTTTGGTCTCCCTTTCTGATATTTAGGAGAAAATTCTAAACTCAACACCAGCACTTACTTGCTCCCTAGAAAGACTAGAACTGGAGTCATTTCAACAACTATAGTTGGCTTCTTCTTTCCACACAGATTGCTTTTTCCAGATCATTCCTAGTGCTTTTATTTAACAAAAGAAATGTCTAACACACATTGTTCTTTAAATATGATTGAATTTTGCCAGATAAAACTTATAAAACCTAAGACTTTGTTGCCCAGAATATGGTTTGTGGACCAGTAGCATTGGAAGCCCCTAGGATTTTGTTAGAAATGCATATTTTCAGGCCCATCCCTAACCCACTGAATCAGATTCTCCGTTTAAACAAGATACTCAAGTGATATCAAAGCACATTAGAGTTTGAGAAGCATTGCTCTGGGATGTTGCTTAACATATTAACTTAAATGGTTAGTAGAGGAAAAAATGACCTAATATAAAAAGAGTTCCTACAAATCAATAAGAAAAACAAATATGGGTGGTTCAGTCAGTAGAGTCTATGACTCTTGATCTCAGGGTTGTGGGTTTGAGTCCCATGTTGGGTATAGAGATTATATAAAAATAAAATCTTTTTAAAAAGAAAGAAAAACATATAGAAATTGTTAAAATATAAGAGCAGTTTATTCACAGAAGAAATGTAAATAAAAAGTAAACATAAACATAAAATGTTCAGCCTCTCCAGCAATTGGGGAAATGCAAACTAAAGTAACATGTTACCATTTTTCATCTATCAGACTAGCAAATCCTGTAAAGTTTAATAATTCCAAATAGAAAATACTTTAGGAAAAGGGCATTTTCTTATGAGTGGAGAGTTTACATTGCTATAATCTTTTTAATTTCAAAAATTTTGACCAAAAATTTCCACTTTTAGGACTCCAATCTATAGAAATATCTGTTTAAATGTGAAAGATAGAGATGCCTGGGTGGCTCAGTGGTTGGGCATCTGCCTTCAGCTGAGGACATGATCCCGGGGTGCCAGGATCAAGTCCCACATCAGGCTTCCTGCAGGGAGCTCACTTCTCCCTCTGCCTATGTCTCTGATTCTCTCTGTCTCTCATAAACAAATAAATAAAATCTTTTTTTAAATGTCAAAGATAAGATGATCTTCATTACTCCATTTAAATTTTGAAATGTATAGGAATTCTAGACATCCATCTATAAAGAAATAGTTTAAAATTTTAAATGTTTATTTATTTATGATAGTCACAGAGAGAGAAAGAGAGAGAGGCAGAGACACAGGCAGAGGGAGAAGCAGGCTCCATGCACCAGGAGCCCGACGTGGGATTCGATCCCGGGTCTCCAGGATCGCGCCCTGGGCCAAAGGCAGGCGCCAAACCCCTGCGCCACCCAGGGATCCCTAAAGAAATAGTTTAATATATTACTGGTATTCATGTCAAGGAACTATGCAATAATTTAAAAAGAGGTCAGTGTCACAGAAAAAAAGGCCATACATTATTGAATTCCTACACTAGTCGCAAAATAGTACATACAGTATAATCTCACACCTGTGTTTTAAAACTCAGTAGGACATAGGTGTATAGATTTGTTCAAATTCACAAGACACTAAACTTAAAATTGGTGCATTCTATTTTTATGGGAATTATACCTCAATAAAGTTTATCAAAAGGAAAATATATATGTTAGTGGATGTTATGTATTTTGGGGCCTACCAAATGGTCTGTAAGGAAATAAAACAAGCCTTTCAAAGTGGTAGAAGCCGAGCAGAGGAGGATGGGAAGAGGAACTTTCTACAGTGTTAGCATTTTTCCAAAAAACATGCACACTTCTTATATTTTTAAGTCAGGAATCTAAATGAAATAATCAGAGTCATCTGCAGTGATCCTGAATCCACGTGGAAACCCACATCCAGCCTGACTTCATTCATTGCTTCCATCGGCTGAGTTTAGTCATTTGGTATCTGATGAGAGGCCCTACATGCAGAAGGGGTGTCGACGTCACAGATGGGCCCTGTATAAACACCTGTTTATTACTTCATACATAACGACTGAGCATCCTTAAACATCAAGCTAAAAATTTATGGAAATTTGATCGGGACACCTGGGTGGCTCAGTGGTTTAGCGTCTGCCTTCCACCCAGGGCATGATCCTGGAGTCCTGGGATCGAGTCCCACATTGGGCTCCCTGCCTGGAGCCTGCTTCTCTCTCTCTGCCTGCGTCTCTGCCTCTCTCTGTGTGTGTTTCTCATGAATAAGTAAATAAAATCTTTAAAAAAAATAAAATAAAAACTTTACGGAAATTTGATACACAAAGAAGACATAATTCTAGCCCCCCGCCTTATCACTCTTCCACTGAAAAAGCTGGACACATTCTGTACCAGATACTGTAATGAGACTAAATTTATAAACCCACCTTTAAAGACTCCTCTTGCTGCATCACCCAGTGAACATTGTTTATCATCATTTCCATCTACTTCTTGTTCAATTCCTGTCCCTCATCCCAGGAGGTTCTTGCTTAGCCCAGAAACTCTCAATCAACTACCTTCCCCCATATTCTGTCTTGTTTGTTGGATGGTCTTGTCTCTGTAAGGAAAAAGGGGTCTTGTCTTCCCCCTCTTTATCACTCCCATCACCTTTTTTTAAAGATTTTATTTATTGATTGGAGAGAGAGAGAAAGACAGTGAGAGAAAAAATGAGCAGAGGAGAGGGGCAGAGAGAGAGGGAGAAGCAGACTCCCTGCTGAACAGGGAGCCCGACTTGGGGCTCAATCCCAGGATCCAGATATCATGACCTGAGCCAAAGGCAGATGCTTAACTGACTGAGCCACCCAGGTGTTCCTTGCTCCCATTGTCTTGTATAAGGTCATGTACATAGGAATAATTAATACAACTATCAATGATATATACTTTATAATCATTTAAATGTTTGACAAAGGAGAGAAAATGAGTAGGAAATGAGTGCTTTTCCGAAGCCTGATGAGGTAGGTATTTTCCCCTATTCTATAGATGGATAAACTGAGTCTTAGCAAGATTAGGTGATTTAGTTGGGCTTATACAGCTCATAAATGATAAGACAAGCCTTTAAATCTATTTCTGAATGCCTCCAAAGCCCATGTCTCTGCTCTGTACCATGCTGACTTCCTAACTTGTCACTTAGGTGATCTCACTGAATTCCCACATTGCTGTCTCAAGAAACACTTGTTGATTGATTGATGACATGTTCAGTAGCAATGTGGTCCAGTTCAAGGGTTTCCCACAGCTGAATTTGATGAAAAGCCCCTGCTGTGCTCAGAGAGATTTAACCTGTTTCAAACTCTGGCTTTCCCTCAAGATCATCAGTCTCAATCTCATGACCTGTGCAATACATAGCATGAAGTTTTATATACTCATAGAGCTTAAAAGTAGTCTGAAATGACAGAGTTCAAACTCAAGGCCTGGCATCTGAGGCAAGGATTCAATGCCAGAGTGTCTACCAATACTCCACTTCCCAAAGTTCTCTCTGGTAGTCACTGGGCCATGTGTGGGTCAGGCTGTCCCAGACCAGCTGCTCTGACTTCACTTCCTGAGAAGTGGACAGTTGATATATCAATGTAGAACCCTGGTCCCTGGAATGCAGGGACACAATGATGGCATAAGGCCATCTGAACACTCTAGAGTCAACGAACCAGGTTCCAGGTACAGTTCTCCATTAACTCGCAGTGTGCTTTTGGGGAAACGTTCAACATTTCTGTGCCTGTTCACTCAGATATACTATGGGAATAATAGCACTTTTCCTCCCTACCTTCAGGAGGTTAAGAGAAGCAGAGAGATGCTATTTATGGAAAGAATATAACCACAAACCCCTGCCTGTATACTATATGGTGAATAGTCTCTGTCATTACAGGAGGTGGCATGCTGCCATGGACAAAGTACTGGGAAAAAAATCAGGAGACCTGGGATCCACTCCTGGCTGAGCTGAAAAATCTCTTCATGTTGGGACATCCAAGATGCTCTAGACTCATAGATCCTGTGAGTCAGAAAGATAGATTTCCAAGGTAGCTTCATTCAGAAGTAACATATTCTTATTAGCAGAATGATCCAGAGGAGAAGCATAAAAGCCTGGGATGTGTATGTATGTATATATGTGACTAAGCCATGATCTCTCTGGCTAATTTCAGCTGCAACATCCTGGGATTCTGGGACTCCAGACTTAATATTGGCCATCAGTGACTCATTCAGTCTTGGTGCTTGAAGTATCTCTTTTGCATTGTGTTTTATTATTTTCAATTCTGTTGTTATTTTTAACTATCTTGACTTAAGTGCATTTTAATCCTATAAGCCACCTCAAATCCTTTTTTGATCCATGCCATCTATAAAATACATCAATTAACAAGCAACTTGCTTTGATCTTAGTAAATCATAGAATTTCACAGCTGGAAAAGAACTAAGAAATCAAATTCAGCCTCAAATGTTGAAAATGGTAAGATAGAGGCCCAGAGAGAGAGAGAGAGAGAAGGCACGCCCAAAGTCACACATCCAGTTGGAGGAAGAGCCAGAAAATGACCTGAGAGTTCACAACCCATTGCGTCTATATCATTGTATAAACATAAGCTGGAGTCTCAGTTTCTCCAGCAATAAAATGGAAATAATAATATTGTGGTCTTGCAACACTATAAAAGAAAAAACTTGTATCGTTATTACACAAAGTTTTTAAAACTTTCATAATAACTAATGTTCTCCCTTGTATAAACATTGTGTCAGAAGAAAATTTGTATCAATATTACATATGGTTTTCAAAACTTTAATAACTAAATAATGTTCTTCCTAAAAACTCATGGAAAGATTCTTGGAAACCTAAGAACATAGAGTAAGCTTTACTTGTGTCACTCACCAGAACACTTCGAACTGGGCTGTTCAGACATGCAGTCTGTACACTGCATTAAGCTGGCCAGTGAAGGGGCTAGTGAAAGCCTGTATAGACCAGTGGCAGACTGGCTTTGAAACTACCCCCTTTTAGGTGGAGACCACTGTGGCACAGAGAATCTCAGCCACAGATAACTCAAAAACTTATTCCTGAGGGTTTCTGAAGTGGGCAGAAATTTTGGTGGCTATGCATTAGAGGGTCCTCAGAAAACAAATTACATCTCACTGATACAGTAGTGACAATACTATAGAAGAGACACACACACTACAGCATCCTGATCAAGAAGTTGAGCAGAGAGCAGTCAAAACATTGAGATGTGGATTCTTAACGTGGCCACATACCAACTCCGTGGTCATGATCAGGTCACATGATTTCTGAGTTCAGGCTCCTCATCTCTAAAACTGGAGTAAAAACAGTATGTTCTTCATTGGGTGTTCCTAAAAACTAAGCTAGTTAATTATTAATTAATTGCTTAAAGCAAAAACTAATGCATGCTAAAAACCCAGTAAGTGTTAGCTCTTATTCCATTACAGCAGGCAAAGGGTGCTGGGGTTGGTGGCAGAGTTTATAAATCCTGCAGCGGCCTGACTCTCTAGACATGAATCTCAGACTCTCCTGTCCCAACTTTTGCACACGATTAACAGTTGTAGACTAAAAATGTTCCATTTCCCAACATCAATTTTCACCTGTACGACAGAAATTTTCTGTTCTTCTTGAGTATTCACAGAAGAGGGTCCAGGCAGAGGAAAGCCTCAAAGCCTGTGAGGACTGCACAAGTAACCACCCCTGGACCCTTGCCTTGCCCCTCAGGCCCAGTGGCTTCCCATTGTTGCTGGTCCCTGGGTGACCAGTCCCTCTCAATTCCCTTCACCTTGCCCCTGCTCTGAATATAACTTCTTCATTAAACTCTCTGCTGGGGGGTGGACACCTTGGTGGCTCAGTAGGTTAAGCATCCGCCTTTAGCTCAGTCATGATCTCAGGGTCCTGGTATCGAACCCCAGGGTGGGCTCCCCGCTCAGCAGGGAGTCTGCTTGTCCTTCTCTCTCTTCTACCCCTCTCCCTTCTCTCTCTCTCTCTCTCTCTCTCAAATAAATAAATAAAATCTTTAAAAGAAATAAAAAGTAAACTCTCTGTTGAGACTGATCCACGAGCCATCAGCTATTTGGCCAGGCTGAGGTGGAGTCAATATTAGGCTGCATTAGCTGCCTTTAAGAGTCATTAGAGCCACAGAAAATTTTTCTCTAGCATTTGAGTAAAAAACCAGTGGAGAAACTAAGATTCAGTTAACAAGTTTTGCGGGAATATGGTTGTTACAAAAGGCAGATAAAGCCTGAATTGGGCGCTCTCAACAGGAGGAGGATGTCTTCACTGGGCCCAAAACACACTGCAACCGACTTTCTATGAGTAGTTGAAATGCCAAATGCTTCCTCTTTTAACCCATTACCACTTGGCAATTTAGGAGGAGTCAGAGAACATAAATGAACTGGTGGGTTCTTCAGGAAATCTTAAAGGAAACATAAAAGAGACAGTTGCAGCTACTGTGAATGATTATGAAAGCAAATGTGATTGTGATGCATTTTAGGAAGCCGCATTAACTCGACACATTGTGGTATTTCACTGTGTGACAGAGTAACCAAGGGGTGTCAAATCTTGGAACACACCAGGGGCTCCAAGCAGACATCTCTCCTATCACCAAGATCATAAAGACTTCTGGGTCTGTGGCAGAAACGTAGAGGTGATATATTCCTTCTTTCTACTCTTGAGGTCCTCTGGGTTGACCACAGCCTCTTTCTGAAGCTGAATTTCCCTTCTTTGCAGAAACCAGAACAGGCATAAACATTCCCTCCCTCATTCTCAAATACATGGGAAATATGTTCACTTTGCCGACCTCAGAGGACTTCACAGCAAAGAAGGTGAACTCTTCCTTTCTCATTCTCAACAGACTCGGGGATGTTGAGCACATTCTCTTGGGGTATCTCTCAGAGTCTATGATACAGGCTGCTGATAATTTGGTTTTCACCTGATTACAATCACTTGCTGTTTACTCATCCACTGAACAAGTATTTATTGTCTCTATGCTGACTACATGCATGAACACCAAGGATACAGTAATTAAGAAGACATTTAATTGACATTAATAGTTAAATTTTAAGGTGGATGGATAATTTTGGCTGGTGAGAACTGCTCTGAAGAAAAGCAAGCAGGGGAATGGGCCTGAGGGTGACTGAGGGCAGGACAACAGCACTACCTCAGGAAAGGAGCAGATCATGAGAGAGACCACTGGAAGAAACCTATCACTTGCACCATGTCGTGCCTCCATCTGTGATGAGAATCTCATCAGCACCCTGCTCTGTCAGCCAGCCCCTGCCTCAGGCACACCACCCATGGATCACACCTACTCACGCAGCTCCATAAGCCCATGGATTGCCTCCACATTTCTGTACCTTCATTCAGGGCCACCTGTCTAGACTGCCCTCCCCATGCCCACCCAGGACTCCTGGGCTCAAGACCACTCTCCTTCCACCCTCAGGTCAGACATCTGTTGGTATAAGCTCCTCCTGATGCATCACCTCTGCCTCCATGGCACCTTATTCTCAGCCGTTGCTGAGCCTGGCCCACATACAATCCTGAAAAATCACTTCTGACACATGATCACACTTCTCACATCATATTAGAATGGTTGCTTTGATCACCTGTCTTCTGATGAAGCCACAAGGCCCACTTCCTCTCCCTGCCCTGGGCCCAAAACACACTGCACCAAAAGAAATTCTCCTCCCCAAACCATGTGATGGTCTTCAACTTGATTTTACAAATGGGGAAGCAAAGACTCGGAGAAGTGAACTCACTTACCTAAGTTCACACAGCTAGTAACCAGTTGAAGCTGGAATTTACCAGTGGGTGTGCTGAAGCCAAACCCTACTGATAGAGGAGCAGCATCCAGCTAATTGGGGTAAAAAGAGGGGAGCCGGGCCTGAAATGCCAGAATCACTGGCAGCCCTTGCGCAGGTGTCATGTTGAGCCTCCACAGAGCCCTGCTTGAGCCCCTTTCGCCTCTAGCCAGAAACCGGAGCTTATCTGTGGTATTTAAAGGTCCGAGGTATTGGGCAAAGTTTCATGATGCGGATGGAAAATGTCTGCTTGTCAAATTTCAAAATCTTGCCTTAATTGTCTTACTTTTTAAAAAGGTCTTTCATTCTAAAAATATTCTCCTGTGACCCCTGCAAGAAATTCCCCTTTGTCATTTAAGTGGTCAGAGAAAACCCTGAAGAGCTTAAGGAGCAGCAATGCGGGGTAAGCAGACCACAGACCTATCTCAGATGTCTGAGATTCTCTGAGCCCATGGAGGCAGAGCACTGGCTGAAGCAGCTGACCTTTATTTTAAAAGCCATTCTTTTTCCACTGCAGGGAAGGCAGCTTTCAGGTGAACATGCTCCCTGGAAAATTCAGTTGCCTGCGGGAATTTCAGGGGAGCATCCCAGCAACCCCCATGTCCCATCACCACTTGTCCACATAAGAAGTCAGGACTCTCCTCTTTTTCTGTAACTTTATCACCCCTGGCTCTAATTTTTCTCTGAAATCTGTGGCTGTGGTCACCATTGATCCATCCCGTCTTTTCCATGTGCGTTGTGGTCTCAGCTGTCTCTCTTCCAGAATGATCCATTGGAAGCCAGGCCCATGCCCCATACCTATGCACTTTCTGCAGTGTTTCACACACTGCTTAATAACTGAGTCAACGGATTGGTCCTCCATGCCTACACATACGGAGCTCTGAGTGGTCACCACAGAACACAAGCGGCTCCGATCTTGAGATCGACTGTCCAGATAGAGATCTTTCTGCACGCTAATGTACTATTCTAAGGAGGTACCACATGGACATGGGGAAGTGCTTTCACAAAACTGAGTCAAGAGTGAGGAAGAGCCAAGTTATTGGAACACAAGTCCCCAAAGTAACCGTGGGTTTGTGTGTGTGTGTGTGTCAGCACTGACACGAGCCACAGCCTTCACTCTTGCCTAGGCTTCCATCCAAGGCACACTATAGACCTAGCTTTGGGATGGGTAAGGTTGGACTGGGCCCAAAGAGAACTGAGCCACCTCTTCCACCACAGATGCCTGGTTAGAAGACAGGGAAAGATGGTGCTTTTCTTAAGTACAACTTTGTTAAATAAGAAATTGTTCTATAATTTGGTATCTCCTTCCTGAAGCTTGGCCTATATTTCAGGCAGTGTCTGTTCAAAAGAGAAGGAACAATTGAACAATGAATGAGTCAACCACACTCTGAGAGGCATTTCCTGATATATATACATAAAAATTCTTTCCAAAACTGAAGTGTAAACTATACACTAGGCCTCTGGCAGTCTCTAGGGGGTCTTAATCATGCCAACAGTGATAGCAAAACCAGAATGAAGAGGTCCCTGGGCTATAGTTAAACTAGAAGGCCAGACTTTCTGCTTCATCCTCCTGAGTCTTCCCCAGTAATGTGGCTAAGAAGATCACAGACAGGTCAGGACAGAAGGGGAAGAGTGGACTACTATCCACTGGCCCCTTCTCATTCTCCCAAGTGGATTAACAAAGGACCATGGACATGAAAGTCAAGAAGCCTAGGCCTCCCAAGAGTATTATAACCCTATCCTTCCCATGGTCATTGGGGTGTGCACTCAGAGCCATATCTCCAGGGCAAGGATGCATCATCCTGGCTCAGCATGCTTTTTCAGAGATTGCCTACCCAGCGAGGTAGGACTGCCAGCTGAGTCTCACCTGAGTAGTAAGTGGCCCACTGGACCCCATGTGAAACATAACTGTACTAGTGAGACAGATTCATGGGTACTTAATAGCTCATGGCAAAATCTTCCCACAGGGTAACAAGAAACTTTAAGACTTTCTTGTCAGGGCACCTAAAGATGGATGCCCCAAGAGGACAGACTAACTGCATAAGTATGTGCGTAGGTGCCCAGGAGACAAACTGGGCTTGCCTTAATGTGAGGCCACAAAACTTCTAGACAATGCATTATCTCCACTTCCTCATAAAATTCTTTCCTTCTGTGACCTCGGCTAAGTCATATGATAAGCTACTTAAAACACATACATACTCCCACACCCATACTCATATGGACACCAAGGGAGCAAGAGCAGATGCAAATATACATCTAGTACAGGCAAATCCTAATAGCCTCCATTCTGAAAGTGTGTGATTTATTGGTCTGTCAGTGAGACAGATGGGGAAGAGAGGGCAGTGAATTCATAGCAGTGACAGTAGTGATATTATGAGGTCTGATGAGAAAGAATGAGCCCAAAGCCTCAAGGCCACAGCAAGATTTTGCTGCTTCTGAGAAACCATACTCTAGAGTCAGAGGCATCACTTGCAGTTCTCTTCTGCCTTCTGTGTGGAGATTCTAGGCAATGGCACCACCTATTAGTGAGGGATCTTCCAGGTGACAAATGGAATTCTTAGGCCATACTACCAGGGAGGTGGCTTGCACCCTTGGATCAAGCCCAGGCTGGGGGATAGTAGAGGATACCCCTGGATGCAGCCTGGTCTCAGAAGGATTATGGGCATGATTGCTATTTTTTGGAAGATAATAAAAATTTTTGCTCAGTCACAGAAGAATGACTGCAAAGTAATTCATACTGGGAAGGTCTGGGCTAGGGACCTTTACTCTGTCTTTATAGTGTACAGCATATGGTTTAGTTTGGGAAAATGAGGAAAGGCTTTATATATACATAAAGCCATCAGTGAGGCATGGTTGAAAAGAGTCCATCATCAACTGTAACCCTAGAAAATGTAGCCCATGCTAAGTCAATGTGTATTCCATTGCCATGAGCCACTCTCCAGCTTCTTTCTCCAGGGCACCCAGCCCTGGACTGCAGAACTTCACTGACTAGAAACACACAGCACAGCAACTTCTCATCTGTCTCCTATTCTTGTCTCCAGTGCCAACCACCTGCATCCTTTTGCAAATCTCTAATATCTAGATCTATTCACTCTATCTCAATTCAGGATAGCCATTAGACTACCACCCTCTTGTCTCCTATCTTCCTGGAAAAATTTAAACTTCAGTGACTACTCCATCAACATGAGAGACCAAATAAATATGTTTCATCTTTAAAATCCAGCTTTATTGTGCATTTCATGGAAGATCTTGGCAAGAAACTGGTTGTGGCTGAGTAATGTCATTTTCTCAACCCAAGACAACTGCAAAAACTGTGAGGTCTTGAAAAAAAAAATGGTGCCTGAGGGCATGTCCACAACCCTGGGTAACATTTGGAAAAGCAAACACTAGAGGCCTGCTTCTTAGGCAGACTTCCATTCTGTCCTCCATATTAAAGGGGCCGAATTCACCCAGGACATATAGCATGAGAGAATCGAGCACTAACTAGCACCCTATCCTACCAAAGAGTGATACTGGCTCCAACAGTATAAGCCCTGGGGCTCTTTATCTCAGCAAAAGTCCAGGCAGAATTAGGTCCCAGGGCCAGACTTGCTCACCTTTGCTGATGGAAGGTGCCAGTAGACCTGGGCTCCATTTTGGTAGGTATTACTCTGTGATGCTTCCAAGGTTTACTTCACAAAAACTTTGGCAACTCAACTGATAAAGTCACTGTATAAAGTATGTTGAATTATTCCCTTGGGAGAAGTGACTGGAGAAACCAAGTCCTCACACCCTCTCCATCCATGTCTTCTGATGACCATATATGATTCAGCTATGGTAGCCAGCATTATTGCTATGGTGGCAACCATAGGCAAAGAATCTCCTGTTCTTGCATGTGAAAGTGATTGATGTCTAATTGGGAATCAGACCTGCAAAGTTTCATTGGCCCTAGATTCTCACCGAGTTAATCTACCCCAGATCCACAGACAACCCAACTGCAGAATGAAGTAGAACCAGACTTAGTTTATCTTGCCAAAAGAATGGTATGATGAGTTCTGTTGCCAATGGCACAATCTGCAATACCATAGTAAAATAAAAATCAATGCCTCTTGGTCCTAGACATAACCACAATACTTTTATGGATCCACATTCTGAAAACTATGATAGTGAATATCTTATTAGTATTGATTTTGGCAACTTCCAAAGATGTTGTGTATATCTTCCTGCCACCCTCTAAATCTCCCGCCCTTGCCACTTCATCAATGACTCCACATTTATGAAGAAAATCTGCATAAGAAAAATCCCCACTCCTCATAAAACTAAGATCTCTACACATAGGAATGTTTTATTGGAAAAAGTACTTTAAATGAAAGTTCTCAAAAAAATACTTAGGCAAGGATTGTCTCATTGTTTGGGTACCAAATAAAGAATAAATGTGTATCATAGTGTATAATTTTCAAGCTCTGTGCTACATTTACAACAGTGAAAGAGATCCAACTCCAATGCAAGCACCTTGAAGGACCAGGGTTTAATTAACTGCATAGTCCCCAAAACTATGAAGGTTCCTGGAACATGGGAGACTATAAATATTTGTTGAAAGACTAAATGTCAGACTTAACCACATTGGGGGACACATAATAAATCCTATGTGCCAGCTTTTGAGCATAATCAACCCTATGCCCCAGTTTCTCTCCTCCTCTCAAAACATACACCCATATCCACATACTTAAACACATGCATGATCAGCTAAATTAGGCTGTTGCATGCAAAGAAAACAGAATAAAAGATATGGCATTATTATATTTGGACATTACAGTTTAAAAAGGTCAGGAAAAATCTAACACACTCTGATAGACACACATCCTAAGAGATTACATATCTGGGTAGGTAAAAGTATATAGTGCGATGAAGCATCATTTAGTTACAAACTAAAACTTCAAATAAACTTTAAAAACTGGGAATTGGAAACATATTAAATTCTCTGCTTTTGTTTACTTGTTGTTGTTGTTTATCATATTAAAAATAAGACAAAACTGTTTAAACTCTTATAGTTTTTCCATACAGAACAGTCAGATGACTTCAGGAGAAATCCCACTCACCAACAGACACTACACACACTCAAATCCAAAGCCCTAGTTGCTCATATTTATTTCCCAAACTGATTAGTAAACACTGGCTTATTAAAGACTAGACCCAGAGATCATTTTCATATATATGCCTCATTGGTTTTATGAGTTCTTGGTGACCATAAAGGTCTTGAATTCCTTTGCAAACAGCAAAAACAGATTTCCTCTTTGTGGGGTACCAACAGTTTACACCAAAGGCTTTCGTGAGATATTCCTAGTCTGTGCCTATGGGTAACTGAAGGCCACCACTCCACTGACATGAAGGTAATCAGGCATTAATATAAGTAGAAAACATTTTAAAGAGAAAGACACTTGTGGTTTGAACCTGGTCGATCTTGGAAATGACTGTTTGCTAATGAATTGCCTCAATGGCCAAAGATGCCAGTCAATATCCACTAAAGATACAGCAAATGTATTTTAAAGGATAGAAATACAATATATTTCTACATGCAGATTTTCTGAATTACATTAAAAAGGATAATATTAAGAATGAAGCCCAACAATTCTATAGGATGTTAGAGTTTGCGAAGCTTCTTTCCTTTCATAAGGTCTTTTGAAATCTACCTCTAACTGGCAAGGCACACAAGGCAGGTTCCAATGTGAAATGCCTGCCCCTCAGATGGAAGGGTAACAGGAGTTAAAATGGTATCCTTCTGAAATAACACATTATAAAATGAGATGATAGCCACCAGTGCAGGATTTGCAAAAGAAATGTTTCAAAAATCATATCTGCAATCCTGAGTCCAATAGCCACTCTGAAAAACTCTAAGGTTGAAGAGACCTTGAAGAAAGGATGTCTTTGGTAAGAATGCTAAGCATTACCACCACCCCTACATACACCCCATGAAGGAAGGAAAGGGGATATATCCCTTTTACCTGTCGGGGGCTTTAGAATTACAGGTTGGAGAGCTCGATCTGATGTCTAAAGGCAAGAGACAGAGGGTGGTTCCAAGCCTGGAAAAACCCACAAAAGAGGCAGTGAAGGTCCAGTGACCCTGAAATTAGAAGCAGGGGAGATGGCTGTGTAGGAAATGTCTATGTTTCAGGTTTCCCTTAGGTTCCATATGGACCCTGTAGAAAGATACCAGAATATATCATGGTATGAAGAGCTCTGCCCAGGAAGTCCTTGTGGGAACTGTATAGCAAGATAACCCCAAGAAAGGCTGAACATTGATATCTGGAGTCATAAGTGACTGATATGAAGGGGCAGCAACCAATGTTAAGGGAACAGTGGTTGATACTCACTCTAAGTCACAAGCTTCCACTAAATCCAGAAGGCAACAATATTGGATCGTGATAGCCCGTCAAGCAGTACCTTTCTCACTCCTAACTCTCCCACAAACCCCTAGATGATCTAGAGCAGGCTAAGTGCAGGTATTGGGGAAGGACAAATAGCGTAGAAGGGAAAAAGAAGGGGAGGTGGGGGGGTGGAATGGGGTGACTGGGTGAGGGGAATTGAGGGGGGCACTTGAAATGAGCCTGGATGAGCACTGGGTATTATACTATATGTTGGCAAATTGAATTCCAATAAAAAATATATATATAAAAAAGAAGGGAAGCAGACAAGACTACCATAGCCACCACTTCACCCCACCCCCGCCCACCTTCAACTGCAGGCCTCTCTGCCTGAGGTACTATTGAGGTGAGGCAGACGAGAAGCTGCAGTATAAAATGAAATTCAAAGCATCAGAAGTTCGAAAGATCTAGGGGCTCCCCATAAAAGTGCAACTGCCTAGCAACTGGTGATTATATTTCATGGCATACCTCTAAGATACCTGAATCTGGGACTCTTGGGCTGAGACTGGGTTACCCTACAAGTCCATTTATGGAAATCAAATCCAGGATGAAAGGAAAGGCCGTCAACAGAAAACTGTCCCAGCTTTGCTCTTCATCCCACTCCCCTTGAATGTCATCGTTTCATAATACCTGAGGCTGTTTCATTTGAACTCATCCATCATTGGCTAGGTGCCTTCTTTGTAACAGACACTGTTTTTGTTTTTTAAAGCATCTAAGAGCACCTGGGTGGCTCAGTCAGGTTAAGTCATGATCTTGAGGTCCTGGGGTCAAGCCCTTCATTGGGCTCCCTGCTCAGTGGAGAGCCTTCTTCTCTCTCTTCTCTCTCTCCACTTGTGTGTTCGCTCTCTCTCTCTCTCTCTCTCTCTCTCTCTCACAAATAAATAAAGTATCTAAAGGGAGTCAGATCTCCTAGCTCCAGCTTCAGCCCTGGCACTACCTTGCTATATTAATTTGTGGGCAAATCCCTCTCTGCATGCCTCTCTCTTTCAGCTTCCTGTACATAAAATCAGAGCACTGAATGAGATGACCTCTAAGAATGCCATTGTTCTAATGCAGCGTAGCACAAATGGAATCTGGAAAGACATAAATGTTGCTAAAATATGTAGAATTAAGTAGCCCTAGAATCTTATAGCATTTTGTCACCTTTGCCAAATGTGTTCACATTCATTATCTCATTGGTTTATATCTCCACTTCTGATGATAAGGCATTGGTATCATTGGCTTACTGAATAAAGAAAGAATCAGACTCAGAGAAGGTAAATGAATTATCGGGGGTCACACAAATAGCAATACAGTGTGGACCAGAAGTTAGGCATCTTGACTCCCAGCCTGGTCCCCTTTCCTTGCCCCACAAACTCTGGCGTTCGCAGCTAATTACAACACAGGCAGCTCCTGAGAACCCATCAGGGTCCCTTCTCACTAATGTCAGGTAACAACATTATACCGGTCTTTCTCAAAGTCCCAGTGGCTGGTCTGAGCGGGCTCTTCCCAGAGGGTCTTGTGAACCTCAAGTAACCTTTCCAAGCTTCTTTCAGTAACTCTGACCATTTGGAGAGAAAACAAATCCATACACAGGGAATTTGAAGTGTTATTTTAACTTTGTATACCACACATTAAAAGTTACCCTTTAACTTGAATTTTTGAATGTAAGTTGGGGGAAAGAAAAGTTTTTGGCACATATTCTTCAGGTGAATGCGCCAAGGGCTGAAGTTTAATGCCAGGACCCCCAACCAAACTCCAGAGTCACCCTTTCCCTAACCTCTCCTCCTATCCACACACACTTGGGCTTCTCCCCTTCACTGTATCTTGCCAGCCACCTGGAAGTTTTCCAGACCTTCTCCACACAGGGATGAACTTAAAGCAAGGACTTTGCCCCAAACACTCAGAATTTTCCTCCAACTTATTCTTTATCTTGTTTAGTGAAAGAATTGTTACTGCATTGTTAAAGGAAAATAAAAATCAGTAATATACCATCATTACAAGAGCACAGAATAGTCTCATGACCCAAAGTAGACACACACATACACACACAAATGGTAATGAACATCAATTGCTCCATAGTTCAATGTTAATTTGTATTCAATATCTGCTAAAGAAGAAGAGTAAATTTTAAAGATTTCTATTCAAAATGACTAAAATAGGGATGCCTGGGTGGCTCAGCGGTTGAGCATCTGCCTTCAGCCCAGAGTGTGATCCTGGAATCCCAGGATCGAGTCCCAAGTCAGGTTCCCTGCATGGAGCCTACTTCTCCCTCTGCCTGTGTCTCTGCCTCTCTCTCTGTGTCTCTCATGAATAAACTCAAAAAATGACTAAAATATAAAAGTTTCTTTGAGAAATAATCAATGTATGGGGAAAAGTCACTTACAGGAAGGAGTTCACTCCTTGAAAGTGTGTACATCCTTATATTTTTTTCCTTATATACAGAGTCAACTCTGATTTCTGTTCATTAAACTTTTACATGGATGGTTCTGCTATTCCATCAAACATAAAATAACTGGCTATAACCACACAAAGAGAGAGGAGAATTATACAGAAGCGTTAATAAGATCATATTTCCTAAACTATTATTAAGAAAAACTCATTTGAGGATTCTAAAACATGCTATCCCAACCAGGTCCATGAGCTCCCTGCTCAGAATTCCCCTGCCTAGCCCTGGAACCCTGACTTCCGAGGAGGATGGGGGTGGGGAGTCAGCTAAGAAAAAGAAAGACCTAGAAACAAATGCAGGTCTTCTGAGAGCTTTGACTACCACCCCAAGTAACCTTTGGATGGTCTGAAATGGTACTGATAATATTAGATAATTCTATCACTACTCAGTTCCCAAAATTTGCCACCGCAACAAGAGGGAGTGTTACTGGCAAGTGAGTAGTATCCTGCAGGGCTGAGGGTGTACTCTGCTCAATGTCAAACTTTTCAGCTGAGTGGACAATCTAGTTTAACAGTGGGATGCTGGGAGCAGGGACATTGGACGCCAAAGCTCTCCTGGTCCTGTTGGTAACTTCATTTCCCAAACGTTCATAATTAAACAGCTTTTATTGAAGTAATCAGCATGAGCTCCTTAGCTTTGTTTTTGCAACCGGTATCGTGTTTATGGAGCCAAATATTGGAGACTTTGATACTGAATACCTCCTCGGATGTGTTAACGTTGGCAGGGTCTCTAGATTCTGAAGATGCCGGGCTGCCTCAGCACAGCCTTCCCTCCACCCTCTAGCTCATCAACCCCCCCACCAAACCACAGAGCTGCAGCTCCCCTGTAAGACTCCCTTTCAATATTTCTCCTGAAAGTCCCAGGGAATGGTGTGCAATTGAAACAGGGTGAAACATGATCTCAAAGTGTCTGTCGGACCAGAAGTTTTCAAAGAAAACATTTCTTAAATCTTATGTTCACTGCTGTTTCAGCAGGCCAATTAGATTGGATGGGACTTGGGGGGAGCTGTCGCCAGTCACTGCAGCAGGAATAGCAAACAAGACTTAAAGCAAATAAACGAGCCCAAAACTGGCATCCCAGGGGCCCCTGGCCAATGACCCCCTTCATTCCCCAGTTGGATGGCCAGCCCACCCTCTGGGACCAAGAGCCAAACTACAGGTTAATCAGATGAGACATTAGTTAGCAGCCTCGATTACTAGAAAGTAATTAATCAGGGAAAGTCTCCAAACAGGAGGAGGATAAATAAACAGGCAGGCACATGCGGTCCCATTTTGACTCTAGATAAGGCTGCCATCCAGGTGTCCCGCTGGGGTAGAGCCCATCTGTCTTGTTCAGTTCCTCTTTGGAAATGTGGTGACATTTCTCACATCTGCCTAGAAAATGCAAAGCCAAGAGGGCTCTGAATGGGAAGATGATGAAGGACTTTGGAAAAACTATTTGAGGAAAGGCTCCCAAGGGAGTCTTATGGTAAGCCCTGCCCTGAACACCCTTTTGTATTATATGTAAACTGCCTTGTTTCAACATTTCAAAAAAAAAACAAAAAACAAAAAACAAACAAACAAACAAAAAAAAACCGACTCTAGTTGGGCCTCCAAACTCCTATCCATTTGGAGAAAACCAAGGTCCCAGGTGGTATTTGGCTGGTCTGTGCCTAAGGCCAAATAGTTTGGTTTATTAGCCCCTCAAGACTCTATCCAACCTCAGACACTCTCAGTATAAGCTACAAAGAATTCAGACCATCTGATATAACTGGTTCCTTCTTCAACCTTGACTTGGGGGTGAAGAAAATTGGAAAGATGGGAAGAAAATGCAGTTAATGCAAGTGGAAAGTATCACCCATTGGTCCAGCTTGACCTGACCTAGCACATCAAATAGTCATTCTTCTGTGCTGTGTCTTTTTCCTTCTGGAGGAACAAAAAATGTCAGCAACTAGAAAATGCACATAATGTAAACACGGCTGTGTTAGCTCAGCGTCAGAGAAAACACACCCAAACGTAAGTCAGCACAAGACAGCCTCTATCCTCTGCTCAGAGGACAAGCACAATGATTTTAACCTAATGACCCCCTCTTAAACAGCTCTACAGCAAATCACAATTAAATAAATACCACTTAATAGCAGAGATTTGTTTTATGGCCAGATTATTTGTGGGGAGAGAAAGAGAAGGTTGGATGAGTCATTTCATTTTTAATTATAAAATTAAGGTACTTTCCAAGTATTAGTATAAATTCAACACCAAGCTAAATTTATAAAATGCTATAAAAACAAGTTATGGATATTCTGGAACAAAACAGAGAAGCTGGGGATGAGAGGAATGGAAGGATATAAAAAACCGAGGTGGCTTGGTCTTGTCTTCATCTAAAATGGAGTGGAGTGGCCTTCCTCCAGCCCAATGATTAGGAGTGACCAAAGCTGGATAAAATCATGACATAAGCACCGGTGAGTGAGTGAAAAATGCAGCCACATAGGTTTCTGTAGAAAACTGCAGGATTAGATGTCAGGAGCACCAAATTCAAGGTCTAGCTCTGCCTCTGTCTGGGGCACCAGGAAGGAATTAGCTGGGGTGGAGGAAGGAGAGCTGTCAGAGTTTATGACTGGCTCTAAGAGATCACGAAGGCACTTGTGGACCTAGGGACCTGACCAGGTCCGATTGAACCGACAGGCTGAACCGACACCTGCCTTCCATCAAGAACTTATCTCCTTCACTCCCTCCTTCCTCCCTTCCCTGGAAAGTCTCACCCTCCTTATTCTTTTCCATCTGGTTATTTAACTCTGATATTTTGGATGTATTTGATTTGTTCATATAGGTGCCAACATGCAGGCGACCTGATAAAGGCTTTGTGACCTCCAAGGGAATCCAGTGACCCTTTTATCTTGCCCCCATGGACCTTTACAACTCCCAAAGCTTGATGATTGTATCCGTGGGCATACCAGGGCTCAATCAAAAGCCAAGTTCCACAAAACATTTTCTTCTTTGAACCTCAAATGATCCCTAAAAATCAAGGGTTTCCAGAAATATCTACAAGTTCATCCCCGGTGTGTGCCACTACTAAGATCAGAAAAGGTACTTGAGTATATAGAGAAAGGGGAGCCCTCTTGCACTGCTGGTGGGAATACAAACTAGTATAGCCACTCTGGAGAACAGTATGGATCTTCCTCAAAATGCTAAAAATTGAATTGCCCTGCAATCCAACAATAGCACTACTAGGTATTTACCCAATGGATACAAAAATACAGATTTGAAGAGACACATGAACCCCGATGTTTATTATCAACAATAGCCAAACTATGGAAAGAGTCCAAATCTCCATCAACTGACGAGTGGATAAAAAAGATGTGGTGTATAAACACAATGCAATATTACCCAGCCATTAAAAAGAATGAAATCTTGCCATTTGCAATGACGTGGATGAATCTAGAGTGTATCATGCTAAGTGAAATAAGTCTTTCAGAGAAAGACAAATACCATATGATTTCATTCGTATATGGAATTTAAGAAATAACAGATGAAAAAAAGAAAAAAGATGAATATATGGGAGGGGGAAAACAGAGAGAGGGCACTATTGGACACATAACCATAAGAGACTCTTAAAGGTAGATAACTGAAGGTTGATGGAGCAGGTGGGTGGGGGATTAGGGCAACTGGGTGATGGGTATTAAGGAGGCCACTTGTTGTGTTGAATACTGGATGTTGTATGTAAGTGATAAATTACTGAATTCTTTAGAAACCAATATATAAGTGATAAATTACTGAATTCTCTAGAAACCATAACTAATTAGCATTCAAACAAAAATTTGAAGAATAAAATAAATATATGTGCTGCTGAAGCCGGCACTGAAGAAAAACATAAATAAGAGCAGAATACCAAGCTAAAAAGGAAGGGGGGGGCACTCATGCTGCTGGTAAGCCCATGGCCATTCACTGGGCACAGCAAAGTCCATGAGATGGTAAACACCACTTGGGAGCACTGCATCCCCCAAAATCAACTTCTCAAAATTCACTGCTTAGTCATTCATTGATCATATCATGAGAAATCCTTGTCAAAGTCTTTGTGAGAGCTGTGCCACAAATTTTTGCATTACAGTACCTAGAAAGAGACATGAACATAGCAGTTGTCATTTATTTCACATTTACCAAGTAACTGCCAGTAGCCAGACAGACACTCTGCTGTTGCAGAAGATGCACAAAAATAAAACTTAGCTCCTCCTACAAAGAAGCCAATAAACGAGACAAATACTTAAGTGGATAATTATAATCCTGAATGGCACATGTTAGGCCAAATGTAGCTGAACCCATGTCATATGTTGCCGAAGGGTATATAGCTCTTTCCCTTAATCCTACAGATCTCCAAGTCTTGTTGGTCTCTAGAAAATCACTCACTAAAGCAAAACCTTAACAAACAGCTCTTCCTGATGGCTGCATTAACACAAGTTCAAAGTCCAGGCTGGAGATGATAGTCCTAAATCACTCTAATGGATCCCACTTGCAGAGGGACCCTGACAGATAAGCATATACACAGGAGAGAAAGAACAAAAGGGTGAGTATCCTCGGGGCCATGACTAAGAGGACATAATAGGAAGAGAGCCCAGGAGGTTCTGCAAGACTCAGAAGCCTCAGAAGACCCTTGAGTAATCTGCAAGGGCCTCAGGGATGAGAATGTATACTTTTTGTGCAGACAGCCCCACATGCACAGGCTGTGGTCTCTGTGAGTGGAGCCCCTGGAGTTGTGCAGGACACAGCTGTGAAATCACATCAGTCATCCTGCACTCATATCTCCATCCATTGTGCCCAGAAGAGCAACTTCTTGATAAATGTTTGATGAATATGACACACTGCTATCTACAAATAGGTGAAAAACTGCCATGTGAAAGATGAAGCTTGATCTGTATTGTTTTAGTCGCTGCCCGAGGTGGCAGAGAAGGGCCAGTGGAGACAAGAGCAAGAGAGAGGCAAAAATGTTTCTTAAGCTTTAAAGAACTTCTTATGAAGCAGACTAGTCTAACCATGAAAAGGATGATGGCCAGAGGGGGAGGGTAGGTAGGCTGTGAGCTCCCTTTCATGGACACTCAACAAGTAGAGAGTAGATGAGTGGCCGTCAGGATTTGGGGAGAATATTACATTCTTAGAAGAGGAAGCAGAGGTTGGGCTAAAGCCCAGGCTGCCTTTGGGTCCTGATAAAGAAAAAACCATTGTGAGCAGACCACTGGAAACTCCCAAAGCTGGGTAGGAAGTAGCACAAATGGGCTTGAGAGAGTTAAATTTCTATTTGCTTCCAGAACATTTTAAAAATTATTTCTTGTCTAATCAAAACATTTCCAAACAACCGAGGTCAGATAATGCCACGCTTACCACATGGGTTTGCTCAGCATGCAGAAGGGCCTACAATGCTGTCTGACTGCATTCTGCACATAGAGGAAGAACTACCCCATCCGTGCCTCCTAATCTGATGAATCCTTGTCATAAATTCTGCCCAGGCAGTCGGCAGGGCGGCTGCTGGCACTGGGCTAAGGGGAGGGGCTGCTTTACGAGGGCCCAAGGAGACAACGGGCCGCCAAGCCCTCTGTGAGAAGCTAGTAAATCAGCAGCCAGGGGAAGCTCTGTGAAGAAGAGGCAGCCCCACATCTGGAGTGCCAGGGTCCCAGAGCCCAGGTGACATGGGCAGGAGCAGGGAAGGGTTTTGGTCCACTTGTAGTGGTGGGACCCTGGGGACTGTGGTGCTGAGGGCACAGTAAAGCAGGATTCCACAACCCCTGAGCCTCCAGCATGCTCTGATCCCTGTCAATAAGCTCCAAGTTGGAGGCCAGGAATCCAGGGCCAGCAACAGAAAGCATCTCCACCAATCAGTAGCTCACATTCCAGAAGGGAGACACAATCAGGGAGGAAAGAGATTCTATGCGACTGCTTGAGTTGCCCTAACAAAATACCCTAGACTGGGTGGCTTAAACAACAGGTATGAAGGCAGGAAGTCTCAGATCAGAATCGCTCAGGATCAGTTCCAGATAAGGCTCTTGTTGAGAAGTGAACTAAGCTACTCATGGGGTTGCCACCTCGGCATCCGTTCTGTGAGGCCAAGTGGCCTGCAGGGACCTACACTGACTCTAGTCCCTGAAGCAAGATGCAGCAGCAGAGTCCCAAGCAAATGTGAGTTCCTGATTGGCTGTCCCCAACAGCCCTTGTGAGCAACAGCCCCCCTGCCTCCCAGTGTCTGTTTGCCTTACGTGCCCCTAAAGAAGAGCCCATACCCTGTTCTGCTTTGAACTGACCAACCCACCGCTCGCCTGGAAACCACACATGTTCCACCCACAGACCCTAACAAAGACCAGAGTCCCAGCCCCGCCCTCCCATCTGCACTCTACCTTAACCACCCTATGTGGCCCCTCAAGCCAGGTTCTTCCTTCAGGACCTGGGAGTAATACACTCTTTTTCAATTTCTCCTGTGATCCATTATTGAACTGAGGGTCACCATCCAGCACCTTATACTCTGTTTGACAAATGTTAATTTACCGCAGTCCTAACAGCTCACTTCCTGGCTTATAGACCTCTGCCTACATACTGTGACCTCACAAGGTAGAGAGAGAGGGAGTGAGCTCTCTACTCTCTTCTGATAAGGACACTAATCCATTGAATCAAGATCCCAACCTTATGATTTCATTTAACTTTATCTCCATAAAGGCCCTACCTCCAAATACAGTCACCCTGAGGGTTGGGGCTTCACCATATGAACTTGGGAGGGACACAAGCATTCAGTCCATAACAGAACTCTAGAAACAAAAACTGAGAGAAGAGGTGAGAAATGCTATTAGAGAATTGAGCAGAACTCTGTGGAGTGACCATCTGACAGAGGGACTTGGGGGTGAGGGACAAATCAAGGAAAGTGCCAAAGAAGAGACATCTGATCTGGGCCATGCAGAATAAGAGCCCATCCAATGAAAAATCAAGGAGAGACACCACACAAGAGAGTGCTAAGGGATCCCTGGGTGGCGCAGCGGTTTAGCGCCTGCCTTTGGCCCAGGGTGCAATCCTGGAGACCCGGGATCGAATCCCACGTTGGGCTCCCGGTGCATGGAGCCTGCTTCTCCCTCTGCCTATGTCTCTGCCTCTCTCTATTTGTGACTATCATAAATAAATTTTAAAAATTAAAAAAAAAAGAGAGAGTGCTAAGATATACAAATATTGGAGTCAGGCTGTCTAGGTTGCAATCCTGCCTCTGATCCTCTAGTTCTGTGACCCTGGACAAACATTTTAACCTCTCTGAACTTCAGTTTACTCATCCGTAAAATGGAAATAAAAGAGTCTGTTTGACATGTTGTTGTCCCTGTAAAGGGACCTAACCAATAATGCTAATGAATAAAGGATGGCATTCCAGGCAGAACATGGAGGAGAGCCTGTCAATCACACAGAGCCTTGAAAATAGGTATCCTGTTGAGGTACAGGTGTGCAGTTCAATGTGACAGCTTCAGAAACATCAAGGAAGGAACAAGGACATGGGATCAGTCCAGATTAGAGGTTATTTAATGCTGTATTTAAGAGTTTGAACTTTCTCTGAGAGCTCAAGGAAGCCATTGGGAGACATGAAGCAAAAGAGTGATATGAAGAGGCCTAGTTTTAAGGACAACCACTCAGATGTCCATGTGAAGCAAGGGCTGATTGGGAGGAAGAGCAAAGCCAAGGAACAAGGCTAGGGTACCCAAGACGGCAGCCCAGAAAATGTCCTGATAACCATTCTGCCTAGCAGTTAAGTCCCTTTCCCTTAAAAAAAAAAAAAAATCTTCTGAACTCCACAACATGCAAGACTCAGTGCCAAGGGCTCACATTTAGACTCTTGTTCCAACCTCAGTCTACTCAGTATTTAGGATCCTCCACAGTCTTTTCCAACCCACCTTCCAGTTGCTCCCCAATACTCCTCAGCAGGCATGCTGGGCTCCAGCCAAATGGACTGAAGGGCCTTTCCTGGTAGAAGGAGCTTAAACTATGTCTTCTCTTCATGTCCTTGCTCTTGTAGGAACCTTCATACCTGGCTTTGAAACACTCCTTTCCCACATACTAGCACTGTGAGACCTAAGGCAGATCACTTAACCTTTCTGAGCATCCATTCTTTCATATGTGTAATTTAAACAGGGGGAGTACTTAAATCAGTGGCATATTCTAAAAAAGTAATCAACCCATTTAGCACAAAATCTGGCATATTTGCTGCCACTTGCCTACAAGACTCCCAGAGCCCTCTCCAGGATCTTTTTCCAGGAGGCAGCTCCTGACCCACTGGCCTTCGGGGCCCACCACTGACCTCTACAGCCTGTCCCTTCACTCTGCTCTCAGAAGCTAACATACATTACAATCTCCAGGCACTTTGTTTTCTCCACCACAAAACTACTTCCTGGTGGAGAGGTCTCACAGGGACCGTATATTTCTCATCTGTGTGATCTCTCAGCCCTGAGCATAAGAGATTGTGTATAGATCTGAACTGGGCAAATATCTATACAATGTTAGGCTATAGGCTATAAGGGATTAACAGAACAACACCAAGAGCCCCTCCACCCAACATGCCATGTCCACACTCCCTTCTATGTATGCTTTTTTCTTTCCTGCCAACAGTCTCTGAAGTTTAGACCAGAAGAGGCCATGGAACAAATGGAAGCCTGCTAATGAAATGGCCAGTCACATATGACATGACCCAACCAAAGCCATGAACTAAGACAATCAGATTCTCTGTTAAGAACATTGCTGGAAATGAGAAAGTCAGGCAAAGACAAGAAAAAGTGAAATTGAAAGGAGTTTGAAAGCCCTGATGTCAAGACAGAGACATTGAGGAGAATTTACAGTTGAAGCCACAGGAGCTTCCACCAAGTAAAAGTTATAAGAAACCAGAAATTATCAGTAATAATAGAAATCACATGTTTTGAAGATCTCCTGGGTGCCACCCACTAAGCTAAGCAATATACGGATCATCCTATTCATTTCTTTTACAAAAACCCAATAAGTGGTTACTAATACTAATCCCATTAGAAGAATTGTGTCACAGAATGGTTAAATATCATAAGCTCCCCATTACCTTTATTACCTCCTCAATTCCTAATAAACTTTCATACCATCCCCTATGCCCACTACCCAGTGCTTAAAGTAACCTGAATAAATCTCTTCTCCTTGTAAGGAACAGAACCAGAAAGTACTATGGAAACAAAATCTCTGCACAAGAAATGAAAAAATGTGCAAAAAGCAAAGAACACAAAGAAGTGCCCCAACAAACTTGGTCTAGAACAGCCCTACTGTCCAGAGTGGTTTCCCAGTCCCCAGCATGGAGGACTCATTCTCCTGGGCCCCAGTGGTCTGGGCCATGCATACCACATGCTGTCTAGTACCTTTAATGATCTTGTACTATCATGCCTTTTCTTCCAAGCCAGCTTGTGAGCTCCTTGAAAACAGAGGAATCATGCTTTCTCATGTTGTTTGTCCTTTGGCAAGTGAGGGTGCCCTGAACATTTTCAGAAATCATCCCCCCGGCTCTGTTCAAAGTGCCAGTGATCCCACCCGTGTATATAGAATCCTTCAGGGCTCTCCAAAGGCATCAGAGCCCTTAGGTGTAATGTGAGAATCACCAGCAGAATAAATAAATCCCTGCCCTGGTGGCAAATACTTCCTTTTACTTCTTCCCCTATAAAAGCAAACTTCTCCGACCCAATCTCACAAGTGCTCTCTAATGGGTTCTTAGTTTTGTTTATGCCACTTAGTTCAAGCCAGAAGCAAACAAGAGAAAATGCACAAGGAACCACCTAGCACAGCTCATGGCATAGAGTCAGGAACTCTGTGTTTCCTCCAATACTGCCTTATTTGAAGAGTGCAAACTTTCATGTTTTAAATGGCCCAAAAAATGGTTGGGTAATAAGTGGTGGGTGCCATAGCCAGGAAGCCTGCTTCTCAGCATTTGTGCAGACTTGCCACATGAAAGCAGGAACAATATAAACCAAGGCACCCATCTTGGGGCTTCCAGATGGCCCTCACCAATCAACAGAGAGTTAGACTAGTCCACACCTCCCAAGGGGGGATCTAGCTCAGGATTCCTTCGCAGGATCAGCCTCAGAAGAAGCTGCTTCTGCAGAGGTGGGCTGAAGAAGTAAGTCTTTTCCTCAGAAAGTGGCAGATACTGAGGTTAAAAATCTCACACAAGGTTCAAAATATCAAGAAGGGAATTAAGGAGATCCCCACTTGCTGGGGTCAAAGTCAAGCTATGAAGATTGGAGCACAAGCAAGCAGGCAGGGGGTCAAGGGTGGGACTGCGAGAGTGAAGGAGAATTACTGGCTTTCAGAGGTTCATCAATGCGGTGTTTTTCAACTATTTTTAGTGGATGAGCTCTTTATAAATGAAAGATATGCAACCCTAACACAAAAACAGATTTTTCAATTGGTTATTAGTAAATCAGTACATTTACTAATTATAAAGACAACTGATAAGAACAACAATTTAATTTTAGTAAGATGAAAATTTGAAGTAGAGGGTGACCATTGCAATTTTCTATCATTCTCAGCTTCCAATTTATTTCAATATTTTGTCTTGATTCTACTGTTTCAAAAGAAAAAAACAATCCTGGTCTCAGGGACAAATTGCTGCAAATGATAGTAGCTATTTTTAACCAATCGTTTTATAACGAAGATAATCTTCAATTAGCCAGCAATGGTAGGAAAAGCTTCATTCTGAAATCCAAGGGGGGGAGGGAGATTAAATATATTGAAGGACAAAACTGCATAATCACGAAAAGAGAGAATCCTTTAGCTGAAAAATTCCCAGCCAAGATCTACTAACATTTACCACTTGATTTCACAGATTGGCATGTGCTAGAAGCATGGGCCAGTTGGCCTATCTTAAAAGTTTCTTTCTGTGTGGAGTGGACATAAGAGCCGAAGAGGCCTCTGGTGGGGAACTGATGAACAACCCAAGAATTCAAGTTAAGAAGAAAGAAACTACCTAATCCATACCAGCAAATAGCTTAAAAGAGTGGTAGAAAGAAGCAAAAAATGTAGAATCTGACAGATTCAAGACAAAACCTCAGATAGATCATTTATCTGACTTTGGGCACATTATTTACAATTTCTGAGCCTAAGTATTCTTATCCATAAAACTGGGATACTAATGTTCTTCCACTGGATTGTAAAAATATTAAATGAGATGCAAACGTACAAGCCTGGCCATTTAGTCCAATAACTAAGAACAAGGATGGAATGACCCTGACCTGAGTGAGGGGACATGGAAGCCCATTGGTCATCTCTGGGGGACCTGATCTAGACCTAGGAAGATCTTGGGAGCAGGCCCTCATCAGGTGGAGAGGAGAGGGAGGAGACAGTGGAGCTCACTTGGTTCTTCCTGCCTCCATGGGGATTGATACAGAGGACAGAGCCCAAATGAAGAGCTGAAGAAGGTAGAGGCTGAAGGCCTCAAAGACCAGAACATGCTAGCAACAAACACAGGCAAGTCCAAGGAGGACCCCTGTGTCCCAGTGATCACTCTTCTGTGAATTCCTCCGCATGTAGATTTTTACAAATAGACATACCCAACTTACCCTCCACCCAAAGTCTACAGAGAATTGCAGCACCCATGCCAGACTCTTCAGCAGACCAGGCAGAAAGGGACCACATGAGGGCAATGCTGCTTGGTGTCAACCCTAACCCTATACTCTGAACTCATGCACCATGAGGTCACCACTTCATCAGTGGAAGTTCTGGGTACCTCTCCCTGTTCAAAATCAAGGTTCTATGTTCTCCTCTCTTTTCCCAAATTAAAATAGCTGCTTGCTCCCATTCACACATAGGCTTCCTAGAGTAATTCCTTCCTGTATTCAATCCCATTGGAATCTCTTATTTAAATGGGATCCTCATTTCTCTTTTGCCCTAAGATACTTACCACCATGATAGCCAGCTAACTCCCTAAGTCCACCCCCACATTGGCCAGGTCTCTCCAACCCCAACTGGAGATGGACGGAGATGAGATGAAAGGGGAGATTCTTCAGGGAGAGGAAGAAAGCAAAGCCCCAAACACTGCAGCCTTCCCTAGGAAACACCCTTCAATTTCACCTGATACATTCCCTCAGGCAGGATTCAATGAATCCCCTAGGTGCTCTTTACTCCCATACTGCTGATCTGTGACTCAAAGCTTCAAGTCCCATGAGCGAAGGGCCTCATAGGCATGTGGCTTCTTGTTGAAACAATATACCAAAGGAGAGAGAGTCCATACCCCCTCCTAAAGGATCTCTTAACACGCTTATGTAAAGATCCCTGATTCTCAGAGATCATTGTCCTAGTGACAGGGAGCTATAATTGATTATTGTGACTTGGATGCCTAGAGAATGATTCATTAAGGTCCCACCATCTCTGTCATTTTTAATGGGAAGGGTTGGGTAGTATGTAAACACAATTATGACAGGCAAGGAGAGAACAAACAGACCAAAGAGAGAGAGAGAGAGAACCACAGAGGTCCCTGCAAGGTGAAGACTTTCTTTCCCAGAAGTTTAAGAGAACTCTGTCAGAGATGCCCTTCCAACAATTGTCCTGACCCAGTGCTACAACAAGGCCTGAGCAGTGCCACACCACCTTCCCAGGCATCTCTGAATGCCAACAGAGCTCCACAATAGATAATTAAATGAGTGACTGGGGTATTATGGTGGCACTATCTTTGAAGTGTACTTGCTTTTCCTGGAAGATGTCTTACAGCAGAATTTATGGTCATGCTAAGCTTTATAGAGGGTACACTCCAGGTCAGTGACTGATGTGCTCCAGTCTTTATCCTCACTTTACAAAGAAGATCACAGTGAACCCCAAGGAGCTTGACTCCTTGTTACATGAAATCATCTCACTGTGATCTCCAGGAGAAAGTCATATCTTAGTCATCTTGAATCTATCTCATTTTCTAGCACCATGCCTGGCACGTATTGGGTACTCTATATGGTTTACTGAAGTACTAGAATTGGGATGTGTAACTGCTATTACCAGCTTTACCAAGACACTCACTTTTCTTCTTAATATTTGAATTGACCATTTAAGTCTTACCCAAGTAATCAGGATATCCAGATTATCTTCCTTTGGATTTTCTCTGCCTAGAATTGTCCATGTTCATTCAAACCAAAAGGGTTACTTCAACTTTCAAACACCAAGTAAACCGAGAACCTGAGAATCACATTTATCCACCACTGAAAGCCCAGGTTTTGACTGCTATGGCTTTTGTTTTGGCCACATTGATTCCTTTCAAAAATAGATATATCCTAAAGGCACACCAGTGATAACACCCTGTCGGGTCCAGCTCCCTATGCAAACAGTACTTTCTTCAAAAGGAACAATCCCATCTACTCCAGAGTTGGGCTTGGCCAAGGATGTCCCAAGCTTGGTTTCCTAAGGTCTTTGTTTTACCCTCATATGTTCAGCTATTGTTCCCCGGAACTAGGAGCTCCTAGCCTTAGCCTAACTCTATACCCAATCCAGCCCTTCTGCCCTCCTCCCTGCAGTGCCTGGCAGTCCATAGCCCTGGCCCTGAGCCTGGGTCCAGAGCAAATTCCACTGAGTTCTCCCTGGGAACATATGGTTTGGAGGAAACTTAGCCCAAACGCTCTCAATCCAATCTTGTTCCCAAAATTGTTCCCAAGAAGAAAACTTAGAGTTTCAATCCTTTCCTCCTTTCCTCCTAAAGGATGATTTTTGCCACTACACAAATTACCCCACAGCAACCCAATCCACTAGTGCTAGGAGGGACTGACTTGGTGAAGCCACAAGAGTTGGCCTTACGTTTACATTACAGAGTCCTCACTCAACTGTTTTCTGAAAGGAATAAGATCTGCTCCAAAATGTTTTCCTGATTCCACCTAGAAAGAAAAGCACAGGAGTTGGCAACTTTTAAATGGAGATTTCTCTACTTTTTCCTTCTTCATTTCTTAAGATCTAAAGTTTTAAATTAACCATGCTTTCCAGTCTAGGGCACATTATTATCGTTAGTCTGCACACATTCTCTTTTAATAATTTCTCCCCCTTAATGCCCATTTCTGACTCATTGCCCTCCTAACCCCTAATGCTAACCTTAATCCTAACCCTACCCCAGCATGGAGACTATTCTCATGTGTTTAACGCACCTTGTGTCTATGTTTTCTTGTAAAGTATGCATTGTATTGTACACACATGGAATGGTGCTACGGATCTCATTCTATTTTCTACTTTTTAACTCAGTACTATATTTTAAGGTCCACCAATATTTAGCCCCACTGTCCTAGGGCATACTACCTTGTCATATGCAAACATTTTAACTATCCACTCCCCCAGTGATGAGATACTGGGCTGCCTTCAACATCTTTCCCCATAAACAACACTGCAATGCCTCTCCTCACGTAGGTCACATACAGACCTAGGTGAGCCGGATTAGAATAGGTGTATATTTATTTAGCTAAACCTTGCCACACTGCTCTGCTGAATGTCTCCAGCAGAGCAGGAATGTTATTTTATATGCCTATACTCCCTGACACATGGCATTATCAAATTTTAGAATTTTAGCCAGAATAACAAGTATAAAGTCCTATCTCGTTATTGTTTAATTTTCATTTAAGTTGAATCTCTTCATTTACTTATTAGCCTTTGAGGTCTTTTCTCTGTCAAATTGGTGATTCATATCTTTGGCCCATTTTTCCACTGAGATTGTCTCTTTTCCATATTGATTTTTAGGAGTCCTTTTTATGTCCTACAAATTAATATCTTGTCACCAGGAATGTTATCCTGGTTGTTAAACTGTTTTTAACTTGATTCATGACGTCCTTAAATTTGACATGATCAAATCCATCAACTTTTCTGCCTTGTGCACTGTGTTTAATGGTTTTATTTAAGAAGTTCTTTCTCCCTCTCGACCTTAAAAGTATTCTCCTATATTTTCTTCAACTAAGACTATGGTATTTCCTTCAACATCAAAGTCTTTCCTCCATCTGAAATTCACCTTTGTATGTTAATGTTTATTTATTTTTATATTGTGAAGCAGTTTTCCCAAATCCAACTATTAAATTACTTATCTTTAAGCCCCTCACGCCTGTCCTCAATCTGTTGTGCCAGTTTTCTGGAATATTAAGTTCCCAGATGTAATAAATACATGTGTAGATGGATATACATATATAATATCTGTACATATAGATTATAAAGAAATATGTACACTCTATGGAGATGATATAGATGTTCAGATACAGATGTTTCAGATACAGATATAGATCTGCAAATACATAGATGCATGTCTATCTCTGAGTTCTCTATTCTGTTCCATTGGATTATTTGCTGAACATGTCTTAATATCTGGCAAATAAATATTCCCTTTTCTTTATTTTTTTAAAATTCACTTAACTATTCATGGACCGGATTTCTTCCATATATTTTTAAAAATATGTTTATCAAGTCCTTCAAAATATCCCACTAGAATTTTAAATGAGATTATATTGAATTTGCAAATTAATCAGAGCAGAAAACAGCTTGATAATATTAACTCATTCCATACAAGAATAAGGAATGTCTCCATTTAAGCAAATCATCTCCTATGCACTCTAATAGAATTTAACATTTTTCTAGAAATAGAAATCCTGTATACTCTTGATTAAACCTACTCCTAAATATTCTGTAGGTTTTATTGACTTATGGAAGATTACCTTATTATTATGCTTTTTAAAAGACTTTATTCATTTATTTGAGAGAGTGTACAAGTGTACCAACGGCGGGGAGGAGCAGAGGGAGAGGGAGAAGTCAACTCTCCGCTGAGCAAGGAACCCCCCATGGGGCTCGATCCCAGAACCCTGGGTTCACGACGAGCCAAAGTCAGATGCTTAACTGACTGAGCCACCCAGGCTTTCTGCTCCTTATTATATTTTTAAATGATTGTTGATTATTGCTGATGAAAAATCATGTTAAATATACTTAAGCTGACTTGGGATCCAGCAAACTTGTTGAACTTTCTTATTACTTCTCATAGTTTCTATTTTGGGGAGGGTGGTTCTATTTTTTTTTTTTAAATAAAAGCTTATTTCAGTTTTATCTTAACAATTACCTCACAGTGACAGCAAATATTCCTTCTGGGAATCCTTTTTTTTTTTTTTTCCTTTTTCACATACAAAGATTATAGATTCAAAAAGCTAAATAAATTATGTTTTTAAAAATAACTACTTTGTGAATAATCAGAACCAAGAAAAAAGATGTAACTGCATTTTAATATGGAACATGTTCTCCATAGGAGCTAAAACTGGAAGTAGATACTGACTTGGCTCTTAGAAGAGCTGTGAATACTGTTTAGAGTAAACTTTTGTTTATGAGTTGTAGAGATGATGTTACACATCAGTGATAAAATTAAGACACAAAGGTTATACCAGGGTTCATAAACATGGGTCTTTCAGCAGCTCATGTCAGGAAAACATCTTGTGGAAAGATGCTGCAGTTACACTTGCTACACAGAAACACCAATGGTTGTTTTTGTGCACAAGGACAGTCACTCAGCCTGAGTCACCAGGGCAGGACAGTAACTACTCCCAAGAAATGTCAGATGGCACACTCTTTCTTCTTCCTAGGTCCATAGCTCCATATCCTTCATCCTCTGTCCTCCTTGCTCCTGTGGCTACAGTACGTACACGTTAAAGTTACCCTGACTGGAAATATTTGTGAAAAATGTTCCCAGTTCATTGAACTTTGGTCAGTTTTCAAGCAGTGGCAGATGTTTCCCCTGTGCTATTCAGAGCCTTCCCTCATGTTTCCATAAGCAGGAAGAACCCTGAAGTAAACGAGTGCTCTCTCTCATTAAAGGCAGGAATATCATACACCAAAAGCAAACTCAGTCTGGATGGAATGAATATGTTACATGTCCCAAGATCCTTCTGTGGATTTTGAAACGATGGTGGCAATCTCAATCACATGGAGGCCATTTGGAATAGTTCTATTCTTTCTCTGGAATAGTCATATTCAATCAGAAAAGGCTGATTATTTTTACAGCCTATCAAAGAGCAGATGAAAAGCCTCCGTGGCTCCACCCAACAGCAAACACGAAGAGTCCATTCCCATCCTCAACAAGGGGCTTAGAATCACCCCACTTTGGAGTGGGCTGGGGCCACCATCACCAAAGCCAGCTCCCTGAGGCCTGAGCTGGGGCAAAAGGGAAGGAGTGACTGGGACTTGGACAAGAATCTTGCTCAGCTCTTTTAAAATAGACCCATGCTGCCACCTGGTTCCCATTAAAGCCTCGAGACAGGGAGACTTGCCCACTGAGGCACCCAGGTGGAAGAATGAGGCTGAGGCCCTTGTGCTTGGAGCCCAGAGAATGTTCCCAGCATATCACAATTACAGAAACATCTGTGCCCAACAGCTTGCAGCTGAACTGCTGTGAAAATTTACAGTGTTCGATTGCTTTCAGAATTTCTCACTTCTCAGCCTGAGGCAGGGTGGTCTCAAGGCTGCCAGTGAGTTGCTGCAGGAAGTGAGAGAGATCACAAATTTCCAGTGTTTGGATGAAATGTGGCATAAGGGTGTGAGGGGTGAGCCCAGGGCCCTGAATGCTGTGGATGTCCATAACTGAGCATTTCTCTTTTTTTAATTTAAATTTTGTTAGTTAACATACAAGGCAATATTGGTTTCAGGAGCAGAATTCAGTGATTCATCACTTACATACAACACCCGGTGCTCATGACCACAAGTACCCTCTATAATCCCCATCACCCATCTAACCCATCCCATACCCACAACCCTCCATCAATCCTCAGTTTGCTATCTAACACTAAGAGTCACTTATGGCTTGTTTCCTTTTTTTCTTTCCCCCTCCCCATATGTTCATCTGTTTTCTTTCTTAAATTCCACATATTAGTACGATCATATGGCATTTGTCTTTCTCTGACTTATTTCACTTAACATCTCTATCCATGTCACTGCGAATGGCAAGATTTCATTCTTTTTGATGACTAAATAATATTCCATTGTATGTTGCGTGTGTGTGTATATATATATATATACGCATATATGTACACATATATGTGTATATATGCTGATGGACACTTGGACTCTCTGTAGTTTGGTTATTGCTGATAATGCTGCTATAAATGTTGGGGTGCATGTACCCTTTCAAATCTATATCTTTGTATCCTTTGGGTAAATACCTAGTAGCACAATTGCTGAACTGTAGGGCAGTTCTATTTTTAATATTTGAGGAAGCTCCATACCGTTCTTCAGAATGCATACCCATTTGCATTCCTACTAGCAGTGCAAGAGGGTTTCCCTTTCTCAGCATCCTCATCAACACCTATTATTTCTTGTGTTGTTAATTTTAGCCATTCTGATCTATGTGAGGTGGTATCTCATCATGGTCTTGAATTGTATTTCCCTGATGATGAGTGATGTTGAGCATCTTTTCATGTGTCTGTTAGCTATCTGGATATCTTCTTTGGAAAAGTGTCTATTCATGTCTTCTGCCCATTTCTTACCTGGATTATTTGTTTTTTGAGGATTGAGTTTGATAAGTTCTTTATAGATTTAGGACACTAACCCTTTATCAGAGATGTTGTTTGTCAACTAAGCATTTCTTTCTTCCTTTCTATTCAATCAACATATACTTCCTGAGCATGGTGTGAACCTACCATCCAAATGTGATTAAGAGTTGGTCCTCAAAAAGCCAATAACTTGTAAATAACCAATGGTTAAAAGTCATTCAAATAATTTATTATTTATGTTGAAACCACAAGACAACAGCAAAAAGCTAATGATAAAAAAGCTATACTAAATGTAAACAGATTTGAGAGAACAATATAGAAGAGCACTACTCTAAGGTCCTCAAACAAGCAACAATAGCATCACCTGGTAGCTTATTAGAAATGTAAATTCTCTAACTTCCACCCCAAACCTACTCTCCGGGAATAGGGCTCAGGAATCCATGTATTAAAAATCTCTCCAGAAAATGAGTGGGAAATATCAGAGAGGGTTATAGGACATGAGACTCCTAACTCTGGGAAACGAACAAGGAGTAGTGGAAGGGGAGGTGGGCGGGGGGATGGGGTGACTGGGTGACGGGCACTGAGGGGGGCACTTGACGGGATGAGTACTATACAAAAAAATAAAATAAACAATAAATAATAAATAAAAATAAAAATCTCTCAGGTGATACTGGCTAAACCTTCAGAAGCAATGATCTAGAATATACACAAAACCAAAAATCAATCCTAGGCGAACAAATTACCCAAAACAATCCAACTTGACTTTTCCAGGGGACCAGGGGAAACAGGCAAGAAGGACAAACTGCACGGTGCAGTGTAGCAAAGGGTCATGGCACTCAGTGGTGAGAGCAGATTAGGATTTACAGCAGTAGTAGCAACAGCTAGCCAAAGGAGGAATCCATAAAGTCTTGGAGAATTACAGAGATTGCATGAGGATATTTTCTTAAAACACTTAGCGAGTGTTAATAGATGATATCATACAAAGACCTCTCAACAATTAGAGGATAAACAATTCAAGGATAAGACTGTGCATGGTTGGAAAAATTGGCTAACAAGGCCTCTGTCACAATTTACACAACATCCCCACAACTATTACTACCATCTTCTATGCTACGAACCAAGGATTTTCACTTTTTCCTACTTTTAAATATTGTAACCCATTTGTGATGGTTAATTTTATACGTCAACTTGACTAGGCCACAGGGTGTCCAGGTATTTGTTAAACAATATTCAAGGTATATCTGTGAGGGTATTTCTGGTTGAGACGAACATTTGAATCAGTAGACTTAGTAAAGCAGACTGACCTCATTAACATTGGTGGGTCTCATCCAATCTGTCGAAGGCCTGAACAGCACAAAAAGTGAGAGTAAGAGAGAATTCTCTTTCTGCTTCTCCTTGAGCTGGGACATCAGTGTATTCTGCTACTTTTAGACTAAAGATCTTGGGAGTCCTTAGCCTCCATAATCACCTGAGCCAATTCCTTATAATAAATCTCTTTGTGAAAAAAAATAAAAAAATAAATCTCTTTATGTATAAATATATATATACATATAAACACATATACACACATATATACATACATATGTATATATAGATATGTGTTTGTATCTATGTATGTGTGTGTGCATGGATGTATGTATACATATATTTTTTTTCTATTGTGCCTGTTTCTCTGGAGATTCCAAACTAATACACCATTGTTAAAATAATATTTTACCTGGCTGGAATCAAAATGCATAGGAATCAGCTGCTCCAGTTGAGAAGTACACTGGGCCTCCAAACTCTTCTATTTCCAGCTTTGAGAGGATTCAAGAGATTTTAAACCATGAAGTTAAAGAAACTTGTGTGTGCTCTTGATTCTAATTTACTATCTTCAACAAGCTCACACATACTCCTTGCCCATCCTAGCTCCATCCTCGTCAGCCATGTAGAAATAGAGGTGACCAGTTTCAAAATCATTTAAACCATCTTTTATAACCTCTCTATGAAAGCCAAGGGTTCCCATTTTCAGTGTATTCACATGCATCTTTGAGAGAGAAAGAGTTTAATAATCCAGTCTTGTGAAAATTGGGCTCAATTTTCTGACCTGATCCAGAGCCCTGTTCTGAGGCCTGCAGAAGACAGAAGTAAGACACTCCATAAAACAAACCTCTCTGTTGAAGATAGAAACTACACAAAGGCAATGTGCTTTCAAAAGACTTCTACAATCACCGTCACCACCCTCAATCAGGCATTACATACTACCTGTGATGCAAAAGTTCTTATCATAGCTACTTGGCACTTTTATATTGAGTTGGGCCTCTGACATTAGAGCAATGTTGGATGCTTAATACATAGCCAAAACTTGGACCTTCTGATTTCCATTGCATCACATTTTTCCTCCCTTATCAGCTTTATTAAGGTATAATTGACAAGTAAAAAATTCATATATGTACAATGTGATGTTTGATAGCTGTATACATTGTGAAATGATTACAACAAATAGGCAAATTAACTTATCCATCACTTCACATCATTACCAGTTTGTTCATGGTTAGAAAACTTAAGATCTACTCTCTTAGGAAGTCTCAAATAGCAAGAGTAGACTATAGTCACCATGCTAATTTCAAATGACTTATCTTCAAGTTAGTAATTCTTTCATCTGCATTATCAAGACTATTGTTGAAGCTCTCTCTTGAGGTTTTTCAGTTCAATCATGTATTCTTCAGTTTCAGAATTTGTTTTTTATGATTTTTATTTATCAAATTTCTCACGTCACTCAAATATTGTTTCCTTGATTTTGTTTGGTCACCTGTGTTCTCTTGCATCTTGTTCAGCTTCTTAGGCAACTTACAGATTTCCATGTTTTGTGGTTGCTGAATTTTTATTAGTTTCCTTTGATAGTGTCACATTTACCTGCTTTTCAATGATGTAGATAGCCTTGCATTGGAGTCTTTGGTGGAAAAAAACACCTCTTCTAGCCTTTACAGACTGGTTTAGCAGATAAAGATTTCCTGTTAGATCTCTGGGTGTTGGGAGTCTCTCTGGTGTTGCAGTTGAGTAGGGTTGGAACCAGGTCATGTGGCTGCTGCTGGAACCACAGTTGGCTGACCTGTTATCAGGAGCTTAGGTGGGTATGGATCATTCCTGGTCCCTAAGATGACAGAACTGCCTCTGGGACCTTGGTCAGTAAGGCTGGAACTGGGACAAGGGTCCACTTCAGGGTCTACAGATGGGTCTAGAGACAGAGGGGATTGTTATCAGGTATGCAGAAAGGTACCGTTCCCACCATGTTCCAGGGAGGGCTCCTACTTCATCACTGGATAGATCCCTGGGTGGGGGTAGGATTGGCCCCAGACCACAGGAGAGTACTGCTCAAACCAAGTTACAGAGCTGCTTCAGGCTCCATAGCCAGGACCATGGCCTGCAGGTCTGCCTCTAGGAATACATTTCCCGCTGGATCTCTGGCAGGCAGGACCAATCTCAGACTATGGCTGAGAGAGGCTACAGCCAGGTCACGAGTTGCATCAAAGTCCACAGCCAAGACAGGTCAGTTGGCCTGCAATCCAAGGCACAGAGGGGTGTGGATCTTCCCAGTTCCCTTGGCAGATAGTACTGGCAGATGGCCTTGGCAGGACCAAGGACAAACAGGGCTGTTGCCAAGTCCACAGAGGGATGGGGCTGTTTCTAAGTTATAATTAGGACCAGGGTTGGCAAGCCTGCAACATGAGTGTGTGGCTTCCCTCTCTAAATGGCTCTCCTTGGTCTTGGGTTCCACTGGGGTTTCACGACATATTCCCTATATCCCAAAGTTGCCACAAAGGCACTTTTGTGCATTGATGGCTGCCAAATTGTTGTTGCTGTTGGAGGATACAAGTGGGGAACTTCCTGTTATAACACCTTGCTGTCATCTCATTTTTCTGTTTGGTTTGGAGATCTCTGATCTGGTAAAAGATAAGATGATGTAGGAGCAGATATTGTCAACTGCACAAAAAATTTTAGTTGCTCCTGTATGATTCTTGGTCTATATCAAAGTATAATATTAGATTTGATAATGCATATTGGGGTTCTTTTTTGGTGGTTTAGGTTTGGCTTTTCATTGGTTAATTGGTTCATTGGCTTGGGGGAATTTTGTTTTGATTTGTTGTTGCTTTTAAAACCATCAACCTGAACTAAAACATGAGTTAGAAACAGAGCAATGAAGAGGCATGTAATAAATTACCTTAAAAATAAACTATGATCATGTATTTTAACTTTGTAGAAATAGGCTAGGCTATTAATTTAGGCTCCTAGGCTTTAATTTTTTTTTCTTGATTCCACTACCAGTGAGGAACAACAGAAAAAGAGAAGAGAGGAGAACTCTCATGGCATCTTTGACAGAAAAATCTGGATTCTAACCAGTCATAAATATGTGTCTAACATAAATAATTGAGGGGATAGAAATAGAAGAGAGAGAATTTATTTTTAATTGTCAACAGGAATTTAAAAATAATCAATGAACTTCAGAAAACTTTCTTGGGCTATTCTATGAGAGACTTTTCCTGCACTGTCCTTGACCTAAGAGGGCCATAGCTGAAATCAATCCCTAAGACATACAGTATGCTTTAAAGAAAGGAATGCAACATGTGAAAGCAGAGAGTTAACAGTGGAAAAATATCACACTTTGAATCACAGAGCATATAACTATAAAGGCATTAGAGGGCTTTCAGAATAGTCCCCCATTTAATACATAGAGAAGATGAAACTGTAAGAGGAGAAGTGGACCAAAACAAGGCAAAAAAAAAAAAAAAATAGGCACTTTACCTAAGAGGAACTTTAACTAACTATAAACATATGTAAAGTTGCTCAATTTCATTAGAAATGAAATTTGCCAGCTAAAACAGTAATAAAATACATTTAACACCACCATACTGGCAAAATACTTAAAATCTGACAATACCAAGTGTTGGTGAAGATGTGGAAAACAACCAGACAATAAGTAGGTTACAACAAATTTAGAAAGCAGTTGGGCATAAAATTAAACACACATAACTATGTCCATCCCAAAATTAGGTGTACATACTCTAGGGAAACTTCAGCAGATGGGCCCCAGGAGAAAAGCCTAATAATGTGCATAACATAATTTTCTGTAATATCAAAAAGCTGCAATGACCCAAATGTTCACTAAGAAGAGAATGAGTAAATAAACTGAGATGAAGTAGCATGCCATTTAGCACTGAAAATAAGTAAACTATAACTATATGGTTGAATTTTATAAATATAGTTAAAAGTATAAAAAGCAAATCAAAGAAAAACACATTACAGTATTTCTCAGTTTGATAAAGTACAAAAACAACACTAATCAATATATTATTTAGGGATAGGGTATGTATGTGTGACATATAGAGAAAAACAAAAAACAAAAACAAAAAATAAAAATCTAAAGTAATGGTTAGCTCTGGGGTTTAGTGAGGATGGTGTTGCCAATAGGGGAAGAATGCAGGGAAGACTTCAAAAGTATGGGCAATGTTCTACTTTCTAATCTGCTTAAAAGGTACTCAGACTTTTTTTTATTGGTCTATAAACAATACATATGCCCTTTTATATATGTAATTGTCAACATTAAAAACAAAATTAAACTTGTAACTTTAAGACAATCAACACAGACCAGTAGTCAAAAGGTTAAGTAATTTTTCCAGGTCACTCCACAAACAAATGACCAAATCTGGACTTGGGCACAGATGATCTAGTTTCATCATCCAAGCTTGTAATGACTGTTATTCAGCCTATCATTCTACTACACAATATATACTATACTCCTTACTTAACCCTGCTGAGTCTCTGCCTCTTCATCAAGAAAATAAAAATTAATTGTAAGCTTGTAAAGCTCCAAGTACATCACTTCGCCCATGTTATGTGCTCAAGCAAAGATAACCCTAAGAAGGAGGAAAAGGAGAAGGAAGGAAGGAAGGAAAGAAAGGGGTCGGCAGTCAGAAAAGAATGGAAGACAGAAATGGAGAGAGGGAGAAAGAGAAGAAAAAAATAAGAAGGAAAGAGAAATACCCATGAGGAATGGCATCCGTAAAGAAACTGCTCATGCCCAATTTAGAAAATGCACAAAGTGGAAGTGTAAACTAGAAAATCTGTTTTCTCTTCATTGCTGCAGGCCCCAGAGCATCTGGTCTCATTAAAGGTGCAAAAGTCGAATATCCTATTGAAAATTCTCTTTGGTGTAGGAAATTAAGTTAAATTAAAAACATGACCTTTCTTTCAAACTGGCAAAAGTGATCTCGCTCTCTAAGCATGATCGTATCCATCAGCAATACATCAAAACCAGACGTCGCTGTGGGACTTCTATGGCAGAGCCATCAACCTCCTCTGAGACTTCCATTTATTTGGCTCCATTCAGGCAAAGAGGATCAGGTTCTTCATAAAATCCAAAAGAAAAAGGTGATATCCGCCCAGGGAGGAGAGTTTCAGGTCTTCTCTAACATTTCACAGGCCATTCACTCAAAGGGAGAGCTGCTAACAGCCTGGAGGGTTGCTGCCCCCACTCTTCACTTTGGATATAACACTGAGCGGAGCTGTACAGACACAACTGCTCTCTCTGGCAGAGATCAAGTCGTGAATTCAATTGTAATCTCATAAAACCCAACTGGGAGAGCCCTGCAGACCCAATGGGGACTCCAGGCAGCAACATGCATCCACCCATCTGACGTGCCATCCCTCTCCTTGTTCTCTGCTTCGCACATCCAACCCCAAGCAGACACTATCCTTTCCCTACACCAAGATCCTCCAGAGCAATGGGGCATTATCAATCTAGCTTTGCCATTCAACCAACAACAACAAAACTCAACTTTTTACAATCCCATTAATAGCCAGGTCTTTCTGGAGGTCCTTCTGTAGTCCAGAGAGAATGCAAGGGGAAAGAATTCTTCAAAGAGCAGAGCAGCAGTACTGCTAAGATAGGAGCCCAGAGCAATGGCAGCCCTATGAGAAAGTGACTGGCTTTCTGAAACCAAAATCCAAAGAGATATTCAGAAATGCAGACAAAGAATCTATGCATAAGCATAATAATTGCAGTGTTCCTTATTCTTTTTAAGACTTATTTATTTGAGAGACAGAGAGAGAGAGCAGCAGGGCAGGGGTGGGGGTGGTGGGACAAGCAGAGGGAGAGGGACAGAGAGAATCTCAAGCAGACTCCCTCTTGAACATGGAGCCTGACTCAGGGCTCAATCTTAGGACCTGATCATGACCTGAACCAAAATCAAGAGTCAGAGGCTCAACTGACTGAGCCACCCAGTGCTACAACCGAGGTGTTCTTTATAAGGCCCAACTAGTCTGAAACATTTTAATTGCCCAGTTTAGAAGATGGTTACTGAAATTGTGGTCTAACTATACCGTATCACTTTAAAAAGGCTATGTCACATGAAAACTTTGGTTCCCCAACAGGAGAATATTATTCCAATTAAATTATTATTACTATACTAATGTATATATTAACATTAAATACAACTTTACAATTTACAATGAGCATTTATGTAGAATTTATCCCATTTAAAACTATGAGCTAGACATTGTTCCTATTTACAGGTAAGGAAACATATTTTCAGGAAGATTAAACAATTTGCCCAAGTTCAGATACCTAATAAGTGGCAGAGTTGAGATTCAAATCCAGGTTCTCAATGGAAGTTGGCGGAAGTAGATATACATGCAAAAAAAAAAAAAAATGGCAGGCCTTTCATGAAGAGGCTTCAGATAATTGTGAATACACTGGAAAATGTGTTTGACCAATATTAAGGGCCAAAAAAAGACTTTTGACACTTTGTGCTGGAAAAGCAAAGACATTTACAACTCTGAGAAGGCTTTCACCCTAGACCCTTATATGCAGGGGTCTGCTAAATAACCTAAAAGGAGGGAAAATGAATGGGAAAAAATAGAGAGGGTGACAAAAAATGAAAGACTCTTAACTCCGGGAAACAAACCAGGGGTAGTCGAAGGGGAGGCGGATAGGGGGATGTGGTGACTGGGTGACGGGCACTGAGGAGGGCACTTGACAGGATAAGTACTGGGTGTTATACTATATGTTGGCAAATTGAACTTCAATTAAAAAATATTAAAAAAATAAAAACAACAAATTATTAATAACCTAAAAAGATAGGTAGCTATATCAATAATAATAATAATAATAATAATAGGAGGAGGAAAAACAAGAAAATGAAAGAGGAAAAATGGCACTAAAATACAATTTATTTCATAATTTTCTAACAAACACCTAACAACTTCTGAAAAATCCCTTAAGAATTACATAATGGGAATGTGAACTGGTACTGCCACTTTGGAAAACTGTGTGGCAGTTCCCCAAAGAGTTAAAAATAGAGCTACTCTACAACCCAGCAATTACACTGCTGGGGATTTACCCCAAAGATACAGATGCAGTGAAATGGCAGGACACCTGTACCCCAATGTTTATAGCAGCAATGTCCACAATAGCCAAACTGTGGAAGGAGCCTCAGTGTCTATTGACAGATGAATGGATAAAGTAGATGTGGCCTGTGTACACAATGGAGTATTACTCAGACATCAGAAAGGACAAATACCCACCATTTGCTTCAACGTGGATGGAACTGGAGGGTATTATGCTGAGTGAAGTAAGTCAATCAGAGAAGGACAATCATTATATGGTCTCATTCATTCGGGGAATATAAAAAATTGTGAAAGGGATTATAGGGGAAAGGAGAGAAAATGAGTGGGAAATATCAGAGAGGACAACAGAACATGAGAGACTCCTAATTCTTGGAAACAAACAAGGGGTAGTGGAAGGGGAGGTAGGTGGGGGGACGGGGGGACTGGGTGACGGGTACTGAGGGGGGCACTTGATGGGATGAGCACTGGGTGTTATGCTACACTAACAGGTTTCAACAGACCCCTGTATTTGTATGTTGGCAAATCGAACTCCAATTAAAAAATATACAAAAAAAAAGAATTACATAATTGAAAACCAGGATCACACAGAGCTTATTTATTTCTTGACACTATTAATTGTTTTGATCACCAAAAACTTTTCAGAGTGAAAGCAAGTACAGAAAACTCACCTTAAATATCTTAGTTATCTTCTGGTCTTGTTCCTACTGGTTAGCAGAGGATGTGAAGTCTGAGGCAGTTATTTGAAGAAGGGTCAAAAAACATGCAATAGCATTATTCACAATAACTAAGATATGGAAACAACGTAAGTGTCCATCGATGGATGAACAGAAAAAGAATATGAATATGTATATATAATATACATATATATATAATTATATGGCCATAAAAAATAAGAAAATCTTGCCATTTCTGACAACATGTATGGATCTGGAGGGTACTATGTTAAGTGAAAGAAGCCAGATACAGAAAGAAAATATGTGAAATTTAAAAAAAAAAAATCAAACTCAGAACCAGAGAGCAGTTGTTGCTAGGGTTGGGGGATAGGAAAATAGAGACATAGTGGTCAAAGGGTATAAACTTCCAGTTGGAGGATGAATAAGTTCTGAAGATCTAATGTATAGCACAGCAACTATGGTTACTACATGCTTGAAATCTGTTAAGAGAGTAAATCCTAAGTGTTCTTACTACAAAAAGAAAAGGTAATTAAGTGAGGTTATGGGTGTATATTAGCTTGAATGTGGTGATCATTTCACAATGCATATACATATATATATACACATATATGTATATATATATATACAATCATCACATTGTATACCTTAAATATATTTAATATATTTAAATATATATATTTACTTTTATTTGTCAATATACTTCAACAAAGCTGGAAAAAAACACATACAATATATATAGATATATTTCCATTCATCATCATCCTTGATTTAGAAAAAAACAAGCATAGCAAAAAAACATGCATTGAAATACAAGTAGAGAAAATTATACTGTAGTAATACAATATGGAATATTGTGAGTGTCTGTGTGTGCATATAAACTAAAAAGAAAAGGGTAGTAAGGAAGAGAAAGGAAAAAATGAGCACTTAATTCCACCCAAAGAGAGAAAGATTAAAGCTACTGTACAAAACACTAACAGGTTTCAAACAGACCCCTAATTTCTGGAGGTCATGCTCAATTCATATTTCTTCATCCGGTCCTTTCAATGGATCCATCTGCTACTCATGGAAACCTACAATTGTTGTTAATGAATCCAATGTTCTCTAAGTTTTCCATAAAAGGTTCTTTTTTTAAAAAATGGAACTTGAGTAGCTAAACTGTTTTTAAAAGAATAGTCCATAGACTGTGCAGTGTTACTTTCCCCACACTCCACCATGCACTGAAGTCTTAATTAGAGCTATAGCTATCTGAACTATTTTTGCCTTTGACTTTATAGCACAACATGTAATTCCTATTGGTATAGTAAACCAGTAACTTCAGTATTTGTTAAAACTAAATAAAGTTTATAAGCCTATCAAAATACCTCATGTTTCTTGTAAATGTTTAGGAAACATTTCTGAAATGTTTCTGAAAGTTAAGGTCTTAAGAGTTAGCAGGAATCAGTGACCTCACTTTGCACTTTTCTTCCTTCTGAATGAAGCAAGTCCTTCACTCTAAAGAGGCAAGGAGAGTCAGCCATCAGAGAGGGGAATCAAAGAGAAGATGGACCACAAGAAGAAGGACAGATCTCTTCCACAACCACACAAAGTCCCTGAAGATGGCACACTTTGTCTGTTAATTGCCTTAGCAGCATCCGTTAAAAATGGCACCTGTGGGGGTGCCTGGGTGGCTCAGTTGTCTGAGCATTTGATTCTTGATGCTCTTGATTTTGGCTTAGGTTGTGATCTTAGGATTGTGAAATCAAACCCCATGTCTAGCTGATATTCTCTCTCCTTCTCCCTTGGCTCCTCTCTGCTAGTGCACCCTCTCTCTCATAAATGAATGAATCAATCAATCAATGAATCAGTCAATCAATCAATCTTTTTTTAAAATGGCGCCTGTATTCCCAAGAACTCTAAGTAGAAAGTGAAGTAGGGTGGAAGAGTGAGGGCTCAATCCACATAGTAGCCCTTGGGGAAAACAGCCTTTACTTACTCCCTATATCACTTCTGAAAAATTATGTCATGTCATTGCTCTTTGGCAGGGTCTTGAAATAATGCCTCCATGCAGAAAGCAGTAAAAATCAGAGCCTCACCAATATTCCAAATGACTACACCTCTGTCTATAAACCACCAAGTCTGTAAGGTAGAAATAACAGAGATACCACTCTCACTGGGTTCTGAGCATTAAATAAAATAATCCATGACACACACTCAGTATAATGCTTCACAGTAGGAATTCTAATGTACTATTATTAGTGGTTGCTACTATTGTGGCTGCTCCTATTATTAAAAGGCTCTACATGGTAAACCTTTGAGTTTCTTCCAGGAAGCTATAGGTGGTATAGCCTTTGGCTGATTCAACACCTTCCCAGCTAGTTTTGATGGATACTCACACCTGGATGCTGATCTCTCTTTAAGCCAGTGCAATATTTGGAAGTATTAAAACAACATAGCAATAGCAAAGCTATTCATGGTTTGTTCATGTATAGCCCTTCGAAAATCATGAGATTTGCTGACATATTTCTGGTTACCTTGAAAGAGTTGTCATTACTTTGTCTCATTTCCTCTCTTCTTAACCTCTTTTGAACACAATTTAGTCAGGCTTTTCATGCTATTATTCCACCAAAGCAGCTCTTACCAACACCTCCTGTGAAGTCCATTTTCAGCCCTCACCTCACTCTCTTTACTGAAATATATTTTCCCCTTGACACAACTCATTTGGTTCACTTTCAAATTCTTCATCTTTTCCTATTAGTCTCCTTCCTAAGATTCTCCTCATCCTCCTATCTAAATGATGAGTGCTCCAGAACTCAGTCCTGGTAACTCTCCTTTTCTCTATACTGGCAATTTCATGTAAATCTGTGACTTTAAATGCCCTTTATATGCTAATGACTCCAAAATGTGCATCTCTAGCCTGAACTCTATCTCCAACTATAGAATTCTACCTCCAACTACATGCTCAGTACCTCCATTTAAATGCCAAATAAGTACATCAAAATTGTCAAGTCCAAAACAAGATTTAGAGTTATCATTTCCACCTGTGCTCCTATCAGTCTCCTCCAACTCAGTAATTGGTAACTCTATCTTTCTAGTTGCCAAGGATAAATTCCTTGGAGATATTACAGATTCCTCTCTTCTGGTCATATTCAATGTCTGATCTGTCTGTAAGTCCCAGAGGCTATACTTTCAAAACATAAAGAGAGATGCAAACTCTTATCACCTCCACCACTATCCCCCACTAAGTGAGATCAGGAGACTATGAGCTGAGAAATAACATGACATGACTTAGGTTTAAAAGGACCTCTGGAAAAAAAAAAAATAAAAAAATAAAAAAATAAAAAAAATAAAAGGACCTCTGGCTATATTGACAATGAACTGCAGGGGGTTAATGTCACAAAAAGAACCAATCAGACACTAGGTAGCATTATTTATTGCTGTATCCCCACTACCTAGAACAGTATGTGGCTTATAGTAAGAGCCTAATAAATGTTGTTTAAAAAGGAATAAATATAGCACCAGAAGATTCTGGAAGGGCTGTCAAAGTCAGGGTTTGTCATCATAACAGGTAGGTTAGACAAGCTACTCTATTTGGTGTGAAACATACAACAAAGCACCAGAGTGTATAATATGCAGTGGATGCTCAATAATTACATGTTTGACAATTGGTTAATTGGTGGATGGATGGATGGATGGATGGATGGATGGATGGATGGATGGATGGATTACTGATCCAAGTATCAAGTATCCAAGTATCCAAGGAAGGATAAATTGACCAATGGGTAGATATTAGGAGGTAGGCTACACAAGCTGTTGGGCCTTTGTGAGATGAGTCAAATAGAGAACAAGGGCTCAGAGCAAACAATATACCCAAAGTCATCACCAAAAGGTGATGAATGTGGGAGAAGACATTTGTCTTAAAAACTTCCAATTCTCAAAAAAAAAAAAAAACTTACTACACTCAGAAGTGTGCTTTGATTTTCAACAGTACATGCAATTGACCACACACATCATAAAGTAATAGTTTTGTTCCATGACATTGTGCAAATTACAAATATTTTATTGAGCCAAAATGTGTAAATGTCTATTAAAATGTTGTTTTAACCCAACTGATAATGATACTACACTTAAACAAGCTCTACCCCTCCAGGGTTCTGCTGACTACCCAAACTTATCATTCACATTAACACATGCACAGCCCTCCGTCACACAGCACATCTTGTGGCATTTTGAGCCATGTCAGTTTGGACTTTTTCTTTGGTAATATAAATCTAAGAGAGACTAAAATCTCTCTTTCTGTCCAAAGGAATTTCTCAGTGACTTATCCAAATGCCACTATCAGTCTGTTTCTCTACCATCTGAGTCTCTTCATTAGACATTGCTGGCTCAGATTTTCTGGGAGACACTGAGCAGCCATCAATGGTGGCCTGGGGTTAGGAGCTACATCCATGCCCCATACAATAATGGTTCAGCACTACGGACAGCAATGTGTGTGATTGTGTGTGCCCCCCACCCCAAGAAATTTTATGTTCTAACTACACTCAGACGTACCCATATCACACTAGCTTCTTTCCCCAAAAAACAGCAATAATAACAGGTGGGATTTATTGAATGCCCAATGTGTGCCAAGCATTGTACTAATTTATTTTGCTATTCTATTCAGTCCTCTAAAGAACTTGACAAGATAGGTATGATTTCCATTAATGGATGAAGAATCTAAGAACCAAAGAGATCAAGTAACTTTCCAAATGTCAACAACTAAGTCTCCAGAGTGGATCCTTGATCTCTTTACAATACTATCTTTACCCCCACATACACATATAATAAGGTTTCCTCCCAAGAGCCCTATGAAGCCCTAGTTTAGTGGGCCACCAGTTCATTTCCTGATAACAATCAGTGACAGGAAGGTCCTATCTCAGAAAGGAAAATATGGCAACCATCAGGTGCCACCCAAGGAGAAAACCATCATTGTGCAAGGGAGAGAAAGGAGCCTCTGAAGGATTTTTCTCCAGCCATATCTATAGATTGCTCACAAGGTCTCTGGGCACATAAACCACAATGATAGGCACATTCCATTTACAAATGCTTGCATGTTTTCATTTTCATGTCTCTGAAATCTACATTTTTTCCCAAGCATAGCAGTTTTCTAATCAATCCCGCATGTCTTCTCTCAACCATGTTTCTGAGGGCCAGCCAGACAAGCTGCAAAGTCCTTGGCCACAGAAGCACCTGGCACCCCAATGATGTGTACCTCATTGTCTTAAATCTAAGAAAGGCTCTTTGATCTCCCTGCTTAGGAAAGATTGTGGCCAGGCTTTTTTCCAACATCCTTCGAGACCCAGCATTCCCTCTTCTCCCAGATCCTTTGCTACTCACTGACATCAAACTCTACCCACCCTTCTTCATCTCCCATTGCCCTGAGAAACCATACCTCTTTTTGGGTCCTCCTCTTGCCTCTATGACATATATCATAGAGCTTTCATCCAAGGATATGCACATGACTCTCTAACTAGACTATAAGCTCATTGAGGACAAGAATTACCCCTACGGGGGAAGCCTTGATCCTGGAACTACCCCAACTTTAAGCATCATTCCTTTGACTTTCTATGGAGTTATGTTCATATCGGTCCATGTATCCTAATTTTGACATTAAAATGTGGTCAACAGGGCAGCACTGGTGGCTCAGCAGTTTAGCGCCGCCTTCGGCCCAGGCCGTGATCCTGGGGACCCGGGATTGAGTTCCATGTCAGGCTTCCTGCATGGAGCCTGCTTCTTCCTCTGCTTGTGTCTCTGCCTCTCTCTCTCTCTCTCTCTCTCTCTCTCTCTCTGGGTCTTTCATGAATAAATAAATAAAACCTTTAAAAATAAATAAATAAAATGTGGTCAACATATTTACAACTTTGGATCTCTCATATTGAGTGTTGCCCCTTATCTTAGGACGCTACCTCTCAAAATATACACAGACACATACACAAGCATATATGTATATGTATGCATGAGTACATACATGTGCACGCATATGCGTGTGTGTGTGCGTGCACACACATATGTGTGTATATGTATACTTTCTCTGCTACTGAAATAATGATTTCCTAAGAATAGAGGATATGTTCTAATTCTTTCCTGAATTTCTAAACTCTGGTACTGTTCCAGGCACACAGAATGTGGCCAGGTATTTGAAAGGTGGATTTAAACACAGAGCATGTGCATTAAATGGCTCTAATACTGCAATGTGAAAAACTCTTCCAGGAGCCTTACATGGAAAGACCCTAACCAGCCAAGTCTAACCTGTTTGTGTGTGACACTCAAGAGCTGGGAGACAGTGCTGAATCTCCAACCTACAAAGGCATGTGGACAGGAAACACCTTTACACAAAGCACCACGAATGGATCATCCCTCACACACTTCCACTGATCACCTTCTATGTGCCAGACCTGGTTGCTAGGAATAAGAAATTAATTGGTTCAATTTTAACTTTAAAAAAAATACTGAAGAAAATTGAATTCCTAATGCAGTACATAAGAAAGGAGAGTAAATTGTTTTTACTGAGTACCTCTTCTGTGTCAGGTTTATTGTGTATGTTATCTCATTTAAGCATTGCAACCATCCTGAGAGAGGGAAATCATTTTCTCCATCTCAGGGAGCTCTACAAAGATCTGAGCCCTCATCTGCACACCTGAAATGCATGCTGCAGGCTCATAACACTTGTGGGATGCAAGATTGATCACACAAGCATCCCTTCTCCACTCACTCACTATCTGTTTCCATTTCTTCCACAGCTCATCAGAGATGGTAAGCCAATTTGAGCCCATAATAAGTAGAGTCTAGTAATGTTCCTTTATGATAGAAAAACAGTAAAGATTTCCTGTTGTAATATTAAATGCCACTTAAAGGAGTACAGATGCTGAATCTGAGTAGATTAGCCAAATTATGGTATAAACTTCAGCTCTTAGAGTTGTATCCCCAAGGCAAAGTAAAATGTCCAGTAGTGGTTACCCCATTCCTCAACAAAAAACAGCTTTCTAAAATATGATGCAAATAAAATATTACATTTCTTAAACTATGTTGTCTTTGGGTCAGTTGCATATTTTCTATTGGAGTTAATACCACATATTGAGGTATAGGAACTTAAGACAGGCATCTAATGCAGTGAGCTATTTTAGGCAAACCAAAATGTAAAACGACAATGTGCTCTGCACAATGTAACTTGTGTTAGTTACATTGCTTTTGGTCCTAATTGATGCTTTGCTGTGCAGTATAAAATCCTTTACCTCTGGTTGCAGCACTGGGCAGAGCAGAGAAGCATGTGTTGGCCAAGTAGATGAACCTGGTATATGTCCTCTAGGGGTTGCTCTTTGGGAGGCCCGGCCACTGCCCTCATGACACCACTGTAGTCCAGCTTTGTGTTTCAATCCTAAATCAGGAAAAAGCATCCAAGGTTCCAAACTTCTATCTTCCCCCTAGACTATTATAAAAACTCCAGGGCCTAGAATAGTGTCTGGCATATAAGTACTCAAGAAATAATGTCTGAAAAAATTGGTATCACCAACATAATGGAATTGATAGTGTTACACCATCTTCCTCTCCAAAAGCACTGATTTAATCACCCATGAACTACAGTGCCTTTGTGGAAGTCTGGGAGTCCAGTGGAGAAGCTCCAGCACACAGCTGGAGATAGATATAGATAAAGATAGATATAGATATAGATATAGATATAGATATAGATATAGATATAGATATAGATATATAGGTATATATAGAGAGAGATAGAGATTGGATGCATTGAAGAGGGTAAGAGGAACAGTTTAACTTTACCTACGTTACCCCTCCCCCAAAGTGGCACAGCTCATTGCCAAGAGAGATCTTCTCAGACTGTGACCTCTCCCACAAGGGAAAGTAAGTGCACCTGAGTGAGCATCCAGCTTCCCAAGATATGTGGGACACTACCAAAGAGACCCAACTCTTTCTCATTTCACTCAGATCTCTGAGTACTAAGTAGGGAGTAGGGAGTGTCTAAGAGCAGCCAGGCCTCTTGGAGGGCATCAAAGAAATATATATCCTACTAACCATGTTACACACTCCATCAGGAAGCCAACCAATGAGCCATTGGGAATATGTTACCTACAGATCCTCTTGCTGGTCCACAGGTACTCCAAAGGCATTTCAACCTCAACCAAAACCCCACTCCACCATCCTGTGGCCAGCTCCCTGAACACAATCCCTATGACAACAAAAATGAGCCTTTGCAGACAGCTAGTGAGTACATGCAAAAGCCAGCCCAATTCTGCAGGATTGTGATAAAGCACCCAATATGAGCATTCACCACAGTCATAGAGAAAGCAAATGGGAAGCTGACAGCCCAAGTCTGGTTTTGCAGGATTAAAAGGCAGCATACAATCTTAGGAATTCACCCTCTATGCTGGAACAAGAATTGTGGAGTGGAAATATCAATATAAAATATCTGAAAAAAAGGCTGAGAATCCCTAATATGGGTCATGGAAGATATTTCCCAAAGCCAGTGAATAAAGACAAGAGGAGGTGATTATTTCTTTAACTGTGAATACAAACTTCAAAGAAAATTAAAAATTAAGTAAGCATAACACCACCAAAGAAATAATATTTTCTAATAACCAACCTCAAAATAAATCGTCCAATAAAAATACAATATAGTCATTTTAAGAAAACACAGAAGGGCAGTTCAGCAAAATCAGCAAAATGATAATAGAATGAGAAGTCTATTAGAGATATAGAAATCATTTTTAAAAACAGGTTCTGGAACTAAAGAATATAATGAATGAAATTAAAATTTTCATAGAATGTCCATAGCAGACTGAATTAATATAAGAAAGAAGCATGAGGTGGAAGACAGATCTTTTGAACTTGTCCAGTTAGAGAAAACAAATAAAAAAGAATTCGAAATATTAAAAGAAAGCCTATATAGACTATGGGATACCATTAAGAAAAATAATCGTGCATTATTGGAGTCCCAGAGGCAGAAAATAGGGAGAAATGGACAAAAGCTTATTTAAGCAAATAATGGCTGAGAATATATTAAAACTAGAGAGAGATTTGGACACTGTTGGTAGGAACGTAAATTGGCACAACCACTTTGCCGAAGGAAATCAGTATGGCATTCCCTCAAAAAATTAAAAATGGAAATACTATATGATCCTGCAATCTCACCCTGGATACATATCTGAAAGAAAATAAATTATCTTGAGATATCTGCACTTCCATGTTCATTGCAATGTTATACACAATAGCCAAGACATGGAAACAACCTATATGACAATCAACAGATAGATATAGAAAATGTGATATATCTATATCATATAGATATATGGACATAGATAGATAGATATCATGGAATATTATTTTGCCATAAAAAAGGAAATCTTCCCACTTGCAACAACATAGGTGGACCTTAGAGTATTATGCTAAGTAAAATAAATAAATCATAAAAAGAAATACTGTATGATCTCACCTTATCCAAAAAAGCTAAACTCATAGAAATAGAGAGTAGAATGGTGGCTCCTGGGAGCTGGGGGTGGGAGAAATGGGGACAAACTTCGAGCAAGATTAAGAAATTCTGGAGAGTACATACAGCATGGTGACTGTAGTTAATATACTGTATTGTGTATTTAAGAGACTGAGCAAGGGAGAAGCAGATTTCCCAACACTCTGCATGGTCACAGCTGCCATGATCACTTGTCAGAGAAGCTTCAGCTCTAAGATCTGCCCTTTGTTTGCAGCACTCATTGAGGCACAAGGCCACTGGCCAAAGCTTGGGCAAAGGATTTTCCATCAGGAAATTTCAGATATGGGCTTAACACTAGGATACTGATATCTCTGCATTCCTATCTGCAGGAGTTGGGAGTCAAACCTGGTACAGGACTCCTTGCTAGCATGCCACCCAACCAGTTTTCCTAATGTTTGTTGACACCTGTGTCATCTTCTTTTGGTTCAAAGCCTACCACTCTGGGTGTTCATTCAGTTTCTAGTAAAAAATTCACCCAATATTCTATACTAATTCTTAAGTGTTAAATTGTATACCTTAAAAAAAAAAAACTAAAGTCCTACCCCTAATATACCTCATATTTTGATCTTATTTGCAAAACGGGTTGTTATAGATGTAATTAGTTGAATTAAAATGGGATTATATTCTAGTAGGGTGGGTCCCTAATCCAACATGACTGGTGTCCTTACAAGCAGATGTCCATCTGAAGACACAGAGACACATGGGGACAAGGCCATGTGATGACAAAGGTAGACAATAAAGTTCTGCAGCTTCAAGCCAAGGAACCAGAGACTGCTGGCAAACTACCAGAGGCTAAGAAGAGGCAACAAAGAATTCTCCTACAGGTTTCAGAGGAAGCATTGCTCTGCCAATACCTTGGCTGCAGATTTGTTGCCTCCAGAACTGGGAAACAATACATTTCTATCATTTTAAGATGCCACTTAGTTCACAGTGCTTTGTTATGACAATCCTAGAAAACTAATACAGAAATTATTCTATGATCCAGCAAGAGTGCAATAGCACCACTCCCACCCCTGGCTCACCAATAAACACAATTCCCATACAGAGCTCTGAAGTGGCACTATATCTCATTTATTCAGAAAGCAGTGCTTTAGCAGACTCAACTATGGAACTGTGGCCAAAGACCAGAAAGGAAGCAAGAAAGTGTCCAAATACATATGACATAGTTCACGTTTTTAATTCCTAGAAGAGATCTTCAAACACTCATTTAGAACCTACTAACCCTATCTAAGAAATTGCCCTACAGGAGAGGTGACCCATAAACTACTGGAGAGTTGGCCTGGAGCTCATAGCAGTGGCAAGCAATAGCTGAGGAAGGAGAAGATGGACAACAACAAGTGACATTTAAAAAAAAAAAAATCACAGCATCCTGGGGCCATTCAGCGCAGTGCACAACATTTCTACATTTTAATAAATGCTTGGAAAATAATGATGTATTTGGTTCATCCAAAATGCAGAAGTGTTCTTTCCAGTCGATATGGAATAACAGGGACCATTTTTTTCTCACCCTGCATGAAAGGACTACAAAGCCAGACAAAATATATGAAAACAATCATGTTCAGGACACAGGATATCAGGCAACAAGTGACAGGGGTTCCTGAGAAATGGGAAAAACTGAGGCTAGCCCTACTGCTGCCTTGAGAGTTTGTAGGCTTTGGGACTGGGAGGCAGGGTCCAGTCAGAGCCCAGATTCTTTTGAGTTGAGGAACAGAACAGAAACTCCGGTGAGCTCCCAGGGAAGAGAGCTAGCAAGGAAAGAGCTGCAGAAAGAGCATTCTGGAGATGTGGGGAGTCTCTCTCACATCTTCATGGTGTCGGGAAACTGCCCAAGGCTGGGGTAATAACCACCAGAAAGGGTCAGCAAGAGCATGGCTTAGAGTTCATACACACCTGGAAATAATGCCTGTTGCCACAGCAAAGTAGAAAACCTCATAATTCGTGGAGCATTAGGCAGAGTACTAAGCAAGGGCTTTGGTTTCTTTTCCCCCCAATAGGGGGACAAAATAGGCTGAACTAAACACTAATTCCAGTAGCACCTAACAAAGTTCCAAATACTTTAACAACAGTGTGGTCTCAAAGTATCTCCCACAAAACACTTACTAATTACAGATGGAGAAAGGGTAAGGTTAAGGGGGTAAAGCCTGGCAGACACAAGTTAATCAAATGATCAAAAGTTGAGTCACCAGTACTGGACAAATCAGTGTGCCTCCTCATAGGATGCATTAATGGCATTACTTTTGTTACACTCCTGCCAGGAAGGCATGATCCAAATCAAATCATGGGGACATATTAGGCAAACCCCAAATGGGGGACATTTTACCACATAGCTGGCCCATGACCTTCAAAAGTGATAAGGTCATGAAAGTCACAGAAAGACTGAGAAACTGAGGTTGAAAGAGACAAAAGATGCATAACTAGATACAAGACGTGATCCTGGACTAGATCCTGTTTCCCTAAAAGCCATAGTTAGGCACACTGGAAAAACTGGAGTGAGATCTCTGGGTGAGGTGACAATAATACATAGATGTTAGTGTCCTGACTGATTTTGATAGTAGTACACTGAAATCTTCCAGCAACTTGTTTTTAAATGGTTCAGGGGAAAAAATATTTGTAATATTCCAGCAAATTTTCTGTAAATATGAAATTTTATGCAAATAGAAGAATAAAACTCTCTTGAGAAACACACAGGAAAATTCTAATTTAGAGAGACATCCTATATGGCTACAATGGGAAGATTATATATTGCAAAACCACCATTTCTTCAACATAAATATTATGAAGTCAATACACTTCAAATCAAAATTCCACCAGAAAATTGTGAACACATTAGGGCAAAAGAGCCAATAAAATATTGAAAACTAAAGAAAGAAAGGAGGAATTTACATTTTAATGTATCTGAATTTATTTCAAAATATAATAACCAAAAGTGCATACTGTGACACCAATCTGCAAAGCAGAACAACTGAACAGAATGAAAAGACACCATAAGAGGTCAAGTATGAAAATTGCATTTGAAATCACTGAGGATGAGTTATTTATTAAGTATTAGGCTACTGGTTAATAAGTTTGCGGGAGGGAATTTTAAGTATGTACCTCATACTATATATCAAAACAAATCCATGTACATTAAAGTTTAAATACAAATAATGGATTTATAAAATAGAGAAATGTAATCAATATATTTCTAAAATCTTGAGATGGAAAAGGATTTTCTAAATGTGACATCAAAGGCAAAACAGAAAGGAAGACATAAATGGAATTATGTACATATGTATTTAAAACCTTTGTACAGGGATCCCTGGGTGGCGCAGCGGTTTGGCGCCTGCCTTTGGCCCAGGGCGCGATCCTGGAGACCCGGGATCGATTCCCACATCGGGCTCCCGGTGCATGGAGCCTGCTTCTCCCTCTGCCTGTGTCTCTGCCTCTCTCTCTCTCTGTGACTATCATAAATAAATAAAAAAATTAAAAAAATAAAAAAATAAAAAAAAAATAAAAAAAATAAAAAAAATAAAACCTTTGTACATCAAAAGTACACAAAGAAAGATAAAATAGTTGGTTGTAACAAAATTAGCAAAGAGTTATAATGTCCTTACTATTCAAGAACATTACATATCAATTTGAAAATAAACCCCCAAAAAGAAAAGAAACAATTCATATAATAAGACAAATAGCTAACACATGAAACTGAGTGTTCAATTACATTAGAAACAAAAACACAAATAACAAAATATCATTCTTCACCTATCACATTAACACCGGGTAGATAAAAACATCACTTACAATAACAAAAAGTTAGAAATAAGCCCAGCTTAAAAAAAAAAAACCTGTTAAATTAAAATATTATGTTAAGTAGATATGTAGGACGGCCCCGCTATTTCTCTACCCTGGTACACATGCCCTTACAGTCCTGCTGACTGTCAATATAATGGGGTTTATTCCCCTGATTAGGTCATGTTATACGACAGTTGTTTTCAAAATGAGATTATTCTGCTGGGCATAGTCTCATCATATGAGCCCTTTAAAATGAAGAGTTTTCTCCAGTTGGTCACAGAAGCAGCCAGAAAGTCCAAACACAATAAGGATGCGATGCACAATTGCCAGCTTGCAGATCAGCGAGGCCACATGTAGGAAGACCGGTGGCCTCCAGCTGCTAAGAGTACTCCGTAGCCAACAACCAGCAAGGATGAGAGGACCTCAACCATACGACCTTGAGGAACTAAATTCTGCCCACAAGAATGAGCTTGGAAGCAATTTTTCCCAGAGCCTTCAGAGAACCTTACCCAGCTGACACTTTGCTTTTGGCCTTCTGAGATGTGAGCAGAGACCCCAACCAGGCCATGCCAGACTCCCACCCTATAGAACTGTGAGCATTATAATATATGGCTATTGTTTGAAAGTGCCGACTTTGTGGTGATTTCTTACACACCAATAAAAAAACTAATGCAAATACATTCACACAAAGTATTAATAGGTGTTTTCATTAAAGGTGCAAGAAAACTGGCAAATGTTTAAGATATAATACTTAGTTTTTAAAAAGGAATCAAAACCAAGTATACAATATATTCACAATTTTACTTGATATGCATGGAAGAAAGACTACACAAAAGTATATCAGAATGGCATGAGAGGTAAAATCTGGTCAAAGAATTGAGTATTCTAAATTTCTCCCTTATACTTTTCTGACCCATTTTTTCCCAAAATCAGCGTATATTACTTTAACAAGCAGAAATAAAATTAGCAATACTTCGACAACTGCCAAGAACAAAGCATCTGGTTTCGAGGGGCTACTGAAGTATTTCAGCTACTTTATCAATCAGATGCAAAAAAAGAATACTTAGCATCCTTATATTACAAATTAAGCTCTGTTATGAAATAATAATACATAAACACAAGTCAAACGTATGGGACTGTTGTCCTGACCACTTCAGGGCCAGTCCCTGATGTGACATTAATTCTGGAGCCTGTGTCTGTCCAGTTTAGCAGCTGAACAGCCCAGTCTCAGACGCTGTGAATGAACTTGGGGAATGCTGCAATATTAGCCTTCTCTGCTAATCCTGCTAATGCACTCACAATCTATTTGACAGGCTGCCCATCACGGCCCCTCTGTCAGGGCGAGCAGTGTTCGGAGGTGGCTGTGACAAGGGGATTACAGAAAGGACGCCCCGGAGGACAGACTGGCCCTCCCTCTGCTGCACTCTGACTAGCTTTGTAGATAGGCCGCATACCACAGAGGGCATCGGATTTGTCTTCAATATGGACCTCTTGGCACAGAGTACCAGAGGGAGACGTTCACCAACCCAGGGCGGATGAGTGTTTACTGACAGCCACGCCATTCTCCAGTCTCATGGAGAAAGACAAGAAGGCAATTGGAAGGGACAATTCACAGGGCTAAGGTTTCTGGATCATTCCTTAATAGCAGAGCCCCACTTCTCTACAGAGACCCTGCATGCTCACTCATGTGATGAGTCATCACACACCTCGGCCCCCTCCTTTCCCTCTGGTTAGCAGGATCCTCAGTGAGTGCTTGACACTCCATAAAAGTTACATTTACAGCTTGGTATTCATTAAATTAGCAGGACCACTTTATTTGCCTTCTAAATTTTCAAGGATTTCATTTTAAGTGTTTCATTTAAATACAAGGCAAGATGGAAATCAAAGGTACAGTCTTCGTACTAGCAGATTATTATTTGAAAAAGCAATATAGGATTTGTCCAGAGCAAAGCCGCTATTCCTTTTCCTGAAATAGTCCCTTCCAGCTAGCCCCCATCACTCAGGCAGTAGACAGCTCCTTCTACTTCACTTTACACACATGGTTCTCAAATGATCAAAAGGAGACTCTTTCCAGAAACAGTTAACTAGTTACCGTCTTTCCTTATGAAGTTTTCCTCACCCTCATAATCAATCAAGCCAAGGCTTTTTGGCTTCCCACTCAGCTAGGAACATGTTCTCGGGCTCAGGTACCACAAAGGACATAGGGAGTGCTGAGACAAACAGAACTGGCCCAGGTCTTCAAGGAGCCTGCAATCTAGAAGAGATGACATTATCCCAGTGTTACAAGTGCTCTAAGTGAGGTTTCTGTACGAGCACCTAGGAGACATCCCTGGACCAGGCTGTGGAGGCCAGAGTCTGAGGCCATGTCCTGAAAGAGTCTAGTCTGGGGGACCTAAGTTCCTCTTACTGCCTTCTCCAGCTGTATTTTGGCCACACTGATCATTAGTGCCTCTACTGCAAGATGGACCTCGAAGGTTAGCTGAATGTCTTAGCCATGTCCCATCAGGACAGCACCCAGAGGCCCACCTGAGGCTTCACTGTCTACTCTGTCATCAAGTCCTCAATGTGGTGAGTGCTTCAACATTATTCAGGTTCACAAGCTTGTAGTTAAATGAGCAGAAATGCAAAGGAACCTCTCACATACCACATTGCCCTCCTCAAACAAGCCACACCTTCTCCCCCTGGAAGATGAGGACAATAGCTCTCATGCAGGCAAGAATCAGACATATGCTCCTGCTCCCCGTTCTCCCAGAAGGAGCTCCATCCTGAATGAGACCTGTGGCAGATTGCCCCATCGAGTAGGAGCAGAGGCTGAAGGCCACAGATCCTCATCTTCATCATTCCTTGGCCTGTGCTCAGTACCCCTTGGAAGGCCCAGAGCTTTCTCAGCCTACCCCTCTTACCTACTCTCTCCCTCCCCAGGAGTCTTCATCCTTCTGGGCAGGACAACCAGAAACCTCAAGTACTGGGAAGTAGTAGAGGGTCTTATGAGTGCATAGATTTTGGTGTCTGAAGAACCCAGAATTGAAGGCTAGTTCAATGATATACCGCGTCACCTGGCGCAAATGTATACTTCCACCCTCCATTTCTTCATGTAAGAAAATGAGAATAGTATCCTTGGACACCATCTCTCAGACAATGTTTGGCACATGGTAAGGACTCAATAAAATATCTCCTCCTAGCTTATCTCCTAGGTCTGCATCTAAAAATCAGCTCTTGCTAAGGAAGGAAGGGTTCTCATGAGAAAATGAGGGATTCCAGAACCCTGAGGAGCACGTAAGGGTTTGTTTTCAAAGGGAGGTAGGCTCTGAAATCATCCTGCCAACAGAAGTACTTTCAATTAAGGTAATTTCTGTTCATCACTTAGAGGCATGCCTCCCAGGCCAGAGGAGAATGTGTACCAAGGAATACACCAGACATTAAGCCCAACTTTCTGGCTGCACATTTACATGTGGATTTTCTGGGAACCTCAAAGGACCTGGTGCCAGCCAAGCAGGCTGAAGACAATCACCCATTGTAGAAAACAATGAAACCAACAAGCTGGAAAAGTCAGAATGGATTTCGCCTGGCCTCCGCAGGCTACACTAACAGATCCTCACTGATAGTCATGTTCCTCATCTTTCTGGCCCATACCTATTGTACAGCTCAGAGTGATTTACGTGACAGGGAAGTAAGCCAATAGTAGACACACAAAGAAAACTCTAAACACTGCTTTACATTTTTTCTGCCATTCAAAAATGTGCTCTGCTGCCAATTGTAAAATGACCTTAATATCTACGGATAAAGTCCATGTACTAGCCAACTTTGGCTCACTTGCTAATTTCAGATTCTGAAGATTAGAAACAGTAGATGAAGTTGACAGGGATTCTTTGTTAGCTCCTTGCCACATCTAAGAACCAGTTCAAAGACAGAAGAGATCCTGCCGACCATGGGGGTGGCAGCAGGGCTCCTGGCCTCCTACAGTTGGCCTTATGCAGAAATCCCCATGTCAACACACCAGTATGGTTGGTGTGGTCTCGCTACCGCGAATGCTTTCCTCTGAAACTGGAAATGAGTGTGCCTTGTTTCTCTAGAAATAAATATTTACGATTCAAATCTCTGTGTTCATTTTTTTTTCAAAATTTGTGTTTTTGTAATTGTCCTTACTTCAAGACCAGTTGGTTTACTTTTATTGTGCTTCTGGGACAAGTCAGAGAATGCACATGCTTCTGCGGATTTCCTAAACGTGAGACTGATTTTCTAATCACAGCTATTTCGATCCATGTATGTCTGCTGCACAGTTCTGTAAACCATGTGCGAGGCCTCTGCCCGAATCCGCATGGGTGACGCAACCAGCAGCCTTACGACTAAAGAATCAGAGGGTGCAGGAGAGAAAAACAAATTTGGTTTCTCACTCATGGCAAAAATGGACATAGTCGACCATGTCAATGAAGTCTGAAAAAATGTTTATGGCTCTCCCGAGCACTATTTGAATTCACTTTGCTCAAAGATATTTTTGACACCAAAAGAAGCTGAAAAGCTGGGAGTGTTTACAGATGCTTTTTTTTTTTTTAAACTAAATAAGAAGATGTGGATAGTCTTTAGCAATATTATTTATACTTATGGCACAACTTTAATTTTTCTCTAACCAAAACTGTGCAAGTCAGAAAAGATGAATACTTTTATTCTCGTTGACAGTTAAGGAAATTGAGGCCCCAAGAGGTTACAGGATTTGGCTAAAGCCACCCAACAAAGTTCAGCAATGAAACATGTGCCAAGACACAGGTTTCCTGCTTCCCAGTTCCTTCTATCTGGGTTATCTACTTAAGTTGCCCTGACTCATGGAAGTAAACATTATGCAACATATATTTGGAAAAAGTAAAAACTATTGCTCTCAATTTGCATGATGTTCACACTTAGCCTGGGCTCAGGTACAAGTCATAGGTCTTAATCAATAAATAATATTAACTGAAGATAAGTTTTTTGCTTTAATAGTGATTCCTCTCCCTGCCCAGTGCAATACTAAGAAATCTGTAAGGCACAATTTTAGAGATAAAAAAAAAAAAAAAGAGCCTAGCCTGTTAGGAAAATTTGGACTATGAAGGAAACTAACCTAGTATTTTAGGAAAGTTTAGACATATTCCTGAAACTCCATTCTCAAAAATTTAACAAAGCCTAAAAATCTATGGACATATTTATATTAAAAATTATAACCTGAACACCAGACACAGGAGAAGGGTGAAAAAGAAATCCATGCACCCAGCCACTAGATACATTAGATTTTTTTCTTTTCATAAACAAAATAATACAACACTCAATTATACTGGGTCAAAATTCCAGACATTATAGCTAATCTAAAAATATCAATTGTTCTTTTTTTTAATCAACAGGGACCCTACATACGAACATCTGAAAATAGGCAGAAGTTTTGTAACTTTTTAATAAAATACCACCCCAGAGCATTTTATGTCAAAACATAAAGTGAGAATTTTGTATTACAAAATTAAAAACACCACAATACATTAGAGTGACAACCCAGGATCGTGTTAGGACAAAAATAGAAGTGATCCCAGGAAATGGGAATTTGTGGAGAAATTTGTCACTTAGTCTCTAGTTTCATCAAGCCAATAAGAGTTCACTTATGCAACACAATATTCAAAGGGCCACAGATTACCACTCAGGAAAAGACTGAGGGAGGACACCGGGGTTCTGTCTTTGTCTGCCTGCAAAGTGGGGCTCCTCCCTGCTTTACCCAGGTGTATCTGACAGAGTGGGCAACCAAACTTGCACCATCACGTAGAGGTAGCAAGGCCTTCCGCCCTACCCCTGGAAGAAACCATGTGCAAACAACAAAAAGGACCTCTCCCCTCCTAGTCTAGGTAGTATCAGTGGAGGCCTGGTGGGAATCCTGAAATCCCACCTCTTCCAAGTGGTAAGTGGCACCGTTCTATTCCCAGAGTGCTAAGGGATGCCAACTGGGGGACCTGGACATTCACCCTCACATGGTAGTACTGAAGTGGCACCCCTTCTCCCATCATGTAACAGCAAGGCAAGGGAAATTTACTAAAACATATTTAATTAGGGCAGCCCAGTGGCTCAGAGGTTTAGCACCGCCTTCAGCCCAGGGCGTGACACTGGAGACCCAGGATCGAGTCCCACGTCCGGCTCCCTGCGTGGAGCCTGCCTCTCTCTCTGCCTGTGTCTCTGCCTCTCTCTCTGTGTGTGTGTGTGTGTGTGTGTGTATCTGTGTGTGTGTGTGTTCTCTTGAATAAATAAATAAAATATTTTTAAAAATATATGTAATTAAGATTCCAGAGTCTCATAACTCAATACCAAAAATGTCAAGGGTACAACTGGAAGTTACAGGTCAGACCAAGAACCAGATAAACCTTAACTTGAAAGAGAAAAGTTAATCAAAGCACATCCACATCAAGATCACACAGAAGCTGGAATTATTTACAAGAATTTTAAAGCAGCCATCATAAAGATACTTTAATGAGCAATTATGAACCCTTGCAACAACTGAAAAATAGTCTCAGCAAAGAAGTGATAAAAGAAGGAAACTAAAAATATGCGGGAGAAAAAAAAACCATTGTAAAAGCAAAATCACAGCTACATACAATAGACTTTCTCTCCTCTTGAGTTGTCTAAATTATGTTTGATGGTCAAAGCCAAGAACTAACATTGTATGACGTGGATGTCAGTGTATGTAGAGCAAATATTTAAGACTATTCTGTCATAAACAGAGAGACTAAAAGGGCTTAAAATTTGGTGTCGTAGGTCAGGCTGCTATAGCAGGATATCATAGACTCACCGGCCTAAAAGGACAGGCACTTATTTTTCACAGTTCTTGAGCCTGGAAGTCCAAGATCAAGGTGCCAACAGATCCAGTGTCTGGTGAAAGTCATCCTCCTGGTTTGTAGATGGCTGTCTTCTTGCTGTGCCCCCACCACCACTACATGGTACAAAGAAGAAGAGAAAACGAGCTCCCTCAAGACCCTTATAAGGGCACTAACACCACTGATGGGAGCTCCACCCTCAGGTCCTAATTACTTCTCCAAAGCCCCATTTCCTAGTATCATCACATTGGGGATAAGGATATCATCATAGGTATTGGGGGAGGGGGGCATTCAGTCCACAACAGGAGGTATGGTTTCTACATTCACTCAAACTGCTAAATCACTGATATTAGTAGATCTTTGTGGTGATTTTATAGTTCTCGATCTTCACCATGGTGGTGGTTAGAACAATCTACCTCTTCCTATTTTTGTGGGGAAATAGCATAAAACTATATGCATACACTGTACCAGTATCAATTTTTGTTATGATATTGTACTATCATTAAGCAAGGTGTAACCATGGGAGAAAATGGGTGAAGGGTACATGGAATCTCCCTCCACTGCAACTTCTTATAAATCTATACTTAATTCAAATTTAAAAGTTTTTTTTCTTAAAATCAGAACTGTTCTAGATCAAAGATGCTAAAGACACAAATGCAATGTGAAAAACTTCAGGTTCTGATTTTTAAAAATTTAGATGTTGGGAAAATTGGGAGAACCTTTAATGTAGATGGGACATTTGATGACATCAGGCAAAATTATTATTGACAATAATATTGTGGTAATACAGCATAACACCCTTATTCCTATGTGTGCTGGATTATCTGGGGCTGAAATATAATGAAGTCTGAAACTATCTTTCAAATAGTTCAGGGAGAGAGAAGAATATAACAAAACATGATCAATTGTTGACTTTATGAAGAAGATGCAAGAATGTTCTTTGTCCTATTCTTTCAGTTTTTCTATGTGTTTATATATTTTCATTTTAAAAAAGTTTGAGGGATGGAATGGTGGCAGGATATGTGATAAAGCAAGTATAGTAAAATATTAATTGTGGAACTTAGGTGGTAGATGACTGAGTGTTCACTATAGATTTCCATTGTTCTGTATGCCTGGAAATGTTTAAATTAAAATATGGGGGAGGGGGAGAAAACTGAGGAAACCTACCAAAACCCAGTGCCCTCCCCCAATACTCCTAATCCTCCCTGGCCCAGTTAAATACATACTTATGATAGTTCAAAGAAAACATCATTTGCCAGGGGCAAAAGCTTGCCTGGTTTCTTGCCTGGAGAAGCCCTAGCAACGCCTCACATTTTTCCCAAAGTGGTAAAGCCCCCATCACTGCCATGGTCCCAATGCCACACTGAGGAATCTCCCATGAGTACTGCCGACTGTCAAGGAGAGACAAACCTGAACATGTGATATATATTAGAGCTTCAAACAAAAAAAAATAATAAAATAAAAAATAAAACAATTCTATCATGATGGTGGCAGTTTTTAACACACTAAAGTTAGGAACTTATAGAAAAAGAAATTTAAAAATATGGAAAAGATTTAAAAAGATAGATCTATGGTGCACAGATCTCTGTAACAGCTAACAAGAACTCTCTGAACCACTCCACTCACTTTGGAGTGACTGCTCAAATATTTCAGTGTTGGCTGGTCTTTCTAAGGACAAGGCCATAACAGAAACCATCCCTGACACCTACAGCACCACACCTGCCCTATTTCTTCACCTACCACAGCCCTATAAGAGGAGCTACGTGAGATACTGAAGATATTCTGAATTCTGCACAGAAACAGTCAGTGCTTGACCCAGGTTAATAAGAAGTCAACCAGCCTCTCAAGTAGATATCATTTAAGGCAAGGCCTGGATTCTCTCATTTTCCTTCTCTGGTCCTTTGGGTGGTGAAGAATCTAGCTCTTCCTGCTCCATCTCCTTCACCTTTATTCCATGTCCCCCGTAAAGTTTCTCATGCCACCATCTACCTACAGTCTCCAAGTGGTACCCACTCCCACCAGTGACAAAAAGCAATCCATTCCTGCCCTTGCTATTGAGTCTCACAAGCAAGAGTTCAATGAAACCAAAGGTTGAAAAGAAATTAATTATGCTTACACCTCCCCAGAGATGGCTGACTTGCTAAGAGCCAATTCTATGTTTAGAAAGAAAAAAAAAACAAAATTCACTCCACTCATCCATCCACCCCACTTTCCAAAGTCCTTCTATTTTCTAATTGCTGGAGCTGGAACTAGCACTGGCCAAGAGGGGCATCAGATAGCCGGGGGCTTGGAGGGGCTGGCTAAGAGGACCATTCCTGCAGATCTGTGCATGAAACAACATTGTACAACTACCTTTTCTTTAGGCTATGGACACTGTAGTACAAATCAAAGAAAGCACAAATCCAAAGACGATTTGTAATTGGGTGTGTTTGCAAAGTGAAAGACCCCTTGCCACGTATTCGGTCACACTTCCACACACATGGGCCCCTCCCCTGCCGGGTCCGACACCTCAGTCTGCACCCAGCTGTTATTTTCTCCCTAGGCATATGCCACAGAGGAGTGGTTAAGTAGGGCACTTACATTTTATCACCCGCCTTCCTCTCTCTACCAAATATAACAATAATCTGTGAACTGATTTATCCATTTGTCTTCGTGGAGTTAAAGAAGGCCTCTTCCAAGTTTTCAAGGAAGGTTCACGACCACCAGTCCACGTGACATTCTTCTTCCATCCCATTTCATTATCTCTGGGTGCTGAGACAGTGAAGACCAGAAGAAGATTCTCTTAGGAAGGCAGCTTGGGAGGCAGGCTGCTTCACGATGCTGGGAGAAGCATCTCTAGTCCCTTCACGTGGTGCTTCGTAAACGCCAAAGTTGTTCTGCAGCACATCAGGGCCCCTTGTTGGTTCGAGTGGTGAATAGATGATTGAGAAAACGTGTATAACTTTGACCTCTACGCCAACTGAGCGAGGTAGGTGGGAAGGCTATTACCTCCACCGTAGAAGGAAAAGCGAGGCTCAGAGAAGGGCAGGCACTTGCCCAAAGCTTGTGAGTGGCAGGAAGAGCTACAACTGGGTCTTCGGGCCCCTTCCCTCAAAGGAAATGCAACTTCTTCTTCTTCCACTGACATGAGGTTTGACAACCCCCTCCCCTACTGTCTCAGGTCGCTTGTGAATTTTTCATCTGAAACTTATGCAAACTGGGCCCAACCACCATTCTGGCTCTCGCAGCGGCCCAGGAAGCAGGGCTGAACGGCCAGGGTGGGTGACCACGCCTGTGCCCCGAGAGCTCCGCTGGGCTGGAGGGCAAGGCTTCCGTCTCAAAGACCCTGCTCCAAAGGACGAGCTGCGCTGCCCGCAGGGCGGGGGCGGCCCGCCCCGTCCCCGCGCGGAATCCCAGGGACCGCGGTCCACCAGCGGGACTCCCAGGGGCTCCAGCCCGCATCGGCCGTGCGCCGCCCTCCGGCGTTACCAGCTGCAGCCCGCACACGCCGGCAGCGGGGTACGCCCGCACGGCCAGCCCTCCGCGCTCCCGACACCTGAAAGCGGGCACCGAAGACGGCGGCCACTGCCCAGGTGCGCAGCGGGACCTGGAGCGCCGCGACGAGTTCCTTCTGCGCCTGCGCGCAGAGCATGCGCAGTGGTGGAGGCGGAGGGGGTCTAAGGGGGGAAGCGATGTGGGCGGGGCCAGAGGAACGATGTGGGCGGGGCTAGGAGAGCGGCGTGGGCGGGGCTAGACCCCCGCCGCAGCTGCTGCGCCGAAACCCAGCGCGCGGAGAGAGCGTTGCTAACCGCGAGGTGCCTGCTGGCGGGGGCTGTGCCGGGCACTCTCCCTCTCTCGGGGCGCCCACCGACGCTTCGGGGTGCGGACCCTATCGTACGGGAACGAACGAATTCTCCGCGCGTTTCTGGCAGGATTCGCAGGGCGGGGCCAGGAGATGTGGGAGCCGTGGTGTCACCGCCTGTCTGTGACGTCACAGGACGGAGTAACCGAGATGCGGCTGTAGACTCGGCGGGAGGCCTGTGTGACGTCACACAGTGCTGTGCTAGTGCTGTGGGCGGTGGGGCGGGATGCCTCCGAGCCGGCGCTGGAGACCCCGGGATTCCAGGGGTGGGGTCGGGTGTGCTATCACCACCGCTTCCGCGGTCTTGGAGCTGCGGTGGTATCGGGGAGCCCTAGACCAGTCCACTGAGTTTCTCCCTTACCCAGGACCCTGTTAGCCCCGACTCCCGTGGCCAAGAGGTCTGCAGGGGAAAACGGCCCATCCTACACCCCCGACCTCTGGCTACATTCCGAAGGAGGAGGTGGAACCTTTACCTCTTACTTTGGGGAGAAGCCCCTGAGAGCCTTTCCCCAGAGTGCTACTGACCTCCCAGAGCGGAGAAAGCTTCAGGCTGCTTCCAAGGTCTCCTGTGCCTTTTACCCATGCAGCAGAGGTCCAGCCTAGTAGCCCCCCCCCCATTCCCTTGCCCCCCACAGGAACAGCTGGCCTAGCTGGCTGCGTGGGGAAGGGCCCCAGCTGGACTCTCCTCTCCCTTCCTTCACTCCCTAAAACCGACCTGAGTCACTCTGCGCACCTGAGACCAAAGAAGCTTCATGTCTGAGGACTGGGGTCGGGGGAGGAAGAGGAGGGAGAGGGATGGGATCTTGGAGGGGTGTACCAAGTTGTCCTCTTGCAGGGTGTGCAGGTAATAAAACCCACCCAAGCGTTTTGGGCATTCTCCTTGCCTCTTCTTGCTCCCCACAGAGTAGGAGCTGGAAACTGCCCCCAACCCCAACCGCGTTGCCTGGGAACTGTAGCCTGTGTGGTGTCTGGGGGCCCGCAGCCCCAGCCCGCCCTTCCACTTGCTCTGCTGTTACTACACAATCTCTGAAACTACTGTCAGGGTATAGATGCGGCGAGCTGTGCTGAGAAATGGCTTCTGGGTCCACCGGGATGATCGTGAGCCACTGGTAGAGCCAAGCAAGGTGGAAACATTGTGAGTCAGTGGAGGTCTTTGGTCAGTGCCCTGCCCCACTCCCCAACGCCTCTCTACAAACCGTGTGCTGGGAATCCATCGTCTAAGGATGCACACTTGATATTGAAAATCTCTCAATTCCAGGGCCTAGGACGGAAGGCCGGGGTTCAGGTTACCAGAGATGAGGTGGGCCAGAATGGAAAAACCTCCCCTGTGAACTTCTCGCATTTCACAGCCTTCATGAGGTCTTTGGAATGAAGCTAACTGCAGAGGCCCTAGGTGTCCCGGGGGAATGGGAGGTGGCTAACCTGCGATGGGGGGATGGAGGGCGGGGTGCAGGGGCAGGAAAGAGATCCTTAGAAAGAGCAGAGGAACTGAGGAAGGTGCTCTCTCGGGTCCTCGGAGCCGCCCACAGCTTTCCGTAGAGGCTGTGTGTAACCAGACACTGTCGTTTTAGAACAGCCAGGTCCCCAGACCTCAGAGAGCTACTAAAGGAACTGATGTGGCTCCTACCATGAGCCCTAACATAAGCCTTAAGACCTTACTATGGCCTGCGCTGCGCGGGGGATAAAGCCCTCGAAGCCCCCAACCCCCTCCCCCCCATCCTCCCTCTCTGAGCCCAGAAATCGCGGTTCTCTGGGGTCCAGACTCCGTTTCTCTCCTGGGGAGCGTCCCCCTGAGGCTGGGGGGAGAAGGGCTGTGATCTTGCTCAACCAGCGGAGATATCCCGGCAGAGGACCGTCCTCCTCCGCCGCGGGCCGTGGCACAGGTCGAGAAGGCTTCGAGGGCACGACCAGGCATCTCGGTGAGGGGTGGGCAGGGCCTGCGGCGGAGAGTCCGTCTAGAGAGCGCATCGCGAGGAGCTGTGGGGCGGACACCGTGAGGTGCCCCGGTCCCGGGCCGCCCCTCCAGGCCTGTCCAGCAGGGGGCAGCGTGGCTCCGAAGGCGGAGGCCCCGCCGAGGCCACTGGGGCGAGTTGGGCTCCGCAACCTCGCAGCTGCGAGCCCCGCGCTGGGCGGGGAGGGCCGCCCTGGGGCGGTGGGGATGGTGCGGCCCGAGCTGGAGCCGTTCGGCTCCTACGGCCCGAGCTGGCTCGCTCAGGTCGCAGGGCCCTGCCGGCCCCCGGGTGTCCGCGGCCGGCCGGGCACACGAGCCCGAGGGGCTGCGCGCTCCGCCTGGGAAAGGCCGCGGGCGCCACCGCCTGCGCCGCCCTGCGGTCGGGGCTCGGGAGCCGGGCAGCCCCGCCCCGCCCCAAGCCGGAGAGCCCCGCGGCCCGGCCTCTAATTGTGGGAAAACGAGACGCCCCGGGGAAGGTTCAACTTGTGGAGGGCCGACTCAGATTTCCCCTCCTAAACTTCCCGGGCCTCCCAGGGCGCCCGCCCCCGCCATTCCTCGCAAGGCTTTACAAACTGTAGGGAATCTTCGCGGGCGTGGAGCCGTGCCCCGGGCAGGGGACGCGCCCCAGCCAAAGAATTGTGCCTGGGGGATCCTTACAACCCTAGGGAGGGTTGTAGGTTTGGGGCTTTGGGGAGGCGGCGATGATTGTGCAGGTGCAGCCGGGTATTGGGGACCAGGGGTCAGTACTTGTCCCGAAGGACACCCCCTTCCCTCCCCCGAGCAGCTGCAGGAGGCTGGTACGGAAGCCTTTGGTTGAGAGGTGGGTGACACTCTGTCCCTCTTAGTGGACCCTAAGCGACCCCGGCATCCGGAGACGTTGAGATTGCTCACGGCTGATGTAGTGGCCGCGGGCTTGGCCTCTTTATAAACCCCCAGCCCTGTGGAGTTGAGGCCTGGGGACGCTGAGACCTAAGGCCGAAATGGAGGAGTGGACTGAGCAAATAATCCCGGGACGGGAGGCGGACCCCCACTGGGAGAGGGGACGCTTCCCCAGGGATCTCAACCCCATCACCTCAATAAGGCGGGGCCGGGGAAGTGGGGCAGGTTGGAGCCCGTAGAGGAGCCTCCCTGCGTCCTGCGTTTGGGAGGGAAAATACCTAACCTACAATGCCTGTAAAATAACCGTTTATTTCATATTTTTAAAAAACTCCAGTGATAAATGTCCGTTACCGATGGTCAGCATAAAGTGCCAATCGCAATACAACGCCCTGCTCCTAGCCGGCTGCTCGCTCGTGGTGACTGGGCGCGGAGCAGGGAAGCCGGAGGCGCCCCCCCCCCCCCAGCCCCGGGGCCCGAGGCCCCCAGGCCCCCGCCCCGACGGCTGCGCTGCGCGGAGCAGGGAGGGGGCGTCCGCGCCCCGCGCTCCCAGGGCCGGGCCGGGCCGCTGAAGCAGATACACGGATTACACTTTTGCAGGCTCCCGGGGGTGGGGATGGGGACGGGAGGAGGGGGTGGAAGCTGCGATCGCGCAGGACTTCTTTCCCGCTCCCCTCTCTCTCCGCAGGCAGAGTTACAAGCTTATATGGTCAAAGAAAAAAATAATAAAGAAAACGTATAAAATAACAATAGAAAAAGTAATACTTCTGGGAGAGGCGCCGCTGCGGCTCCGCGGAGCTTTCGTTCTTTTTTTAAATGCAGTTTCCCTTCCGCCACGTGAGTACCGCCTTTTGGCCAAGACTTTAGCCGCGTCCTGGGGGAGCCGCCCGGGCGGCTGGGGTCACGGCTCCGGGCGGGGCTCTCGAGTTCCGCGTGCGCCCGGGACCCAAGGGACAAGTTTGGGATTGGGGAAGGTCCCGGGCACCCCTCCCGCTGCCCGCCAGAGTCGCCTTCGGCTTCTGGTCCCTCTGGAGGAGGGGGCAGCGTGACCCAGGGTCCTGGTGACCCACCCGGAGGCTCTCTTTAGCATTTGATCTTGGAGGTTTTGAGCTCCTTCACCTGTGAGTGTAGCGTCTTGTGGACAGCGAGAGTCCTGGACTGGCAGAAACCTTTCCCACACTCTTGACACTTGAAAGGCTTCTCTTTGGAGTGAATATATCTGAAAGCAAAAACAGAGAATTGATCTTTGCAAAATGAGGTAATGTTGTAAACAGTTACCCAAGATCCTCTCCTGCTGCAGTGAGGCACTTGCCCTCCAAAGGAAGGGGGGAGGTGGGGGGCACCGCATGTGGAGTGGGCAAAATGAGAAGTTTGTGAATAGAGTAGGGACGTGAAGGAAACCCAAAGGCAACGTCTGATCCATTGGATGCCTCAACAGGTCCAGCTTTGGCTGGTCCCTGCCTTCCCCAGGAGGGACAAGCAGAGTTTCCTTATAAGGCCTGGGTTAACAATAAAGGTGAATGAGGGAACCTAGGGGGAGGGGTAGACGATTTGCTGGAGCTGTGCTGCCCAGGCTGTCAGCCTAGCTAGCCGCATGTAGTCATTAAAATTAAAACTAAGTAAAACTAAAAAGTTAATCTCGCAGTCACACTAGTTGTGCATTTCAAGTGCTCGGTGGTCACATGTGAAACAGGTCCCACTTGGCCATCAAGGCAGAAACTTGTATTGGACAGCACTGCAGATGGAAGAAGGGGTGAGGAAGCTGTGCCTGCCTGTCTGGAGTTCACGGAGACCTGACTTAGGCTTCCCATCCTTTCTCCAACCACGCTCCAAGAGCCTATCCCTGAGCCTTGTATGGCTTCTTTTGCTATGTTAGAGAATTCCCAGAAACTGACGCTTGGAGCCACAGCAGGGCTCAGGAACCACCTCATTAGGGAGGAGGATGGTGAGGACAGAGACAGATAGACAGCTGCTCTGGGAGCCACCCACAGTACCTGTGGTCCCGTAGGTGGTCTTGCCTCCGGAAGGCTTTGTGGCAGATGTCACAGGTGTAGGGCCGCTCATCGGTGTGCGTCCGCTCATGGATAAGGAGATTGTAGGACTTAGTGAAGTGACGGCCACAGAACTTGCAGACAAATTCCTTCTTGGTCTTGGAAGGCAGGCGTCCCCTCGTGGGCTTCTTTTCTGGGGACAGCTTGGTTACATCCAGGAGGGCACCCAGCCCACCAGCGGGGGAACCGGGACCCTCCCCCCGGCCAAGCTTAGATGGATCTTCTTGCGTGGCAGCCAAAGCCAGGTTGGCAAAATCAAAGCGTGGCTTGGTCTTGAGCGAGGAGGGGCCGCTGCCTCCAACAGTGATCTCGGGCTTCGGCTGGATTACGTGAGGAAACCAGGGAAAGGCAGGCAGTTGGAAGCGTGTGTCCACCAGGCTGGACACAGCGCCCGGCATTTTGGAGAAAGAGGAGCGTGGCAAGTGCACGGCAGGGTAGCCTAGCGTCCACTGGTGCAGATGCACCGCGTGCAGGGCACTGAATCCATACAGGTTGGGCAGGTGGTCCGAGGGCACCGTGGGCAGGCCGTTCACTGCCTGGAGGAAGGAGTAGTTGGTGAGCTGCAGGGATGGATGAATGGGCACTGGCGCAGGCAAGGTTTTGCTGCCCATTGTGGTAGTTGCCCTGTGTTCTCAATCTCAATCTGCAAAGAAAAAAGGAAAGAGAGGGAAGAGAAAAAGAGAAGTTCAGGGTAGGTCGCCCTTCCTTCTGAATTCCAGCCCAGCCACACCCTCTGCCTCCCCCGTGACAGATGCTGGAAGTCTAAGACCCCACTGAGGGAACCCACTGCCCTCACAGAGAAGATGGAACCCTCTCTGATGCAAGGGCTCCCTCCGAATGGCCTTGGCAGAGACACACAACTTGCCACAGAGACCAGCAGGAAACCAAATCCTGTGCAACTCAACAACTTAAGTGAGGGCCTCCAGGGTACAGAGTGCTGAGAAAGGCAGGAGCACCAGGAAACGGGTGTGTGGAAATTCACATCCACGCCAGCCCGAGTCGACACGGAATTGCACTCCTGCAAAGAGAGCAGGAACTTGGAATTACACTTATACATTCACGCGCAGATAAACAAACACAGAACACAGAAATGCGCAACGGCAGATAAACACAGATTCGCACGTTCTGAAGCAGAGTTGGCAACAAGGTACAAAGATAAACTGAGATGATCCGTGTCGTAGTCCTAAACAAAATGCAGGAACTGGCCCGAATGTGTCCATAGGGGCGCATGTGCGTGAGCACACACATACACACACGGGGGATCGTGTGGAACTCAGGAAGGGCCTCACAGAGAGACAGCACAGTACAAACACACACACACACACACACACACACACATCTGCGTATCTCCCGTCTCCCGTGCATTAGGCTCTACTAGCTGATCTTCAATTTGGCTTCCAGAAGCCATGTCATCTTTCTCCTCAAAACTCTCAACTTCGATGTCAAATTTGCTTTTCTGCCTCACTGTTGGGGAGCCCTGTTGACACCACCCTCTCCGCGGCTGCTTTTGGATTGACTCCTCACCTTAGCCCCTGGGGATCCCCTTCTTTTCAGCGAGGGCATTGACACCACATTCCTTTCCTCATTCAGACATCAGCAGTCACATACAAGGGGGCTTCAGTGTCTTCCCTGCCCCATTGAAAAGAGAGCAGTGTCTTGGGGCTCTCTGGATGTTTACGCCTGCAGTGACACCTGGGCAGGTGGGCATGCCCTTGGGCAAAGCACTGAAGCTGGCCCCTCAGCTGCTTTAATCTCTGCCCCTCCAAATGCAAGGCCAGGAAGCTGAAGTGACCGGCAGACTGGCATCTCCTGGCCTGCTTGGTCAGGGTCACCAGCCTCCATGGACAGATCTGGGCTCTGCAGAGAGAACTTTCATCTCCGAGGCTCCCAGACTGTCCTAATTGAAGCCAAATTGAAGATCAGTCTGTCCCGTGGAGGCAAGATGAGAGAAGGAAAGTAGAGAGTTCACGGGGGCCTTGGGAGGCTCAGGTGCTGAACGCTGACAGCTTCCCTAGCCTAGCTTGCCCTCAGCCCTGGGCCACAAGGCCCAGTCAGGCTCTGCAGCCTTTCACCGCAGCAGAGCTTTCCATGGAGGAGTGCCCTGTCCGGTCAGGAAGGAGTAAGGGCAATCCTGACCCAGAAACGGTTTCCCTGGGAAGCTGGCAGAGAGGTCACCGGCTGAATAGTGGGTGGTAGGGAAAGAGGCCCTGCTGGGAGTGGAAGGTGCACAACAAGGAGAGCCTGCAGAAAAGTCCGGAGGCGGGAGGCGGGTTATACTTCGCAATCATCTGAAAACCGAGCGTAAAGGAAGCAATGAATTCAGCCTCCGGGCTAGGGGGAGGCACAACTCTGCGGTGACCTTGCCTCTGGAGCTGGAGCCGGAGTGCCCACCCCGGTGGAAGAGCCAGGGCCTCCGTACCAGTCTTCTCTCCTGCTGGGATCACTGGTGGCCCGGTGATCCTAGAGCCCCAAGATCATCCTAGAGCACTAAAACAGGGCGAAGTAAAATAGGAATTGGGCCCCAGGGAAAGCAGGGGCCCTTTGGGGTTGGGGGAGGGAGAAGGAGAAAGAGAAGACTCTCCAACTTCAAAGGTTGGCCCAGATTTAGGCGAGGTGAGCGCTCTTTGATTTGCTGTCACCTCTTCTTCCCCTTCCAGGCGCAGGAAATCAGATCCTTATCTCTGGCTCCCCGGGGTGCGCCGGGCGCCACCGGGGCCTCAGCTTGCTCCTCTCGGGTCTCGGCCTATCCCAGGCCCGGCCAGCGGTGGCGGCGGCAGGGCTCTGGGCTGCACAAGGGCCTGAGCCCGCGGTGCCCCGGTGGGGAACCCCCCAACGTCGGGTACTAACCTGGCTTTGCCTCGCCTATCCCCCGAGCCTAGAAGGCCTTGGGCTCCATAGGGGGAGGGGGCATTTGCAACCATCACTGCTCTTGGGAGCCAACCTTTCCGGGCTATATGCCCGATCTTGTTTCCCCCAACACTCAATTTATTTTCTTCAGCAGCGCAGCCAGTTTCTTATTTTCTGCCGCATTCCGAGGCCAGGGCTCCCCAGACTCTCGCCAACGACTTTCCCGGGGACAAAATTCGTTCGAAACGTGGCTCCTTACACTAGTACCAAGAATGGGCCAAATGCACGATCCGGTTTCAGGCGGTCAACTAAGAGAAAAACACAGTCTCACACTCGCCTCTCCAGCTGGAGAGGATGGACAAACTCTAGCCCCTCCTGGTCCGGTTGCCCTGACCCTGGAGCCCTTGTGCGAGCGCTTTAGATTTTTAAACACGAGGGAAAACACCTCTCTTGGGGCCAGGCACCCACTTGGCAAAGAGCCTCGGGACCTGAGAGGTGACGGGGAGAGATCCCGACTACACGCAGGCAAAGCCATTCGCGCTTCCAAGCCCGGGTCCGCTGCGCAGCGCCCGCGCTGCTTCCCTGGCGCGGTGGAGCGCCAACCTCAGGTCTTCAGCCAGCCCTGTGCCGGGCATTAATGAAGTGTGCAGAGTCTATTAAAGTGGTTTATTCGGGGCTAATTGAGCGTGAGCGAGTTAACTGCTTGCATTAATGAGGACGGAGAGAGCTCCCCGAGCTTGCGCCTGAAGGAGCCCAGCAGCAGCCCCAGAAAATCATCCTTGACATCGAATCCCCAACACGCGTGGTGACAGGCGTCCAGACCCCTGGCTGGGGGACTAACCACCGCCAGATACTTCTGTGGGTTCTCCCAACAAACGAGATCGAACGAACCCTTCGGCTAGGCGGCCATCCCGCCGCATTTAAACGCCCGCTGTGTCCTTAGCGATCTGTTTCCCAATCTTAATGAAAGCGCAATTACTTCGGGCAGCCCAGGATAGGACATCACCCACCGGTGGTCCCCTGTCCCTGTCAGCCCTTCTCCTCTCTGGGAGGTGGTGAATCTGGGAGACTAACCAGCTTTGCACGTGGTTTCTGTTCCCAAAGGCCAGCGCGCAGCCCAGGGTCCCCTTGAAATTTACCAAATTGTGGCAACAAAGAAACCCTCGGAGCCACTTTGCACTCTGAGAGGCTACCCCGCTGCTGCCCGTGCTACTGCTGCTGCTGCTGCTGCTGCTGGAAAACCACTGGATATGGGTTTTCATTCTTCCCATCAGAGCCATTTCGGGAAAGAAATCAGTTCCGCGGACAGCCCCTCGCCTCTTTCCCTCTCCCCTCCGTCCTCCCCTGTTTCTCCCGAAGGCTGAATTCGGGGACAGACAGGGGAGGAAACGAATTCTTCGCTTATAAGTCCCAAACCCGGGACCCTCACGGCACCCATAGCGCTTCCGCTGCTCGGGCGTGGGGTCTCCAATTGGGAAGTAGGGTTCGCGCCCCCCTGCGCGGGGCCTTGCACCGAGACGGGTCGCGGGTTACTCCCCAAGGCCTTGGCCACACAGAGCAATCATCCTACAGAGAACACCCCGAAGTCGGAGCACCAGTGCGAGGCGGGGTCAGGCTCGAGTCCCCGAGCTCCGGGTCCAGCCCGCCTGATACCTGAGCGCAACTGCGCAAAAAAAAAAAAAAACAAAAAACAAAAAAAAAAAAAAAAAAAAGCAAAAACAAAACCAACTTGCACGAGCAGCGCGACCTGGCTGAGGCATGCACCTGTCCCTGCGCCGTCGGCTGCGGCCGTGGCCATCCCTCCGCTCCCTTTTTCTTCTTCGTCAGCTAAAGTAGGTCAGAAGGAGCTAGGCGTGCGTCTCGGGAAAGTTAGTGCTCGGGAAGTTTCTTCGGTTTCTTAGAGGGGGGCCCACGGGCTGGCCTCCGAGGTGCGCGGGCATCCCGCCGCGGGTACCCGGGAGCCCCGGGGCAGCAGGGAGGCCCGCCCCCTCAGTCCCCGGAGGTCGGAGGCCGGCGACCCCGCGCGGGAAGTCCCTGCGCCCGCACCCCCCAACCCCCCTGGGCTGCAGCTGCTCTCACTTTCACAAAGGTCCTGCAGCCTACGTTTGGCAGGAGGAGCTTCCTTCTGGGGCACACAGAGAGGAGACACCCGCCGCACGGTGACAGGGGACCCGGGAGTGCCGCGCGCACCCCCCTCGCCGAGCAGGGGCTCCCGGGGCTGCAGTTACCTCGTTCCGCGGCGGTCCCGGGCTGAGGGCGTCTCCGGGGCTCCGCTGCGGGGGACCCGGGAAGCCAGAGGCGCTGGATTCCACAGGCACCCCCGGAGCTCTAGAGTCCTGGCCCCGCTCCGGCTGCGGGGACTCGGAGCGCCCGACGCGCGGGAGCGCTCGACTGCCCCGGAGGCCTGCCCTTCGGGGGGCGCTGAGCCCAGCTCGCGGCTCCCCGGTTGGGTCTGAACCGGGAGCGGCTGAGAACTTGCTGGGGAGAGACCGAGCTCCGACTCACTCATCCCTTAGCACCGAGCCGCCTACTTATTTTAATCCACCACCCTCCTCCCTCCCTCCCCCTCTCCCTCCCTCCTCCCCTTGCCTCAGGATTCCTCCCCTCCCTCCCCTGTCCCCCAACCCTGCCCTGCGCCTGCGCACTGAGAGACAAAGTTTTGCTGACCCGGGCAGCAGACTTTGGCAGCTGCGCTCACTTCGCCCCGGCCTCCCCGGACCTGCGTCCCCCGCCTTTCAGTCCCGTGCGACCCCTTCTGCATTGCTGGGCCCCCGAGGGCACCCCTGGTGTGCTGGAGGAAACAGCCTCAAGCAGAGGAGAGCAGGCTGAAACTGCACATTCCGGGGTCCTATTCCTGCGCGCCTGGGACAGAAGCCTGTGCACGGGGGCCGGGGGGAGGGGGGCGGGTACACCAGGATCCCCAAGGCGTAGCTTGGACTCCAGCGCTCTTCGGCCCGGGCAGAGTCGCCCTTTCTCCCAGAATCCCTTCCCAGAGGCGTAGGGCCCTGGGTATCTAGCAGTCCCTGGACATCCACGAGTGCTCACCTCCAGGGCAGCAGCCCAGACCCAAATGCCTAGGGCTGACGTCAGACCCCGGATTATGGAGGTCGGTGGAAAAATCGGAGGTGGTGGAGGTCAAGAGAGTTATTGTCCTAGGATCCAAACCCCTCTGGGATCCCACCCTAACACACAGTTGCACCCTCCAATCATGTATTCACTTGTTTTGGGAGGATAGGTTGGGAGTTTGGAGAGCACGCTGCAAATTTCCTCAGCTCCAGGACCTCTGAGCCCAAGGAGATGGTTCAGGTGGCACTTGGGACCTAAGGAGAGGTTGGGGTTCTCGCTGCAAGAAGTACGGTCTTCACTGCTTCTGCCTTAGAGAGAGTACCAATACCTTACTGACTGCTGGGCTCTGGGAACTGACCTCTAGCTGACCCCAGCCCTGACCTCTCCCTGCCACCTCTCTGGAATACTCAGACCTGGATTCAGGAGGAGGCAAAGGTTTCCCAGGACTTGGGTGGGTCCAGATTTATACCACTGCAGTTCCAGGGTTTGCCCAGGGTTGCTGCTGAATGACCCACCCAACCCTTGGGGCTGAGTCCTGGCCTCAGTAGGTCTCTAGCATATTAGGACCATGTCCTCTGGGGAGGAAACAGTGCTATGTCCAGCTTCACTCTGATCACTCTGGTGTCATTCTCTGACCTAGGGAAATGACAGTGGAATTGCGCACTCCCCCCCCCCCACAGTTGAAGAAGACCCTTGTCTTATTTATCCACAAGCCTTTAGGAGAGAACCTGGCCTCCAGCCCCCACTTGGTGTGGGGAGGAGGAAGAAGGGGTGCAGTATTTATCCCAAGGGACAGCCCCCAACCCCTGCCACAGGTTAGTGCTGGAGTCAGGGACCCACATAAGTTTGCCTGTGCAGTCGGAATCCTAGCAGCTGCCAGCATGAGGCGACATTCTGGCCAGGGAGAGGCCCCCTGGGAACAGCAAGGAGCTGAGATCACTCTCTTCCCTGAGATTCCAAGGCAGCAAGTTCCAAGAGCAGGGGAAGGCCTGGAAGAAAAGTCCAGCAGGGCATTCCTGGATTGTACTCGCTTCTACCTTGGTCCAGGGAATTTGCCTTTACCAGTCTCAGGCTTGCCTAGGAGACAAAGCTAAGGAACCTCCATCAGCATCCAGGAAAGCATCTAAGAGGGGCCCCCACAGTTGGCCCTCTGGCTGTCTGGATTGCTTAGGAAATGTCCACTCAGGACAATCAGTGGGGGATGGAGCCCTGAGGTGTAACAAATCCTATCTCCTGCTCAGAACACAGAGCTAACTGTGTTTCCTCCATCTTCCCACCTGCCATTTTCTTCTGAATCAGTGTCCCTGGCCAACATGCTTCAAGGATGTGTAGAAATCATCTCCAGGTAGTAGGATCCCTAAAGAGCTCTTGGAGAGAGTCTTCAAGGATTCCAAAGAAAGGACCCAACCCACAACTGGGTTGTTTAATGCCACTTTTGCCAGGGTATATAGAAAACTGATTTGGACTCAGGCAAAATCTTGGAATTTAGCGGGTGTAGGGCAAGATGGGGATGCAAGGCTGGAGCTGGCTCTTCGTGGCCTAGCATCTAGGGCTTTGCCTCCCAAAGGAGTTCTGGCTACCTCCCCTGGAGCTGATCTGCAAAGGAGGACCAGACAGGGTGAGAGAGATGTGGGACTCTGATGCAGCTGAGGCATAGAGGTGCCTGTTTCAGATACGGGGCTTGGAAGATGCTACTTCTAGGTCTTACTTTGACAATGGACAACCCCAGAAACCTCAGAAATGAAATGAAAGATTTGCTGGTTTCTGAAAAGTCCTCTACTTCAATCCGAGCTCCCAAAGGGGTGACCCACACACCGCGGCCTCAGTTTCCACTGGAAGCCAGCCAGGTTCTGGTTCTCTCTGAGGAGGACAAGCAGAAGCAGCCCAGAAAGCTAAGATCTCCTCTGCCCTCCGTTCAATGGGGAACAGCCAAGGATCCCCCTCCCCCGCCTATTTAAGTGAAACTGCTCTGCCTAAAGCAGGTCTAAAAGCTACTCCTGGACTCTGCCTCGGCTGGATTGAGGACGGCAGGACCCAGGACACCACCTGGGGTGGTGGGGCTTCCAGGTTAGTTTTTAGGGAAGTCAGATTCATTTAGGACTCGCAAGGACATCACGTTTGCAATTTAGTAAACTTCCTTGGTAGCCGGAACCTAACCGTTCTATGGCCCCCGAGCCCACTGCAGGTGATGAAGCTCCTGTCTGGACACTCACCCAGTGGCCAACGCACCCACCCTGTGGCCAACGCACCCACCCTGCCACCCGCGGCTGCAGCTTCGGCTCACTTGGAGCCTGCGGGCTCCCCCTGCAACCACACCCGCAAAAGTCGGCCAGGCTCCCTCTGGCTCTCCTGCCCCCACCCCCAGCAGGGTGGAACCGCGGGTGCCCAAGGGGTCCCAGTCTCGGCTGGAAGTGAGCGTCCTTGGGAAAACATCCCCACGCCAGCCACCAGGCCTTCAGGTCCGGGGTACACCCCGCCAGTGCAGGTAGGGTCCAGCAGGGATCAGTACCCCGGGGCCGCGGAGCCACCTGGTCTTTAACGGTTTGCACCCAGTCCCTCAGCGAGCCCTTGCTGCCACCTTTTCTGGGCACGCTTGGGGTTGTGACAGCTTCCCTTGGTCTCCCTTCCTAACCCCAGCTCCTCTCCCAACCTCTGCTTACTGGGAAGGAAAGAGCCCCAGTCTGTCTTCGGGAGTGAAAATTGAACAGCTTCCAGAAAATTCACCAGAACGTGGCCTCTATTGCTTTGGAGTATTTTGGATTCTAAAAAAAAAAAAAAGAACCCCACTTCTCCCTACCCCCAGCCACACACACACACACACACACACACACACACAAAAGACCTTATTTTTAAAAATGGAATTTACTTATTAGCACTTGTGAGTTTTCACTTTCAGTGCAAGCTTTCCCGTACTACTTTGTGAACAATTGGGGCTCTGCTCCTTTGACCCCCCTTTACGCATGTACAGAGCTTTCAAATAACCCAGAGATTTAGGTATCCCTCTGTAATCATTTAGATGATGGATTGTAATGGTTCAACAGTTCCTCTGGAACCATTACGATCAATCAGGTCAAAACTCAGCTTGGGTGGGGGGTAGTTTTTAAGCAGGGGAGGTAGGTAACATGACATCCACACACACTTGTACAGATAACACGCTCTGATAACGTACAAACAACTCCAGAGTCTTAGGAGAATAGATCCCAGGTGAACCCGAAAGCCGGTGTTTATTGTGACAGCGACAGACAAGTTACAGTATCAAAACTGAAAGGGAAAGTGAACTGTTTTTTTTCCAGGCAGTTCCCGTTTCGTAAGTTCTTTAGAAGCCTCTAAGTATCGTGTAACTATTTGTCACCTCGATAAACCTAACAATGCACACATGCATGGAGCTACCCTTGCTTTGTCAGTACGTGTGAAGCCCGAATATTCGTGTGAAATTGCACGGATCCTGAGCATGCTATCATCCGTAAAATGAAATGATGATGCCTTCCAGCGTGAGGAGCAAGTGTAAAATGTGCATAAAAGGTGTAGTGAGGTTTTTTTTTTGCTTTTTTTTTTTTTTTTTTTGCTTTTCGCACAAACATGAGTCGCCGGAATTATTTTAGACACTCAACAAAATCTCCGTTCCGAGACTACTCAACTTTTCCTCGTGTGCAAAGGCGGAAATAAATGCATTAGAAACGGGGCAGTGTCTAATCAAACGGAGGGTGGTGGAGAAAAGTTATTTTAACTGAATTGTGTGTAGTCAGGGTGAAACCCCGCGGATTAGCGTTACCTTAGCACGCCCGCGGCGTTGCGTCTTTAACGGGCTACCTCGGCGGTGGCGCTGGAGGAATCAGCGTTCGCGGTAATTAAACATTTCCAGACACTGGAGGGTTATTAATCCGCGTTGCGATTTCCGGCGAAGGGACTCAGCGAGTCTGGCCGCGAGGTTTTATCCAGGGATTCGGGGAAGCAATCCTAAAGAAAACGCGCCACCTGCTGGCGACCAGGTGGCATCTCCCGGGGCCCCCTCCTCCCAAACTCTCCAATCCAGTTATCTCTACTTAATCTTACCTGCAAGTGGGTTTCTGCCCCTTCCATTTTCTCCTGTGAGTTACGAAATTCGCCTTCCCTCTTGCACTTCCAAGGAACAAACAAAAGAGGAATTCCCTTTCACCGCGGGGGTTTCTGGTTTTCCCTGCTCCCAAACCAGATTTGTGAGTTTCTGTTTTGTTTAGTTTTTAAATAATCCGAAATCCTTGGCAATTATCTACCACCATTAGTTTCTGGTCCTGGGGAAAAACAATGAGCCAGGATCTGTGGAACTTTTCTGCACTCTGCAAGCTGGGTTATTAGCCTGCCTTCCAGGTAGCTCCTAGGTTGCCTGCAGGGTGAGGAGAGGAGGATGGGGTGCCCCCTGCCCTCCAGCTCAGGGCCGGTCAATAAGTACTGGGTCCCTCTGAGGATTCGGATTCTGGCTTCCTGAAGAACCATAGCAATGAAGAGAGGGAGTCTGCTTCCGTGAATGGGGTTTCCTTGAAACATGTGATGAGAATCCAGGTCTTTTGTTGCTCACTTTCCATCCGAATTCCCTCACAGAATATTATAACTGGACCCTCTCTTTTCCTTGGCATCAAAGCTGTGTACAGGGTGCTGGTTTGATCCATTTACAGACTGCAGTACGATTACCACCGTAGCTCGAACACTTCTGTCCTTCTTATAATCACCATTACTTGGGTGATGAGGACGCTTACTTAGGAGCTAGTCTCTTAGCAACTTTGAAGTTTGTAATGCGGTGTCGTTGGCATATAATCACTATATTGTGTCTTAACTCTCCAGAGCTTACACTAGCTGCAAGTTTGTACCCTTAAACAACATCTCCCCAATTCTCTCACCCCCAGCCCCCGGTAACCATCATTCTACTCTCTGTGTTATGAGCTCAACAAAGCTGCACCCTTGAGGCTTTCCTTCCTTGTCATCAAAGCTCCAGCTTTTCAGATAGGGACCAAAAGAGAGACATCTTCAGGATAGACCCGTTATTGTGCTCTTCCGTCTGGTCTCTCCTCCAGAAGAAAAGAGGGTATAGAGGATCCTTGGGAGCTTTAGCTGTGCAGTTTTTGCAGGCCTCTGGCCACCTCACTTACACTTGAGAACCAATGCAGAGAAAACAAGTTAGGGACTAAAAGAAAGGCAGGTTCCCTGCCTCTGCCCCAGACTGTTAGAAGAAGGCTCGCTCACCTACCACCCGTCACTCTCTTTGCTCCAATAAGAGGTAGGGCCTCCCAGTTCCTCATCCTGAGCTTGCAGGGGGGTGGGGGCAGGAAGGGGACCCAACTCAGACATTCCACAGAACTCCCAAGGCTGCCAATGCCAACCCTCCAAAGGTGATGTGACACTGTGGGATGCCTCAGCTTGATTCATGAATAATGGTATTCACCGGGTGGAAGGAGATCAGGGGCTTCTGCCTCTTTCGTGTTTATGGCAGGAGGGCTTCCTGAGTACAGACTGTCACACTGAAGTAGTGCTGAGTCCCCAAAGTGGTGGCCCAACTGGGAAAGAAGTGATTGCCCTAGGAAGTTGAAAAGCATCTGGATGAAGCTCTAATAAGTGGCCATCCTCCTCCACCTGGATTGATTGAAACCCAAGTACCAGCTTTAGGGAGGGGGCTGGGTAAGAGATGGAACTGAGAATGTTCCAGAATACTGGCCCCTTGAGCAAATCCAGAGTGACCAGCAAGCTGTGAGAGGACCACCCCCTATTTTAGAAGAACCCTTATTTCTCTGATTCCTATGAAATCAGACTTCATAGGAGGAGAACAAGTAATATTTGTGGATCGGAGCCACATTACAGAATAGTGCAGTATCTGCACAGACAGGAAACCACACCCCCTATTTTAGCCAACCACAAGGGCCAGGAGCCCTTCCTCAAAGGTCACAGCCCCAGGTTGGTGTGGACACTTATAGTGCCAGTTCCCACCGTAGCTCCCTTTATTCCCAGGTGACTCCAGGCAAACCCACTTGCGATCATGCTTCTCATTCCCTACATCCAAGCCTTTGCTCCAAAGATAAAACATCTGCTGAAACACTTTGAACAAATCCAAAATATGAAAAAAGGAAATATATTAGCATATGATTTTTCACTTCAAAATGACTAATGGTCCGGTTCCTTTGGTATATTAGGTGTTAGTTTTCGTATCACATGTCAACAATAAAGAAATAGGGAGAAAATTCAAAACTTAAGTGTTGTTATCAATGTATTCCAGATAAAGAAATTTCAGGAATCATGACTTGGTCTGGCAAAACTCCAGACTGTAAGAAACATTTCAAAAGATTTATCTTAAAAAAAGAAGAAAAAAAAAAAAAGGATAAACCATGTATTGTAGTGGGGTTTGTTCTTTCTTAATTTTCTGAGAAGCTATCCAAGGGGGAGCTGTGAACGCCCCCTATGATTGGAAAAGGCTTGGTTCTCAATTCTAATGTCTTGCATGGGCAACAATGTGACCACAGCAGGAGGCTTGACACAAGGCACTTGAGTCTTAGTTAACTTAATATAAAACCCACCCACTGAGGAAAGGCAGGATGAGCAAATGTCGCCTGGTTCCATTTAGGAGCTGGCCAGTGAGCTACTTCCTGCTGGGGGTGGTGACCAACAGTTAACATGTTACTGGTTTCACAAGGTGTTTTCAAAATCCTGTGGCACACAGTCACACCCAAAGATTTTCCATGATGAAGATCCCTGGGTCCCATCCTTGAGTTTCTGATTTAGGAGGCTTGCAATGGGCCCCGAGTGTCTGCATGTCAAAATGAAAGAAGAGCATTAAAAAACTCCTGTTGGCTAGACCCTGATGTCCTGATCCCAAGTAACGCAGCAAATGTGTTATCATCCACAGATGATTTGGATGTTGGTGGTCTTTCGAGCACATACATACTGAGAGCCATTGGTAAAATAGGACTCTGGCCCATGATATATAGGCCTGGCTAAGGAGAATTTCAAGGATTGAAAAGTTAACCAGAGTCAAAGAAGTGGCTCTTTATTGAAGCACTTGAGTAGGTGTGTCTTTTTGTAAGCACCCTTTTCTTTTCTTCTTTATTTAAAGATTTATTTATTCATGAGAGACACAGAGAGAGAAAGAGGCATAGAGGGAGAACCAGGCTCTCTGCAGGGAGCCTGATGCAGAACTTGATCGCAGGATCCTGGGATCATGCCCTGAACTGAAGGCAGATGCTCGATCACAGAGCCACCCAGGTGCCCCAGCACCCTTTTATTTACCTGCAAGAGAAGAGAGTTGTACCTGATAATTTACAAAAACCTGCTCAGTTCCTCAATTTTAAGATTCCTCTTGGTGCATGCTATAGAATGATGGGAGATGTGGGGCAGGTGCTTGGGTCCTGACGCTTACATCATGGAGGAGGCTCCATCCTGCCAACATGTGGTATTTGTCCCATGAGAAAGCCTTGGGTCTCAAACAAAAACAAAAACAAAAACATCCATCTCAGCTCACAGAGATAAAGGTCACTTTTGCAGGAGAGCTCCCTTGGGAATACAGGTGCCCAGGAGAACCAACAAGTGAAACTGCCTTCTAAAGTTGGGTACACGGAGTCTATAGTTGGTTCTATGACTGTTATCAGAAGTTGCAAAGAGAAGGAAAGTGCTCTGGGCCCAGTGGGGAGTCCTCGTTTTGCCCACCCTGCACCTTCCAGATTTTGTAATAGGATTGATGGTTATTCTCCACCTAGGAGCAGTCTAGACAGCAGAGTGGAAGCACTACAATAGGAGATCATTTGCTGTGTTACTTGGGATTAGGACATCAGGGTCTAGCCACTAGGATTTTTTAAATGCTCTTCTTTCATTTTGACTGTACTTTCCAATTTTGTTTTGGCAAAACTCACTTTACCTGTCTATCCATTTAAAAAACCATGTGAAGTGTTCCATGGGAGTCCTAGCGATTTGAGCCACCTATCACATATGTCGGTGAGGTGACATAGTCATCTCTCTTTGAGAGTGTTTATTTTGATTTCCTTAAGTTAGGTACCTACAGGGCCCGGGGCTGATGGGAAGGGCCTGTGATTTCAACCACTGACACCACTGGAGTAACTTCTGTTAGGAAGGAACTCTGTGCGGTGCTTCCAGGAGGAGGAAGAGTCACTCCTGTTTTACTAACGGAGCAGTGAGGTCCAGAAGCCTCCCTGTGGCACTAGGTCAAGGCTGCCGGGTGCTGTCCTAAAATGGGATGAAGCCTCAGGGTGCACAACCAGACAGTTTTCCCAGGCCCCTCACCCCCTGAGCTTGTCAGCCCAGCACACCTGCATCATCTGCCGGAATCCTCACAGCAATCCAGAGATGTCGGTGCACTGATTTTCTTACTTTCTGTCTGAGCAGGTCTGACTCAGAAATATCATCTAACTAGTCCCAAAGCCACAGAGCTGGGGGGGTCTGGAGCCAGGACGTAAGCCCAGTTGCATTTGATTCCAAAGCCTAAGTTCATAACGAAGGCATACTTGGTAGGTACTCAAAGCGTGGTCTGCTGGTGGCAACGGCACCACTCAGGGAACTTGCTAGAAATGCAGAGGCTCAGGTCCTGCCCCGGAACTACTGACATGAGAGCTGCATTTTGGCAAGATCCCTGCCCCTAGATGTATGCACAGGAAAGTCCGCAGTGCACATTATCTAGATTCCCTGGGCCGAGGCCCAGGCTCTAGCCCTGCTATACTGTCTTTGCCCTAAACACACGATTTAATCTCAGCTTCTAGAATAGAGAGGAATAGCTCCTGGGTGTACAAGATCAAATCAGAGAGCCATAGACTAAAGCTTAGAAAAACTGTACTCCAAATCACAGGTGTCCTATGAACCCACAAAACCCACTTTGGCCCAAAAGTGAGCAGTGTGGGCCAACCCTTTCCCCATGGCCATTGCCCTCTCCTGGCTCTCCAGAGGTTAGGGTGCCTAAGCAGAGCACCCCCTGTTAAGCTGGACATAGCTTCTCTGTAAGACAAGCAGGCTTCAGGACTTGCTAGAAGAGATGGGGGATGAGAGATGTAGCACCCCCCAGTGGTATTTTGGGAGCCATGGTATTTGCCTCTACTTCTCACTTCCTAGTTGAAGAGAAAATAGGAAGGGTCTCACAAGATCTTCTTTGGGGGAGACATGAGCTTACAACAGTAACATACACATTATTGCTGATATGTGCACATTAATAACGTGCAATTGATGGGTCATTTTGGCACAGATTATGTTTTGAAATTCCAAAGGTACCCATGATTAGGGATGGCATGTTAAAGTTACGCAAAGGGTCACTTTCTCGCGAATTTAAAAGTTCTTAAATAGACACTCTTGTTTGACTATCCCAATCCCTGCCAAACTCAGTGAAGTTATTAGATCATCCTCATCGATACTCTGCCAACAAAAAGGAACGGAGTTTCAGCAAGTGTGCCTCAGCTTCTTTTTCAACCCCCGTCTGTAAAATCACACGCAGAAGATGCCTAAGTTGACGTGCGGTGGACCGCGGCTCACCATGCAGACCACATCAGCAGTCCACGGGAACATGGGGGCAAACGCTGGCACTAACCTCTCCCTCTCCAGGTGTTGGCTCCTCCAGGAGCCCCAGGCTTTCCAACTGGCCCCATTTGACTCGCTCCCTTATTCTGAGGTTGGAGGGGTTGCAAGAATCACCACATTTAGGGAGATGTGCCTTTTAAGAGCAGGGTCTGGAAAGAATCATGTTTAACCTACAGGATTGGCATAGAAATGATGGAATTGCCTCCATTCCAAAAGGCACAGGGTGTAAACTCTTGGAGGAACCTGAAACATATCGTCTTTGACACCTCCATTTCATAGATGAGAAATTTGAACCTCCAAATATTATTTACCCGGTAACACAACGGTGATGCGGAGCTTGCTTTCCTGACATCTGGTGGGTCCTCTTTACATTTTGCTCCCTGCTTCCCATTTTTGTGAGTGAGGCCTGGGAGTGTGGGGTCTTCTAAGGGCCCCTCTTTGTTCTCCATCTCCAGAGGACAAAGCCTGTGTCAGGCAACGATGTCCCGGGTAAGAGGCCCTCCATGAACCAGGCAGGCCCGCCACAGTACACGGATGCACCGCTGGATGCCTGAGCCCGGGCTTTGGATGATTGCTGCTCAGTGCAGCAGCTTTATGAAAACATTAAATGTCATTACTTATTTCTTCATGTCCAAAATGTATACTTCAACATTTTTTCTTTGTAGACAAGTGTCACTTTTACTGCAATCTTCAGGCCAGATGTTCCTGGTATAAGTGGTAACAGCTGCCACGCTGGCAGACGTGTGGCTCCGGCTAAGTCACTCTCCAAAGACCCCAAGGCCCTCTCTGCAAAAACACTGGCATGACAGGAGAAACCCATACCTGGCCCTCCCAAGCCGCCTGGGGAAACCACGAGGAAGGCTGGAATGGGGCATTTGGGTGGGCAGGTTGCCAAACCGCGACTGCATTTCCCTCTTCCTCGGTGATGAGCTGGAGTCTCTGGATAGGGAGAACTGCCTTGCTCCTTCCCTGCGGGCTTCCCTTCAAAGCAGCGTTTATAGTGCCATCACCCATTATCCACGTCCTCATTTGTCTGGGCACCAAGTCATTTCCCTGGCTTTCTGTCACCCTCACCATAGCCTGCTATGATCTCAAGTTGATGTTCTATTGTTTGTGAATTTTGCTCCAGTTGTAGCCGCCTGGTAGCATTTATCTTCTGTGCTCCCTTGGGCTTTGGTGAATTCTTCAATAAGGTTCCATCTCAGCGCCAGCCTTTCCAGAAAATGCAGGCACAATTTGCTTCCATCTTCAGTAAGACTGAAGACTCGATTCAGCCAAAAAATAACTCTTTCCTTTGTAATTTTTGGCTCTCGGGCCAAATAGCCTATTATTCGAGAATGCCATCCTGTTAAGTAAGGTTGAACTTATAAGACATGCAAATACAAGGACAGACACAAATGCTCTCCGGACAGCACACAATGTATCTATGGGTGGCTGCAGCATGATGCTCCCTCCAAGAGGTGGCGAGCTCATTCAAAGTTCTGGCTCCTTCAGACAGGAGTGAGGCCAGCACTGGGCAGGAGTAAATCACTTTGGTGATGCTGGAATCTGGCTAGATATGAACTCAAAGGACAGAAGGCCTCCTAGATCTGAACTTTTAAGAGGCCAGTGGCAGCAGAGTGGTCTCCTGGAGTAGCTTAGCCACTGTCTCTCCCTCCAGGATCCTTGGTCTCAGCCCTGGGAAGAAGCCACTTCCACCACAGAAAGACCAAGAAGTGGCAGAAAGGCTGGCTTTGGGTCCTGACCTTGCCTCTCACTAGCTACGTGGTCTTGGGCAAGCTACTGAACCACCTGAAGATTTATCTGTAAAATGCGATGAACACTTGTTCTTTGAGATTATTGTGATTAAGACCCAACATCCATAAAGCTCCTGGCACAGAGGGAAAAACTGATCAATGTTATTTCTTTCTTCTGCAGGGACCAGATTATGGTTTTGTCACTTCTTTATTTATGAGAGACACAGAGAGAGATACAGAGACACAGGCAGAGGGAGAAGCAGGCTCCCTGTGGGGAGCCTGATGAGGGACTCAATCCCAGGACGCCAGGATCACGACCTGAGCCAAAGGCAGACACTCAACCACTGAGCCACCCGGGTGTCCTGGTTTTGTCACTTCTTGAACTGAGTGGTCTTTTAAGTGAATAAAATCAGGACCATTTTCAAGCCTGCTGCTACAAATAGAGTCAGAGCCACAGTGCCAGTTACTACACCAATGTCACTCAGGTTCAAATTCATCTTCACCTTCTGTGGTGTTGGGGCCAGGACCCTGCAAACCATATTTTCCTTCTCCCAGCTGTTAGGCTTTGCAGACAGGGGAACCTGGAGACAGTCTGCTCACCGCTTCTGTCAGTGTCACCCTACCACTGTCTGTCACTCAGCCTCCCCCAGTGGCTCCAGCTTCTAGCCTCTTCCCAAGCTCCCAAGCCGCAGCCTCATCATGCCCTTGGCGGGTGCTGTCTCCAAATGCCAGCCCCACCCCACCCCACCCCTCGTGATGGACTGGGAGAGCTGAGCCTCTGATCCATGGATTTTCTCTTCAGAGCTCCTGAGACTTCTAGAAGTGGTAGGGAAGTGCTACTCCCCAGAAGGCTGAGCCCCAGCTCTGCAAGGTCCTCCTTCCAGCTTTTAGGTTCTGATGAGCCCAACCTCTGCCTTTGTGTCACTGTGGTGCTTCCACTGTTCTTTCTTATACTCCTTCACTCATCCAACCCGTTTTCTCTATTGAATTCTCTGTGGAAATGCCTAGCATGGTTAATTTTCCCAGCTGGACTCTGACCACTCCATGGACCATATATCCCAGTTTGCCCAGACTATCCTGATACTGTATACTACTTTTCCTGGCATTTTGTCTTGTTTAGCATTTATCTCACACAAAATTGTCTTGGTTTCTAATGCAAATTGTAAAGTCACCTTAGATGTAGTTGCCCTTTTAGAAGGCCACAGGGGAAGGACTTTAAGCACTTGCATGTATTAGGCTTCTCTCTGTAGATTTCCATCATTTCTCTTTGATCCAGAGCCATATTCAGATTCTCTACTTTGGAGCAGGCATTCCCATCGATTGTTTAAGAAGGGGAGAGCTTCTTGAATATAGCTTAGAACTGGAGCTGCAAAAGCATTGCCCATAAGTCCTCTTTCTTGCGATTCTACAAATTAGCCCCTGCTGGCTATCTTCATCCAGCCAGCCCAGCCCAGCCTCATCTACTAAGGAAGCAACTCCTCCTGTTTTTGAATGCCTTATATAAAGATTTAATTTTTTTTTAATTTTAAAAATGTTTTCATACCACGGTCTCCTTTCCCATGCAATCCTAAAATCACTGGAATCCCTGTTATCCCCAAGTCCTTGATCAAAGTATTCTCCCCTCGCCTGGAATGATACTCTCCTTCTACTCACAGATGATCCTCTTCTGCTCAAGTGTCAACCTCCTCGAGCCCTGCCCCTCAGCCAGTGCCTTCACCCTCTTACAAACCTATTTCATGAAACTCTCTACCTTGCTTTTGGCACTCTACCACCTTTTATTGGGTTTGGTTGCTTTGATTTATTTTTTGAATATTATTTTTAAAGTGAGGGGGTGGGGAAGGGGCAGAAGGCAGGAGGGAGAGAGTCTCATGCAGACTACCTGCTGAGCACAGAGCCTGATGTGGGGCTTGAGCCCATGACCTTGTGATCATGACCTAGCTGAAATCAGGAGTCGTGCACAGAACCAAATGAATGACCCAGACACTCTGGGTCTGGTATCTTTTATAATGTGGCCTCATATTGCTGTAATTTTTAATGCATCTTTAATTTGTCAATTTGGCCAGTTGGTAAGTTCTCCGATAGAACTGTCTGGACTTCATCTTCGAATCCCTCACAAGCACCCATCAATCTTCTCTGGTCTAATAACATCTGACTTCTTCTACTTAGTCCCCTTATACTCATCCCTCTCACTACCCCCTTCCTAACCTACATGTGTACCAGGATATTTTGCACCTCTGCACTTTTGTTCAAGTTGTTTCCTGTACTTGGAGCTCCCCTCCCCCTTTACCTGACTCATCCCTCCAGATTCCTGGTAAAGCCTCCTCTGATACCCCAGCTGAGCTGAGTAACCTCCTATCTACTGCCATCATTCCCGTTACAACCTCTGTCATTGCACTTAGCACATTATACTGAAATCACCTCCTACATGCCTGTCTCTTCTGATGGGCTTCTCCATAAGCTCCGAGGATAAATGATGTGTCTTGTGCACCTCTGTGCTCACAGGACGTAACACAATGCCTGTCACATAGGAAGCGCTTGATAAATGTGTGTTGACCTAAACTTAATACATTTTTGCTGAATGATTGAATGACATCGAGGCGGCAAATCCATGAGCTGCCATTTTTCTCCCCTGGACACATATTTATCTCCTTCTTCCCCTGCCAAAACCCCAACGATTGCTTCACTGTGCTGCATAATCTTTCTGTCAGGTCTCTGACACACAAAACACATGTAATCGTTCCATTATGAGGGCTGGCACTAAGTTTAAGCTGAGTGTACAGATTTATTAGATCTTGTACCAGGAAACTAGTGAGGCAGAGAGTTTAGGGGGATTTCCAAAGGGGATGTAAACTGTTCATGAGCCCTTGTACTTCGAGGCAATTCTATGTTCCTGTGGGGGCCTCAACTGTCCTTGCAGATTGTGTTTCTCCATCTTCGTTTGAGAGATGCAGGCAGGCTACTGCTACAGACTGATTTGTAGAAGAAAAGAAGGGTCAAGGGCAATGAGCAACCTGCACATTCCATACTTGCCACAGCCACACTTAATGACTAGAATGCCCCACACCATGGACTCACTGTTTCTGTGTAAAGAGAAGTTGCACACAGTTTAGACATCCGGTCACCTGAAGCACATTTTGCACACTGGCTAGTGTGCTATGTTGATATGACTGTGTGTTCCTACTCTCAGAAAGGAAAGGTATTGGGTGCATTTGACAAGAATGCCTAGCAGGGGTTCTAATGGTCTCCCAAGTGTTTGCTGACTCTGTTGCCCCAGGAATCCAAACTTTAAAGCTCCATCTAAATCTCATCTCCTCTAAAAAGTTTCATCAACCATTTCAGCCTCTAGGAATCTCTCTTGAAGCTCTGAAGATGAATGGTTCCCAGTGTGGTGCTCCACTGCACTATCGTAAAAAGACCGTGTAGTGCAGAGAGCCCTGGATTGGGATTTTTAAAGCTTACATCCTTGTCCTCGGTTCCTTCGTGATATTGTCTAGATCCCTGCACACGTCACCTCTCCCTCTTCTTCTCTCCTCCTTTCCTCCTCCTCCTGTTCCTCCATCTTCTTAATCCTCCCTTGTTTTCTTTTCCTCATCCTTCTTCTTCTCCCCTTCCTCCTGCTTCTTTTCTTCTATAATGAACAAAATATCTCTTTCATGCCCAAATTGCCAAGCCAAATATATGGGAAGGATCTTCACGACACATTTGTGAAAATAGTGTTTAGGATACAGAGTGCACAGAGTAAAAGATGGTGGTGGCAGAAGGGAAGTTTTGTAGATGTTTTTATTTCATAGAACCTGGCTGCCTTCAGGAGGGGAGTGGCAACAAGAGGCAGGCACTGGTTGCAAAGGGTCAAACAAATTTGGGAAGAATGAATTCCACAGATGGAGTTCAAGTTTGAATTGAATGAGCAGTCACTACCTAAATATTCCCGAAGGGGGACTTAAACCTAAGGATGGATCATTGGTATGGTGGCCAAAATCTGGGAACAACCAGAGCCACCGCTGTTTCTTTCATTCATTCAAAGTACAGCTCACAAGCTTCACTGAGAACCAGACACTGGAAGGCACCAGAGACATGGTGGTGAAGAAGGTACAATCCTTGTCCTTACTAAAGTTTCTAATTGACTGGGGGAGACATGGAAAGGCATTGTGGGTATTACAAAAAAGGGGAGCACAGGGTGCTTCTAAAGGACATAGGATGGGTACCTAGCTTGGTCTCGGGAATTCAAGGAGGGTCTTTCTGGACAAGGTGACATCTGACTCAGGGAAGCCGACTGCAAATAAGGAATAACTACTAAAAAGCCTGAGAGTAGGGGACTGAGGCCCCCATTCGCTGGACTGCCCCAGGAGAGATGTATCAGGAAACTGGCAAAGCTGAAGCTTCAGGTCCTCTCACTCAGGCCCTCTGCAAGATTCTGACAACAGTCAAGCAATTTGTAATCTTATCATATGTTCCTGTCAAATTATAAAAAGTTAAGATTAGTTAACTTATTAACTAATTAAGTTAACTTAGTTAACTAAGAGATTAGTTAAGATTGCTGCTTCTTTCCATTTTGACTTTCTATCAGCCATTTCCTGCTATGGATAGATGGCCTCCTATACACATTTTGCAGAATGACTGTGCACTGTAACATGAAGGTGAAGACCAGAGGTACCATTGGGCTGTGCATTGTTTTGAGGCGACCCTACCAGAAGTATGTGGGTAGAGCAAACAAATGAACAAAACCACATAATTGGAGCTAGAAGCTAGGGTGGGAACGTTTTTCCAATTTTAACTCTTATATGAGAACCACTTGATGGAGGTTTTCTCAAACCTTAAAAGTTTACAGAATTACCAATAGCAAGCTGTAAAACTAAAATAAAGTTCCCTAAACTATAAATGGTAAAAAATAAATTTTGTCCCATCATGCTAGAAGAAAGACTAAATTATCTTTATTTCTCTATATCAAAATTTTACTTAAATGAAAAAGGTCACCAAAGAGTACATAGCCAAAAATGTTGAGATAATCCACTATGGAGGTATATCAGGCAATTATTAAAAATAGTTATCTGGGGATCCCTGGGTGGCTCAATGGTTTAGCACCTGCCTTCGGCCCAGGGAGTGGTCCTGGAGTCCTGGGATCGAGTCCCACATCGGGCTCCCTGCATGGAGCCTGCTTCTCCCTCTGCCTATGTCTCTGCCTCTCTCTCTGTGTGTCTCTCATGAATAAATAAATAAAATATTAAAAAAATAAAAATAAAAATAGTTATCTTTCTGGATTTTGTGACACATGTTGTATTTGTCAGTTCTTTAAAATATGTAATTTGGGGGCTTTCTTTTCTTATTCTAAATAAATATTACTTCCACATCGAATTTTGTCTCTGTAATTTTGAATTCTTTTTTCTTAAAGAGGGTCTCCCAAATTGGACAAGCTTCAGGCTTTTCCAAAACTTGACTTACCCTGGCTGATCAAGTGAGTTCTTCTCCCTAAATCCTAGTACTTCTTCCTTGTTATGCAAAACCAGTGCCTGAATAATATTCCATTGTATACATAGACCACATCTTCTTTATCCATCATCTTTCGATGGACACCGAGGCTCCTTCCACAGTTTGGCTATTGTGGACATTGCTGCTAGAAACATTCAGCCATTAGAAACGACAAATACCCACCATTTGCTTCAATGTGGATGGAACTGGAGGGTATTATGCTGAGTGAAGTAAGTCAATCGGAGAAGGATAAACATTATATGGTCTCCTTCATTTGGGGAATATAAAAAATAGTGAAAGGGAATAAAGGGGAAAGGAGAGAAAATGAGCAGAAAAAATCAGTAAGGATGACAGAACATGAGAGACTCCTTACTCTGGGAAACAAACAAGGGGTGGTGGAAAGGGAGGTGGGTGGGGGGTTGGGGTGATGGGGTGACAGGCACTGAGCGGGGCACTTGACAGGATGAGCACTGGGTGTTATGCTATATGTTGGCAAATTGAACTCCAATAAAAAATTAAAAAAAAAAAACAGTGCCTGAGGCATGTAATGTGCCTTTCCTGAATGCTGCGCCCTGTTTTCTGAGAGCCACTGGCTTCCTTACCCCAGAGCTGAACCCTTAAGGGCCTGAGGAACCTAGAGTCCCCTGGAAGGATGCTTTCAACTGGAGGATTTGTGGGTGGAGACACCAAGAGCTTGGGTAGGGTGCAGTTTGGGCAGCCAAGAGAACTCTGTAGTACATGCACCCTCAGGACACTGCCCTTCAATGAGATTTTAGGAAAGCACGATAGAGAATATAAGGGGAGGCCTGGGCTAGAATGGGGATATATGCGGCCTCAAAGGGATGGAAGAAATAAGAGGAATGCTTGTCAAAGTCAGGCAGAGGCCTACTTTGCAAAGCTTCCAACCACTTCCAGGTGGCAGAGAAAATGAGGTCTGAACAGGACTTGGTGACGCAGCAGACAACAGCTGACCCCAGCCTGTGGGCCTGTACTTGGAGGAAAGGTCACAGTCTTTAGGCAATGACAGTTGGATACCCTGGGGCAGCAACAGCTCAGGGAAGAATGAGGGAGCCAACAGACAGAGCCGGGAAGGTCAGAAAAGCTGGAAAAGCTAGAAAGACTCAGTTTGCCCTGGAATTGGTTGGCTAATTGCAAAGAGAGATACTCTTCTGTCCCCATAATTTTTTCCTCTTTGGGCAAACACCTAAAATGTACTTTGGAAACTGATAAACTAAAGGGCAAGACCGCTGTGTTAGTCAGGGTTCTGTAGAGGAAAAAGTATCAATAAAAGATAGACATCCATATACATGCATGCATGGATGCATTATGCATATATAGGTTTATGTATATGTAGTTTCATGATAAGGAATTGGTTCGTGTGATTACAAAGGCTGAGAAGTCCCAAGATCTGCAGTGGGCAAGCTGGAGACTGAGGGGCTGATGTTTAGTTTCAGTCTGAGTCCAAAGGCATAAGAAACAGGGGTACACACAGATAGCTTGAGTTCCGATCTGAAAGCTGGCAAAAGCAGACCCAAGAAGAGCCAATATTTCAACTCAAGTCCAAAGGCAGGAAAAGCCCATTGGCCCAGCTCATCCAGTCAGGCAGGAGGCAATCCCTTTTACTCAACCTTTCTGTTCTGTCCAGGTCTTCAACTGACTAGATGAGGCCTGCCCACATTGGGCATGGCAATCTACTCTACCTAGCCAAGGATTCAAATGTTAATCTCATTCAGAAACACAGGGATAAACCCACAATAATGTTTCACCAACTATTTGGATACCCTGTGACCAGTCAAGTTGACACATAAAATTAACCATCACAACCTCCTACCTCCTTCACCTTGTCTCCTGGAAAATGTTAATAGCTGGAAGAAAATGAGGGAACATGCAACACTGGCCTTGTAGGGCCTGGAGAAATAGAAGTTATCCCACCTCGCCCTTTTGCAGGAGCAGGGGTTACTTCTGGTGATGTCATGTATCCCAAACATAATTTTAACTGTTTGTTGATTGCTTCTTATTTTCCAAATCAGATTTAAAGTTCTCTGAGGGGATCCCTGGGTGGCGCAGCGGTTTGGCGCCTGCCTTTGGCCCAGGGCGCTATCCTGGAGACCCGGGATCGAATCCCACATTGGGCTCCCAGTGCATGGAGCCTGCTTCTCCCTCTGCCTATGTCTCTGTCTCTCTCTCTCTCTCTCTCTGTGACTATCATACATAAATAAAAATTTAAAAAATAAAAAATAAATAAATAAATAAAGTTCTCTTGAGGACAGAGAACTTTCCCCTTTCCCCCAGACACACACCAGTCACTGAAGGCAGAGCTTACTATAGGCCAAATAATTCACAAAGTGCCAAGGTGTTCGCTAGCATCATTACCTGAAACATTTATTGCACTCTTTAAGGAGGAATGGTCTCCTTCTTCCAGAATAGTCTAGAACTCTATTCTATAGATGATGTATAAAATATGTAAAGACCCTAAAACAGCTAATTTCTACAATAAGGAATAAAATTAAGCTAGTACAGAAGTCCATTGCAAAAGTAATCATTCTTTAAAGTGCTGTCTTGTGCCTCATCATAGGGAACACAGAATAGTGTTCTCTAAGCCTGGACCCCTACACCATGCGCGGAAATTCAAACAAGATCATATGAAATTCAAGTACATAATTTTGGGGGTAATTATTAACTATTTGAAAAAAGGAATAAGAGTTTAACTTAAAGAATGATTACATGTGATTTAAAAAATCTAAACAAACCCGATGTGAATAAGTTTGTTTTTCCTGCCAAAAAAAGCTTTAAAATCTTTCAATCTTTATCTTTAAATCTTTTTATCTTATTGTTGATGCAGTTATATTTTAAAATCCCCACTTTTAACAAGGAAATTGATAAGACTTCTATTCCATTTCTTCAAGATTTTATAAATTCAAAAAAAAAAGATATTGAGGCCACACTATAGGTGACTCTGCTTTATATTTAGTAGAAGAAAAAATTATTTGGGAAAATTAAGTTGAGGGCCACTCAACTTAATGAATGAAATGAAAAATGAAATGAATGAAATGAAAAAAAAGTTACCAATTCAAATCCTTATGTTCGTGTTCAAAAAAGAAAATCAAATATTTTGGATTCTGAAGGATAAGTCTTAGAGTCACGAAGTGCCTCCAAGATCACATGTGGGCACTTAGATTCTAAAAACACTAAAGGAAGTTATGCGGAAATTCTTCTGATGGAATAATAGGCACTTGGTCATCAAGGAATCATCTTTATCCAGTACAGGTAGACACCTGCTCAGAACTTGGAATGCTGAGGTGTAAACATCATGTTCCGGCCCCCCTTCTGGGTGCTCACTCAGGTCTACATTGTGCCATAGGGCCAACAAAAGTAGATGCATGGGAAAGAATGGGATACTGGTCCCAAATGGCCAAGGTCAGGAAGTATCCTTGCTTTCTGACTCGGGCTGCTTCTCACCATCAGCGCTGACTGCTCTCCTGTGTTCCTGCCTCACTCTCTGGTGGCTGCACTGTCCACTCAGAGCGGACTTTCGGTGAGTCCATCCTGTAGCTCGCCTGCCTGCACTCTTCTTGCTGGTCTGCTTTCACAGGCTCTAATGAACCCAGCAGCAGCTCCTCTGCTGCAACTCCTAGCCCTTTCTGAGGGTGTTGTGCCCTCCTCCAAGATGGGAATCTGGAGGACTGTTTTATCAAGAAAAAGCTGAATTGTAGGCCTTTCCTGTTTTCCCCTTTTTCCCACCTGCAAGTGACATAGATACTGGCCCCACAGCAGCCAGATTGCTCAACTCCGAGTGCTTGGGCACTTCTTGCCCACTTTCTGATGTGGCCAAGTCTGGGGTCACAGGAAAACAAAAGGAGTAAGGGAAATAGCCACTGCACAATGCTCCATGTGGATGGCTGCCTCTTGGAGCTCACCTCCAGAGAGTTCTGCTAAATGAAAAAGCCCAGAACATCAGGCTTTGACAGAACCCTTGAGATTTTATTAACCCCCTAATTTTATGGCTTGGAATATTAAAACTAAGAGAGATAAACTTTCTAAAGTCAGGATGTTAGAGACTGGCTGAAGCCTGGTGTGGGTAACTCCCTGCCCTGCACTCTCTCTACTCTATAAGGCCACACCCTTATTAAATTATTGCCTTAATAACACCATCAAACCAACTTTGCTCACTCACATTCTTAATGGCAAGGTACTGACTAAAATGTCACTTTGAGGACTTGAGAACTGTTTTGTGGTCTCTCCACTCAGCGATTTGCTCAGATGGATACTCTGTCTTCCAACAGATGGAGAAATAGGTGACTGATGTCCGGGCTGGGGAAACACCTGGGGGATGGCTTCTGAAAAACTACAGTGGGAAGAAACCTCCAGCCTATATTTAACCTCACCCCCTTTTAAATAACCATATTTATATTTGGAATACGTGAAATGGTTAACTCTGTAGAGGAGAGTCAGAGAGGGTACCTAATCCCAGCTTGATGCAATTACTTTCACATGAATTTAAAATAAAATTAAAGTTAACAGTTTAAACTGATGTTTGAGGGTTTTAAAAAGATTTAGTTTCCTTTGGAACCACTGTGTTATTTGATCCAGTACAATCTTTTTGAGCTCCATGCATAACATCTCTACCCAAGTACCATTACTACTAGATTATGCCCATAGGTTGAGTTACAAATGTCTAAAAATCTTAAAATTATTAAGCTCAGATTAGAGTGTTCAAAGACTATGGTGTTATTTTAGTCTCCTGCCATATCCTCCATTTACTATAAACTTGTTATATTGGCATTCAAATAAAATGTCATAAAGCAAGTATGTAAGGAGGTGTTTGGGGTTTGTTTCAGGCCTCTGCGAGCCAAGTTTGCATGGCAACCAGGATGTATAACAGAAACACTCAAATAGTCTTCATAAAAGAAATGCTGAGCAGAGCTCAGGAGTGGGACAGTTTCTAAGCTGGGGCACACCATCAAAGCTGGTCAGAGCAATGACGGGTCCAGATAGGGACAGCATGTCACCCAACATTGTCTCAACAGAATTCTGAGATCCCTCCGAGCAGCTGCCAAGTGCTAAGGCATCAGAGGCCAAGCCTCTAGAGATGCAACTTCGTGGAATTTGCAGATGTTACAGTTGGAAGGCCTTTTCAAGGCCATTTTACCAAACCCTTTGTTTTATGGGTGAGGAGATGGAGACCCAGAGCTGTGATTTGCCCACAATCTCCGAGGTCTGCTGTAGATTCCTAGCAGAAGAATATGGATGGGTATGCTCTCATCCATGTTCTCTGGGTTAGTGAATTCTCTTTTGTTTTCCCAACTGGGCATCAACTGCAACTGCTCTGAATTAGGACCAAAAAAGCCAGGGTGGAGGCAAAAGACTTTCATTTGGACATTGCCTAAACGATACTCATAGGGAGTCTTTCTGTGCTTCCCAGAGCAATATGCCTGGTAGATGTTTCCTTAGAAGACCCATCTCATGGGATCCCTGGGTGGCGCAGCGGTTTGGCGCCTGCCTTTGGCCCAGGGCGCGATCCTGGAGACCCAGGATCGAATCCCATGTCGGGCTCCCGGTGCATGGATCCTGCTTCTCCTTCTGCCTATGTCTCTGTCTCTCTCTCTCTCTCTGTGTGACTATCATAAATAAATAAAAATTTAAAAAAAAAGAAGACCCATCTCATGAAATCAGACAAATGGTGCTTTGTTTCCACCATAGAGAAGGGATTTGTCAGACCTGAGTTAACCCACCTGCCACCATACGGAAGGGAGAACTCTCCTTTGGAGTCCTTTTTGTTTCTGAAACTGAAGGGTGCAAGGGTGGTTACCTGGAATGAGGCTGCCGCAGAGCCAGGTGAGGTGAGATCCATGAACCAGGAACTTATCAAAAGCTTCAATCTATCGGTAGCCACCAAAGAAGATGCAGCCTATATGAACAGCATGAGAGTTGCCTGTCGATTTCCAAACCTCCTGACAGCCCCATGGTTTTCTCACCCAGTACTCCTAAGAGAGAGTGACTTGAAGCCCATGGTAAATACTACTCTAAATTGTGATTTCCTCTGAGATCACAAAGTAGAATAAGAAGAGAAGCAAGAAAAATGGATGCTCAGTATTGCTGGGGAAAGATGCTACATTATACGAGAATCTATTGCATAAAATCTTAAAACGAAACCCATATTTACATCTACTAAAATTAAAAATCATGATGAGTTTCTCCTATTCCTGTCTTTTTTTAAAATTCAAAACCGATACTCTGCAATCCCATTTCCTCCCCATTCTTCCCTAAAGGCAACCAAGCAGAATTCCTCTAGTCTCCAGGATATGTGTTTATGCATATGTGCAAAAATGAACTCCTAGTGTACACTTTTCTCCAGATTTATTTTACCCCCACTCATTTTCAGTTCCAAGAAAATCTCTACTTCTATAGTTTTCTTTTCATAAGAGAGAGCTTTCATACAGTAATATCTGGGTCCTCTGCATATTCCTTACTCATCCCTTCCCACAGACAAGAGGGAAGTTATCTGATTAATGAGTTTGGAAGAAACAATCTTGTTGCTGTCTCTCTATGTTGGGTGTCAGGTTCTGCAGGATGCAAGCAAACCCCTGATGTTCTACCATGGGGCAGAGGGCGGCTCTTTGCAAAGAAGGCCCATGACTGTGAACTATAGGCCAGCAAACTATGCAAGATTGTATAATTTAGAGGAAGTGCTAGGGAGACCATCAGACCACTGAAGTAAACCACATTCCTCCAATCAGCTATATTAGTAACATATATGAGATACTTTAGGTAAAGAACTCAGGAACTTTTTCAGCCCTCCATACATTGAGGAAGGTGGAGAGAAACTGTCTGAACTTGAGTATAGTTAAACAGGGTCCTTTTCAGGGAATGAAAACAACAATCATAGGAAGATTGGTGGCCACTGAAATAATAAGACACAAGTTGCCAAGAACCCACATGATTTTGTTTGGTACAGCTAAGAGCCTGAATATTAAAAAAATAAAAATAAAAAATATAAGGGGCACCAAGGTGGCTCAGTTGGTTAAGCGTCTGCCTTCAGCTCAGGTCATGATCCCAGGGTCCTGGGATCGAGCCCTATGTTGTCAGGCTCCCTGCTCAGTGGGAAGTCTGCTTCTCTCTCTCCTTCTGCCCATTTCTCTGGTTCCTGCTCTCTCTCAAATAAATAAATAAAGTTTTCCAAAAATTAAAAATATAAAACACTTTATGGGGTTTGCATTCTGATGATCTTTACTTGAAGTGAAGTGGGATGGGAAAGCAAGGATACCATAAATATGTAGAGTGGGTTTGCCAGAGAAAACCCAGGACACCCAGTTAAATTTCAATTTCAGATAAACAATAATGTTCTAGGATAGTCCAAATATTATACAGGACATACTAAAAATCATTTCTTGTTTATCCAAAATTCAAATTTAACTCGGTGTCTTAATTTTTTGACATCTTTATTGAGTAATAATTCATATGCCATAAATTCACCCAATTAAAGTCCACACTTTAACGGTTTCTAATATATTCACAGGGCTATACAACCATCACCACAATTTCTGTTTAGAGCATTTTCATCACTCTAAAAAGAAGCTAGTACCCGTTAGTGGTCACTTCACATCTCTGCCCCCAGCCCTTAGCAGACACTAATGTACACTCTGTACCATTAATCTATGTTTTGTCCCCATACCCTCACCTTCCTGGACATTTCATATAACGGAATCACACAATCCGTGGTGCAGCCTGTATCTTTAGTTTTTATTTTTTTTTTATTTTTTTATTTTTTTATTTTTTATCTTTAGTTTTTAAATCTGACAGCCCTGGCTTAAGCCAACCTGGATGGCAATGATGGGTAATGGCAACCCAAGAAAATGCAAAGGGGAAATAAATATGGTGGAGCAGGTGGGGAAAGTGGCATGTTGAGAATCTGGAGGAGCTGCCCTTCCCTACATTATGGATTCTTCCCACAGGCACCAAAACCTGAGTGCAGCCAGCCACTCTGGCTAGTTTAAGGAGGACTTTTTTTTTTTTTCCTAAAGGAAACTCTTATGCCATTGTAGGAGAGTCAGAGACTCAGAATAGGGGCTGTACCTTCTGGAGCAACACCTACGCACATCACAGAATTGCTTGCAAGGGGGATCCCATGATTGCCACGTTCAGGTGCTGTGGCCAGGACCCCTGCCACCTCTGTACCTGAAAGCCTTGTGTGTCCACCATGCTCCCCTATCCTCCCAGAATAGAAAAAGATTCCATGTTGACTCTCCTCTTGACCAGCATGCAAGAAGTATAGCAAATGCATAGATTTCACGAGGAGGTCCGTCTTCAATTCTTGCTGCCTGGGGTGGTGAGTATAACTGGCAGTAACTGGATTCATCATCCTGTGTCTTGGCTACCTAAAGATTGACCCGTCATGTGGGAAAGGTACAGGACAGGTGTTCACAAGATTCCAGGCCAATCTGAGTATGACACCTCTACCATCTCTTTTCCCCGGCTTGCTTGGGACAATGTAGAAATGACTGCTGGCATCAGAAAGGCGAAACTGGGTAAATGAACGATGTCAGGCAACTCCTTGATGGCAGCAGAAGACCCGGGGCCCTTTGAACAGAGAAAGCACCAGCAGCCCAAGAATACTGGGTGGGACAGTTGGGATGCCTGCAGCTCCTAAGCACCTTATTTTTGGAATCTCCACCCCAGGATAACAAATATATTAAAATTCACCCACATCCCTCATTAAACATAATTTTTTCCCATACATTCTTTTGGGAAATCTCTTTGCCATTTGGCACTTAAAACTATTTACATTGTTTCGAGTGCTTTGCTCCATTTAAAAATTGTAATGACTAATTCACAATTATCAAGCAAGCTCAGGAATTCTTATGAAATAATAGAGTCAAGCAAGCAGTTCCTTTCAAGTATAATGAATTTTTTTTTTTTACTAATGTCAAATTTTAACAAGGAAAACATTCGGTATAATGCGACATTTTAATGACATCATTAACAAATTCTTGCTTCTGGTCTTTCAGTTTTCTATTTGTCCTTTGGATACAAATAATAATTTCCTGTTTCCACCCTTTACAAGGAACACTGAAAAGCTTCCTGGATAACACAACAACATGAGGCTGTTCCTATAGAAAATTATCTGTGGGTTAGGGTGGGAAAAAATATGATTTAACAAAATTAAAGATGAGAGAATAGAATCCTACTGTAAGGCTGCACATCATTCTGGATGAGGGTTTTCCTCAAACTGCTCATTCCTCTTCTCCCTCTTCTGGTCTTTATAAAGACCAGAAAACAGAAAACCTCATCTGAACTCTACCTTTTGAGGGAAAGTAAATTCTCAGCCAAGATGGAAAGGGACTCCAAGAGAATTTATCCATGTTGTCTCAATACAAAGAAGGTTAAACTGACCTGCTCTCCTTAAGCATGAAAAAGGTTGGGAAGAGCATGCAAATATATGATAATAGGAGAGATAAAGGGGCACCACATGCAAAAGACAGCATCTAATCAAGATGACCTCAGAGATGAGATGTTCAAACAACAGAATAAGAAAAAAAGGAAGTTTTTAGAGTTAAGGAAATAAACCAAGGACCAAAACACCACTTAAGACTAATTAATTATATATTTTATATCACAGATATATAGATATGTATACAGATTTAAAAATATAGAGATATCTATTGGTGATATATATTTCCTGTGATACTGGATTTATTGATACCTGTGACATAGAAAATATAATTAATTAGAAACAGATTGAAACAGAGCTGACTACCTCAAATGAATTACTGGCACACAGGAAAAGTTTAAAACAATCCTACTGAATGTGAAGGGAGAAAGGATTATGATTTAAAAGCAATCAGAAGAGGCGCCTGGGGTGGCTCAGTTGGTTAAGCATCTGCTTTTGGCTCAGGTCATGATTCCGGGGACCTGGGAATCCTGTGTGGGCTCCCCACTCAGCAGAGAGTCTGTTTCTCCCATTCCCTCTGCCTCTTCCCCTGCTCATGCTCTCTGTCTCTCTCTCTCAAATAAATAGATAAAATCTTTTTTTAAAAAATAAAAGATAAAAGCAATGGGAAGAGGGGTGATACAATCTAACCTGAAGATGACTGGAGTCTCTGAAGTGGAGAACCCTTTAAGTAAAACAATATATACTCTAGTCCTAATAAAGAAAAAATTCAAGGGACAAAGGAACTATCAAGTCTACTGATTGAAAGTCATGCTATTTGCAAAGAAAAGCAGATATAGAACAACTGAATCTATGCCATAGCCAGCTTACCTAACGGATTTCAAGGAAGCATTAAAAACTAAAAACAAGGATAACAGAATTAAGACAAAATATGTATATGCATATGTATGTAATATTAATTATGCTAACACATGTAAAGAGAATAAACCAATCTAGTAAAAGTTTCATAGATTGTGTCACAAAAACTAAATCCAAACATACTGCATACAAGAGAAGCTTCTATAACAGATCACAGAAATACCAAAAATAACAGGATAAACAAAAGCACCTTGTAGAAATCCCACCCCTCCCCAAGTTATAGAGGAATTCTCCTATGTTTTTGGCTTATATTTATAGATTCATTTTTTTTACATTTACATTTTTTATTCGTTTGGAACTTTCTCTGGTATATATTGTGAGAAATGGATCTGGTTTTATCTTTTTACAAATGACTCTCCAGTTTTCCCCCAACACAGTGATATAAAAGGGTTATTTTTGCCCCAGTGATCCCAGGAATGACCATTATCATCCACAGTTTCACTTGTTTCTAGGCTCTCTATTCTACAATTACCACAGTTGTGTTGTGATTTGTTTAGATATCTATGTGATATGTTTAGATACCTATTCCCTCTCATGACTATTCTTTCTCAGGGCCTTTCTAGTTATTACTGCAGGTTTGGTTTTTCCATGCAAACTTTGGAATCACCTTATCCAGTTCTAGGAAAGGTTTACTAATCAATGTTATCAATTAGGAACTAATCAATGTTATCAATTAATTTATAAAGAACTAACATCTTGATGGTGTCAAGATGTCCTAAGCAAAAATGAGCAGTATCTATAGGTCTACTTTTGTATTTTTCAAGAATGATCATAGTTTTGGGGTGCTTGGATGATGCAGCTGGTTGAGTGTCCAACTCTTGGTTTCTGCTCAGGTCGTGGTCTCCCTACATAGGGCTCCACCTCAGTGTGGACTCTGCTTGAGTTCCTCTCTCTCCTTTGCCCTCTGTCCTGCCCCTGCTCAAAAGCTCTCCATCTCCAAAATAAATAAAATAAATGCTTAAAAATGACTATAGCTTTTTTTCATACAGTATTTGAACACTTCTTCCTAAATTTATTCCTAAAGTATCTAATTTTCCAACACTATCAAATAGGTTTTCTCTTTCACTATATCTTCTAGCTGGTTATTATTTGCACATGTGAAATCTATTGATCTCCATAGATAACAAAGTATCTCAAAACACGATGTGCTGAGATCTACCCTACTCCACCTTTATTATGTCATGGGCTGCTAATCATCATCACTGAATCCATGAGAAGAAAGAGTTGTTGACTGAGGGAGAGATCCAGCCTAGGGCACAGGCCTGGCATTTGTGAGCTCCGGTTTATTTGCTCTTATCAGATCAATCTCTATTATCTAGATGAAGGCACAGGTGATGAAGGTAAATCATGACATTTTCTGATTCTATGCAATCTGACCTGCTTCTCATAGGATAGGAAGTCCCAAGAATACTTTTCTCAATGCATCACCATTAGAATTTCATTTGCATAAATTTAGGCTGGACATTTTTCTATGGAGCTTTTTTACATTTGAATTTCTATGAGGGGGGGCACCTGGGTGGCTCAGTGGTTGAGCATCTGCCTTTGGCACAGGTCATGATCCCAGGGTCCTGGGATCGAGTCCCTTATCAGACTCCCTGCAGGAAGCCTGCTTCTCCATCTGCCTATGTCTCTGCATCTCTCTCTGTATCTCCCATGAATAAATAAAATCTTGAAAAAAATTTCTATGAGGCTTCCTGGATGAGCTTCATACTGCTAGTGTAACCACCACAAGCTTAATGGCTTAAAGCTATACACATTTATTCTTGTATTCTATATACAGGTTAGAAGTTCAGCATGCAACTCATCAAGCTAAGCTCAAGAAGCAAGGAGGGCTGCATTCCTTCTGCAGGTTCCAGGACAGAAATGTTTCCTCCTATTTCAGATTCTCGAGGCCAGCTATATTCCTCACTTCATGGCCCCTTCTTCTTTCTTCAAAGTCACCACTCCAATCTTTGGTTTGGACTTCACATCTTTATTTTCTGACTGAAGCTTTCGCCTCCCTATTATAAGGACCCTGTGATTACATTGGGCCCACCCAGATAATCCAGCAAAATCCCCCCAGATCAAGATGCTTGATTTAATCATATCCGCAAGGTCCCTTTTGTGATGTGGGAATATATTCACAGGTTCTAGGGAATTAGAATGTGGGTATCTTTGGGGGCTATTATTTTGTCTACTACATTTTTCATTTACATTTTTTCTATAATTTAATGGTTGATGGAATATCTGGGAATATATGCCTTCTGGGAAGCAACAGAGTGTAGGAAAGAACCTAGACTCCAGAGTCTGATCAACCTGGATTTGAGCCCTGATGCTTTGCCTGACTTGCTGGATGACCTTATGGAAGTAACTTTTTTAGGCCTCATTTTCTTCATCTATAAAATTGAGTAGATAATAATAATGTCTACTTAAGGTTGCTGCAAGAAATAAATGACTTGACAATGTAAAACATTTAACTGTGTCCGGCACACAATTAGCACTCAACATCTGTTAGTTGGGGTCTACTGGCACTTCAATTCAAAAAATGAAATTACTTTCCTGGGGCACTTAGGTGGCTTAGTTGGTTGGGCATCTGCCTTTGGCTCAGGTAATGATCCTGGAGTCCTGGGATCAAAACCTGCTTCAGGTTCCCTGCTCAGCAGGGAGTTTGCTTCTCCCTCTCCTGCTCCTCTCCTTGTTCATGCTTTCTCTCTCTTCTCTCTCTCTCTCTCTCTCTCTCTCTCTCTCTCCCTCAAATAAATAAATAATTGTTTAAAAAAATTAAATGACTTTTTAAAAGATTTTATTTATTTATTCATGAGAGAGAGACAGAGAGAGAGAGGCAGAGATACAGGCAGAGGGAGAAGGAGGCACCATGCCGGGAGCCCGACATGGCACTTGATTCTGGGTTTCCAGAATCACGCCCTGAGCTAAAGGTGGCACTAAACTGCTGAGCCACCCTGGCTGCCCACTAAATGACTTTTCAATGGTGCTGTATTAATACACTACTGAACTTATTTGGGCATTCTTAGATTTTGAATAAGTAAACTAATCTTTCCATAACCCAAGTTGGTCCCTGACTTTCCCAGCCCAAACAGGGCATACCATCAAGGAAGCCATTTATCAATGTAGGCACACACATATCCCTCTATGTCTCCACTCCCAGGAGTATCATATATTATTCTAGCAGAGTGGCAAAGACAGTGCAAGATCTGCTGTCTTAAGTCAGCACATGAATAACTAAGCTGAAGGGCATTCCTTATTGACATTGCTATACTTGGTATTTCAAATATTTGTTATGCACTCCTGTAATTATACAAAGAATCATCTAATCATCATATCTAATCATATTCTGGTTTGTTCTAGTCCCTGCCCACCTCCCAGTAACTATTTGTCTGGGGCAGCAGGCTATCAGAGAGAAATCCTTTTCACGGTGTGGTCCCAGCTTTTGTTACTTTATTTTGCAAGCTGGACTTGGTAAGTCTGTCTGCCAGTGTCCCTGTTCTTACATCTGCAATTATAATTGAATCCACACATTTAGATTTAATCATACAACCTCATATAATAATACATTGGTTGCCATAGTTTTCTATTGCTTTAAGCATATTTAATTTATAAGCTACTGTATTTCTAATGACTATTTTTGGCAAAGGATTTTATTAGTATCTGCTAGACTCTCTTCCTTCCAGTTGGATCTAGTTGAAGTGCATGCACACTTATAAACACACACAAAAGAAATGAGTTAGTATGATTCTGTCTTTATGGTGCTTAAATTCTTCCTTGTTCAATTTTTCTTTATTCAATAAGATAGTATGAAGAGGGATCCCTGGGTGGCGCAGCGGTTTGGCGCCTGCCTTTGGCCCAGGGCGCGATCCTGGAGACCCGGGATCGAATCCCACGTCGGGCTCCCGGTGCATGGAGCCTGCTTCTCCCTCTGCCTGTGTCTCTGCCTCTCTCTCTCTCTGTGACTATCATAAATAAATAAAAATTTAAAAAAAAAAAAAAAAGATAGTATGAAGAGATTGGCCATAATCTAATCCCTTCTTGCCTTACAAGGAAAACAGACTTGCCCAATATCCAGCTCTCCATGATTTCAGAATTAAAAGTCTTTGAATTTTATTAAGATGGGTGATAGAGCTCTGCTATTCTGTGTGCTATCAGAGTTACTTTAAATTCCTTGTAGGTATATATTTTTATCTTGATCAGTATTTGCTTAGAATATTTTACTTGGGGGATCCCTGGGTGGCGCAGTGGTTTGGCGCCTGCCTTTGGCCCGGGGCGCGATCCTGGAGACCGGGGATCGAATCCCACGTCGGGCTCCCTGCATGGAGCCTGCTTCTCCCTCTGCCTGTGTCTCTGCCTCTCTGTCTCTCTCTGTGTGACTATCATGAATAAATAAATTAAATCTTAAAAAAAAAAAAGAATATTTTACTTGGTGAGAACTAAGAAATGGAGTAAAACTCAATTAAACTCATGAGAAAACTCATGAGAGCCTTTCTGTGGCACCATTATCCTCTAGTGTCCCTAAGGTTTCCCAACCAAATATCTTGACAATTTTTCTCATCGAGCTGGGTCAGCAGATACCAAAGATTCTAGCTTGATGCAAATGGACCCAGTTGGTTGGAAGATCATATCTCCATAGCGATAGAGCTATCCTTGGGTTGCCTCCATCACATGACATCCTGAACCACTGCCCTCCCTGTATATCTCATTCCCCTTTTCATTTCCCAAAAGCCATTCAGTTAAGTGGCTGGGGTCCACTTCTTGCGTAAACCCCCCATTTCCACAGTCCTCTCCAATGTTAACCCAGTGTCCACTTACCCAGTAAGGGACTTACTGGAACTCCACGGGAACAGGAACTCCCAGTTCAGAGATGGTATTACCTGCTCCTTTTCCCTCACTGGATTGTTTTCGCATGCATCCAGTCAGCAAGTTTGGCAGTGGCATTTATTTTGATGTCCCCAGAAACCCAGTAAAACTCAGATAACATCCTACACAGGATACAACCTCAGGCTTTGTTTTCAATGAGAATACATGAATCCTGGAGGAGCTCTTACAGGAAGTAGAGGACGTAAAATGACCTCAGACTCCCAAAAGCTCAATACAGGCCTTGGATATATTCTGTATGTGAAATATTTAATTTTTATTTTGTTTTGTTCTATTTTTCTCTATCTTGACTTAAAGGCAGCAAGATACATTCCCTTAATAAAACTTCAAAATCAACTTAACCTTTTAATATGTCTAGAGAAAATAAAGCATTTGTATTAAATGCTAAAGATATTAGAAAAAATACAAAAAAGGAAAGTTATCTTCATATCTGATTTCAGTTGAAATGAAAAGTATAAAAGTTACTATGGATATCACTTATATAGAAAGTGAAATATAAGAATCACATCATATATAAATGCAGAACACTGAAAGATGATAACCATCATTTAAGTGACACAAGCAATGATTTGAAGGGGCACCTACCTGCACCCCAATATTTGTAGCAATAATGTCCACAATAGCCAAAATATGTCCATCAAGAGATGTCCATCAAGAGATGAAGGGATAAAGAAGATGTGATACACACACACACATACACACACACACTGGAATATTACTCAGCAATCAAAAAATTAAATCTTACCATTTGCAATGACATGGAGGGATTTAGAGGGTATTATCCTAAGCAAAATAAGTGAATAAGAGAAAGGTAGTTATCATATGATTTCATTCATATGTGGAATTTAAGAAACAGAAGAGTGGACAATAGAGGAAGAGAGGGAAAAATAAAACAACATGAAATCAGAGAGAAAGATAAACAAGAGACTTAACTATAGGAACAAACTGAATGTTGCTGGAAGGGAGGTGTGTGGGGGGATGGGATAATTGGGTGATGGGCACTGAAGAGGGCACTTGACGTAATGAGCGCTGTGTGTTTATGCAACTGATGAATCACTAAACTCCACCTCTGAAACTAATAATACACTATATGTTAATTAATTTAATTTAAATAAAATAAAATTAAAAATAAATTTTAAAAACACATAAATGCAACAGCAAACATAATTAGGACAAGCCTTCTAGAAAGAAAAACTTGTTGATTGTATTAAAAATTCATAATCAACTGTTTGTTACTTATGTGAGACAGTTAAGATCCAGTGACGTCAAGAGACTCAAAGTGGATGCATAAAGTCAAAGGTCAGTTATCACTACGTGCATGTAATGATGTCAATGTAGTAGATGTAGGAGGAGGTATAGTTTCATATAGAAATCCAGCTATTGACTTAGATAGAAAAGCTAATGGCTTTCTCTGGGAATGAATAAAATTCATAGCAAAATACTTTCAAGAAGACAGTCATGGCCAAAGACATGGTGAGAATACGTGCACCCGTTGTTTGCCCCTTCACTGTCCCAGGGAATGACATTGAGGAGGACAGTGATGAATAAGCTCTCCCTGGAGTTTGTTGTCTGGCAGGGCGATGCGAGTTCACTAGCAACCACTGTCCTAATCTGTGCATTTTGGGTTAACATAGGTAACCCGAAGCAGAGACCTGCTACTAATTTTCCAGGGGTTCAGATTCCAGGTTTTTCTGTGATGGAGATGTTTGGTAGTCTGGTATATTTACCAAGCAGACACTCTGGCCTGCATGAGCAGTCTCAGATGGCAAGATATACCCACCAGAAAACTTTCATAAATTATCACTGAACAATATTTTAAAGATTTCACAGGAAACATTGTAAAGTCTATTACTAACTTCTGTTACACTGACCATGTTGTCAAAAAAACAGGATCATTTTTCCACCGAGGTGTAAGTCATATATATATATATATATATATATATATATATATATATATATATATAAAACTTCACTGTTTAAAAATTCATTTTCGTTTGACAAAACAATTAGCATTCTTTCTGAAGTTGAGATCAACATGTGAAAATGTTGTCTGATTCTGTAAACCAAGATGACAGATTGAATATACCGTGCATACCTCACAAAATCCTGAAAGGGAGCGAGGGCACGTCACGTGGAGTTGTTCAGAGTTTGTTTAGAATGGCCCGGCAGTCTCTATTGTAGTTGTAAGGTGGGGATTCTTTTTCAAAGGAATTAAAGGATGGCTTGCTGACATGGCTATCTTCTTCAATATTTTAACTGGAGATGCTTTCTTATAGGTCTAGACATGTAACTATGTCTTCATTGTCTACCAAAACCAGCTTTGCTTTAATGCATCTAGGATGTTGATGAGGTGTCTTTGACTCAATAAAAGTGTCTCAAAATGAGAATGGGGAAAATGAAGCCATTTGCAAATGCTTAACAAAAATACTTTATCCAACTGCTAACCTCTCACTTAGCACTAAGCACTTGTACCACAGAGGCTTTGCTCATTCTTTCTTTTTCCGGCATTCTTTCCCAAGGTTTGCACAGGGTCTGTAACACGTTCTCTGCATGCCCGCACCAGCTCCTGCATGGGCTAGCATGAGGAATTTGGGGTTTGGGTACAGAGTGGACAAGTTTCACATGCCGGTCAGCTGAGTGAGTCCCAATGTGATGGTTTGTCATTTTCACACATGTTGAACTTCCAGGGCACTTATGGCAGTAGGAACCTTGGTACCTGTGCAACTGTGGTATTGTAGCAATTCCATAATGAAATTCACATGGAATCTCCCAACCCAGCCAGATTTGTGTCAGCTTTCTTAACATGTTCCAGTTGCATGAAATACTAATTAAAGGCACTCATTGTTAACTGATATAAATAGTCCCCACTTAGCCCATTATAGGTATGGGCTGTAAAACAAACAATTACGTGACAGATGATACATGTGAACATAGAGAAATTCTGTAATGACATTTCTGTAACTCTGTAACCTCTTCAACCACCATATGTTCCACATTAGGAGCTAAAAGGGGTGCTGATTGCGAAGGTGACGCTCCCTCCAGCGTGTGACTTTTCTTCTAAGAATAGAAAGCACCTCTGAAGGATTTACATTACAAATGGAGTTGAAGCAATGAAATCATTAATGGGAGCTGGTTTTTAACCATTCCATGTATTTGGGATTCTTCACCCAAGTACCAAGCAACAGCATCAGGCTACCTACAAAATTCTCCCATCTGAGGAGAGAGAAATTGAGAGAAGCAACTGTATGCAGTCAAGCACATCTATCTTCAAAAGTCACTATTTTGTCCCTGTGCATTCAAGTTTAATAGATTTTGACACAGTCCAAAATTAAGTTTGAAATGTGTTCTTTTTCTCCACAAGATAAATCAATTGCATGTCAAAATTATCAATGACTGTAATCATTGATGAATTGCCATGCATATAATACTCCTGGCCATCAAATAAATACAGAAGTTAATTAAACTATGCAATGCAAAATATCTTCTACTTTCTTGTCTCTTATTCTCCTAACACAGATTACAGGTATTTCTTCTGAAATACTGACAGCTGAGCCCATCAAACAAGAGAAATTGAAATATATACTTTAGTTGAACAACCACTTTAAGAGATTGTGAACATTCTATTAAATTACAAATTGTTCATGTACAAATGGCACATGGTCTCCACATATTCAACCATTATTAACTCCAAAAAATGGCATTTTTTCATAATTACTAAATTCATTACTGTGAATTTCTATTTCCTGGCCTCTTTCTATTTTCCAGGTTTTATGTTAAAGGCATTATTATATTTATCTTATTTATTGCTTAAAAGCCTGTAGAGCAGGCATTATTATTATTAACATTTTATAGACAGTCATTTAGGCATAAAGTAAGAAACCTGCTGAAATGTTTGATCAGCTACTATGAGCTAAACTCTGTAATGAGTGTTGGGGATACAAAGGTAACAAGATAGGAATGGCCCCTATCCTTGTAGAATTTACAGTCCGGTGAGGAGGTAGATGTGAAATCATTAGTAAAAACTAATTAGATGAAACTATGCTAAGTGTCATGGAGGGAAACTTTTGAGAACTCTGAGAACATTTACAAAGGGCGGTATATCCTAGTTTGTTGGGTCAAAATGGATTTGTCTTATGAAGTATGCTCATTTTGGGATGTGAAGTATGAATAGGATCCAAGAAGGCAAAATGGGGGTAAAAGAGCTTCCCAGACAGAAATTATGCCCACTATCCTGAGAGTGGAAGGAGATAAGAGTATTTGCAAAAAAGAGAGGAGGCCAGAGAGCTTAAACAATAATAAACAGGAAGAGAGTGGGGAAAGAGGAGGGGTGTGGGGGCAGGGAGGCCTAGCCAGGTCACTGTGGGTTCTGCAGACTTCACCAAGTATTGTTGAATTTGTCTTAAGAGCAACTGGGAACCACTGAAGCAGGAGAGTTGCAGGTCAAATTTGCATTACAGAAATCCCCTAATCAACATGAGGAAACGGGCAAGTCTAGAACATGGAACATTACACTACACAACCAGCCTATTTTCCTTAGAAATTCAATATTACCAAAAAGGCATAAGTGGGGGTGGGGATGGGAGAGGATATTTTAAAAAATGTTAAGAGACTCAACAATCACATGCAAAGAATGATCCCTGATTTGTTCCTGACTTTATAAGGAATGGTAACACAAGAAATTTTTAGAGATGATATGGGAAATTTTACTATAGATTTGTTACTAAGTTATAGTAGGGCATTATTTTTAATTTTCCTAGGTATAGAAATAGTGTTATGATTATGTAGAAGCATATTCTTACTTTTCTGGATATGTGTGCTTAAGTATTTAGAGACAAAATGTCATGATGCCTGTGTTTTTTTTTTTCTGAACCATTTCAAAGTAATACACGTGTACATCTGCGTACATATATATAGTTTTTTTTAAAAGATTTATTTATTTATTCATGATAGACAGAAAGAGAGAGAGAGGCAGAGATACAGGAGGAGGGAGAAGCAGGCTCTATGCCGGGAGCCCGACGTGGGACTCGATCCCGGGACTCCAGGATTGCGCCCTGGGCCAAAGGCAGGCACTAAACCGCTGAGCCACCCAGGGATTCCCTATAGTTTTTATTTTATTATTATGTCTGATTTTCTGCATCTTTTAGTGGTAGTAGTAGTAGTAGTAATATGAAGTCAGAGAAAACAGCCACGGTTCTGGGTAAGCAGTGGTTGTGGTTGAGAGAGATAAGAGTAGACTTGAATTAGTAGACTATACAGAAGCATGGGTAAAAGATGAAAGAAGTTTAGCTAAAGGGTTTGTACCACAGAGGGAGATACATGGATGCATATAGAAGATAATTAGAAAGTAGAATCAACAGCATTTGGTAAATTGATTAGTTATGCAGGAAAAGGGAGGTGTCAAGGTAACTCCTAGGTTTCTAGATAAACAACTAAGTGGATGGTTGTGCCATTTACTGATATAGGAAAGAGTAGCAGAGGAGCGGGTGTGTGGGCTAAAGATTTCAAATTCAATTTAGGGCATGGTGAGTATGAGGATTTGGAGATACCAACATGGAGATGCCAAGGAGGTAGATATACATGCAGATCTTGACCACAGTAATGAACAGACACACACACACACACACACACACACACATCCAATACTCTGTTAAGTTGTGATTTTTTTCTCCAGCTGTGTTCTGGAGTCCCAGATCAAAGACAAAAGTTTGGACTCAGCAGTAGTAGAGGTTTTACCAGCAGGAATGACAAAAGAAAATAATGCCCCCAAAAATAGGATATTGTGAAAATGATTAAGGAATTTGTATGTGGAAGTTAACCGTTAATTATAAAAAGGGAAGTAAAGAAAGGAGACATCTATGGATGGGAGGAAGTAAATTAATCAGTAGTTTGGAGGTCACGTTACAATTTAATAACAGGTGAAGTGCTATAAGTTGAGGAGACAACATTGAAATAATACAAGATAGCATATGGAGAAGAAAAATTTTTGAGAGAATTTTAATGGTGATGGTAAGTCTCAAAGTATGACTATGGAATCAGTAATACAAGGGGGTTGGGTTAAAAAGGAGATCACTGTTTAGTTAGGATTGTCATTGGTTGCTCATTGTAAAGAACCCTAAAATGCCAGTGGTTCAAAAAATTTGAAAGATGACTTCTCACTCTTATAAAAGAAGTTCAGGGTTAGGCAGACCAGGGAAACTGACACTGGGGTCTGGGTTCCTACCTTACTGTAATAGAATCCTATGGCTGCCTTAGCAAATTACAAAAACTTAGTGGCATAGAACAATAAAATTATTATCTTGTAATTCTATAGGTTAGAAGTCCAACAAGGTCTCACTGGGATAAAATCAAGGTGTTGGTAGGGCTGTGTTCCTTTCTGAAGGATCTAGGGAAGATTTCATTTATTTGTCTTTCTCAGCTTCCAGAGGCCACCTGCATTTCTCAACCCATGGCCGTTTTCCTTCATTTTCAAAGCCAGCAATAGTGGATTGATTATTTCTCATGTCCCATAACTCTAACCCCCTCTTCCATGTTTAGGAATATATTGTTCCTATCTCAAGGTACTAAATTACATCTGCAAAACCCCTTTTGCTATGTAAGGTAATTTATACATAGGTTGCAAGGATATGGGTAGTGTTTGGGATTTGGAATAACATTATTTTGCCTACCACGCTTGCAAATTTCCCAAGCTCATTGTATGATTTCCATTCTTGGAGGTGCTTAAAATGCAACATAGGGGGTCTGCACTTTAAGGTTAGGATGTAGAAAGTAGTGATAGATCATTGCTCACCTCATAAAAGCAAGAAAAATTGGATGAATTACAAAGACGATATTCTTAAAAGACACAAGACAGCTATGAAAGCAAAGAGGTTTACAAAAATTAAATTCCAGTGAGGGCTTCCTAGGTAAGAAGAGATTGGAAGATGTTTTCCACCTTAGGGGAACTTACTGAGTCTTATCACAGGGTGAAAATCATGCTTAATAGGCAGAAGAACTCTACTAAGTAAAGAGAGAAACCAGCAGAACTCCTCATGTCTGCATGGGCTGGAAAGGTGAATTTGAATCTGGAGAAGTTTCAAACATAGGGCCACTTTCTCCCATGAGACTAGGTGCTAGGCTAATGAGGTAGCCTGAAGCACTGAGCTGAAAAAGCAGAATAAGATTTCCTATTGTCTCTTGAAATTTAGACTCCCAAATCCTGGGAAACATCTAAAATAAACTCTGACAGGTCTAACACTCATGAAATTTGAAATGACAAATGAATTGATTCTAATTAAAACTCAACCCAGCCCTGACTCAGTTCAATTATTAATTGAATAAAGATGATCAGTTCCTCACTCTGTCTTCTTAACAAAGAATGGGTAAGTCTTCTCTAAGACTAAATAGCATTAACTCAGTCTTGATATTTCTTTCATACACATGTCCAAAATGTAATTAAAACTTGAGATATAAGGAGGATAACAATGTGATAGGTAAAAATGAGACTGATTATCAAGGGAAAAAATAGACAACAGAAGCTGACCCACAGCTGACTCACTTGTTGGAATTAACAGGGATAGATTTGAAAAATAATTGCTATAGATGTGTTAAATAAATTAGAAGACTGACAAAAATAAAAGAAAATAATAGAATTTCAATAGATCATGAATTAAAATCTATAAAAAGAACAAAAATGGACATTGTAAACTTGGAACATGGGATCTCATTGGCTGAGCTTCAAAGCATACCCAACTGAGAAGATAGAATTAATAAACTCAAATACAGGTCAATAGAAATTATTAAAATTTCAATTTTAATTTAATATCATATTTAATATTTTATATGAAATATATAATTTTCTACAATAACTTAATAAAATTATTTAAAATATAGAGAAAAATTAATTAAAAAGAGAAACAAAATTGAGCTTGAGAGATGTGTAAAACATAACCAAATGTTCTAGCATGCATGTAACTGGAATGTGTGAAAGTAGATGTGGATAGAGGAAAAAGGAAATGGCCAATTATTTTACATAACTGCTGCAGGATATTAATCCAGAGAAGCAACTGTTGCAAGCCAAAGATCTAGAAAAAATATAAAACCACCAGAAGGGAGGATAAAAAAACCAGTTACCTTCAAGGAGCAATGATGCAAATTACCATGGACTTTGGGCAAAAACTATGGAAGTTAGCAGATAGTGAAATAACATATTTAAAGGGCTAAAAGGCTGCCAACCTAGGATTCAAGTTAGCAGGAAAAATCCTTCAAAAATAAATGAGAAATCAGATATTTTCAGACAAATGGAAGTTGACAAAATTTTCTGCCAGCAGACCTAAAATATAAGACATTAAAGAAAGGTCTTACAGCAGAGGGAAAATGATCCCACAAGGCAACAAATAATGTAAAGAAGCTATGAGAAGCTCCTGAAGGGGTACATCTGTGGGTATAAAGGACTCTCAACTCTTAACATTGCAACATTAACAACATCTTGTGGTTTTAAAATTATACATATAAGTACAATATATGACCATCATAGGACAAAAGCAAAGAAAAGGGTAAATGTAGTTACGTTGTTGCAAAGTTTTTCTGTTGATGATGAAGCAATAAAGAGCTAATTTAAATTATAACATATTAAGTTAAGGATGCAAGTTATAAACTCAAAAGTTGATATTAAAATAATACAATAAAATAATGAAAATGTTAACTAAGAAAATAAAGTAGAACATAAGGCAGCAAAACAGGAATAAAGAAGAGATGGAAAAAGAAAATAGCAAGGTGATAGACATAAGCCCAAATATATTGGTAATCACATTAAAAGAAAATCTATGAAATAGTCTAATTTAATGGCAATATTGTCATACTAAATAAAAATCTCAGATGAGCAGCCTGGGTGGTTCAATGGTTTAGCACCGCCTTCAGCCCAGGGTCTGGTCCTGGAGACCCGGGATCGAGTCCCACGTCAGGCTACCTGCATGGAGCCTGCTTCTCCTTCTGCCTGTGTCTCTGCCTCTCTCTCTCTCTCTCTCTCTCTCTCTCTGTCTCTCATAAATAAATAAATAATATCTTTAAAAAAATCTCAAAGACCCAGCCATATACTATTTATAGGAGATATACTTTATATATAAGAATATACATAGGTTGAACACAAAAGAATGGAAAAAGTTGTTCTTTGCAGACACTAGCCAAGAGAAAGCTGGAACGACTAAAATGATTTAAAACCAAGAAGCATTAACAAAGCTATAAATGTTTTTGTCATAATGATAAAAAGAGTAAATTTAAGAGAGTCTACTTCAAATATATATTTAATATATGCCTTTAAAAAATAGAAGACCAGAATTAAAGAAAATTCACCAATTTCAGATGTAAACATACTTCTCTGAGTAAATAACAGAATATGTCCACAAAAATAACTGAGAATATGGAAGATTTGAATCTTCCCCATAATTATTCAATATACCTAAATTACATTAAGAGAACCCTGAACTCAAGGGCTATATAATGGACATTCTCCAAACTGTGTGAGCCTCACCAGGAAATACACAGTATGCTCTCTAACACTGAAATTAAATTAGAAATGAATAGCCATTTAAAAATGTAGAAAACAGGGATCCCTGGGTGGCGCAGCGGTTTGGCGCCTGCCTTTGGCCCAGGGCGTGATCCTGGAGACCCGGGATCGAATCCCACATCGGGCTTCCGGTGCATGGAGCCTGCTTCTCCCTCTGCCTATGTCTCTGCCTCTCTCTCTTTCTCTCTCTGTGACTATCGTAAATAAATAAAAATTAAAAAAAAAATGTAGAAAACACACAAATGTTTGGGAAATAATTAACACAATTCTAAATAGTCCATGTGTTGAGTAAGAAATCCCCCCAAAATATTAGGAAATATTTTGATACAAAATGTTGAAAATAAAATATATTCAAATTGATGGGAGGCACCAATGGTAGTGCGGAGGAAGATGTATAACTTCTATGCATAGATTAGAGAAGAAGAAAATCTTTACAATTAGCGATCTAAAATTTCACCTCAGGAAGCTAGAAAAACATAAACTCAATCTGCCCAAAAAGTATAAAGTATAAAAAATGAAATAAGAGCAGAAAGTAGCAAGGGGAAAAATCAACAAATCAAGAAATAGAGTCTTCTGAAAAGATTGATAAAATTGAAAAAAACTCGAGGAAGATTGATCTAAAAGAGAGAAATGCAATCACTATCAGAAGTGAAAAAAGAGATATTACCACAGATTTGAAGTTATTAAAAGGAAAATCAGAAGATATTATTGTGAAAAACCTCAGAGTAGAATATAGCTTCAAAACCCCCAAACTTCATAGCAGAAACAGGAAGGGAAGAGGGTGTGTTCCTCTGTGTCCTGAAGACTTTCTGACTGACCCACATATACTGCTGCTCATCCTTTTTTGGCTCAAATGCAATCAAATGGCACTTGTTCTCTGCTGCTCTTCAAAGAAAGAGAGAGGATGCCCCAATCTAGAATGGCCTGTGACGATGGGTAAATCATTAGCAAACCCAAAGGATTCTCACATCTTACACCAAACCGTATCTTTCCACTTAGTCTCTATTAGGTTTACAGGCAATGTTTTGTTTCTATAGCCACTGATTCTTTTGTTTCATTTGTTTTCTTCATTCTTTTGCTTCATTTTGAATCCAGATATGGAAGAAGGTTGTCTATTAGTTGACCACATGCAGACTCAACATCTGTATTCCAGAGAATGGATTCAAACATCATTCAATCTAAGCCTTTCATTATACAGATGGGAAACTGGCCCATGGCTGCAAAGTTCACACGTTAAGACTGACAAAACTAGAATCATGGTTGAACTCAGGCATTATGTCATATCCAGTGTTTTACCCACTGCCTCTTGAGGGCTCTTTATTTAGCACTTTTATTAGAAGGAGAGGAGAGGAAAAGAAAATTAAAGGGAAGGGAAGATGAAGAGGAAGAGAAAGGGGAAACCAAGGCACAGAAAGGTTAATTAATTTCCACAAAGTCAGAATCCATATTTGGCAGTCTCCAAAGCGCATATTTATGCCTAAAATGCTATGTTCTGAACCATTATACTAAGAATAATCTCCTTATAAAAATTCATTGGAATTTTTAACAGGGGCTTTCATTTCTTAACCACAGAGTAGTAATCTTTTTTACCTTCATATTATGGAAATTTTCAAAACAAAAATATAATAATAAACAAAAATATAGATAATACAATGGATTCTCTGTAATCATCATCCAGCTCCAACAATTATCACTATTTTTCTAAGGAAATAAGTGACTCTAATATACCAACTTCAGCATAAAGGAGAAACTACTAGGAAAGACAACAGAATTTTTTCACGTAGAGACAGTGTCTTCTGCCAAAAATTGTCACCTCAACATACAATATTGAAGTTTTCCAAATAAATCCTCTAGATAAGTCACAAAAGCAGCAAATTCATATGAGTATATTATTTTCTCCTATTCAGTGAGAGAAGACAGTGAGTGTTTGGCAGTATTCTCTGCAAGTCAAAATGATTTTGGCTTCACCTCTCTGATGCATAACTGACATTTAGAAGTTGAATGTCATAAGCTGAATTTCCAAAAATTGAAAGCAAATCTGCCTTTGTATATGAACACCATAATTTTAAAGACAGTCTCTTGGGCTCTTTTGAAGCCAACTTTTTGACATTTGGGAAACATATTTTACCTGAAGGGTGGTTGTGACATACATGCTACAAAGTGCTGTGTAATCTTCAATGATAATAGCAACACACAATGGTTTTTAAAAGTTACAACTATACACACACAGTAGAGTCACATCATAAGCATATCTAATTGACATGAGTTTGATTACGTCTACCTAGAGGAGAAACAATAATAGGCTGTGAGCTTCCTTGTACCATCTCCCTCAGGAATGCAGAGCCTGAGGGGAGCCCAAGATAGAAGCTATAAATATGTGTGATTTTCACATTATCCCAAAGTTGCATGCCACTCAAATATAAGCATCATGTTTAAAACCTAACATACAAAGAAAAAAAAAAGGAATACATTCTCAAAAAAATCAATCAACTCCTATACTGAGATAAACCAGATGTTGGAACTAACAAACAAGGATTTTAAAGTCATTATAAGTATGCTCAGTGAAGTAAAAGAGCAGACTTTTCATGAATAATAAACTCAGCAGAGAAATAAAAAAATCATAGAATATAAATAGGAACAAAAAAGGATGAAATTCTAGATCTGAAAAATACCACTTCAGAATTTTTTTAAAAAATCACTAGGTATCCTTAATGACTGAATGGGCATGGCAAAAAAAAAAAAAAAAAAATTGTAGGTAAACTTGAAGAAAGAGCAATAGAAATTTCCCAAGATGAAGAACAGAGCGGAAAACATTTAAAAAGAACAAGGCCCTGGGGATCTCTTAGATAGTATCAAACACTATAACATACAAACTTGATGAAAGACAGAAATTTGCAGAAACAAGATGCTAAATGAAAATCAAGAATCATAAACCCAAAGAAGCTCATGTTAAGGCACATCAATGCCAACATGTCCAAACTGCTCAAAATGGCTATTTTATTTTCTATTTTGTTTCAAGTTTTTATTTAAATTCTAGTTAGGGGATGCCTAGGTGGCTCAGCAGTTGAGTGCCTGCCTTTAGCTCAGGGTGTGATCCAAGGATCTGGGATCAAGTCCCACATTGAGCTCCTTGCAGGGAGCCTGCTTCTCTCCTTCTGCCTGTGCCTCTGTTTCTCTCTCTCTCTCTCTCTCTCTCTCTCACAAATAAATAAAATCTTAAAAAATAAAAATAAAAAAAATTCTAATTAGATAACATATGCTATATATACTGTTGTATTGGTTTCAGGAGTAGAATTTAGTGATTCATCACTTACATGTAATACTCAGTGCTCATCACAAGTGCCCTCCTTAATAGCCATCACCCATTCAAACTGGTTGTTTTACTATACCTCTTTCTGATCCAGACAAATCAATTAGATATAAAATTAGTGAGAATATAGAAAATGGGAACAAAAAAATTAAAAACGTGATCTGATAGGTATGTGCAGAATCCTCTTCAGCAACAAATAAAGAGTAGACATTATGTTTCTATACACTTGAAATATTTATAAAGATCAACCACATATTGAGCCAAAAAACTCATCATACAATAAAAACTTGAATCATAATGGATCTACTCCCTAAGCAAAATTTTGTTAAATGTGAGAATGACATTTTAAAAATAATTTTAAATTTACATATGCTAAAATTAAAAATACACTCCTAAATAACTCTTGGATTTGAGGGGAAAGTAATGGTGTAAATAATGAAATATTTTGAACTAACTAACTAAAAAGCACATCATATCAAAGTTTGTGGTTTGCAGTGAAGGTGTACTTAGAAGGAAATTTATACATTCAAATGATTTTTTTTTTAAAAAGTAAAAATTGTAGGTACTCAAATAAAAGAAGCTATAAAAGGGCAGAAAACTCAAAGAAACTAGAACTTAAAAATTTAAGAGAAGATTTAACAAATAGAAAGTAAATTCACTATAATAGAAATAACTAAAACAAAATGCATTTATTTTTAGAAAATGGCACATTTCTAACAAAATGGAATAATAAAAAGAAGGGAAAAGTAAACAATATTAAGAACAAAAAATAGAACATTTGTACAGATTCAGGGGAGATATAAGTAATCTCAGAAATTTCTGGGAATAACTTTGTGACATTAATTTGAGAATTTAGATGAAATGGACAACTTTCTGGAAAAAATATGAATGAAAATAATTTACTAAAGACACAATAAATATTTCAACAGACTGATAACTACCAAAGAAACTGATAAGAAATTGAGTCAGTAGTCAGAAATAGAGACATCAAGCTGAGGCTATTTTGTAAGACTGTGAAATATTCAAGAAAAGAATAACTGTTAAAAAATTGTTTTAGAATATAGAAAGATATTTTCCAAGATCTTTTTTGAGACTAGCACAACCATGGCACAAAAATCTGATAAGAAAAGTATAAGAAAATGCAATTATAGACCGATCTAACTGATAAATACAATCATAACTGTTCTTGATTAAATATTAACAAGTTAAATGCAGCAATATGCATAAACGACATATGAACATGTAGAGTCTTTCCCAGGATTACAAGGATGGTCTAGTATTAGAAAATCCACTGTTATAAATGATCTCATTAAATAGTTAAAGGGAAAAATTACATATTCATCTCACTAAATAAAGATAATCATTTAAAGTTTAATATTCATTCTTGTTAAACAGAAAAAATGTTGGCATAACAGAACGTGACATCAAATCATTCCTGTTGTCTCTGGTTTGAGGCTCCAGAAACTTAGAACAAGGCAAAAAGTTTTAAGTATCTTTACATTCTAAAGCAAGTTGCTCAATTCACCACTGATGGACTTGGGAGAAGGGATGATCAAATTCCTTTTCTGTCCTATTGAGAAGGATGAAAAGTCAGACCCTCGTACTAGGTAATCTGATGTGCATGCATTGGGGAGAGGAAGGTATTCATTTCCACCTCAAACCAAATGAGGGGGACCTTCAAAAGAGCACCTGGAAAATCTGAATGTGTCCTTTGATTTGAGGACTTAGGATTAGTACCTACCATGGGCACTTGCCATCAGAAGTCTAAAAGCAAGGAGCTGTTTCTTTTTTTTTTTTAATAAATTAATTTTTTATTGGTGTTCAATTTACCAACATACAGAATAACACCCAGTGCTCATCCCGTCAAGTGTCCCCCTCAGTGCCCGTCACACAGTCACCCCCACCCCCCGCCCTCCTCCCCTTCCACCACCTCTAGTTCGTTTCCCAGAGTTAGGAGTCTTTATGTTCTGTCTCCCTTTCTGATATTTCTCACACATACCTTCTCCCTTCCCTTATATTCCCTTTCACTATTATTTATATTCCCCAAATGAAAGAACATACACTGTTTGTCCTTCTCCGATTGACTTACTTCACCCAGCATAATACCCTCCAGTTCCATCCACATTGAAGCAAATGGTGGGTATTTGTCGTTCCTAATGGCTGAGGAATATTCCATTGTATACATAGACCACATCCTCTTTATCCACTCATCTTTCGATGGACACTGAGGCTTCTTCCACAGTTTGGTTACTGTGGACATTGCTGCTAGAAACATCGGGGTGCAGGTGTCCCGGCGTTTCATTGCATCTGAATCTTTGGGGTAAATCCCCAAAGTGCAATTGCTGGGTCGTAGGGCAGGTCTATTTTTAACTCTTTGAGGAACCTCCACAGTTTTCCAGAGAGGCTGCACCAGTTCACATTCCCACCAACAGTGCAGGAGGGTTCCCCTTTCTCCACATCCTCTCCAACATTTGTTGTTTCCTGTCTTGTTAATTTGCCCCATTCTCACTGGTGTGAGGTGGTATCTCATTGTGGTTTTGATTTGTATTTCCCTGATGGCGAGTGATGCGGAGCATTTTCTCATGTGCATGTTGGCCATGTCTATGTCTTCCTCTGTGAGATTTCTGTTCATGTCTTTTGCCCATTTCATGATTGGATTGTTTGTTTCTTTGGTGTTGAGTTTAAGTTCTTTATAGATCTTGGAAACTAGCCCTTCATCTGATACGTCATTTGCAAATATTTTCTCCCATTCTGTAGGTTGTCTTTTAGTTTTGTTGGCTGTATCCTTTGCTGTGCAAAAGCTTCTTATCTTGATGAAGTCCCAATAGTTCATTTTTGCTTTTGTTTCCCTTGCCTTCATGGATGTATCTTGCCAGAAGTCACTGTGGCCGAGTTCAAAAAGGGTGTTGCCTGTGTTGTCCTCTAGGATTTTGATGGAATCTTGTCTCACATTTAGATCTTTCATCCATTTTGAGTTTACCTTTGTGTATGGTGAAAGAGAGTGGTCTAGTTTCATTCTTCTGCATGTGGATGTCCAATTTTCCCAGCACCATTTATTGAAGAGACTGTCTTTCTTCCAATGGATAGTCTTTCCTCCTTTATCGAATATTAGTTGCCCATAAAGTTCAGGGTCCACTTCTGGATTCTCTATTCTGTTCCACTGATCTATGTGTCTGTTTTTGTGCCAGTACCACACTGTCTTGATGACCACAGCTTTGTAGTACAACCTGAAATCTGGTATTGTGATGCCCCCAGATATGGTTTTCTTTTTTAAAACAAGGAGCTGTTTCTTGAGGTGCTTCAGGGTAAAAGAGACAGTGCTTCATGGGTTGAGCTCCTGCTCCCCCAGTTTGGTGAGAACAGAAGTGTGTATATCTCATGGGTCAGCTTAAAGTCCCACAGAAGGGAGCCAAGCATGGGCCATCCTAAAATGAATGCTGTCGAAAAGGGCTGATGGAAGAGATGAGCATATCTCTAGTGAGTAGTGGACTAGTGGAAACCCACAGCCTGAGTATGGAATCATAAAAGATTGGGTGGTGAAGGCTTTGCCTGAGTGAAAGGAGCTAAATGCAAGAAACCCACTGAAAGCATCACTTCAAAGAGTCACAGAAGCACTCCAGGAAAGGAAAGTCAGCTTTTCAACATTCACCATATCCAGAGACGAGCAATGACAGTCAAGGAAGACTTCCTAACTTCCTACCACCCTAGACGAATCCTGGAAATACGAAAACACCAAGTGGTGAGCCTGAGAAAAGGAACAGTGGAGAAACAGTTGAGGAAGCAGCCATGGTGCCTCTTTCTCTCACTGTGGAGCTTACAGCTTGAGATGCACCTCATGTGCAGCAGGGTGATTTTAAGTTGGATTAAAGTCTGAAGTTTTATTATTAACTGGACTTGACTATTTATAAACTTAAAGTAGCTGGAGAACATTTTATGACCTGAGACAACTGGCAAAACTTGGGAATCTAAACATGCTTTCATCCCAGGTAAGAAAGACCTATTCAACAGGGCTAAGTTAATCAAAAGTGATGAGGGGAGAAAGAAAGGGAAATCTATTTCTGCCAGTGACATCCTGAATCCAGCCTGTTCAACAGGCTAGTTAGTTAGGCTAGTTAAACCAGGGTTTAAAAAGGTAACTATATTGGGATCCCTGGGTGGCGCAGCGGTTTGGCGCCTGCCTTTGGCCCAGGGCGCGATCCTAGAGACCCGGGATCGAATCCCACGTCGGGCTCCCGGTGCATGGAGCCTGCTTCTCCTTCTGCCTATGTCTCTGCCTCTCTCTCTCTCTCTCTGTGACTATCATAAATAAATAAAAATTAAAAAAAAATAAATAAAAAAGCTTTAAAAAAAAAAAGGTAACTATATTAGTTTGGTAAATAGTATCTATTCCAAACTACAGGGAACACACTTAATGTGATACTTTTTGGCAGTGCCCTTGTAAAGTCAAAGAAGAGATCAGGATGGTCACATCCACTGGTTCTATTCATCATTGCCCTGGAGAGTATAGCCAATGCAATAAAGCTAGAAAAGCTTTTGTGTAAGGAATAATAAGTGGAAAGGACGAGAGGAAATGTTATTTTCAGACAATGTGGTGGTCCATTTTGAAATTTAACTAATATTAAACTATTAGTTTTAATAAGAAAGATGAACATTCAGAAATAAATAATGGTCTTTGCTGCAGTGGGATCCCATGTTTATATGACGGTTGTTAGGTGTAAAGCTTTTCCTCTGCTTCTAGAAAGTACTGTTGTAACTAAATTGCATTCCTTCAATATTCCTACACTGGAAGCCCTAACCTCCAGGGACCCAGGATGTGACTGTATTTGGAGATAAAGCCTTTAAAGATATGATTAACTTAAAATGATGCTGTTACAATGGGTCCTACTCCAATATGACTGGTGTCCTAATAGGAAGAGGAGATTAGAACACACAACAAAGAGAATACCAGGGTATGCATGCACAGAGCAAAGACCACTTGAGGACACAGTGCAGGACGGCCATCTACAACCAAGGAGAGAGGCCTCAGAGGAAACCAGTCATGACAATGCATTTAATATTGGACTTCTAACACCAAAACTATGAGAAAATAAATTTCTGTTGTGTAAGCCACCTCAGATGTGGTATTTTGTTATGGCAGCCCTAGAAGACTAATACAATCTTATGAATTAACAATGTCTAATTAAAATGTAATAGGAATATTACATTTAAAATATCTCATTTAAAATAGCAATGAAAGGGTAACCCAGGTGGCTCAGCAGTTTAGCGCCTCCTTCAGCCCAAAGCATGATCCTGGAGACCTGGAATCGAGTCCCCCGTCAGGCTTCCTGCGTGGAGCCTGCTTCTCCCTCTGCCTGTGTCTCTGCCTCTCTCTTTCTCTGTGTCTCTCATGAATAAATAAATAAAATCTTAAAAAATAAAATAGCAATGAAATTAAAAAGTACTTAATTAGGAATAAATCTAACAACAGTACATGTTTAAGGTATTTATAGGAAAAATTATAAATCTTCCTGAATAAATGGAAAGATAGAGCAAGTTCACCCTTAGGAAGACAGTATCATGAAAATTTCCATTCTTTTCCAAATTAATCTATTACATTTAGTACAATAACATCAAATTCAACTCAGATAGAGTTTTCATGAACAAGGAAAGAAATTAAAACAACAACAAAAACACTGACAAAGTACATAGACGAAAGCACTTGATTCCCTTGCTGGCTATAATTTAAAAGCCTTAGTAATTAAGGCAGAGTAGTCACTATGCATTTACGAAGTATTATTTGAGCTTTCACTGTAAAATACAATAATTCTTGTTGTTTTCAGATTTTAAAAAATTGTGTTAAGGATTGTCTACCATTCAGTTTTCTAGAAGACTTTTTTATTGCTATAGAAATAGCTACTGTAACAATGCCTTTTCAACATCCCAAGAAATGGCCACATGGCTTTACTTCTTTCACCTAATAACAAATTGTATTATATCAATTGATTTCTTAAATGGAAATATCCTTTTATTTCAGGAATAAACTCAACTTGGTGGTAACATGTAGTTCTTTTCACATGTACCTAAATTTAATTAGCTAATGTTATATTTGGTATTTGTGAGTCGATATTCACAAGTAAGGTTGATCTCTAGCTTCTTCTATTTTTTATTTTAGTATTGAGGTTTTCTGGCTTTAAAAGTTGTAAAGAACTTCATTTTTATCCTTTGGAACGGTTTAGATAGGATATTAAAAGTCGATCCTTGACAGTTTGAAATAATTCACTAGAAAAAACTTGGGGCCTACGGCCACTTTCTTTTATGTGGTGTGTAGTTTTTTATGTTAAAAAACATTTTATGTTGATTACAATGCTACTCCTACTTAAGTTTTCTACTTCATATGGAGTTAGTTTGATAACATAATTTAGAAATATTTTCAAGATTTTTTTTACAAGAAGTTGTAGATTAACATAACAACAAAAACAACAACAAAATAACTCTATATATCAGATTCAGGCAGGGAAGAAACAGCTGCCTATTAAGTCATTAGTCTCTGAGTTTGGGACCTTAATCTCTAGTTTGGGAAAACAGCAAGATTATAATAGGAAATCTCTTTTAGCTTTGATCAGAATATTTTTTCATCAAGTGAATTAAGAGTGTCATATGCTAAAGTCTAAGTATACTTCCTCTGTCTAGCTTAAGAGGATACAGAGAAACAATAGATCTATCTCATTCTCCAAAAGGGCTCACCTTCTGGTTATAATTTTCCTTTCCAATGAAGAACACAATGCATAAAAGTAACCAACAACTGAGTAGTGTGCCCCTGCAAAAATTAATTCTTCATCATCTCTTTCCACTATTGCAGGATGTCAGCCACATCAGACCACCCAGTCCTTTGACTAATTCTGGTACGTGAACTCTATTTCAGGAGGCTCCAGTTAATTTCTATCTCTCTGCACACCTGTCACTACCCCTCCCCACTCCACACACATACACCCTCTGCCTAAACCATCCCCAGCCTGCCATCAACATTAGAGATATATGTGTTTCAAATTTCTAGGTCTAAATTTCCAAAGAGAATTCTGGTTTTACTCATGACAAATGGCACCAAAGCTGCTGCCAGGTTTAGATTATTGTGGGACCCTAAGTTTGGGTGCAGACCCATTGGGTCAATGTCAGTACAGGGCACCTAGTAGCCAAGAACCCAAGTTTCTTGGGAGGCTGGTATCTTAAGGCCAATATCTAAATGCAGTGATCTTTTTTTTTTTTTTTTTCCTATCAACTCTGTTTCCTCTCTTTTCATTCCTTCTTTGAAGGCTTCTGGATCCCTGATCACAGGTAATATTTGAGAGGGAGGAGGGAAATAAATGGTGGACATAAAAAAGGGAGGGGTTATACACATTAAATTTTTTTGCCTCTAAATGAAAAAAAAGTGTTTTGCAAATTTTTATGGCTTTTGAATTTAAAAGCAGAGCAGAGAAGGATACTTTTGAAGCACATGGGAAAAGTTCCAAACCAGAGCTGCTAGGAAACAGCAGTTGAGAGAGGAAAGTTCAAGAGCCATCTGTATGTCACCAGTGCCTCTGAAAGCCCTGGGAGGTGCTGGAGGAAAGTGGCATCCTGAGGCAGTTTATTTTATGGTGAGTGTATAAACGTTTGAGAAGACCCTGAGAACCACATTTCATCACATGGCCTTCAGGGGCCCTGCAGTCTACCGGCTAGAGGCTGCCAGGAGGTGGAAGGCCACTGAATACCGTGACTGCTCTGTCCTGTGCCTGCTGAATAAAGTATCACAGTAACTTTATTTTTGGAAACAGCCCCAGAACTGGAAGACCCTTTGCTTGTGGCACCCTCATTTCCACCTTGAGTACAAATAGAAGTCAAACAGAAAGTTGGTCAATGGCCATCTAGATGGGCAAAGCCAAGACTGGATGGAGTTAAATATGAGTCTTGAGGAGAGATGCACAAGAGTGGACGTGGTGAGCGCCCCACACCTGGGGCAGAAACAGGTCCCAACCCCTCCCTGTTGGGAGAAGTAAGAGGAAAGCATCTTCCAAAGTCAAGAAATTTGTTGACCAGCTTACAGAGCGGCCAACTGGCTGTGCTTTCTCAGTTGTCCACTGTGAGGAATAGAGATGGAGAGACCAGGACTTAGCACTGCCAGTCACGAGAGGCCAAAGGGCATTGCACATTTGTTTTCCTTCTGTTGTGGAGATTTCAATGGAGTATCCACTATCACACTCCAGTTTCTCACCTCAGAGTGTAGAGAAAGTAGAACACACAGAAAGAGAATATTGATCTGGCAATACAGGAAGTATGTGGGACCGTAGTGATCTATAGTCCTTTGACTAATTCTGGTACATTAACTCTATTTCAAGGCTAGCAGAACAGAAAGAATTCTTAGAGATTATCTGGGTTAAAAAATACGTGCCAAAAAGTGAGGCAATGGCCTGAGCTCACATAGGAAGTTAGTGGTACAGATGACAGTGGAGCTAGTCTCTCTTAGTCTTGGTTTAGTGTCTGCAATATTGTGACTTATAAGAAATACATATTGGGCCATTCAGATGATCAGAGTATATTTCTCACATGTATTTGGTCTTTGCCTGGCTTGCAGTTCCTACAATCCTTGGAATTTCCAGTGATAAGAACTTTGAAGTTGTTTTTTATTATGTTATTTAAGGTGACTTTTGTATCCCAATCAAGGGTGGGGGAAAAGGGGCTGTTTGCCAGGGGGCCCAACCATGTACTTAGAGGGTTGGAATTTTTAGACTCACCTCCTGGCCTCTGGGGAGGGGAGAAGAGTGGGGGTTGAAGGCCAGTCATGACTGTGTAATGAAGCTGCCATAAAACCCCAAAGGACTGGGTTCAGGAACTTCCTGATTGGTGAACAGGTGAAAGTTAGGGAGAGTGGTGCACCCTGAGAGGATATGGAGCACTCTTTCCCCATACCTTACTCTATGCATCTCTTCCATTTGGCTATTGATTCATATCCTTAATAAACTGGTAAACATAAGTGTTTCCCTGAGTTCTGTGATTCTCTCTAGCAAATTAATCAAACCTAAGGAGGAGGTCATTGGAAGTTCCAGTCTGTAGCTAGTGGGTCAGAATCATAGGTAATGGTCTGGGGCTTGTGTTGGCATCTGAATTGGGGATGGATGGCATTCTCATAGGATTGAACCCTTAACCTGTGGAATCTGACGCTCTCTCCAGGTAGTGTCAGAATTGAGTTGAAGTCTCAGATAGCTTTCTGGTGTCTGATAATTGCTTGGTGTTATGTGTAGGGGAACCCCCTCCCCTGAGTTAGAATTGGATTCACCAACTCTGAGAGAGTATTCCCCATCTTATCACGAAATTTCTTTTTTTTAAAGATTTTATTTATTTATTTGTCAGAGAGAGAGAGCACACAATCAGGGAAGACAGCAGGCAGAGGCAGAGGGAGAATCAGGCTTCCAGATGGGCAGGGATCCTGATGCAGGGCTCCATCCCAGGACCCAAGGATCACAACCTGAGCCCAAGGCAGACACTTAACTGACTGAGCCACCCAAGCGCCCCTCATACAACTTCTTAACGACTCATTCACATGTATCCACACATTTATTGAGCACCTTCTTTATGCCTAGTGCTCTCATGGGTATAGGGAAAGTAGAGGGGTGGTTGTGCTGTTGGGGAATGCTGGAATGTAATAACATCCTACAGTTCCATAATCCTTTACAGTTTACAAAGCACTGAACATACTCTAGCTCATTGGTCAGTTTTGGTCCTTAAAGTCTGAGAAGTGTTTATCCTTAGTTTATATGTGAGAAAACAAGCATTGCTCGAGGTAATACAGGAAGCAATATAGCCAGGATACAACTCAGATACTTGACCTCAATGATTTTCAGTGTAGTTAGATAAAACATAAACACGTGAAAGAATTAGTAAATTATATACGATAGTACAATAGTTCATTTAACTCATTCTTGCATAATTTGATAAGCTCCATTCCTTTGAGAAGCTTCTGAGCAGAGATGTCCAATAGATCTTTGAATCTAGGTGGAAGGAATAGAAGACTCAGGATCCATCACATATAGATGGCAATAGAAATCACAGGAGTTGTATTTGAAGTTGGCCCTTTCAGCAATGATTACCATTTTATTAACAGTTTACAAGAACAAAGGAGAGAACCACTATGATTTTGAGAGCTGCAAGTGTAGGATGCTTTATTAAAAGTCATCATTCGTGAAATAAAAAATATACTGAGGAATTGGGTTATCTACCCGGCCTCTCCACTCTGACTGGCTGGAATTTGAATTCTCTCCAGTCTATCTGTTGATCTCTGGCATTAATTCAACTGACAACTCTCCAATAGTTGCTCTTTGTTTGTCCTCATGGCTTGCTACTCTATGCAGCTTGGTACTCAAGAAAATATTCAAGAGAGAACCTCTGTGCATATTTCTGCAACTCTTTTCCATCTGTGGTTTTTGTCCTTTGCTGTATTCTGTGCATCAAATTCCGGCTCCATCAGCTTCCACTACTCCAACCTGTGTCTTCACAGTTCAGCAACATCACCGTGTTCTGCTTGGGTTCTCCCTCCTGTTCTTCAAGACATAAAATGTCTCCAGGGAGAAAGTCAGGATGCTCATTACTTTCATTTTGCTTTTCTTCTTTCTCTCCGGGAATGTAATACAGTTCTGAAAACAGTTATTTTCATATATGTTATCCAGGTTTCTAGTTGTTTATGATGTGAGGGAAATTTCGCTACCACTTAAGCTTCCAACATGGCTTAAGTGTTCCCACGTAGTTTTGAAGTGATGCCGATCTGCTCTGAATGACATTTCGCATTAATTGCTGTATGTTAAAATTTTAAGTGTAACCATCTCAAAAATAAAAACGTAAAATAAAACTTCCAACCCAAGGGAGCACAAGACAAGGTAAAATAAAGAAAACTTGGTCATTCCAACACTAGATGGGAAGGGAGGAAAAATGAAGGAAAGAGGATTCCAGTGCCAAGAAAGGAAGTCAAGAGCAGGAACAGATGGGACTATTTACTCCTGACAATATAGAGATGATTGAGGTATTTGGAAAAGACTTTAAAATAAATACTGGATGTTTAAAATTCTCAAAGAGCCGAAGGAGAAGCCAACATGATGGAAGAATTAAAAACTACGGAAGATTAAAGGTAGGCATTAAAAACCATGAGAAAATTAGAACTGAAATAAAAAATTAGAAAAAGCTAGACATAATATTCTGAAGAAAGAGTAATTCCTTGGAAGTTAGAGTGGAGAAAATCTACTGGGATATAACAAAGAGAGATAAAGGAATGGACATCTACAGCATTCCTCTCCCAACATGTCCACAATACATAAAACTCACTATGACTTAATTATAAAGTAAATCTTATTAAAATCTACTAGAAAGGGTGATTTTAACATACTTCTCTCAGAAACTACTCTAATCAAAAAAAGCAAGTATGTGGGATTCTTGAACAACATGATTCTCAAGCTTGATCTAACAGATAATGTTTAGAATCTTGGGTAGAGGGATCCCTAGGTAGCTCAGCAGTTTAGCGCCTGCCTTTGGCCCAAGGCCCGATCCTGGAGTCCCGGGATCGAGTCCCACGTCGGGCTCCTGGCATGGAGCCTGCTTCTCCCTCCTCCTGTGTCTCTGCCTCTCTCTCTCCCTCTCTCTGTATATCATAAATAAATAAATAAATAAATAAATCTTTAAAAAAAAGAATCTTGGGTAGAGCAATAAAATGGGTCATACATCAGATGACCACACACACACACACCAGTCTGTTCTCTATTCTGTTCCATTATTGAATGTGTCTTTGCTTATACTGATACCACAATCTTAATTATAATGGCCTTATAATTCTTTTTGTCCTCCAGTCTAGAAGATAAAAGGTTAATCTGTAGCTTCCTTCCCCAATCTATGCTTCAAAATTTCATAAATATACCGAGGGGTGATGAATCTTGTGGAAAAGGCTCTCAGTTTTGATACTCCCATAGCAGATGATCACCAAAACCTTTGTTGCTTTTCTGTCCTCTGTGGCAGCCTTCTGTCAGGAACCAAGCCTGGATTTCAAGTCTTTCTCTGGGCCTGGATTTCAAATCTTTTTCTTGGGATTTGATGAAAGTCCCCAAGGAGAAAGTGCCTGTTAGTGCCAGTGTTAATTTACCACTCCTCTTGCTGGTTTCTTTTTCTAGCTAACTCCCTGTGGTAGCTCTTGGCTTTTAAGAACTAGGGACTGCATTAGTTTCTAACACCCAAATGTTTTAAGAATTTTTTTGGTTGGCGGGGGCGGTGCCTATGTGGCTCAGTGGGTTAAGCATCTAACTCTTGATTTCAGCTCAGGCCATGATCTCAGGGTCCTGAGATTGAGCCCTGTGTAAGGCTTTGTGCTCAGCAGAGAGTCTGCTTGAGGATTCTCTCTCTCTCTCTCACTACCCCCTCCCCTGTGCTCTCTCTCTCTCTTTTTAACTTCACAGATGGCCTTAAATTCATCAAGTGTGTTATGGGGGGAAATAACCATATACCTGAAGCCTCTCAAGACATCAACGCTGTTCACTTTAGCCTCATGAGACCATGAACAGCTTTTCCGGTTTTCCTTTGCCCCAGCAACAGTGCCGTGATCCTTAATTTATAGCCGGTACCAAGATCGATACATCCTCCCTGGGGGGAATGAATCAACTGCTGATCTTCAGCTCTCTCCGAATGGTCATCTACTGCCTGAAAATTCAGTCCATCTAGTTTTCATTGTTTCCATAGCTTTCCAATGTCTTTAAAATATGATGCGTGTATTTTATCTGGCTTTTCTAAGTGATTGTTGTTGATCACAGCAGAGGCCTGCCAATTAGACTAGGATCCACTTCTCACAAAGAAAAAATATGACATTTTTTTACTCAGGTTAAAAAGTATAGGGGTTCTGGGTGGTTCAGTCAGTTAGGTGTCTGCCTTCAGCTCCAATCATGGTCCCACGGTCCTGGGATCAAGCCCAGCATTGGGCTCCCTGTCCGGCAAGGAGTCTGCTTCTCCCTCTCTCTCTGCTCACCACACCCCACTGTGTACTTTCTCTCCACCCCCCACCAAATAAATAAATAAAATCTTTTTTAAAAAAAAGTATAAGTAGGTTTGCAAAGGCCCACCATATCAAAGGAAACTGAGACGAAAATTGTATGCGCCTCCATGTTAGCAAAGTAGTTACTTAGTATGACTAGAAAAGCCAAAGGAGGTTCCAACCCTAATCCCCTTCCCCACTTCTCTGCCATGAGAGTGATCTCTTCTACTACAAACAGATACCGTATCCATAAGGGTACGTACTCTAGGTTATGATCAATAAGAAAGTTTATTTGCTCTGACAAAATAGGAGGCCTCACTTTCTTGGTTTGGCACAAAGATCTCATTTGGTGAGGAAAGCAGCCTTCTCCACCTTGATCTAATTAACATAGGGCATATAAAATTAGCAATATCATCTAGTACACTTTGAAAGACATGAAAAGTCTAACAGTGAGAATCACAGACTAGATATTTATTTTTGTAAGTGGATATGGGAAGAACTTGGTCAATGTTTCCACCAACCTCTGTCTGTATATCCAGCCTTACCTAACAAGCTGGATATACAGGAGACATTACTAATAGCCCACTGAATATTTATTATCCTCCTTCCCCTTTTTGCAGAATCCCAATTTTGTTTGGAGAAGTGGGGACAAAATGCTTTGTCTCTCAGGCTCACTTGTAACTAGGGATTGTCCAAGGAGACACAGCTGTGGTTGGAATTTAAGGGGCAGTCTATCAGATATGGAAAGTTTGTTTTTCTGATTAAAGAGATAAATGCAGCTGGTATATGCCTTTTGTCCTTACTCCTTTACCTTGCTTCCACCTAGAACACACTTCTGATGCCTGGAAATGAAACAGCCATTTTGAAAAAATACCACAGGGTGGGAAAGACAGGGATATTTCCCTGGGAAGTTGCACTGTCCCCAAACTAACAATATCCAGACTACTTGCTATGTGAGAAAAAAATAAAGGTGATAATCTAGCACATGTAGCCAAATGCAATCCTAGTTAATGGAGATGAGTTTTTTACAGAATTTTAGGAATGTGCAATCTAGTAGAGGTTCTGAGAATCCAAGGAAAGAGATTTTAAAAATGAAGACCACTCAACTGTGCCATAAAGAAAACATGGAAAGAAAGGGGTTTATGAGAATACCAAAGATAGTTCTTGATTATTGGGGGTTTCCCTAGAACACTGAGTAAGGCTTTCCAAAACCTGTTCATAGCACACTACAGAATTATTTATTCCTCCCCTTGCTGTCTATACCCCAAAGTCCTTTTCATCCAAAAATGATGACATGTCCTAGTCTTTCTCCCTCTTTCAAAATACATCCCCAAAAGTTTTCCAGAATTTGTCCTGAGTTGCACCTTGTCACTCTTGCCCACCTCCTCACACCTTTTTAATCTATCTTCTCTTGAAAGTCCTCTTTGTACTTTCCAAAGCAACTTATTTAAATTGGTTTGGTTGCTTTTACTTCTACTTCTCATCTATTATCCACATCTGTGCAACAACACCAGGAATAGAACTTGCAGAGGAAATTATCTTTAGCATGAAAAGAAAGGTGAGAGTCCTTTATGTTACCTTTTATTATTTTATCACACATAGATATGCATGATTAAAATACATGCTTAGACACATGCATTCATGTGCCTTTATGAACACAGATAATCCTGAAGAATCTTCCTCAAACTAGGCTTGCTTTCATAAGGATCAAATGTCAACTCCCACCTTGGCCCACCCCTCTAATTTTACTCGGTAAACGATAATTTGTACCATTCAATCCCCCTAAATGGGAGCTTCATCAGCACATTTCATGACATTCAAAGCAATTCAGAAGGCTGCTCTTGAAAAATAACATAGAGTACCACACATTCCATACATCATCTCTTCTCTTTGCAAATCCAGAAGATGGGAACACCCTTTCCTCTCCCCAGCTGTCCAGTGTCGTCCACTGACTGCCATGTTGCACAGGAAACCCCAATCTCAGTTCCCCCTGAGTCGTCGAGGCCACATCCCAAGAAATAATTTCTGCCTTAGGAAACAGTGCCCTTGCTTCTAAAGCCACATCTCACATTTTATTTTGGGTTTCTGATGCCCTTTTTATTGTCATCTGTCTTTCATCAGTCCCCCATGGAGAATTCCAGCTACCAGTACTAACAACATTATACACAGTACCACCATTGATGCCAACATCAAATGGAAATACATATTTTTTTTGTTAGGGTGTATAAACTTCCTGGTTTAATGAAGCAAAGCTACGCTGAAAGTTTATCTAACTCAGTTTATAATAAGAAAATGCCTTGGTGCATGTATTTGTGTTGTAAAGAAAAGCTAAAATTAACACTTTTAAGACCACCTCCGACACAGGAGTAAATCTTGTTATAAGAAAAAAATAAAAAGAAAAAAGAAAATCAAGGTAAAAGTTGATTAAAACACCAAACCAAATTAAATTTGATCTAATAGTGTTTACTTGTTTTAACATCTGGAAAAGTTTGGGCATACACTGCAAACATTTTTAACCTAATTTAAAAATAAATTATGCTTAGTTTCCACAGATGTATTTAAGTTGGGTCCTTTTAAAGAAATAATTCTTTAGGAATTTTTTGGTTTTTTGCATTTAACAGGCAAGAATTTAGATCATAAGGTGCCAATGGAAAGAATATCTAAATATCTCCCCTAATGGGTCCTCAAAAGAGGACCCTAGTATTTAAAAAAATATCATTTAAAAAGATCCTATACCCTCTGCTGGGCAAAAAACAGACAGATGTGGAGGATCTCCTAAATAAGGAGGGGATGTTGCACAGGGATGTTTTCACCTGCAGAGAGGGGAAAGAGAAGTAGCTGATGGGGGCCTCCGCACTGATCTTGACTCTTTAGAGCATATGCACTAAACTCCAGGAGAGTGAGAGGCTCCCATACAATTGAGAGATTAAGCTGAAATTCCTAAGGGCTCCGGCACCCCTTAGAGGCTCTACTTTTCTTCTCCCTGCCCAACAAACATGTTTCCCCCCAGTGGCCAAAGTGTAGAAACTATTCTCCCAAATCCCTTGACTGTTTGGTGTTAGAGCTTGCAGCCCCTTCCACCCCATCTTATGTATCAGGGAACACTCTACATGCTACTGGGTAAGAAAGGTACTTATGGAGACTAGCTTACTTAAATATAGGTATTTATGGAGACTAGCTTGGGAAGAAAAGCTGAAAAGGCTATTTGAAGACCCAACACAACCTTGATCAAGCCAAAGTTCTGCTCTTTTGTTACCAGAAATCTAAAAATTTGCCTCCTTATCTGGTTGGCATCAGCTTAGCTGTTTACTCTGTACATGAATCTGTTCCCCCAACACCCTGCTTCTCTCTTCCCCCTACTCTGCATTTGGTTTCTCAGATCTGTCTTTCCCGAATTCACAAAGTACTCTGTAGCTTCTTGACGGATGGTCATCTCTTTGGACTTATTTTTTTTCTTCCCAGTCACAGCCTAACACAGGACTTCCTGCTTTCGCAGCAGGCAGTGAGTTATGCTGGGACACTGAGAAAACATAGGGCTGATTCATCTTTTGTCTGTGGGCTTTTTCAGCACCCATTCAATACCCCAGAAGAGAGTTATTACTTGATAGAAACAGTATAGACAAATGTAAGCTGTAAGTAAGAGACCCACCTACCCCCCTTTATTTTTCCTCTGTCCTCTCTTCCTATTGCAGTGTGCACCTTCTGGATGCAGCCAAGGGCTTGCCCTACTAGGGGTTCAGGCAAAGGCTGTGAGCTTTGTATGTCTGGGAAGGGCTGTGGTCAGCAAAGTTGGTTTTCTTATTAGAAAAGTCTGTTTTATACAGTGATGAAGCTTCACACTTGTGATTTAAAAAAAATTCTGTGGCAGAGACATAACCTCCCTCTAAATTCTCATCTCATGGCGTAACTTCATCCACAAACTCATAACTCAGAGCAGCCTGTGGCTGAAAATCTTGTACACATTTACTCCTTAGTCCTCATTGCTAGAAGGTAACATAGGTTAGCCACAGAATAATCCTTAAAACAGTAAGAATCACAGCCATTCCTCTCTCTTCTCAGCCTTTATATGCATTCATAACCTTAATGCACACCCCTTTAAAAACCAAATCAGTTCTGTTTTTTTTCTACTTCCTTTATCATTACCTTTCTGCTCTTCTACCTAGAACACTGGTTCTCAAAGCATGGCCAGCCTTAAAATCACCTAGGAACTTAGGAATGCAGATTCTCCAGGTTTTATCCCCAACCTACTGAATCAGAAACTCTGGGAGTGGGGTCCAGTAATGTGTGTTTTAACAAGCCCTGCATGTGATTCAGATGCATGCTCAAGTTGGAGAAACACTGACCCGAGAGCCAGTAGCTTTGCTTTGTAGGAACTAAGCATCCCGGCATCTCAGAGAGACTAGCTCTCACTTTAGCCATCACACTTGTAACCATAGGACAGGGAGCAACTCATGAGAGCCTGCGGCACACGTCCACAAAGCATCCCTGCATAGAGAGGGTAGTCTGGCCAATCCACATGTTAGCACTGCAGTCCTGATTAAGGGAAACACCTCCAGGAGACAAGTGACTTGGAATGTGAGAGGAAGTGATTGCACATCATAATCAGTAAATTGCATGGGGATGAACAGAAGCATCTGCTACTAACATTTTCAAAGCTCCATTTTTTCACAGGTACATTCCAGAGTGTAACAAACCATTTCCACATGTGGGGGCTGATCTTTCAACTATATATCTTACCTGCCTTTTGTGTCATCACAGATTTCTTTAGAAGTTAAAGTTCACTTCAAAGTCATAGTGAAGCCAAAAGCTTTTCCAGGTGCAGTGATGAGTCTTCAGAGATGTTGGTGATCAAGGGCAGAACTGTGAATTCAGGGAGGGCTGTGAGAGCTAACCTCCCTTAGTGCCGCTCTCACTTCTGAGATCCTCCTGCCCACGTCAATTACATGGACGCACATTAGAATCCCTGAGGAAGCTTGTTAGCATATTGATGCCTGGGCTCTACTCCTAGAAGTTCTAATTGAATTGTTCTGGGTAGGGTCTATGCATTGCCATTTTTGAAAAAGTATTCCATATTCTTCTGCTGTGCACCCCAATTCTAGAACCACTAAATTATATGACTATTTCTTGAGTACTTACTGAATTAAATGAATATTTCTTGAGTACTTCCTTACTATGAGTCCCTAATAAGGCCAACAGAAGATTCAAAAAAGCATAAGGAAAGAAGGTGTGTCCTCAAGAAATGGGGAAGAAAATATACCCACCTAAACTAGAACCCATAGCTTTCTAAAGTGCTACATTAGAGCTACACAGTTACCTGTGCCAAATACAGGGTAGAGTTAATGCTAGGTGGAAACAAATGGTTAGCTCTACAGAGGAGACTGGCTTTGAATCTAGTTTTGGAGGATTTTCATCAGACAAGGGAGAAAAAAAAAAAACATCTTGGGCTGAGAAAATGCAAATAAACAGAAGTGTGAAGGCAAGAAAGTTCAAGAATTTTGGAGGGATCAGTAAATATTGTAGAGTCACATACAGAGAATGAGATTGTCAAGGTCACTCAGACCAGATTTTATTTTATTTTTTTTTCAGGCCAGATTTTAAAGGATTTGTGATTGCCATGGCAACAATTTGAGTCTTATTCTCAATGAAAAGCAACACTATGTGTTTTAGAAAGATATATCATTTAGAAGATAACTACTATTTTAGAAAGATATATCATTTAGAAGATAACTACTATTTCTACCAATGAAATTGTTGGGAACTATGCTTAGCCAATTAAAGAAACACTCATTGACCATTTAATTGACTTTGCTGCAAATTCCCACACTACAGTATATGAGGAATTTAAAAACGCCCAAGGCAACTATTTATAATAGATTCTTGAACCTTACACTCTCTTATAAAGCTAGTATACAAAACAGAATTTTGCCGGCTAACTAGCCAATTTCTGTTGCTGCTGCTAATCCTTATTTTTTTTTAATCGTTTATTTATGGTAAAAGTAGGCTACTGGACCCATGAAGAACATTAGCCCAGATCACTTAGCTGAAGTAGTGTTTGTCAGGTTTCTCCACTGTAAAGTTATCTTCTCCCTTTTTCATACTGTAATCTTTGAAAGGAAGTCACTATTTACACCTCCTTGAGGGCAGACTGTCTACATAAATTATTTGGAATTCTACATGGGATATTTGTCTACTCTTCCCCATTTGTTTTGTTCAATCATTAATTTATATCAGTATAAACCTAGAAATTTATTTTATACTTTGTATTAGAATCTAATACTGCATTATTTACTATGACTTTTTTTTTTTTCATTTGTCTGGGCAATTTTGCATTCTTTTAAATCATAATTCTAAAACACGGTTATATAAAAAAGTATTCAGACTGTTATCATTTTTAAACTGAGCTCTTTCTATGTGAACTATGGTATAGGGATGTTTGTGATCGCAAAGAACAGAGCTGACCTCACTTCCATTCTTCAAAAACTAATTCGGGAAGGAAGGAAGAGCATTAATGCCTGCCATTACAAGCAGTTATTTGGAAATCCAGGAGAATCTGAACATCCTAGAAAATTAGACATTCAACATATGACTCTTCACCAAGCTTGCTCTACCTCACAAACATTCTTGGGTTGCCTTTAACAAAAAAAGAACACGTTTCTCTCTCCTTTTGCCACTAATACAAGCATTAATTACACCCTCTGCCAAAGTATGCAGAATATTTACTTTTATGATTCTAAGCAGACTCCTGACACTGATGTGGTGAAATCTGAGAGGTTGAGCAGCTGAGTCCTAGGGTTTCGGGCTGAGTTTGGGGAGGGATCAGTTATCCGATTTACCATGTGCAACCAGAAGTTTGCTCCTTGATTTTTCACCAAACCTCTGTAAAGAAAGCAACTTGTTCATAGTCATAGTGTAAGAGGAGGAAAAATAATAAACCTCTTAAGATATATATTGCCAAACCACCACCATACCCACATGTCGGTGAGAGCACAGAACACTTGAACCTTTCTGACCAACTTTATACTGCCCATTGATCTTCCTTCACTTTGCTAGGCTCCCCTTCCTCCATCTGTCAAGGGCCCTCAATGGGGGCTCTTCAGTTCACCTTCAGCAAAATGTTGACAATCACACATCAGATTTTGCTGACACATGTCATCTCTCTTGGGATGTCCCCATGACAATGAATCCACCCTGGTCTATCCACAAAGCCCAGCAGGAAACTACAGCAGCTGAAGCAGCTGCTTCCTCTTGACTCCAGCCTTTGGATGAACATTACTGGCATTTTTCAACCTCGAGAGTTGAAGCCAGGAGAAAATGTAAGTACCCTTTTACCTCCTTACAAAACTGAAGGAGATCATGCCTCTAGACTTCCGGGTACACTTCCTCTTCTGGCAAGAGAGCTTCTTTACCATCTGTTTCTAATGTTTTTTCTTGTCTCATCTTCCCAAGCAGGCTCACAAGAGCTCTGCCCTACTTCTTTCCTACTGCTTTGTGAATTCTCTCTCTTTACATTTACTGAATCCTCCTACCACTTAGAATGTTCTATCCACCTCTTCACCTACAGACCCCAGCCCTAACTTCAGGGCACAGCTCCAAATTTACATACTCTGTGGCTCCATATCACCTCCCAGCACCAGAAATTTCACCTTTCCTGCCAATGTGGTATATCTTCTGATTTGCAGGAGTGGTCTGTTATTCCTCTGCTGAAGGCAGAAAGTGGGTCCAATGCATCTTTTATATCCCCAAAGCCCTGAACATCAGGAATTGTTTTCTAATGTATATGTGCAGGAGACCCTTTGGTGAACCATAGAAATGATCCTGCAAGGGATGCAGAGCTGATATTTCCAGTCTTTCAGATGTAGAAAATCAGCAGCATGTGGATGAAGAGGTTGGCTAAAAACCAAATAGGTACTTATCTTTGCTCCTTCCTCCAACATCACAAAAGATATAAACCCCAAATGACAAAGCAAGTGAAAGAGGGGATTATAGCAAACAAGAGATAGTCAACAGAATTTAGGAAATAGGAAACAGATAAGCAAGTGGTAACTAAAGTTTGATGGCCAGTCAAGGGTCTATGGAGCCAAAGGATGCTGACTGATTCAGTTAGTACAACTCTGGAAAGATAAAGAGATGGGAGGGTGTCAAATATCCCCAAAGGCTGCAGGGTTGGTTGAGCCTGAAAACAGGAGGATTGGTTGGTAGACCCCAGAATCCTCCCCAGCCCACACAACTAAACAATCACCTTTCTTCTCACCAGGTATAAAACAGGTTTCCACTCTGGAGATACTTTGGACTTGAGGTCCCAAGGTCCAGTTAAAGACAAAGGTGAAGAGCAATTTACACATTCAGTACAATCCCTATCAAAATACCATGGACTTTCTTCACAGAGTTGGAACAAATAATCCTAAGATTTATATGTAACCAGAAAAGACCCTGAATAGCCAGAGGAATGTTGAAAAAGAAAACCAAAGCAGGAGGGCATCACAATGCCTGATTTCAAGCTGCATTACAACAAAACAGTGTGGTATTGGCACAAAAAAAAGACACATAGATCAATGGAATAGAATAGAGAACCCAGAAATGGATCCTCAACTCTATGGTCAACTCATCTTTGACAAAGCAGGAAAGAATATCCAATGGAAAAAAGACAGTCTCTTCAATAAATGGTGCTGGGAAAATTGGACAGCCACATGCAGAAGAATGAAACTGGACCATTCCCTCACACCAGACACAAAGATAAACTAAAAATAGTTGAAAGATCTAAATGTGAGAGAGGAATCCACCAAAATCCTAGAGGAGAATACAGGAGCAACCATTTTGACCTTGGCTATAGCAACTTCTTGCAGGACACACCTACAAAGGCAAGGGAAACAAAAGCAAAGATGGAACTATTAGGACTTCATCAAGATGAAAAGCTTCTGCACAGCAAAGGAAATTGTCAGCAAAACTAAAAGGCAACCTACAGAATGGGACAAGATATTTGCAAATGATATATCAGATAGAGGGCTAGTATCTAAGATATATAAAGAACTTATCAAACTCAACATCCAATAAAAACAAACAATCCAGTCAAGAAATGGGCAAAAGACATAAACAGACATTTTGCCAAAGAAGACCTACCACATGGCCAACAAGCATATGAAAAAATGCTCCACATCATTTGTCATCAGGGAAATACAAATCAAAACCATAATGAGATACCACTTTACACCAGTGAGAATGGCTAAAATTAACAAGACAGGAAACAACAAATATTGGCAAGGATGCAGAGAAAGGGGAACCCTCTTGCACTGTTGGGAATGGAAGCTGGTATAGCCACTCTGGAAAACAGTGTGAAGGTTTCTCAAGAAGCTAAAAATAGAGCTACCCTACAACCCAGGAATTACACTCAGTTACCCCAAAGATACACACATAGTGAAATAATGGGACACCTGCAATGTCCACAATAGCCAAACTGTGGAAGGAACCATGATGTCCTTCAACAGATGAATGGATAAAGAATACATGGTATATATACACAATGGAATATTACTCAGCCATCAGAAAGGATGAGTGTCTACCATTTACATCAATATGGATGAAACTGAAGAGTATTATGCTGAGTGACATAAGTTAATCAGAGAAAGACAATTATCATATGATTTCACTCATATGTGGAATATAATATATAGTGAAAGGGATCATAAGGGAAGGGGGGAAACTGAGTGGGGAAAAATTAGAGAGGAAGATAAACCATGAGAGACTCCTAACTCTGGGAAACAAACAGGGTTGCAGAAGGGGAGGTGGGCAGGAGGGTGGGGTAACTGGGTGACAGCATTAAGGAGGGCACGTGATGAGATGAGCACTGGGTTTTATATTATATGTTGGCAAAGTGAAATTTAAATAAATAAATAAAATAAAAAAGAAAACCCTACGCCAAATGACTAAAAAAGTAATAAAAATAAAAAATAAAATAAGATGTAAATATACAAAATTATAGATGGCCACGTTAAAAAAATAAAGGCAGGAGTGAGGCACCAAAGGAGAAATATAAGAGTGTAAGTAAACATCTGCAGGTGAAATAGTAAAACCCACCATCTTTCTCTGCCAGGTGGCCAGAACACCAGGAGCCAGACTTATCCTCCCCACACAGGGGGATAGAGAACTCTCTCAGGAGAAGTTGATAAACCCCAAGGGAAAAGAAACCTACTGATCCTGTGGACCCAATGAAACAGCCAAGTCCTCACCCATTTATCCCAAAGCAAAGTCTGAGGTTTAATAAGCACTCTTGTCCTCACCTTAATCATAGCTACCAAACATATATACACAGGTTCAGACCAGGTTTTTAGGGACGCTAACTTGAAAACCAATCTCTGACTGTAGGTTAACTATACTGGAATTTAAAAAAAAAATCTCTGTGCCATTCACTCACACTATGACATTTGCAGTAAGTTTTTAATAGGAGTCTAAACCAAAAAGGGGGGAGAGGGAGCTACTCAGAGGAAGCAGACACAACTGAGGAATCATGAAACATTTTTTTAAAAGACTGAATACTCTCAGATATAAGAGATATTAAATCTATGAAGAAAAGAGTAAGTACTAGTTAAATAGTGAAGAACCCTCTCAGAAACTCAAAATCTTACAGCATTGAAAATTAGCATTTAAAATTCAATAGAATATATGGATGATTAAATTTAAAGAAATCTGGAAAGTATAACACAAAAATGGATGGAAAAGGAAAGCAATAAGCTAGAAAATTAAAGATAAACTCATGAAGACTGACATTTGACTGATGAGCTAACCAGAAGGAAGGATCATAGAAAGAAACTGTAAAAATACATACTGTATAAAACAGAAACCACATATATATGATATTCTTGAGCCAAGAGATATGGCTTTCCAGATCAAAAGGGACTATTGCCTGCCCAGCATGTTGAATTAAAAAGAAGATGCATCAAGGCATATCATCATAAAATTCCGGATAAAGAGAAGCCCTCAAAGTTCTCGAAGAGAAAAATCATACAAAGAATTTTTCTCACATAAAGAATTAGGAATAAAGTATTGCCTCATACTTTTCAAAAAGTAGCATTGGGAGCCAGTTGAAAGTAAAGAAATGCCTTAAAATTCTAACAGGAAACTATATCCAATCTAGAAAATCTATACTCAAACTATGATAAAATACGAGAGCAGAATAAAAATATTTTCAGACATGCCAGGTCTTACAACATTTTTCTGCCTCGTATTTTTTCTTAGGATGCTACTGGAAGATGTATTTCCTCCCAACGTAAAGTCATAAGCTAAGAAAGAGGAAGACATGAGGTCCAGGAAACCAGGGATCCAGCTTAGGAGACAGATGAAGGAAATTCCCAGGATGATGATCAAGACAAATCCTAGGATACCAGTGATGCATCGGCCCTGGAGCATAAACAATCCTGACTGGCAGAGAAGGACAGGACAGATGGTGCTAGAAGGAATAACTCTAAGAAAAAACAAAGGCTGAAGTATTTGTTCATATTGAGAAGTGCTTGGTAGCCCTGTTGGAAGAGCTGTGGAGGTTATGCAGATACCAGAACGAAACAAAAGAAGGAATTACTGACTACAGAAAGTTGTAGAGAAACATAATGAATAATCATATACTGTATAGCTCATCTTTTATTAACATTTACATACTTCTATACCATTAAATACTGAATATTGGTTTGAATAAAAATGGTGGCTTAAATACAAAGGTGGAATGGGGAGATGAGATGTACACGTGTTCAGGGCAGGGGCAGGAGGCTGGTACGGAGAGGGTGAAATCCTCATCTTTCAAAGAACTAAGGCAATAGATAAATAATATCTAAAATTGGAACCTTGAGGAAAAAGTCAGCATAAACCTGATACTGAGAGATATGGAAGAAAATTCCAGAGAAAACAACAGCAAGGAATACAAGTGGCTGTTTCTGAAGGAAGAAGTCAGGAGTGGGGAAGGGTGGTAACAAGGAACTGCTGTTTTGTATTATAAGATTTAGAATGTTATTTGACTTCTGCTTTCAGAGAAGCAGTGTGGTACGGGGCTTCAAAGTCCAGACCTTGGTTTGGATGTCAGCTCTGACACTTATTGACTGTGTGAACCTGGTCAGCAAATTTAACCTCTAACTGCCTCAATGTCCCCTTTTAAACAGGAGTGATAATGTTTGACTCAATTAATAAATTAAAACAGATTACTGTATAACTGTTTGTTGTTATTGTTAATAAGCTCCCTACATATATTACTTAAAAACTAAAAATAGTAAAGAGTCAAGCAGTATGCAGATTTTACTTCTGAAGACTTGATTCTTTTTCACATGAAGTAACAGCCAGAATGTTCTTATGTTCAGTTTTTGCCCTAAATGCACCAATTTCTGTTCCTTTCCTTTCCTACAGAAAATGTTCGTGAACACAGCAACTACTGAGATGGGTGGGGCTTCGGCCCTCCTCACACACACACCGCACCCACCCCCAGGAGGTGTCTCCAGAGTGGTTGATGCCATCCTTCCAGACCTTCCTTGGCTGAAGACCACAGTGTCAGTGAGAATGTACTGAGTTGACTTTGCGCTTGGGTTTTATGAGACAACAAGTCGTAGATCATCTTAGATCACTGTGGTCATCATGAAAAGACTTGCTGTCCTGCCAGGGTCTCAGACAGAGCTCTTTGTGTTTCAAAAGTGAATGAAAGAAGCATGCAGACACATTCTAGGAACCAGCTCTTCACTCGTTCCTCAAAGGCAGAAAAAGATCCTCCCTTACCGTCCCCTCTTCTCTGCCCTGTGCCTTCTCCTGACATCATCCTGTGAAATCAGTACCCAGTGGAAAACCTAGAAGGCCTCTACTGTCTTATTCAGCTACAACTTGGGCTCTGGTCAGCACCCACATGAGAGGAGAAACCAGGGTGACCTGCTCCATGGCAGAGTGTGCATGCATGCCTTAGTGGGACTAAATGCTTTCATTACACAAAGTATAATGGAATGCATGCATGGACATGAGTTTGCTCATAGCTCTGACATCTACCCACTCTGAGACCTTGCATAAACGTTGTCAGTTCTCCAGACCTCATTCTGCTCTGCTGTGAAGTCTGAGTCCAAGAATCAACACTCTCATTTCACCTGGGATGAACAAGGCCTGAGGCAGTGAAGGGACTTACACAGGTAGCACTCATGAATTAGAACTGGGACCCAAACCCCAGTCTACTGAGCCCAGGGCATTGCTCTTTCCATGGTTCTTCATCACTACCCGATGTCTGAATTATCATCATCCCCTTACAGACTCTTCCATGGGAAAACCCGAACCCTATCCAGAAATTCACAGAAAGATAGTATCATTCTTTCATGATATAATTCCCTTCCAAGGCTTAAGCGTTAGTTTTGATCTTACCAAGAAATCTCCAATGAAAATAACAAATGGAAGATTAAAAGCTCCAAGTCAATTTAAACAACCCTATACTTGCATATACAGTCAAACCAGCATATCCGAAAGCAAGTTCTCACACAAAGTCATAAACTCACCCTGCTGCAGACCAGCAACACCAGCCTCTCGGGAAGGGAGCTGCTTCTGAACAAGTAACTGAGATGGAGAGCCAACGCTCCCCTTCCTCCCCTCCCCTTCCCTGCCCACACCCACCCAAAGGCCAGTCTTTACCAAGCTGTTTGGCAACTCTGTTCAAGACAGCTTAAGGTCCAGGAGTGGATTAGGAACAGCTAACACTCTGGCAATCATTTTCCTTTCCCTTGAGCCCAGACTTCAGTGGGCGTGCAATGTGGCATTTTGCTTCTGATTTCAACCACTTCCCCAGCAATTCAGCACGAGAAAAATAAGAGCCCATGCCAGCACAGGAGCAGCCCGCCCCAAGTCCTCTGCCTCCCCGCCATGGAAAGACCCTTGGTGACTGGGCCATCTCCTATCCCAGGACCCAAGGAGCAGGCCACCAACAGCCTGTAGGATAAGACAGGAAGGTTTATCCTGTGTTGCTGCCTTCCCTTCAAGCCAAGGAAGCAGATGGGTCTTCCATCCTGCTGAAAGCAGCCTGGGAAATCTACAAGGATGGACAAGCCATTTTACTTTTAAACCACTCATGGCAGTCGTTGAAAATTATGTATTCTGTGTTTCTGTGTAATTGCCAGAGATCAGAAGTCTAGAACACAAGCTAAGGAAACACCAGGCATATTACCTTCATTCTCTGGTGCCCCTCTGGGTTTTGGGTCTTGCATCCCTCATTCATCCTCCACTTAACTGACAGTGACTCAAAACACATCTCTGAATATATCATACCCTCACATGGAATTACCCAGGGCCCCTGGGAATCTGCAGCATAGAGCCCCATGCGGCGCATGGACCTCAGATGACCCCACCAGCTTCTTCCACTAGCTTCTTTACCACGTCCTCTGCTTCAGTGTTGCAAAGCCATGCATAGCCCAGGTCCTGTCTCACCTCTCAATTGTTGAACATGCATTTCCCTGTTCTTAGACAACCTCCTCCACCTCTCAAATAGCCTAAGCCCCGATAGAAACACTACCTCCTCCAGAAAACCCTCCTTGGTTCCTCCAGTTCTCTGAGTATGGAATATTCCTCCATGGAATATTGACTGTGTTCCTAAAATGACTTCTATCGAGATAATTTTTAAAAATCTGTCTCTCAGGTTAGTTTGTGAGCTCTTTATGAAAGACAGAACTTTCTTCTCTGAGTGCCTACATCAGCACCCAGTGAATAGAATGTTCTCTGACTGTGTTTTGATTCAATAATTCTTAAGGGCAGGGAATATGTTATATCCTTTTTTGGATCCTCTAGGCAATAGATGCTTCAAGTGGCTTGTGAATGACAAAATAAACTAAAAAACTATGTTTCCCCAACTTGAAGAACTTGCACTTTGTCCTCAGACAACTGTATGTCTGAGTCTCAATGATGTCAACCTGGGACTTTGTCTCTAAGTGGTTCATCATGCCTGCAGTCCCCAGGAGGCGGTCTGCTACTTGGGTTCCCTCCCTGCAGGCAGAAGGCTCTGCGGCCTCCTGCTACATCTCCTCCTCCAGGCAGTTAACCATTGCCCTGCAGACTTCCTCTCCTCCAGGCGATGGTGGAGCAGGAATCCTGCCCCCTTGCCACAGGTGTTGGAGCCTCTTGGGAGTTACAGATTGTGGGGGAGGAGGAGGAAGTGAAGAAGTTTGCTTACCTTTTCATCTGGGTAACTGCACCTGTGGTCCACGGATGGTATGGCTTCTGGAGGCCCTCCATATTTTTCACACAGTTCTGTGGGGGGTAAAAAAAGTCCTCATTACTATCTAATCAAGGCAGACACAACAGGGAGGTTATAAAATGTGACATGATAAAACAAGGGGGTTAAAAAGGATTGTTACTTCACTTCCTTTTCCCAGTGGCTGCTCCCTCCAGCCTAGAACGTTCACTGCTCAGTAGATGGCATGGGCTGACATGTATACAAGCTTACAGATTGGAACCCGAGGTTTCCAGAAATGTGTCGATAATCACCTTCCAGGAAGCAGTGGGCTTTAGCCAGCATCTGACATGGCCTACAAATTTTGGTATCAGCTCTTTCTGAGGAAACCTGTTTTTGTAAAGGGGCCACCAGCACACCCAATAGACACTCTCTGGTAAGTTTGTGAATTGCTACAACATAAAAAGACAGGCCCGGTTTGAATTACCAGGCTCCAATTCCTCGCTGGAGTTCTGGTCACACTCACTACACAAACCATCTGGAGCCTCGCTCTGGCACTTTGTTATTTACTCGCAGTCCCAGGTGGAATTAGAGCCCATAATTCACCGATGTCCGCCCTCTTCTCCATGGACAGCATCATACCTCATCTCAGCAGTCGCCCTCTGGCCATCCATCAGCCATTCTAACTTGGGAATCCCTTGCCAAAGTAGATGCTTTTCTCTGGGGATTATCATTATAAATTAATGTTTTAAATTTGGGGACTAGCCTGCCATTTTGGAAAGCACTATGCCTTTTTTCTCTTAATCTCACATGTCTCAAACTTATAAAGGGTCCACTTATTTATCCCATTTTCCCTTCCTCCCTTTATAAAGATTTCTGGTCACCAGCAGACCATATGCTCCAACTTCTTTTACTTCTCTGGGAATTCATTACCAAACCAACCTACCAACAATGAAAACCTCCCACTTCCTCAAGATCTTCAATGAGAAGACCACTGCTCATCAGTGAAGACTGAACATATTACTGACTCTCTCTGTGCCTCAGTTTACCAGAGGAGAAGGCAGGAAGAACTTTAGTCAAAAAACACATACTGGTCTGTGAGCAAAGGAAGGACCTTCTAGGTGAGCAAAAGTCAAAAGAGAGGGAGAGGTATGATGTGTCCAAGAATTGGAGAAGTACAAGGAGTTTGCTATGCTGGAATGTAGGAAATAGGCAGTGGAGCAGAAGACAAAGCTGAAGAGTCATGGGGAGTGAGATGATGAAAGCCCTTAAACGCCATGTAAAGAAGTATGCATAGGTTTTCAAAGTGATAGGAAGTCACTGAGGTTTTAAGAAGGGGTATCATGTGTTTAGACTTTGTTTTATATATATATATATATATATATATATATATATATATATATATATATATATATAAATTTGTCAGAAAGGATGGAGGCTAGATTGAAAAGATGCAGAAGTCAAGGAAGAGAATCCAGTCAGGGGACCATAGGGATGGTGAGGATGGATGGATGGATGGGAGCCTGGATTAAGGTGGCAAAGTGGAGACTGAGAGGATAGGACAGAGCTAAGATATCTTTAAAGGGGTTAAGGTTAAGGGGAATGAGGGATGGAATGACTTGAGTAAACGCTCAAGTTTCTGGCATGGACAACTAGATAAACAATAGTGCCCTTCAGGCACTATTGGAGGGAGGTAGGGAGTAGAGGGAGGGTTTTTTTTTTGTTTTGTTTTGTTTTTTAAGGTAGTGAATAGAGGGAGTTCTTTTTTAAGAAAGGGGAATGAGAAAAAGAAATTTAGTTTGGAGACATTTTGAACAAGTGCCTGTGGAACACTCAAAAAAGTGTTTCTATATACAGTAGGTGAAAAGTGAAGACACAGGAAAGGTACGATCATCCAGGGAGCAAGTAGAATAGGAGCAAACAGGGTCTCCCATGAGACCCTAGGAAATCACTAACCAAAGGAGGATAGAGTTTCAAGGAGAGGCTAATCACTTGTGTCAACCATACCACAAGTGAAGTCCTGGAGAACAGAAACCAGAAAGAAGTGGGCTTGAGAATGAATTGGGAGAGATAGTAAATGTGAGCAGTGAATGTGGTATTTTGGTACACTCAACTGTGAAAGGAGAGAGGGCCAAAGGAAATTATTGGTTGGTTAGAGGCTTGTTGTTTTATTTTTATTATAATTTTTATTTTTTAATCTTTTTTAAGAAGGTGGGGAGAGGGGCAGAGGGAGAGAGAGAGAGAGAATCCCAAATGGTCTCCACACCCAGCACAGAGTCCAATGGGAGGCTTGATCTCACGACCCTGAGATCATGACCTGGGGTGAAATCAAGAGTTGGAACCCAACCGATCGAGCCACCTGGGCACACCCATTGTTTTATTTTTAATAACATTGTGTTTTGGAATAATTTTAGATTACAGAAAAGTTTCACAAATAGTCCAGTTCCCCATATTAACCCCTTATATTACCATGGTACATTTACCAAAACTCAGAAACCCACATTGGCACATTACTATCAACTAACTTTCCGAATGTATTTGGATTTTATCAGCTTCTCTACTAACGTCCTTTTTAAGTCTCAAGATCCAATTCAGGGTACCACGTTGCATTTAGATCTCATATCTCCCCAGTATCCTCTGCTCTTTCTTTGTTTTTCATGACCTTCACTATCTTGAGGAATACTGGTCAGTAGCCCATAGAATGCCTCACAATCTGAGTTTTTCCCATGGTTAGACTGGGCTTATGAGTTTTGGGAAATTATACCACTGAGGTACTGTCTTCATCACTGCATATCAGGGGCTACATGATATCCACATGTCAATGCTGACGATATTAATTTTGATCACTTGGTTAATGTAGTGGCTTGGCCACTGTGAAGTTTCTGCTTTCTGTTACCCAACTCTATTCTTTGGAAGTGACTCACCACTAAATCAGCTCACACTTTGGTGTGAGATGGGGGTGGAGGTAGGATTAAGCTCCACCTCTTGTGTTTTTAGGATGAGGAAGATTCTCCTAACTCAGTCTGTAATCCTCATAATTTTCTCCTTTATTTCAGATAAAACTATAACAATGGGAGTCTCAAGCACACAATAGAGCACGTAATCCTGAGATTTTATTTTGTTCATTCATCAATTTTACGTGTGTTACTCAAGGTCCAGGCAAAACAACTCAATGCCTAGTCTGGGACCCATACTATACTTCTCTCTTTCCCTGATCCATTTGGTTACCGTGTCCTTTCATTTTTACCCGTTGAACATTTCACATTTAGTCACAGGTCATAACTGATAAAACTCTGTCAAATCAACGGACTCCTAAGTTGCTTACTGTTTCCTCCAGGTGGAACCCCACCCTCAGCCCCAACTCTTGGTAAATACAAAAGGACAGCCAAGGAGACAAAACTTCCTCTGTATCATCACCAAACTCTAGTGTGGTCAGTATGGATATCAGATGGCTAAATAGCTTAGAGCTTTGGCTTAATAGCTTAGAGCTCATCCTGAGGAAATGGCTCAGAAGTCCCTTCCTGGCATTTTTCACAGAAACTCCCCAGGAATATGTCTTTGAACAAGAATCATCTGCTTGTGGGATGCTTGTAGGATGAGTTCAGTCTCAGCAAAGGACAAGCAGGAGATCTCGGTTCCAGGATTGTTCTGCCACTAAGCTACTCTGGAAACCAGGGTTCACCATTCCAACTTGGATATCTTGATTTCAGAATTAATAAAATGAAGGATTTGGGCTGATTATAATGAATTCAGTTCATTCCACCAGCTGCTTTCTTAAGCACCTACCACTTGATCTCATCACTGGGGTTTCTTTGTTAGAGTCACAGGATAGCATGATTGGCTTTGGGAATGTTGTGTGGAAGCCATATCTCAGAAGAATCACATGGAAAATGGATTAGTGCTGCACAGGTCAAATTCCAGTTTGGTGAGTTGTGTGAGATAAATGTGGGGAAGCCCAGTGGAAAGAAGGGGCTCCTAACCCCTCGAGAGACAATGCATGCTTCTTCCACGGGGGCGGGGGGTGGGGGCAGGAGGCTTGGCAGCCCTCTGTTGCCTCTAGCCCTATCCCATCAGGTGGGGTTAGCTTGCTGTTGAGCTCACATGACAGATGGCTCTTTGGGCCTCCAGAGTGTTCTCTAGCCATCACCAGGTTGTCAAATTGCAAACAAAAGCCATTCATTGCCCTCATCGTCTTTCCTAATTCTTCCTAGTTTCATAACCTCAAACACACATAACCTCAAACTGTGCCATAATCATCTGAGGGTCTTCCACTCCTTGTTTACCTATATGAACCATATTTTTCTGAAACTCAAAAAATCAGTACACATCACCTGACAGAGAGTGTTTTTGCTATCCCTGACTACAAAAACAGTCTAGGCAATGTACTTTGGGTACCAAGATATTATTTCCACATTTTTTCAATGCTTTCTTACATCTTTTTTGGGACTTACCAGGGTTCCAATTACAACTCCTTTAGCAGGTTTGGATGCAAATTTTCCTTCTACCTTCTACCCCTTCTACTGCAGGGGGCTAGCATACTGTCAAAGTGAAAGGTGGGAAGAGGAGTGAGGAAAACACCTGGCCAAACTCACCTGCAGGCAGTGGAGACTGTGTCACAGAAGGATTAGAGGAGTGTGACACAGTGTCACTGGCTCCAGCGTTCAATCTGCTGATACTTAAAATCCAACCATCACAAATATGTAACATTGACACCAATTTTTATTTATAATTAAACAAAATGTCCAAGAGTAACTGGACTTATAGGTTTTTTTTTTTTTTTTTTTCAATTATTACCACCTTCAAGAGAAGGGTTTGATGTCAGGTGGGAGATTACTAGAAAGTGGAAAAGTCTCATGTATCTGAGATGGAAGTTCACATGGGACCCTTGCTTGCTGCCTGCTGCAAGTTCTTTAGGAAATGGCCAGCCACTTGCCCCCCAGTGGAGTCTCAGAGTGGGAAATCCTCTGGCTCTCCATAATCCCAGAGAGAAAACAAGAGACACCAGGGGGAAATGACCAATCTCAGGGTGACCACATCCTCATCCACTGCAGGGAGAATAACTAGGCATGTCCACCATTATTCAGAAGAGCCTAGCCTGGGACCCCAGAACATTCCAAATTGGACTTTTCCACTCCTCCATCAGAAGGCTGGGATGCATGGGTGGCTCAGTGGTTGAGCATCTGCCTTTGGCTCAGGATCTGATCCCAGGGTCCAGGATTGAGTCCTGCATCGGGCTCCTTGCAAGGGAGCCTGCTTCTTTCTCTGCCTATGTCTCTGCCTTTCTCTCTGTGTCTCTCATAAATAAATAAAATCTTTAAAAAAAAAAAGGCTGATAGCATAATCTTTAACATCTTGCCCAGCTTGAAGCACCTATGGTTTCCTTTAGATTAAGCAGGTATTTCTCCAGAATGACAGGAAATATAGGAGAGACATGGGTAACATGAACATCTGGTTGTGAGAAAGATGAAGAGAGGAAGGGCATTGAAGACATAAAGGTTCTACCCATATGCAATCCATACAACTTCTCTGAATGGTTCCAGGAAAAGTGACTCTCTCTCCTTTGTCCTCACGTTCTATTTTGCCCTAGACTCTCTCAATGGTTTTAATAGCAAAATCATCTAAAATCCATCATTTTTTTTTATTCCCCAGCCCCCTCAAAACAAACAAACAATGTACTTGGCAGGAATTCCCACCTCCATTCCCTAAGGAAACATCCTGGGAACTAAAAATAGGCACCACATAAGAAGCTTCTCAGGGTCCCCTGAAGCCAGAATCCCTTCTACACCAGTTCTTTGGAGCTTTAGAGTTTCTTGAAGGTATCTGCAAACAAAGCCTGCTAAACACTTACTCTACTTCCTTTATCAACTGGCCAAATTTTTGCTCCAAAACAGTGTATCACAACAGGGGATCCCTGGGTGGCGCAGCGCTTTAGCGCCTGCCTTTGGCCCAGGGCGCGATCCTGGAGACCCAGGATCGAATCCCACATCGGGCTCCCGGTGCATGGAGCCTGCTTCTCCCTCTGCCTGTGTCTCTGCCTCTCTCTCTCTCTCTCTCTGTGACTATCATAAATAAATAAAAAATTAAAAAAAAAACAAAAAACAAAACAGTGTATCACAACAAAGCTTAAGAGTTGAGTTACCTGCTCTGTCATTGACAGGACAGTAAACTTTCTCACTATGCTTCTCACACCTTAGAGGTCCCACCAAGCCTCTTCCAGGCTTCTGAATGTCTTGGAGCTGAACTGCTGGGGGCTCCAGGCTCTCCCCCTAATTCAATATGAACAGCTCCACTTTTATCTGCTTTATATATTGGTCTCTCTCTAGGAATTAAAAAGTGTTTGAGAACCACTGTAGGGCAAGTTCTAGTCTGCAGTGTTATTTCCAGCCTGAACCCAAGTTCTAGTTTCTTTACATGACATGCTAATAAATCTCTGCTTTGGCCTCCCAATAGAAGAGGGAGGACAGAAGCAGCCCACTGGTCTTCAAGACATACTGTCATCTGTCACATCAGGTTGCCTCCAGGGGGTCTTAAATCCAGAGAAATACGAGAGTAGCCATTTTACTTCTTAAGACCCCTCTGATGAGAGAAGCCTCATTAGCACGCGTGCACAGTAGCTAGTATTTTACATAGACTAACTGGCCTGTTTTCATTCCTTTTAAATACCCAAAGGCATCCTACCTACATGAGGAGCTGAAGGCCTACAAACCTTGGTCGTAAAAACTGTTTGCACACTACGCAAGTGCTAAAGAGCACCTGAAACCACTTTGCCTCTATTTGTTTTGCCCCCTAATACGCACACTGGTATATTAGTGTTTCTTTTGAATCCCCCTGGGTTTGGATATTATACACCCCAGTTTTAGTTCAAATTGAGTTTTCACAGCTGGATTATAAACCAATGGAAATGTTGATCCAACACCAACTATATCATTCCAAACAGGTGTTGCTTTCATTAGCCTTATCGTAAAACAAAAATTAAAAATTAAAGGAAAACATTTTAATGGACCCAAAGAGTTTCTGAAGGTCTTAAAGGGAGCAGGCAAATTATTGAGGACTTTTAAGCCTTATCTCCTATTCTCAGAGGCGCTCTTAAAAATTCAGGAACACTTCTGAAGCTGCAATAACACCCTGGTGTTTTAAGAGGAGGAAAAAAGCTGGCTTCCTGGGCATGTTTTTCAATGGAGGAGGAAGTTTTTAAGTGAAGGGAGAGAGGCTTTGAAAATCCATTCACCTAGGTCCTAGACATCCTCATCTTAGGCAGGAAGAAGACAAAAACAGCAGTCTTTGGATGTTACTTCTGACCTTCAAGGGGATTAACACTATTTTCCGTGCAGACAAAGGAGTTTTACATGATTTCAATTCAGTGCAGAAAACATACCTACTGGGTACTTAGAGAGCAGTGGAAGAGAAGTTGCAAAAATCCTACCCCCAAAGGGTGTTCAAGCTCACTGTTTCACACACATGAAACCACTTAGAGAACAAGTTAAAATTGGATATGAATTAGCTCAGGTGTGCTGACATTTCAGCAAGACAACACAAACTTCCTCTGGCCTCAGGAAGTTTAGGATAATTTCCCAGAGAAAGCAGAGTGAGCAGCTAGCTTCTGAGATTGAATATGGAGGGACAAGCAAACAGAGCACCTCAAGCTGGAGAAACTGTATCAGTAAAGGTACAGGGCAGTAGCTCTGCAGGTTGAGTGTACACCGGTCACCTGCAGGGTTGGTTAAAACTGACTCCTGGGCCTCCAGACCTTCTAATTCAGTGGATCTGAAATGAGGTCCCAAGAATTTTCATTTTTAACGGGTTTCTAGCTGATGCAACTGTTGTTGTACCATGGACCACACCTTGAGAACAACCAGTGTGGAGGAAAGATTGCACATAGCTGTTAGTGGTTCAGCTATAAGAGGATTTGTATACAAGGGTAGAGAATACAGTTCCTTAGAAAGATGCTTGTTTTGTGATGGTGTTAACTAGATTACTTTTATGCTAAAAATTTACTCATTTCCAATTTAACCTCCTTTCTAGCCACCTTGAGTCCTATTCACTGTCTTTCTCAAAGGAAAGAGGAGAATTCTCTAGTGAGTGCTATATGTGGTGCTGCACCTGTGTTAACTTATTTTAAAAATGCAAAAAAAGGGGATCCCTGGGTGGCGCAGAGGTTTGGCGCCTGCCTTTGGCCCAGGGCGCGGTCCTGGAGACCCGGGATCGAATCCCACATCGGGCTCCCAGTGCATGGAGCCTGCTTCTCCCTCTGCCTGTGTCTCTTTCTCTCTGTGTGACTATCATAAATAAATTTAAAAAAAATACTTCTAAAAAAATGCAAAAAAATCATCAAAACAATAATGATAACGATGCACTCTGCACTTACAACAAGCACTCACATGCCTCTGCTTGTACCCTTGCAGGCACAGGTGGCATGCTCTGTGAGATGAAGAGAGGTTCCGCTGCTCTTAAAAGTCTTCTCCTTCTTTCTAGGCAAATACCAACTTCTCTGGTTGTTTCTATTCCTCAGCTTAAGGGTTAATTTATTCTGAAGTACAAGGAACAGAAAAACACTAAGGGACCTCAAATGACAGGACTTATAATAAGACTGTAGGAAAGAAGTAAAATATAGAATCTACACAATGGACTCTTGAAAACACAATGGTACTCACAGTTTAAGAGCAATTCTGATGATTCTCTCAACCTGTCTCCTCTGGGATGGCCATCCACTGTTCTCTACACTGAGGCCCCACAGTTCTTCTGACCCAACTTCCTTTTCTCTGCATGCTTCTCTTCCCTACTGTTCTTTTGTGTTTCTCTGTGTGTGTATGTTTCAAAACTCCCCAAGAGAAAGAATTGGCTACTGATCATCAGTCAACATGGGGCTCCTCTATTGGGCAAAGTCATTGCACAGGATACGGTCCACTTGATAGAGAAGCAGTGTTGTCCAACAGAAATATAATGCCAGCATCAAATATAAGAAGTGTATGAAATTTTAAATTTTCTATTAGCTACATCAAGAATGTAACATGGGAATGCAAACTGGTGTGGTCATTGTTGAAAACAGGATAGAGGTTCCTCAAAAAGTTAAAAATAGAACTACACTAGGACTCCATAATCACACTACTGGGTATTTACCCAAAAAAATATAATGACACTAATTCAAAGGGATTCATGCACACCTATATTTATTGCAGCATTATTTACAATAGTCAAGTTATGGAAGTAGCCCAAGTGTCCATCAACAAATAAATGGGGTATACACACACACACACACACACGAGATCTTACTCAGCCATAACAAAGAATGAAATCTTGCCATTTGCAACAACATGGGTAGAACTAGAAAGTATAAGTCAGTCAGAGAAAGACAAATACCATTCAATTTCATTCATATATGGAATTTAAGAAGTCAACCAAATGAGCAAAGGAAAGAGAGAGAGAAAGAAAAATGAAGAAATAGACTCTTAACTATAGAGAATAAATTGAGAGTTACCAGAGGGGAGGTAGGCAGGGGGATGCATGAAATAGATGATGTAAGTGTAAGAGTACACTTAACATGATGAGCACTGAGTCATGTATAGATTGCTGAATTACTATATTGTACACCTGAAACTAATATAACATTATGTTAACTATAATGGAATTAAAATTTAAAATTTAATAAAAAATAGGGATCCCTGGGTGGCGCAGCGGTTTGGCTCCTGCCTTTGGCCCAGGGCGCGATCCTGGAGACCCAGGATCGAATCCCACATCGGGCTCCCAGTGCATGGAGCCTGCCTCTCCCTCTGCCTGTGTCTCTGCCTCTCTCTCTCTCTCTCTCTCTGTGTGACTATCATAAATAAATAAAAATTAAAAAAATTTAATAAAAAATAAAGCGAATGCTCTAAAATAATAACAAGAATGTAACACAAAAAGTAAAATAATTGGAATAACATTTTATCCAATCAGTATATCCAAATTATATTTTTAACACATACTAAATAAAAATTTATTCAGCTATTTTACCTTCTTTTTTCCCATATTAAGTCTTTGAAGCCCTATGTGTATTTTATACTTGGAAAGTATCTCAGTTAGATTAGTCACATTTCTAGTGCTCATTAGCCACATGTGGCTGGTGGCTACCGTATTGAATAGTATATTAATAGATGGTTACTTCTGACTAGAGGACTGATCTTTAGTTGTCACCACTATTGGTCAGAATAACAGGGTCGCATGATATAATATTTTAAAAGACCACCTGTCACTATTTACTTCCAAAAGGTACTAGACAAGAAGTATGCTCACAGTCCCATAGTCCATTCTTCTGAGCTAGTCCTAAGATTGTGTTAGTAGATCTCTATTATCATCTATTCTCATTAGCTTCTACCTAAGCTATGCTGGTACTCTCACTCTGGTCTTACCAAAGGGTTAGTGATTACTTTTGTATTTCTACCATCTTCCAGTGACCTGGTGACTACTTTTATGTTAATACTATTGAGTCTAGTTCTTGTGTCACTGCTACAGTCACCTTCTCATACATACATCCAGACTCATATACATTTCTCTTATACATTTATTCCCATAAAGTTTGTAATGTATTTACCATATTTTATAAGCCTTCTGACCATAAAAGATTATTCAAAATAAGTCTTGTTTCCTCTTATATACACTTACTTTGTACATACATTTATAGCATCATTTATTACTATTATAAATATTTAGATATGTGTTCATTCATCGCTCCCCTCCCTGATAATACACTCTGTGAAGTAATTCTTTTTTTTAAAAAAAAAAAAAGATTTTATTTATTTATGAGAGAGAGAGAGAGAGAAAGAGAGAGAGAGGCACAGACACAGCAGAGGGAGAAGCAGGCTCCATGCAGGGAGCCTGATGCGAAACTCGATCGGGACTCCAGGATCACACCCTGGGCCAAAGGCAGGCGCTAAACTACTGAGCCACCCAGGGCTCCCTCTGTGAAGTAATTCTTAAAATGAATTTATCAGCAAGCCAAAAATCAGCATCCTCAGTTCTTAGTACAGTATCTTACCCATAAGCATATTAATAAACATTTGATAGTGGAATAAATAAGTGAATCAACATTATTATTTGCCTTGAGGAGTCTTAACTGCATTTGATTGTGAATGTAAAGATTTCAGAATGAATAAAAATCCATATAAAGTTTCCATAATCATCAGCTTGATTATTTGTTTGCCAGAAGAAACTGCATGCTTCACCTCAAGACAGAATGGGCTCAAAAGGGAACTAAAGTGTGCAACATAGTATAAGAAGAATAGTCCTGGATAAAAAAATAGGGTGTTTTAATCTTAGGTATAACAATTAATTTGCTACATAAACGTAAATAAATCACTTCACCACTCTGAACTTTAATGTATTTGTGTTGTGTTATATTTTAATGTTAAAATTAAAGCACTGTAGTTAGTTAATTTCAAAGGTTCTGTCCATCTAACTTTCTATGATTATAGGAATTCACAAGTTCAAGAATAACATTAAACAGTATGTGTCAGGGTTTTTATCATTTTTATTATCTTATTATTGCAATGAGAAGTAGCCCAACTGATAACCAAGTATTTATTGCTTTATTCTGCAATTACTTGTTTATATGTCTACATTTCAAGTTAGGTTAAATTCTTGAGAATAAGAACAGTACCTTGTTCCTCTTGGTACAATCAACAACTGAATCAGGGAATGCACAAAGTGGTTTTCAATAAATGTTGACTAATGATGAAGACATGCATGAATAGTCATTATTCATATCAAATGCATGAATAGTCATTATTCATATGAAATATCCAAAATTTCTTTTGCCGAATAGTTTAAAATGAGTGGGGTGATGGCCTCTATTTGGGATACCTTTTTTTCAGACTTAAAATGTGAAGATCATAAATGAGAAATTCCAATACTTCCATTCCATGCCATAAGGGTCACAGAGATAGGAAATCCTATCAAGGATCCAATACATTTAGAGTTTACTGAGAATGATGTTTTGATGTCTTCCATCATGATTGTGAATCTGCATATGACTCCTTTAAATTGTTAATTTTTGCCTTTTATTTTTTGAAGATCTGTTATTAGGTGTCTACAAATTTGAAATTGTTATACCTTCCTAGTGGCTTGATTATTTTATAATTAATAAGTGAATTTCTTTATAATGTCTCCTGCCTTAGAGAGGACTATTAGCATAACCACATTAGCTTTGCTTTAATTAAGGTTTGTATCATTGAGGCACCAGTGAGTGGGCTCTATGAAAATCAAAAAGCCCCGATTTGTGACATTTGCAGATTTACAGGGAGTGAATGCTCCCACAATGAACAATCTCAAGCAATTAAAGTTTTAACAACTGACTTGTAAAAATCCTGAATAGTTAACAATCAGTTCTCCTAAGTTCTTATGAGATGGTGCCAGGATACTACTGGTTTTTCCATGCTTTTACTTTCAATCATTTGTTTCCTTATATTTCAAGTGCTTCTCTTTTAAGCAGACTCCAGTTGGACTTTTTATAAAATTTAGACAGATACATCTTTCAAATATGATATATATATATACTACATTGAATATAATTGCTAACATTTTAAAGTTTATATTTGCCATATTAATATTTGTTTTCCATCTTCCCCATTAATTATGTTCCTTTTTTTCTTCTTTTTCCCTTCCTTTAGCTTAATCAAATGTTTGTTATTATTCCAAATCCTATCCTATTATCTCATTAAGTAAACATTTATTCTTGTTTTAGTAGTTATCTTCAGTAACATACATTCTTGATTTGTTAGAAACTAATATCATTTTGTACTTTCCCCATTTCTCTGACATTGAAAGGGCCCTGGAAATCCTGAAACTTGAAGATTAATAGAACGTGTAACTGGGGTTCCCAAGATCATCCTTGGTGTCAGTGTTTCACTAGAAGGACTCACAGGACTAAGTATATAGTTATACTCACAGATTTGATTGAGTTGAATGCAAAGAGACAAGATAAAATCAGTAAAGGGAAAGGGGCATTTGGTAGTTTGAGGAAAACAGGCACAAAATTCCAAGAGTCCCCTTCTAGGGCAATCACACAATACATGTTTAATTCCCAAGCCACAAGTTGTGGCAACTCATGTCAAATGCTTGTCCACCGGGTAAGCTCATCAGACACTCAGCACCCAAGGTAAAGATTGGGTACTGGTCATATAGACACTTAACAACATTCCAGACTTTTAGGAAGAAAGGAAATATTCAGCATGAACCATTTTGTACAAAGAGTTTAGGTATAGTGAACCACTCTTCTCAGTCCAGAGAACGGTGGTGACCTTCCCAAAATTTAAGTTCCCAGAAGCCTATGGAGTCAACCCTGCAAGCAGGTCTTTCTAATGAGAGCAGTCTTGTAACTGCTGTGTTATGTCTTTTTTTTATACAAACTCCCCCCCTTTTTTTTGTATATTTTTTCATTGGAGTTTGATTTGCCAACATATAGCATATCACCCAGTGCTCATCCCATCAAGTGCCCCCCTCAGTGCCCGCCACCCAGTCACCCATCCCCCCACCTACCTCCCCTTCCACCACCCCTTGTTCGTTTCCCAGAGTTAGGAGTCTCTCATGTTCTGTCACCCTCTCTGATTTTTCCCCTCATTTTGTGTTACTGTTACTATATATTTTATTTCTACATATCTTTTAAATCCCATAAAGCTGACTGTTATTGTTTTTTAGAGTCAACATTTCTTTAGATTTACCCACATAGTCAACTTTTCCATTCTCCTTCGTTTCTTCCTTGATTTCCTTTTAGGGTTTTCTGTAGGTCATTTCCCGCTGAGAATGAGATCTGTTGCCTCTTGTCAAGAGTGTCTTTATTCCTTCTTCATTTTGGAATATTTTTGCCGGCTATAGAATTCTGAGTTGGCATTTTTTTTTTACCCAGCACTTCAGACATATCATTCTGTTGTTGCGTAGTTTCCGTCTAGTGAGAAATGAATGATCTTAAAGGAACTGTTTCAAGAGTAATGGATCTTTTTAACTCTGAATGATTTCCGCTTTATTTTTGGTTTCTGGCAGTTTTACTATGACATGCATAGATGTTAGATTTATAACATTTTTTGAGTCAATTCTTGTCCATTTCTCTTCAAATATTGCCTCTGTCCCATTCTCCCTGTGACATCATACTTATATTAGGCTTATAGCTCTCAACTGGGGAGGATGGGGATGATATTTATTTGCTCCATGGCAAATATACCCCTACAAAAAATAATTACTTGATTCAAGAAATAGCAATAGTGCAGAAGTTTAGAAACACTGCAGTTGGGATGCCTGAGTGGCTCAGTGCTTAAGTATCTGCTTTCAGCTCAGGGTGTGATTCTGGGGTCCTGGGATTGAGTCCCACATCAGGGTCCCTGCAGAAAGTCTGCTTCTCTGCCTATGTCTCTGCCTCTCTCTGTGTGTCTCTCATGAGTAAATAAATAGTCTTTTAAATTTTTTTAAAAATTAAAAAAAAATTTAAAAAGAAACACTGCAATTGACTTTTCACCAGATTTGTGTCTCTTAACATTCTTTTCTACAATTCTTGTCTTTTTTTGTCTCCATGCTTCACACTAAATATTTTTATCACCTGTCTTTAAGCTTACTGAGCTCCTTTCAGTGCTACTTAATTTTCTATTAAATCCATCTATTAATTTCTTAATATCAGATATTAGAATTTTCAGTTCTAGAATTTCCATATGATTATTTTATATAGATTCCAATTCTATGATGAAATTCTCCATATTCCCATCTATCTTCTTGAACATATTAATCACAATTATTTTTAAACTCATATCTAACAATTCCAATATCTGGGTCACCTGTTTCTCTGGTCTATTTACTTCTCAATTCTGTCTTCAGCATATGTGATCATTTTAATTGAATGTCAGATATTGTGCTTAAAATTCTGTAGATGCATTGGATAATGTCATTTTCTTTCAGAGAGGATTCAACCTCTCTTCTGGAAGACAGGTGGGGACAGATGATCTCAATCCAATCAAATATTGTATTGAATTCAGACTACACTGAATTATTGGAAGTCTTAGTCTACTTCTGGTTAGCCTCCATCTATAGAGAGTATAATCCTCCAGCAGTGCTGTCTGAGAGTCTGAAGTGCCTGCAATGGTCATCTCTTCATTTCAAAGTTTGAGATTCCCTTTTTCTATTTCTTGGCATCACACAACCACCAAAAGCTCCACTGTTTTTCAGCTGATTTCTGCTTTGCCTTTTAGCCTCTTGTCCTATGCTGCTTAATTGCCAATTGCCTGGTGTCATTCTCTGCACCTTTTTTCTCTTCGGGATCTTGACCCTCAAGTTTTAGTGGCCTCAAAAATCCAATGTTCTTTTGCTCTCTAGCTATTAATATTTCCTAAAGCTCTACCACTTCCCTGCCCATTAAAAGTGGTTCTCTGACTGGCTTCTCAATCTCTTACTCCACACCAAAACTTGCCCAGTGCCCTGTGTAGGAAACCAGTATGCTCACCTCACTGAAACTCTCTTCTCTGCAGTATCTGGCCCCTCAAGTCAAGCTCCCTCATGCCTTTGGACACTTAAAAATCAAGCCCCTAGCTGTTCTTGGCAGGAAGAAAAGTCTGCCACAAGCTACTACATTGTAGCCAGAAGCAGGATTCTATATTTAGAAATTAGGTTGGATATAAGAAAAACATGTATTTTTCAGTGAGTAATGTTGGATGCTAGACTGGATCATCAAATGCAGGAGTAGTCTCCTGATTCCTTTAAAAGCCAGAGGAAATTTCCAGGGAACTTTGATAATTAAAGATGCATGCATAATAGGGAGTGGATGCAGAAGGCGAGGCAGCTAGACAGAATGATTTTTCATGATTTCCTGTGACCCTGTCGATCCTAACTCCTGCCAATACTTAAACACTCAGAATTGAACAGAGCCATGCATTTTCTTCCCACGGTTCTCATTTTGGTTAGCAGCACATAATTCAGAGATGGAGGATTGCAATTCAGAGCAGAAAAATGAAAATATAAGAGCTACATGTTTATATGATGTTTCCAGTTTGATTACAGTCAGGAAATATAGTATGTTTGTACTCTTTCCAAATTCCATGAGCAAAGCTCTTCTAGAAAATACGTTTTTAGGAATAGGAAGAAGGTTTGAAAGGGATTTCATATCATCTAGGTATTTCAAGCTATGGTTTTCCAGGTACATTACACTCCTGTCACATCAGATCTTTGCCAATCTGTTGTAAGAAGGAAGAGAAAGGAAATGCTATGTGTTATCATATGCAGTCATTGTAAGAGCCTTAAACTTACCTCCTGTCTAATATCATGTGTGCATGTTAAGTAGAGGTGAACATTACAGGCATGAAAGCTCAGTTTAATGGCAGGGATATTATTAACATAATTTTGTATGCCCTATGCAGGATAGACAGGGATGGCCATTTCCTAGAAATGGATTCCTCAAGTGAAGGAAGCCTTCCCAGCAGAAAGCCCACACTGCATCCCACAGCAGCTTGCTTCCTGATGCTCTTTAGTGGTTGGAGGTCAGCAGAGAAAAAACGGAAGGTTTGTTGAGGTGGTTCCAGTGTGAGCAGGAGTCTACACTCCATCACCTACCTCTCTGGTACCTCCCTTTTAGGATACTTTGCAGGGAAGCTTGGGGGTGGTCCCAAGAGCATGAAACTGAGGGGTTGGATGCCCTTAATTATTCAACCTAGGGTTAGTGCTTCAAAGTTGTGCCTGGGTGTTCACTATATTAAATTAGGGGATATGAGTAGATAATCACAACAATTTCACTCAGAACAGACCATGGATCCAGGACTCCCGTTAGCCAGGTAAAGATACAGAGCAGCAGAGAGGGTGTCTGATACCTCATGCAAAGGGTCTGTACTGGATGAGGAACTTCTCCATAGGCCTGAGTTTGAGGCTTTTCCCTCAGTCTTCTGTCATTACACATTTTGCTATGGAGATTCAGATAAATTCATATATGTTTTGTGAATTTCTTTTTTTCCTCATTTTACCACATATTCCTCAGCAAAATATGCTATAATCTTTTGATAGCTGAAAATATAACTTGTTATCTCTTCAGTATCAAAATCTATGTTGAAGATCCTATGATGGTCACTTTTTTCATTATCTTTACATAACCTACATAAAGCTAAGTGGCTAGTGTTCTGGCTCAACACACAATTAAATTCAGAAGAGATCTAAGACTGGCATTCAAGAGAAATTGCAAACAACTTAAATTCCCAAAGTCTGAGAGAAAATGGCAAAGGGCATTGGCAGTGCAAAATGTACAGGAAAATAATCTTCAAAATTTGCTTTCAGCCATTATTTTTCCAAAATTCCACTCATTGTGGCATGACTATCTTAACCAAATATCTTTCTCAGTATCTCAAAATGACCCAAAATGCTCCAAACTCAAAAATCAGTGGCTCTTACCTTTTCCCCATGTCTCTGCCTTTCCTCCGGCTTTTCTTTTCTTTTTTAAAAAATATTTTATGTATATATTCATGAGAGACACACAGTGAGAGACAGAGAGAGAAGCAGACTCCCTTCAGTGAGCCTGATGCGGGACTTTATCCCAGGACCCTGGGATCACTACCTGAGCCAAAGGCAAAGGCAGATGAAATCGCTGAGCCACCCAGGTGCCCCTCCTCTGGCTTTTCTATAAGCTAAGTCCATTTGGCTTTTTTTAAGGCTCATGTCAGCTCTCTTCCACCAATTATCCAGATCAGCTCCACTAATACCTCAGCTCAGGATCACCAGATATCTCCTTCAGGAATCAGCACTTGCTGACAGAGGGTGGGAGGGGCAGGAGGCAGGACGAGAGTACAAACACTATTATTTTAAAACTCATTTAAAAAAAAAAAATATTTTAATGTATTTATCTGAGAGAGAGAGAGAGAGAATGAGCAGCGAGGAGGGACAGAGAACTAAGCGGGGAGCCTGATATGGGGCTTGATTCCAGGACCCTGAGATCATGACCTAAGCTGAAGGCAGATGTTTAATGGACTGAGCCACCCAGGTGCCCCCATTTTAAACCTCTTTAAAAAATCTCTGTCACATTTGTGTTATGAAAGCTCACTTTTTAAAAAAGGTAAAAAACATGTATTACATCAATTTACCTTTGATTTTCCAATCCTAGAAAGAAACTTAACTGCATGCATTCTCTTTAGTAATAGATAACCCCAAAAAAGATCACCTACATGGTGAAGTGTTCTGGTCAGATTCCAATGTTCAGGTATGTGTAAACCATGTTTACGCTGATACTTTTGATAAGAGTTACACTTAGGTGTGCGAGTTTTAGCAGCAAGGAATTCTTTCTAGTAAAAACAACCAATATTTAGTTACCAACGTAACATATGCAAAGGATTTTCACACCAATTACCTTATTTTATCTTTATATCTACCCGTGAAAGGGGTATGGGTTTGATAATCATTCCTATTTTATGCACGGGGAAGAAGAGGCTGAGAAAGGTAAAGTGACTTGTCCAGGTACTTACAAGGGTAGGTAGTAACTGACTTTAGGTATTCTGACTTCACATTCCAGAAATTAACCACTTCACTGAATTTCTCCTAATTTTATTCTTTTTGTTTTCACATGCATGTGCACACACACAGACACACATAGAAGCTAACTGAAACATGGCCAAATATTACATATGGGCAGAGTGTGATATAGACACACACACAGACACACACACACACACACACACACAATCATGTATTAAATCAACAAAAATCCACATAGCCACCATTTTCTCTTTCTAAAAGATGCCCTGACCTATGACAGAATAAACAGTACTGGGGGCCAGAACTATGAAGCCAGCTCATGCTTCCCTCCACACTGATGTGCTTTGTTTTTTAAAGTCCTTGCCATTTACATTATTATTATTTTCATTTTCTTGATCACCCGAACCTCAAAGGAAACAGACTAATGATATTCCCGTCGCCCCTCAGTCACCAGGCTCGTGATGGGAATGGAAGCAGCTTGGACCGCCCCAACTGCCCCTGCAAGCCCTTCAGGAACATTTACAGAGCTGCTACTAGAAGCAGCTGGGGTTCCCATTTGCATCTCGCCCTGTCTTACTTTTTCCCCCTCAGAAAAAAAAAATTTAAAAAGCACCCACAATACCCTGGGGGAATTTTCTGGGACAAGCTGCAGGTGCTATGGATATTTTCATTTAATAATCATTCTTGCAATTCAGCACATTTGTAATCCATGTGGTAAACTCTGACTTACATTTCTCCCAGTGGACGCTGGCCAGATGCAGAAACCAAAGAGCTTGGTGTGCCGGTACTGCCTCTTCCTCCTTTTATAGTTTGTGCATTTGGATGTGTTTAGCATGATCTGCGAGTGCAGGCTAAGGAATGTGCTGCGTTTAAAAGACCCTTTTGTTGACATTAAGCAATCGTAAATAGACTCAGAAATGATACTCCTTGCGTTTACTGTGGAGTGCTTTAATTGGACGGACTTCTCATGTGATATCATAAAGAACATATGCATATTTTTGGCAATCCCATTGGATTGTGAAGTGCAGAGGCACATACAGAGCAGCACATTCCTGACATCCATGGGTTGTCTCATATATGTCACCACATCTTCCCACCAGGATTGTTTTCCCCGCACACTTCAAGATGGTAACTTCCCAATCTGTCCAAATTCTATTTGGAATTCTCCTGGACTGTGTAAATGTCAGGGCCAGTTTCCTTTCCATGTGAAGAGCTTTGAAAGGAGAACTGCATGCCTAACTCCCTCATAAATATGAGCCAGAGCATCCTTTTTTTTTTTTTTTTTTTTTTTTAAGGTGTGTGTGTCAGAGGGGAGGGAGGGAAAGAGTTTGGCTAAAAGTAAAAAAAGAAATCTCTTTTCAAGAATGACATTCTCCTTATTTTCACCACATAAACAAAATGTTTTACGCCTGCACAGAGCCAGGTTCCGAATGGTGGATTCTTCTGGCTAAGACATTCCGAGGTTGCACTGAGAGACAGTCTCTTAAGTAGCAAACTACATCGGGGCTACCGCCATCCCTCGCAGGCCCTGAAAAAAGGCAGAAAACAGATGGCACACTTAAAGGAGTAGTTCAAGAGATTTTAACAAAAAGACTATGCTCAAAGATATGAGAATTAAAGGAATCAACTGAGAATGGGAGCTCTGGGGGACTATATGTACTAAGAAGCTGTTACAACTTCTAGGCCAGAAGGGATCCAGCCAGAGCAATAGCTGTGGAGCTCAGTAGGAAGTGTGGTGTCACTGTAAACCCCAGCCTTGGAAGTCTCCAGAGGAATAAGAACCCAGGTTTTCATGTCCTCCCTGCCCCCAATTCCCTACTAGTATCTCCCTTGGTCCAAACTAGTCAGTCCCTGCCAAGGAAGGTGGCTTGGATGCTGCAGTCTGGAGTGTAGGGAAGCAGGGAGAAGGGTGGAGAAGGGGTTGAGAGGGGCAGAGACTAGCCAGAGACAAGATGAGGCCTCCCCAAAGTCCGGAGTACTCCTGGGTTCCCATATATCATTAGTGACATGTATTCCTCACCACAACTCAATGACACGGTTATAGCTCCATAATACAGAGGGGGAAACTGAGAGCTGGGAAAGCAAAGTAACTCAGACTATAGAGCTTTCTAAAAACAGAACTGCTAGGTTCTTCATAGGAAGGTGATGGGTAAGCTTAAGTGAGCATGGTACTAAACAGAATCTTAGCAATTCTGTCATTGGAAAGCTCCATTTAGGTCTGGAAATTTCTCATCACAGATTGTGAAAAACAGTATCCAAATCTGACTGCCTCCGGACCTCAAAGACACAGGAATGAGGACTGAGATATTGAGAGATGTCAAACCATCTAAAAAAGAAGTAAATAAATCTATCCAGACTAAGTTTAGCTAACAAGAGCTCAACAATAGCAAGGGTGATCATGCAATCTCCAATAATGGAAGTATCACTCAGAAACGGGCAGAGCTTCTGGAAACAGTCTCAAACACAATAGCCACAAGTTTCGGTATTCATGAAAATCTCTGGGATAGCATTCACCCTGAGTTCATGCCTTCATTAGCTTGTCCTGGGAAACTGCATGTGGTATTAGTAGTAGATTTTAATGAGAGCTTAGGGAAATTTACGTATTTCTTGGGCAGTAGAGAAATTGCATTGTAAGTTTTAAAATCACAACAGCAAATCAGAACTCTGCAAAAAGACTTGGGGGAGAATATTCATAGTAGCGTTATTCATGATATCTCCAAGTCAAAAACACCCAAAAGTTCATCCATAAGAGAAGCAGAAAACAAATAGTGCTGTATTCATGGAGCAGAATCACACTCAGCAATAAAATGAATGAACGACCAAATACGCAATGACAAGAAGAATACTTCGCAAAAGTGTGTTATGCGAAAGATTCAGACAAAAAAAGCACATGCTGTTTGATTCCATTTACACAAAGTTCAATAGTAGACAAAATTAATCTGTGATGATAGACATCAGGAAGTGGTTGCCTGTGGGAAAGAGGGTTGTTAATTCATTGGAAAGGACACAGGGGACTTTTTGGTGATGGATACAGTTGTCAAAATTCATCAAACTCAATATACAAGATCTGTGAATTTTACTGTCTGTTTACTATACCAAACAAACAAACAACAAACACAAGGGAATGTACCTGCTTTTGTCTCCTGGGGTGGGGGGGGGGGGGAGGGCACCATTATTTCTTTCTGGGGTGAATAGATTGACCAGCTGCTTTAGGTTGAAAAAGGAAGATACGGAATCCCTGAAGCTGACAGGAAGTCAGAGCAAGAGCTAAGCTACTCTGAGGACAGAGGAGAAATTTGAGGGTGGATGAGAACAGTGGAGAGGGAAGGAGGAGGTGATAAGAAAACCAAACTATGGCTGGGGGACATCATGAGGAGGTATCAGCCAAAAGGATATTCTTTGTGCTAAGGGGCGAAAGACTTTTAAGTACTGCAATCTTAACCACCTCTGTTACCCCAATCCTACAGTAAAATCGAATACACATAAAAATAAAACACAAGAAATCTTTTAAAATATGGAGGAAAAGACACTCTGGTCAGCTGGGAAATAGAAAAGAGGACAGCATGGGTCATGAGAAGCAAAGGGTAGCCCAAAAGCAGGTGGGCAGTGAGCATGGGGACATAAGTGGCCCAGAAGTCACAGAAACTGGGGCAAACCTTGAACATCCCTGCCACTCCCCCATGTTTTGGGGAATAAGTGAACATAATACAAACTTGAAACAGCATAATTTCAGCTGACCTCAGCTGGTTACCACAATTTGCGATATTTAAAAAAAAAAATTGGTCATTGTTCTTAAGTGATGGTATTTTTATGCTTATGTATCTCATGTCATTGATTCTAAGAGGCTTACTACTACTACTACTACTACTACTACTACTACTACTACTACTACTACTACTACTTTTGAACTATCCTGAAATTTAAAGCTCATTACAGTTGATAATGTGTTATAGTTTGTCAGCATTTATTCTTTTTTATTGGTGTATAAAATACTATTGAGTATTCCGATGATAGTGTCCTAGATCTGATGGAACTTGCTATTACTGGTGCACATTAATTAGCTAGCTGGGGTGGGCTCATAGCTGTAGAGCCAGTAAGAAGGAAACCTTCATGGGAAAAAGTGGGCTTGGGGGTCAAGGGGACATTCTGAAAGGTAAGACAAAGTGGCAATGGAAACACACAGTAACTGAACGGGGGCAAAGAGATTAAAGCTAAATGCATGTGAAGAGACTTCCCAAGGTCAAGTGGGGAGGGAGGTAAGAGCTCAGACACCAAAAAAAGAATTTTCCCCAAAAGAAAGCCAAGCATGTGGCACAGTCTACTACAACCCGAAAAATGATCATTATCAACAATCTCCATTTCATCTCAGCTATGACACAGGTGTTCAAATAGAGACTCTGAACATCTCCTTTTAGTCTTTTCCATCCCTAGTGTTTCAGCATGAACATATCTGATAGAAAGGAGATAGACCCTGAAAATACCTGTTCCTCTTGGTTTCCACCAGTTGGATCTTGGATACTCAATGGTTCGGGTGGCAGATCCATTCATACTAAGTGCCACGAGTTCACTCTTGCGTTGGACATGGTAGGCCTCCCACCTGAACCTTCAGTTTCCCTTGGGCACGGGGCACTGTGTTAGTCTGCTAGGGTTACCATAGCAGCGTACCATTGACTGGGCAGCCTCACAATACCAATGGATTTTCTCCCAGATGTGGTGGCTGGAAGGCCAAGATAGAGGTCCTGTGCTCTCTCCTTGGTTTGCAGATAGCCACCTTCTTGCATGTCCTCAAATGGTCATCCCCTTCTCTTTGAGCATCCCTAGTATGTCTACGTTTCTTCTTAAAAGGACAACAATCAGATTGGATTAGGACACACTCTAACAGCCTCATTTTAACTTAATTACCTTTTTTAAGGTGCCTTCTCTAAATATAGTCATATTCTGAGGTCCTAGAGGCTAGGGCCTCAACGTGTGAATTTGGGGAGAAACACAATGCAGTCCATTACACGCACCAGAGATCATAGTAGGTAATTTTAAGTTCTTCACAAGATTAATTTGAATTTTTCTTTTTATTTTGGGGGTTAAGCTTAAACTGAATTTATTAAACCAATACATTTTTGAGACAGATAATTTTTGTCCTCCTCTGATGTTTCCCTTTTAAAGGACATAGCATCTCTCAAATCAAAACCACAATGAGATATCACCTCACAACTCTCAGAATGGCTAAAATCAACAACATAAGAAAATACCAGATGTTGGTGAGGATATGGAGAAAGGGGACCCCTCTTGCCCTACTGGTAGGAATGCAAACTGGTGCAGCCACTGTGAAAAATAGTATGGAGTTTCCTCAAAAAGTTAAAAATAGGACTACCCTACCCAGCAATCATACTACTAGGTATTTACTCAAAGAATACAAAAATACTAATCTGACAGGATACATGCACCCCTATGTCTATAGCGGTATTATCCACAAGAGCCAAATTATGGAAACAGCCCAAGTATCCATCAATAGATGAATGGATAAAGAAGATGTGGTCTATATATACAATGGAATATTACTTAGCCATAAAAAATGGAATCTTGTCATTTGCAACAACATGGATGGAGCTAGAGAATATTATGCTAAGTGAAATAAGTCAGAGAAAGACAAGTACCACATGATTTCACTTACATGTGGAATTTAAGAAACAAAAAAAAATGAACAAAGGGGCAAAAAGAGAGAGACACACAGAGAGAGGCAAACCAAGAAACAGACTCTCATTTATAGAGAATAAACTGATGGTTACAAGAAGGGAGGCAGGTGAGGGCATGGTTTAAATAAGTGATGAGGGCAGCCCCAGTGGCCCAGTGGTTTAGCACCGCCTTCAGCCCTGGGTGTGATCCTGGAGACCAGGGATCAAGTTCCATGTCAGGCTCCCTGCATGGAGCCTGCTTCTCCCTCTGCCTGGTCTCTGCCTCTCTCTGTCTCTGTGTGTGTGTGTGTGTGTGTGTGTGTGTGTGTGTGTGTGTGTGTGTGTGTGTGTCTGTCATGAATAAATAAATAAAATCTTTAAAAAAATAAAGAAAAAAATAGGTGATGGGGAGTAAGGAGTGCACTTGTGATGACTCCCAGGTACTGTATAGAAGTGTTTAATCACTATATTGTACACCTGAAACTAACATTATACTGTATGTAAACTAACTGGAATTTAAATAAAAACTTAAAAATTTATAAGTAAATAAAAGGACATAGCATTTCACTTTTCCTTTTTTATTTATGTCCTTTTATACAGAGAAACGAGGAATACCTGTTTCTACCTACTGCAACAATTCATGTGAAAGGCCAGTAATATGCCAAACATTTGCAGCTTTTTTCCAAATAGACACAATGTGTTTAAAGCAAGGTGATTCCTTCGAGAATTTGCAGACTCCTTCTTACTCCTTAAAGGAACTACTTTGTGAGATCTGAGTAATCAGGTGATTGATCATTAAGTCTATGAGAATTGGCTGGGTGAGGGGAGAAAGGATTATCAGAGAGGAAATAGAGCAGAACATTCCTTGACTTCCATAGAGAATCAAGGGACAGAATCAAAAGTTTCAGAAACCAGAAATGGAGCTCAAATCAATAATCAAGATCTTTTACATGATTATGATATGCCTGTTTATAATTATGCAATGTGCTGGGCACATACAAAAATTCAACAGCTTCACCATCCTTCGCCTTTTCTCATTTGGCAAAGAATCCATTGTATCCAGAGTTGAGACATTTTTAAGCATCCTGCAGTCCAGAGGACTCAATGGCCTTAACATATTTTTTTCCTTAAAATAATGACAGCGAATGCAATCTCATACATTTAAGCACAATGTATTTTAACCTGAAAGCAAGAACTTGGATTGGAGTATCTAAGGGCTTACTGAGAGCATCTTCAATGGGAGGCAACATCAAAGCAAGAGACACAGGAACTCAAGTAAATGACAAGAGTGAGTGAGATTAGAAGCCCACCCATGCTTTCCTTCCCAGCCCTGCTGTTGCTACTCCTAAAGTTCATGCTTTCATTACTTTGTCCTGAGAAATTATAGGTAGTGCCTACTTGCTCTCCATACCTCTGGTCTCCTTCCTTCCTGATCCATCCTAGACACACCAGGAGTTCCCTGTTCTTGAAGCACCATTCTGATTTCATTCCTCAAAGGTCTCTCTTGACACCCCATTAACAAGACTAAAACCCATATACATTCTGGATGTCAATGCCCTTTAAGAATTGGCACTAACCAAATTCTCCAACTTCATCTTCAACATTCTTCATTACGAACCCTTCACTTTAGCCCAGAGATTCTCCAATCTAGCTGTAGTGAAAGTCCCAAGAAGGGCCTTTAAAAAACATAGAACCCATATCCTCCCCTATGGGAACTGGGTCTTTAAATCTGGTGTAGAATCTAGGAATCTCCCCTTTTAGAAGGACCCCACTGTTACTGATGTACATCTAGTTTGGATGTTCCATTCAAATTCAATCTTCATTGTTCATTTGAACAAATCCTCTGTGGGTCCTTCGAGCTTACCTCTATCATGAAACTGCCTTTCTCTCTCTTCCCCTTTATCTCACCATCCTTTCTCACCACCAACCACAAAGTTTCTCTCCCTCTTCTTCACTCCCATTCAATATGTCTCTACCTTCCATATGGTCCATCTCACTTTCTACCTTATATTTTAACTGTTTTTACCTCCCCAGTAGACTGTAAGCTTTTCAAAGGCACATTGAACATCTAACTTGCCTTTGTCTCTCCAGAACCAATCAAAAAGTCTAGCAAAAATCAACATACAGCAAGTATCTCTTGACTTAATAGGGCTTGCCAGTGATTCAGTAACCCTAAATCTCTTTAGGAGGAGAAAGGCTGATAAAGATTTTTCATTTCTATAAATATCAGAATCCTATTTTTACAGTAAGTGCAAGCTGAAAACATTTTTCCAAATGAAAAATGTCACACCACATGAGTGAGTCATATAACTTCAGAGTATGTTTCACACCTTTTATAAGCTACACGAGCACGGTTTTGTCTTTCTGTTCTTCATTTTGGAGAAAAGATATCTATTTTCCTTACTCACAATGAAATTTTTGTTCTCATCTGATGAAAATAATTGTTACGAAGTTTGCGAGGTCGGTTGTCATTCACCATGAGGATAGAAGGTAATAAATTAACAATCACATGGAATTAACATATTTAGATAATCACTTAATCTTTGGGGGTTAATCTTCCATTTCTGAATTTCTAAGATTAACTACTCCTTAGAGCTTAGGATCTATTTTAAGACAAAAACAGAACTGACTGAAGAGAACCCCTCAGAGAAAGAATCCTTAGATTTCTCGCACCTGTGGTTTTTCATTGCTCCTATGGAGAGCTTAGGTTGGTGGACACTGGGAGCTTGAAGTACTCCTTGGGGACGTTTTGTTGGAACAGTAGAGTTATTAAATAGCTAAAACGTCATGGGCAATAGATCTAGGTTACAAAGACAATACAAAGAGAGGTTTCCAAAATAATGTCCCCACCTGTAACTGAATGCAGCAGTGATGAATATAATCCTAAACAGCAGGCAATATGAAAAAAAAGTTGCTGAGCTCTGGAATGTATTATAGGTAGTCTTTGAATTCCTATTCAGCCTATTCAAAACTTTCTCCTCATTTTATGAAATCCCAAAACTTACTCTTGTAATGAGTTCATGTCTCATCCTCTATGTTTTTTTTTAATATCAAAGAAAAAGGAAAATAGTTTAAAATTCCATAAAAGCTCTTAAGAGAATTTTGGAACAGACGGAGTACTGACTGTACCAGTTTACCTTCCATCATAATCTGATCTCCCTGCTCCTCATATACACACAAACATCATTCTTCTAAATTCCTAGATGGCAAATTGCTTCCCCTAAGGATCTTGAAACATTTAGGGAATGTGACTTCCAAAATAATTATTGTTAAGCGTAACTCTTTAAATATTTAATTAATGCTTATTCCAGAGTGTTGTGGTCTAAAACAACCATTTATTATGTTCATGGATCCTGTGGTTCAGGAATTTGGACAAAGCATAACAAGGATGGGCTTTCTGCTTCACACTGTCAGAGACCTCAGCTGAAAGTTTCTAAGAGTGGGGGCTGGAATCGATCACTCATGGATCTTGTAATTGAGGCTAGCTTTTGGCTGAGGGCTTCAGTTCCTCTTCAGGGGGCCTCTCCATGTGGGCTAGTTTGGGCTTCCTCACAGCATGTTGGCAAGGGTCTAAGGTCAATAATCCAGAGATACAAAGGGCCAGGCAGAAGCCACATCACCATTTATGACCTCTTATACAAAATCATGCGACACATTCCATTTATTGAGGTAGTCACGAAATCCCATCCAATCTCAAGAGGAGGAGAAATAGATATTGGCTCTTAATGGGGAGAAGTAAGGTGCTGGAACTGCATGAGGAATTGGGAATCTTATAGCAGCCATTTGTGAATGGGGTTTGTTGACTTTGAGCTTCCCTTGTAGGGTGATCTGGCTGGCTATTTCTGGGGAAGCCTTGATTTTAGTCTTTTCTTTGGGGATAATCATATTGCTTGAAGTATATTCTTTGAATTTCCTGCTTAGGGCATTTGTATCCTAGGAGACTCACTGGGACTGGAAGGGAAAGGACTGGGGAACTCAGCATTCAATGTTGTTATGTATAGAACTTGGTTATCTCCTGGTTTTCAGCAGGACACTCTATCTTCAATTACACCAACATCTGTGCCAGCCAACCCCCAATTCAAAATTCTTCTGTTTTACCCTCTTCAGAGAATAAACATCTAGTACTCTGTAGGCCTGGGGAGGGTCAGTTTGCCAGTGGCACAGATTTTAGAAGACCTAAAAAATCTGACTGCTTTGCCAGTGATTTTTACCCAATTCTATTTATTTTTGTTCCCACCACTATGTCCTGTTCAAGGGTAACTGAAGCTGTCCATCTTGAGCATTCTGAGGAATCTGTGATAGGTAACCACTCTGGTTTGGGATTCAGCTGTTTGGTTTGCTAGCTCAGTTACGATTTTCTGTACCCTTTCCAGCTTCCAAATACAATTGTTGTCTTCCTCTTTATTTTCCAGTTCTTTGAATCTCCTCCTTGTGGCTTTGGTGGGGTCTTGACAAGGGGGGTGACTTTAGATATGCATATTTGAGCTTCCATTTTAGTCTATGAGTCTCTTAGGTCTCTTTCAACTATTGTTCAGGTGATATGATTAGTAAACAACTAAAGATCCTATTTGCTCTTCTTTCAACCTGCTCCTCTTTTTTAGCTCCTCTTTTTTACACTCTTAAAGTATAAAAGTGAATTTCAGGTGTGTTCTAACCAGTACAGATTATAACTGTTATTCCATTTGTTGTGGCATTCAACTCAATGCTTTTCAAACTATGTAAGGCAAGATAGTACCGTCCCTTGAGTCATTAATAGGTATGGTCAAAGAAAGTCTGGAAAATACCACGTGCTCTCCTCTCAAACATTTACAATACTATAAATCGAGAAAGAAATGTATTTAATTTTTTTAATCCAGTGTTTCTAAAACATTCGACTATATAATCCCTTTTATGGAGAATATCTCATCAAAGTGGGGTTCACTAACCTCTTGCATCAGATCATTTGGAATTCTTTTATATATTTGGATACAGATCTCAAATCAAGATTGGGCTTGTGGAATCTGCAATTTAAAACAAACAGCTAATTCTTATTCAACCTGACATTGCTGGAGACCTTATTCTCCACCATTTGAACCTCCATATCAAGGAATTCTTGCCTTGGCCCCTCCCCCATGTTTTATGTATTCTACTCTTTAGGGAGAAATGTTTTTCTTGAGCAGTGAACTTGGCTTACACCCTGCATCTCTCTCCTCTCTTTGGGATCTACTTGTTGCTAGGAGAATATATTTCACCCTGTGGGGTAGGCTTTGCCCTGAGGGAGGAAACTTGTGATTATCCAACTGTTCCAGAGACGTGAGTTTAAAAAGTGTATCTAATACAGGATTAAAACAGTAGAAAATCAATCTGCTCACTCAAAGTGTTAAAGGTGATATTTTATTCTAGGTTACCTATGTTCATCTCTCAATTGGTTCTGAACTGAGGCATGTTATATATTGAGAGGAATGTATTGAGCTGCCTCAAACCTCAAATTTACATTTGAGCATAACTGACCTAAAGGTAAACTTCAAAAACCTATGACCAAATATAAGTACATCATATAATGCAGTAGAAAACACATGGCTATTTATCTTTTTGGTTTTCTTTCTTCCCTTTTTTTTTTTTTTCTTTTTGAAATTTACAATCATGGGAAGAGCAGACAAGGTAAAGAGGCAGTAACTGAAATTCATTTATTTGGAAGTAATTCCCAAGGATTTGAAAATAGCCAGATCCATCCTTCATATTTCTTTTAAGATCCCTCTTAAGACAAGCAGGGAGATAGAAGATCAGCATGGTAACATCTGGTTTGTTTAGGAATAGAAGGGATGTAGTAGATGAGTTCTTGGAAGCATTCTTAAAAGATGTGGAAGGAGAACACCTGGAAAAGCCCACTCTCTATTAAAGGGAGGCTGCAGGGAACCAGGCAGAGGAGGTCATGTTGAACAAATCGAATGGAGTTTCCTTGATATATCCCTGTCATGAAAGATGAAGGAGATTTAGTGGCTGCATAAAGAGTGCTTTGATTTTAAATAAGATTTGACAAGATTCCACATCTGGGATTAATGGTCAAGGAGAAGTCATTGAAGGTAGGTAATGTAGGGTGCAAGTTACAGAACCAGCCCAAGACAGGGAGATGGATGAGGCAGGGAAGAGCTTTGTGACTTGGAAAAGGATTACCTGCATGGAGGAGGGGACAGTAGGAATAGAAAATGGTCAGCCGTGTTGGGCTAGGTTTTATTTATAATATGCATTGAAAGGGAGGCAAACAACAGAACAAATGCACCAAATCTTGAGATGATTCTGAAACTCGGACTCAGCAATCTTAGCAAATTACACTGCATATGGATACAGGTCCTTGGCTATGACATGGTGCCTTGGGCAGAGGGTAGGAAATCAATATAAAGCAAAGAGACCATAACTGATGAGCCAAGGAAGGAAACAGCCTAATGGTATTTCCTGAGGCCAGAGCTTTAGATGACTGTAGAGTTAGCCAAATTTGTCTTCGGTGTTTCTAGCTTCTCTTTTTGAGCCGTCTCCTTCAAATCTCCCCTTCACCTGCACCAGAAACCACCCCCAATCTCAACCCCAACTTCCTGAGTTTCAGGCATTCTAGTGTTGTCACACTTTCCTCTCTTCCTCCTATAAAAACCTAATGTCAGTAAAGTATCTAACTCCCCCTAAGGGATAAATGTGTAGAGAAAGTGTAAGGCATTACTCTTCCCCTGGGCATTTACATTTTAATGTGAGACAAAAACTTGAAGTCAGATATTATAGCTGTTGTGATAGGATTTCAGAGCAGGCAGGGCATGGGGAGGATGTAGTAGGGTTATGATGTGTCCCTGAGGTCACTCATGGCTGCTGTCTCCTGCACCTGGTGGTAATATCAATGCTGGTCCTGCCAAACAGTATTCTGGTCTTCAGTGCTTCTGAAAATATACAGTGAAAACAGAACTCTAAAAACTGATTTTGCAGAGGAAAAAACATTATTGGCAGGATCCCATGGTATAACATTATGGTGCAAGAGTATGAGGGAGGAAAGAGCAACAGGAAAGGATACTCAAGCCCAGAGACATTCAGGCTCTAAGGACTGCAAACCTTTTCACCTTCAACATCATCATCCTCATCCCGATGGAAATCATATCCTATCCAACTGCCGCTTCTTCCATAAAGACAGGAACAGACATGATTTTATTGTTCACCTTCTTTTACTAACAGCATTAGAAGAAATAAAAAGATGTTTTCTACGATAAATCCTCATATAAACTCAAGGAGAAAAGGGAAGGAGGAGAACAAAGTGGACATTAAGCCCTGTATTCAGCTACCGTGGTCTTTCCTGCTTATTTGGAATCCCAGAAAGGTGCAATTACTTAAGTGACAACGATTTTCCTTTAGAAATCTACTAGATTTCTCTCTAAAGACACAGGAATGCACTTATAAAGGAAGATGACTGTGTTCCTACAGCTTCTTCACTCTTACCCAGAAGTCAGACACTCAGCAGCCTCAACTAGCAGAGACACAGCTGAGAGGTCAGTATGAAAAGGCACTGAGTGTCTGAGGGACTCTCAAACTCTCCAGAAACTTAATCAGAAGAATCTCTCAGACCCTCACTGGAGCTCAATTCCATCTTCTGCATCAGGTTTTAATAAGGCTAATTACCTAGTTTCTCATCCCAAGATTAGAGTCAGGGCATAAAAGAGTGAGCATAAGCTAAGACAACTTGATAGAAAAGGAAAAGAAAAAAAATTATGAAAGGGACACAAGGACTTTAAAGCATTCAGTCTGAGGCCACCTGGATCTGGGACAGAATCCCGCTATTCAGGGTGTCCTGAAGCCTCACTGTGTCACAGCAGATTTCCAACTTTGCTCTCCACTACTCTCTCTCCAGTTCATTCCACTCTGGCCGTCCTGGCCATGCTGTTCCAAGATCACACCTGATCTCAAGTCAGAGCCTTACGTTACTATTGCCCCTGCCTATAATGCTCCGAGGCAGCTCATCACATGGCCAGCCCCCTACTCTGCTCAAATCCCTTCACCATTTCTTAACTAGCCACCCTCAATCTGCAGCCGATTACCCTGTTCTATTTTCTTTATAAATGACAATTACCATTTGGGATCATGCGATTTATATACTTTTCTGCTTATTTCTTTTCTGCCTTCTTCCCTTTGAATGAAAGCTTCATGAAAAAAAGAATCTTGCCTTGACTGGTCACAGCTCTATCTCCAGAACTAGAAAGGTGGGGGGGGGGGGGGGGGCAGTAGCCACTCTATAAATACTTGTAAAGAACTAATAGAGGAGGGGTCCCCAGTGATACCACTGAATCTTCCCTAGAGGGTGACGTTATTGTCAGTGTCCTCTCTGTGAAAAACAGAAGCATCTTTGTACATTTAGTACATCTCCTGCTCACAATGGATTGTTTGTATTTGCTGGAAATTCTCAGTCATCTGGAAAAATCTGATATTGTGAAAGAGCCCTTTCTGCAAAAGGGATACCAAGAACGTGGTGAGGAGAGGTGGTTGCCTGTTTTCCCTCGCTAGATAAAAGGAGGCCACGAGTCTTTTTGCAGTTCCACTCAGGAGCCAATAAAATAGAAACAAAACACACATGTGCCAAGAGTTAAGGGACAAGGCGGAAGTGGCTTAGGTTTGTGGTCTGTTACCACATGACAACATTGAGTTGGAGCCAAGGTATTTTCTGTTCTCTCCAGTCTCTGGATGTTGGAAGGCTCTGCTTTGGAACAGAGGGGATCAGCATGTCACAGAAGAGGAACTCCATGCCTGGCGCAGGGGTGTGAAAGCGTCAAGGAAGACACATTTCAGCAAACTGAAGAGTTAGGAAATTTAAAGTTTCCCCTCTGAAAGGGTAAGTAAATTATGGGCCAGGGCCAAATCTGGGCTCCCCCCCCCCCTTTTTTTTGAGGGGATGGGGGTACTTTTAGTTTTTATTTTATCAAATAGATTTTTTAAATTTTTTTTAAAACACCTTCTCATATATACTTAGAATCTTAGAATCTTGCTAGTTCCTAAGAAACAAAATTAGCATGGCATAGTGGAAAGGGCATTAGTGTGGACGTTGGGGGATCTATGTTATTACTCTGACTCTTCCACTTACTCGTTATGTCTGCTGCCTGTTTTTGTGAATAAAGTTTTATTGGAACATAGCCACACTCATTTGTTTACACATTGTCCATGGATGTTTGCCTATTATAATATCAGATTTAAGTAGTTGTGAAGGAGACCACATAGCCCACAGAGCCTAAAACATTTACTATCTGGCTCTTTCTAGAAAAAGCCTGCCAATCCTTCCCCTACACCAGTAGTATGAAAAGAAATATGTTGTTATACCATATGAATTTGCTGATATTTGACTGTTTTGATTTTTAAAACATCAATTTCATATAATTCAATTTGAGTTTGTTCTTTAAAATCTGTTCTTCAATATCCATCTCAAAACCATTTCATCCATAAAGGTTTCCCCAGTTCTTCCAAACAGATGGGAACACTCTTCTCTGAATCCCCATAGAACTCTGCTCCTATGATTGGCTGATTCTATGTTTGTATAATAGTCATTCCATGTATAGCTTCTCATCTACTACTAAACAGTACTATTAACAGGCTAAATTGTGTCCCCCTCCAAAATTCATGTTGAAGTCTAACCCCCAGTTCCCCAGAATGTAACTGTATTTAGTTTAAATAAGTAGTTTAAAGAAGTAGTTACGTTAAATGAAATTTATAAGGTGCGCCCTAAACCAATATGATGGGTATCTTTCTAAAAATAGATAAGGACACACAGAAAGACACCATAAATGGCACACAGAGGAAAGAAAATGTGAAGACATAGCAAGAAGGTGGTAGTCTAAAAGCCAAGGAGAGAGGCTTAGAAGAAACCAAATCTGCCAGCAGCTTTATCTTAGACTTCTAGCCTCCAGAACTGTGAGAAAATACATTTCTGTTGTTTGATTATGTGGTATTTGTTTTTATTTCTGTGGCATTTTGTTATGGCAAACTAATACAATATCTTAAGAAGAAAACTTATTCCTTCTTTCCCTTTGCATTCCCAATAGCATCTGGAGATGCTTGTCTAGTATTTATTTGTTGATTAAACTTCACAGAATTGAGTGAAACAAAATGTATACCATGATGTGTCTGGGGTTTTTGATTTTTCCATAATTCCTAGAGTGTAAATAAGAATTTTCTATTCAGAAATGCTCTAGAAGCCTCTAGAATGGCACATTCAATAAACATTTATGAAATGCTCAGCACAAATGTCAACTTACACAGTTCTGATGATTTACTGTTTTCAATGAAAATTGCAGAAGTGCATTATCCCTTTCTTGGTCTACTCAGGCAGAGAGAATATCTACAGTGCCGGGTAAGAACTCTGTCAATTAGAATAGCAGGCCCTTGGCAGCCAATCCTGAATAACAATCTTCAGGGGAGACCAATAATGAACATTAAACAGAAATATTAAATGTGTAGCTCTAATTTACATTCCAGATGTCAGAATCTGCAAAAATGGGCAGTGCAACAAAGATCAAACAATCTGAAGAGCCAACACTTTCCTGGTTTATCCACAATCCGTTGAATAAGAAGTAAGAAGTGTGACTGCTTCACATGGGACTGTAGCCAAACCCAACCTGAAAGAACTCGTTTTGCAAACATCTCCCAAATGCAGAAGCTTTCCTGGTTGTTCGTTTCTAAATGAACAAATAAAAGGTTTCAGTATGAACAATGTCCAGATGCCCCAGAAGCCTGATCTGTTTGCCAATTCCATTGACCAAACACACATTCTACTCCTTTTAGATTTCAATGACAGCACACAGTGAGAAGCATTGTTTTATTTGCTAAGGATTTTACCAACTTAAAGCTTGATGAGCAGATAGCTAAGGAGACACCACCGGGCATTCTGATGGATTGGAAAATCAGAAGTCATTGAGTATTGTCAATTCTGATTTTTCCCAGACCCATACATTTCACCCAGGGAATTTCCACACAATTATTGGAAAACCTGAACCACATTATCCCTAACCAAGTCCTAGTTTTTAGTGGCATAAGAAACCTCCTCCTTGAATACACTGAAGGCTTATAAACACATGGCCACTGTGGCTTAAATTCTCAATAGAGTGTGATTAGCTTTTCAATGATAGGTTCCTTAAGTGTCTCTGGAAAATAATGCCTGGTCACTAGTTTGCCCTTGGCCACTGGATCAAGCAAAAGAAGTATTCCAAGTTGATACCACAAACCCTTTTTCTCTGTGTGTGGTAGGGGCTTTTCCTAAGAAGTTGAAATTCCTATTGTTAGTCCCTGGTGTTCAATAGAAACATGACTTGGTGACTCCAAGTAAACAAATCATAAATCATTTCATTAAATCCACATCAACGGACCCACATACAAATGTGACAAAGGTGGATGTGTAAAAAAAAAAGGTGGATGTGTAGAGCTATACATATCTGCATAAACTAGGTAGGACTCACAATAAGATTGTTCAATTAATTAAATAATCTGGACTTCAGGAGATTTATTTTTATTATTATTTTTTTTATCCAGACTTATCACTGTTCTACAAATGAACCATTGTCCTAATGATTTCCAATCTTTTTCATGGCATGTAGTAGAACTTTGGGAATGACAACGCATGTACAATTCTTTCTGTGGCCTAAATCTTTAATGCACCAAATGCATATTTTTTAATGACAATGTTTATCACATCACCCTTATATCCCCAACACCCTACTGCCACTGCACCCAAAACTTTCCATGGCCCTTTGTTCCCAGCCTATTAAAATTAAGCTTCTCCATCTCCCACATTTTTTCTCCAAATTTCTCAATCCTCTCCAAAATACATCTGCCATTTACATCAAGAATGTTTCTTCCATGTCTCCAAAATAACTGAGTCTTTTCCTTCTATTTCTTCCTGCCTACCATTTGAAGGATTTCTTCCAAACTTCAAACTCCAGTTCAAAATGTAATTCCTTGAAGTTTGCAGAATGCAAACAACATTCCTACATTCATTCCTATAGCACGGATCCTCCAGACCACATAACTTAGCAATTAATTATATTTTTAAATACTCTTGTTTTATGTGTTTTGGTCAGGTCTCCCTAAAATGCAAATTTTGTTCATTGCTGTATTCTTAGTACCTAGAATAGTGCCTGGCACATGAGAGGATTTGATAAATATTTGTTGAATGAATAAATGATTAAACAATGTCTCCCTAGAGAACCACCTGGAATCTCTCAAGGCTAAGGACCATTATTATTACCCTTTTATATTTACTCCCCACAATCCACTGTGGAGTACATCCTCTTTACCCAAACACTCATCATTCTCTAATGCCTGGTAACTGATAAGTCAGCCAAAAGTCCAACCACTGACTGTAGTTCGATGCCAACTTTGGAGATGAATACAATGCAATGACCATGTTACTGTGGGCATTGCCTAAATTCTTCCTAGGGAAAGAAGAAAAGAATAAAGAGAATGAGAGAGAAAAAGATCTATTAAGATTGTCAAGAAACTGATTGTCCTTAAAGTTGAAAATCAGATCATCCATCATTTAGGGAGCATGGTCCTTCTTACTTATAATGTTTCATATAATCATTGTTAGGGCTAATTATGTCTGCTCTACACAGAACAAAGCTTATTAAAAAATAATACCTCCTCAGATTTCTATGTGCACACATACCTCTGAAGTAGACAGCCAGATAAGTATTTATTTATTTATTTATTTATTTATTTATTTATTTATTTGAGAGAGAGAGAGAGGGCATGAGTGGGGGCGGGCAGCAGAGAGAAAGGGAGAAGCAGACTCCTCACTGATCAGGGAGCCTGACTTGGGACTCAATCCCAGGACCCTGGGATCATGACCTGAGCTGAAGGCAGACACTTAACCAGCTGAGCCATCCAGGTGCCCCAAGGCAGGTAAGTATTATTATGCCCATTTCATGGATGAAAAAACCAGTAGATTTGTCTTGTCAATGTGATAGGGATACTAAATGGTAGAACTAGTTTGCCTCCCATTTTTTTCATGATGCTTTTTACAAAGATCTATAGTCGTAAAGATAATTTTAATGTCAACTCACTTTCCATTTTTTGGAACCCTCCTCTTTTTTTTTATCTCTTTAGTACTTCTAATGGCCTATCTTCCTTCCCTGATTCTCATGAAAATCTGATCATTGCTAAAATGAGCAAAGCAAATTGTAGCAATTCTGATTGTAGCAGGGTAATTCTCTGAAATAGCAATCAATGCACTATTACAAGCTATTTCTTCATGTCAACATTACTCAAAAACCTAGATTTTTGTTTTTGAACTGAACTTATTGCTTTAGGGAAGGAAAAAACACAGAGAATAGAAGAATCAGATTTTGACTTTATGTTTCTTAAATATACTCTAGAAACAGAGCATAACCTCGAGAGCCAAGGCTTTCACTGTGAGAGCCAGACTTTTACGTTAGAGAAAAGGGTTTCTGAATCTTCAGCAACTTGGATGGAATCAGAATACAAATCTTATACTATAAATAGTAGTATAAGGAAGAAGGCAGATATCCCCTCAGAAATTATACTTGATCTAAGCCAAAAGGCTGAGAAGCAAACTCCCCCAGAAATTACATAGCTTTGATCTGCTAGAAGAACAAGAGAATTGAGATGGAAAGTGGGGCAAGATTTAGTAGTTGTTGCACAGATCTCAGAGGAGGGATGCACATCTCCATATTAGCCTTCATATATGGCCAGTACTAGCCCTAGAGGAAGATGATAAAAACTGTAACTAGATATAAAATGTAACCAGAGAGGACTGGCATCTCACTTCCTGTCCAGCAGCCTGATTTGAGAGCCTCTCTTATGTGGCCTCTCCAACCTCAGTGCAGTGAAGCAGGAAGGAAAGTTGGGACCAGTCAAAAAGAAAGAAACTGAGACCATCTTCTGAATGTCCTCTAGCCCTAGGGAGCCGAGAGAGCATCTGAACATATCCTATATCCTTGAGGGAGGACTGACAAGGGGCATTATTGGCAGTGATGGCATGGGTGGGACAAACCTGGACACCAGCAGGAGAGACAGAGGTCAGTGTCACTGTACCTGAGGTAAATCTCATTAGTGACCACAAAAGTCAAGGACAACTATGCCAGCCCCTTGCCATAATGCCATCACCTGCATACCAACCCCTCCAAAAACACTTTGATATCACTCTGGGCTTACAAAGGATGTGGGAAAGAACAGAGTGACTGGGCTTCAATTTAGGCCTGCCTAGAAATGACTAAAGTTCCCGCTATTGGGCAGAAAGGGGCTCAAGGGAGTCAGCATTTGGTTCCAGAAACTTTGAGAATGTCATAGTTTTGCACACCTGCATTTCTACCAGAGATACATGCGGCAGGTGATAGGCTGGGAAGGATGAAGACCACTGTGGGACACTGAGCCAGCACAGGAATGCCAGATCCATTTCAGAAGCTGGGTCTGTCTTCAAAGGGTTTTGACTCGCCGACCTCTGGCTGGCCTACGCTTTCTCCTCAGACACACCAGACAGACGAGTAAACACAGATCACAAGTGGACCACATGTTCCTATTCTTCTTCCAAGTGCTTTGTGGCTGTGGGCCTCCCCCACTCCAGACTTTTCATCTAGGTCTTCCTGACTGATGCTCAGGCCCCACAGAAGCCCCCCTCCTCCTTCTCGCAGCCAGATAATGGCTCAGAAGACAGCGATCCCATTTACGGGGGCTTCCCAATATTGGCAAAAATCTATACCCACAGCTTCTCTCATATTCATGGTCTACAGTGCCCGAAACCTTGACTTTACTCATTGCTTTCAACAAATCATTTTTCTCTGCTGGTATATCCCTTTAAATGCTGACGTTCCCAGGTAGAGGCCCTGCTAAGTTCCTAACACTTCACTATGAAGATATTCTTATATTCTTTCCCTCTGTGACATGGGTGACCTAGAGATGCAGAAAGACAGTGAAATTAGGAAGAAGGTGAGGACCCAGAAAGGGGGAAAGTGGGTCCAGAATGGGAAGTTTGGAGGAGCCAGAAGGAACTTTGCCCATCATATTTCTTGAGGATACACTCAAGTGTGCAGTGAACTGCCTCTGTAGGTGGCTAGAAGAAATAAAGTCCAGGTCAAAGACCAGGCTGCCTGACGGAGGATGGAGGATGAAACTGTGAACACAGATGCTTTCTGATACACCTGTATCCTGTGGTTCCAAGTCAGCCAAACTATGCATCCACTGTTTTAGAATGGTAGTCCAGAAATCTCCATCTTATCATTGATTTTCTTAGCATTCAACTCTTAGCTGAAGCTTAAACTCTTTTGCAAGTAAGGAAATGACTCCCTTAAACCAGCATAGCACAGAAGCTAGAAGGGAATTTTGTAACTATCTTATCTGGTCCTTTTCTGCACCACAATGCAATAAAGGCAGCAAGGCCCAGTTTGAGCCTCTAGAAATTCACTTTCGATTTTTACTTTAGTTGGAGAAAGAGTGGGTGAGGAGAATGAAGTGGATCTCTGAAAAATCCATAGAAGCTGCATCAGACACACTGTGGGAACAGGCGGCTGCTCACAGGAGTGCCCCTGGGGCTGAGAGTAGCTGTGGGAGAAAGCTCAGCCGCCTTCTTGAGAACATCCTTGGAGACCATTTCAATTCTCCTTTCACACCTGGCATGTATTTATGCGGTACCAGAAAAGCGATTTTTACTTTTAAATTATGCATGTGGATTTGCACCTTTATTCTATCAGAATCAAACTAAATGTTACTCCACAACACTCCATATAAAGTTAATGATAAAACGTGACTAGAGCTCTTTCCTGAAATATGACATTCTTCAGGGACCCTAAAAGTATTAAAGGGACTGGATGCCAGGGCCAAATCATACCCCTGGAGTCACATAGAAGTTCCACAAGTACTTGTATACCAGTGACATATATATTCCTTGGTTTCTGTGAATTCAATCAGAAGGTTTATACGCAAAGCCCCTGAAAAACCAGAGTATCACGGCCTGGGGTCCAGAAGTTGGCCAGGTCTGGGCAGAGCAGTCCATAGCCACACTTGACTGCAAAGAACTGATGCTGGACAAAGTTGAGAGAAAACTTAAAGATTTAAATTAAAAAGGAAGTTAAACGTCCACCACTATAATTCCAAAGTGTGGCAAAATTTAGGAAATTAGAAAATCTATTTTGTGTTGAACTCGATGAGTATTTTTATTTTTTAATTTTTTTAAAGATTTTATTTATTTTTTCATGAGAGACACAGAGAGAGAGAGGTAGAGACGTAGGCAGAGGGAGAAGCAGGCTCCAGGCAGAAGCCCAATGTGGGACTCCATCCTGGGACTCCAGGATCACACCCTGAGCCAAAGGCAGATGCTCAACCACTGAGCCACTCAGGCATCGCTTAATGAGCAGTTTTTTTAATTTTATTTTATTTATTCTTGAGAGACACACAGAGAGAGAGAGAGGCAGAGACACAGGCAGAGGGAGAAGCAGGCTCCATGCAGGGAGCCCGATGTGGGACTCGATCCCAGGACTCCAGGGTCACTCCCTGGGCCGAAGGCAGGCGCTAAACCGCTGAGGCACCCAGGGATCCTGCAATGAGTATTTTTAAATCAGCATTGATCAATAGCTGTTGGATTGCATTTTGTTGACCTAGTGTCAGAGATTTGGCAGAGCAACTTAATTCAGAATTTTTTTAAATTAGATTTTTTCTCATTTTCTAGATTTAATTTGCATTTGGTCTGCTCATAATGTAATTGAGTTCATTTGAGACATAATACTCTATATGAAAAGCATATATATTTATATTTGTATATGTGTAACATACATATGAAATATATAATCACATATCTAATACTTGTATATCATATATAAATACATATATAATGTAAATACATATAGGTTAGTGTGTGTGTATATTTCCATGTAGGAAATACACACAAGAGGCTCAGTGGTTGAGCATCTGCCTTTGGCTCAGGTCGTGATCCCATCCTGGGATACTGAGGTCCTGGGATCGAGTCCCACGTCAGGCTCCCTGCATGGAGCCTGCTTCTCCCTCTGCCAGTGTCTCTGCCTCTCTCTCTGTGTCTCTCATGAATAAATAAAATCTTTTTTTAAAAAAAGAAAATACACACAAAATATGTAGGGTATTTTGGAGAAGGCACTGAAATAGGATTCTAAAGGGCTGACTGGCTCTACCACTTATTATGGCATGCTAGCTGTCACTGGTAGTCTGTGTGGCCTTGGATAAGTTATCTAACCTCACTGGGCCTGGTTATTCATTTATAAAATGGGCATAATCCATTCTCTCAGTATTATTATGAGTAGTAAATGAGATAATAAACATGAGAGCAGTTCACTCTTAAACACTCATTTATTTATATATTGGAAACAGAGACATATATCCTGTTGGTCGTTTTTTTCTTTTAAGCTTTTTTTTTAGGAGTCTGGGTCTTGCAGAACTGTGATGGATTATCCATGATTAATTTACTCAAAACCTCCCAGGGCTCCAGTGGCATATCAGCAATTAGCACCTAGCAGAAGTTCACTACACTCAATCCTTCATTAATAAATATCTCTTAATGCTCTATCAGCGAACGATGTTCCATGCATGGTACTTACTATGACGGAAATGTTCTATATTTTTACTGACCTAAATAGTAGCCACTAGATACAACAGGATACTGAACTTTTGAAATGAGATCAGTGCAATTGACAAAATGAATTTCTAGTTTTATTTCATTTTCATTAATTTGACTACAAAGAGCTACATGTGGCTAGTAGCTACCACGCTGGCCAGTGTAGGCGGGCTAACAGCTTGAAATAGCTATATTTAAAGTACTGTTCCAGAGCTTATATTTCCCTAGTAGCTTGCCCCACCAAGATACAATGTCTGTCCCCAAAGTGACTTCCAGCCCTATAAAGGTAGGAAGTATGTCTTGAATTAAAGCATACCAAGCATTACAAACACACAGTGCACCTCCCCATTCCCATGGTAGACAATTACTCCCAAAGAGGAGACTCAAGAAGGCAACACTTAATCAAAAGGAATGAAAAGCCAGTGGTGGGATTTCCAGAACTGAGGCAGGAACAGGGTGTCAGGAAAAGAATCCTCCTTAAAGGATTTCCTATAGACTACCTCTCTCTCCACCTCCATATATGGCTCTGTCATCTCTCCCACCTTCTCATCCCTCTCACTCAGCACACACATGACAGCCTGCTTATAAAGGCCAGGAGAGACACTACCATGGCCAAGTTTGGGTCATTGTGAAGATGTGAATTTTTCTAAAGGAGCAAAGGTTGTAGTAGCTGCAGAATATTCTGGAGTGTGTGTGTGTGTGTGTGTGTGTGTGTGTGTGTGTGTGTATTCCTTCCCCCTTTCTTAAATAGCTCTAATTCCAGCATTGAACTTGAGACTGATCATTATTTCATCCTCTCATCATCTCTCAATATATTCATACCAGCACAGACAAGACTCCCAATGTCAACACTGTTTGCTTTCCTTTCTGAGCGAGACACGTTCAGTCCTACACTATCACACATTTAGAGCAGATGTTCCTAAAAAGGATAAACCAGGTGCTTAACATATTTTATTCCAAGGGGTAATTTTAGAAATTATTGCAATCAATGACCTAATAATAGTGGTGGTAATGATGAGGCCAAGTTATTATTACCTATTACCTTTAATCATCGACAGCAACTCAATTGGACATAATTGGAGGCATCATCATAAATAACGTGGAGCAGATGGAAGATGCTGGGCTTTACATTTCCAGGACTAAGTGGGAGGGTTAATGATGGAGCAATGGGCACAAAAAATGGGCCACTTATGTCCAAAATGCACCCTGCACTGGAATCTTCCCCAATACCCATAAAAATGGAGCTGAATTTGATAGAGATAGAAGCAGCCAACCCCACACTAATTTTGCAACAGCCTTCTCCCCATCACTTGCTGCAAGACCTCAGTTCTGCCCCACTTCCATCCCTGTGGGGTAACAGTGGCCTGCTTTCTTTCTTTCTTTCTTTCTTTCTTTCTTTCTTTCTTTCTTTCTTTCTTTCTTCTTTCTTTCTTTCTTCTTTTCTTTCTTTCTTTCTTTCTTTCTTTCTTTTTCTTTCTTTCTTTCTTCTTTCTTTCTTTCAATTTTATCAGCACAAGAAAATAGAGTAATAGTCTGTCCTAATCATCCCCTAACCTCCCTCATTCTAGAAAAATCATGCCTCTAGGGGTAGTTTCACCTTTCAAAAACATGCAGATGTTTTGATGAGTCATTTAGCATTACTTTAATATTTGACATGAAATACATTAAGAAACCACGTCACTTCCTATTCAATAACTCCACAAAACATCCCTTTCCTATGTATTGTTGACTGCTGTTTATGTACGGAATGCACATGGAAGATACCTTAGCTGTACAAAGGGAGTAACTTGATATACAGAGAACAGCCTAGGAGCTGGGTTTTGCCATTGGGGTTCAATTCCTGCAAGTACCATCTACTAGACCAGTACATTGGACAAGTTACTTGTCCTCTGTGAGCCTCTGTTGCATCAAATGGAAATAGCTCATGTGAGCAGACTCTTCCCTGTGAGCCAATGACACCTCATGCTTTTCTCCATAAAAGCACTCTTCCCTTCAGACTATAGCTGTGGGTTTATTTTCCTGTCTTGCCCACAGACTTTGAAAAGGTACTGTACTGGGTTATTCCATTCACTATCCCTGGTACCTGGCATACACTAAGTGCTCAATGAACATGAGCACTTTTCCTCTCTAAAGTAACTTAGTCTAGGTGGGCAGACAAGACCAACATCCACAAAACAGAAGAGAGAGACAGAGCCAAAGAGCCAGTATAGAGTCAGGAGGATCAATGTGGCTCAGAACAGCCAGGCAAACCAATTGGAAGTGGGACTGAACCACATTTTGAAGGCTGTGCTAGAGTCTTTCCAGACAAAGACAGTCTCCAAATTACCTTGCATACTTCTTCATCCTTTGGTTCCACATTAATCGAATGACTATAAAATCGATCCTTAAGAACTATGTAGAGATGAAACGATTCTTTTTTACTTTTTAATAGATGTACTCATTGTAGCTCAAAGAAAAACACCATATAAATATAATGGTAATCACATTGAGGAATAAAATAGTAATGGTGCAAACATTCATGTAATATTTCATGTTTGTGGTCTTTGAGGGAAGTTTTCACTCACATGCCTCTAGATGAATAAATACATATGGTCCATAAATATGTCTAAAAGCTCTTTTCTCTGTTGTATGCACACATACCTCACCACAGAACTAAAAACAAAATCACTTAAAATGTTTATAGAGTCATAGTCTTTTTTAAAAAAATCAGAATTCTCATTAAAGCCAATAGGAATTTGGTATAAAAATTAATAGCAGGATATAAGCTTATAGAATCTTATCAATAATATCTTTACAATCCACTGGGCTCTTTGAGATGTGCCAAACATAACCAAGATTTACTGATGGATACAATATTTTGGGGCATAAAACTTTATATGTGTTTTCCTTTGCTCAATTAGTAAATCTCATCTAAGTTAATATTGTCATGAGATTTTACTTAGCAATCGCCAGATATCACAAAGTAGACACTTTGATTTGGATTCTCCACCTATGTGCTCTAAGTCTCTACTTTATTTCATATAATTATGGGAATTCAGCTGAAGAAAGAATCTTTAATTTGAAATAAAAAACTTACTTCACAACTACAATTCATACTATACAATGAGAGGTATGAATGAGGATAGAAATTTGAATAAGAATCTCAGCTCTCTCCTCTCCATTGATCTATGTGCCTGCTTTTGTGCCAGTACCATACAGTCTTGATGATCATTGCTTTGTAATACAGCTTGAAATCTGGCATTGTGATGCCCCCAGCATTGGTTTTCTTTTTCAATATCCCTCTGGCTATTCAGGGTCTTTTCTGATTCCACACAAATCTTAAGATTATTTGTTCCAACTCTGTGAAGAAAGTCCATGATATTTTGATAGGAATTGCATTGAACGCGTAAATTATCCTGGGTAGCGTAGACATTTTCACAATATTAATTCTTCCAATCCATGAGCATGGAATATTTTTCCATCTCTTTGTGTCTTCCTCAATTTCTTTCAGAAGTGTTCTGTAGTTTTTAGGGTATAGATCATTTATCTCTTTGGGTAGGTTTTTTCCTAGGTATCTTATGCTTTTAGGTGCAATTGTAAATGGGATTGACTCCTTAATTTCTCTTTCTTTAGTCTCATTGTTAGTGTATAGAAATGCCACTGATTTCTGGGCATTGATTTTGTATCCTGCCACATTGCTGAATTGCTGTATGAGTTCCAGCAATTGAGGTGGAGTCTTTTGGGTTTTCTATATACAGTATCATGTCATCTGTGAAGAGGGAGAGTTTGACTTCTTCTTTGCCAATTGAATGTCTTCTATTTGTTTTTGTTGCCTGATTCCAAGACTGGGACTTCTGGTACTATGTTGAATAGTAGTGGTGAGAGTGGACATCCCTGTCATGTTCCTGATCTTAGGGGAAAGGCTCTCAGTTTTTGAGAGCCATTGAGAATGATATTCACTGTGGGCTTTTCATAAATGGCTTTTCAGTGCCTGGTTAATGGGCACTGAAGAGGGCACTTAAAGGGATGAGCACTGGGTATTATACTATACGTTGGTAAATTGAATTTAAATTTTAAAAAATATAAAAAATAAAATAAATAAAATCTTAAAAAAGAAAAAGAATCTTAGCTCTCAAAAAAAAAAAAAAAAGACTCTCAGCTCTCAATAAGACTACCTCTTAGTTAAGGGAGACAGAACATGAAAGTCTCCTAACTCTGGAAAACGAACTAGGGGTGGTGGAAGGGGAGGTGGGCAGGGGGTGGGGGTGACTGGGTGACGGGCACTGAGGTGGGCACTTGACAGGATGAGCACTGGGTGTTATTCTATATGTTGGCAAATTGAACACCAATAAAAAATAAATTCATTAAAAAAAAGATTACCTCTTAGTTGATACGGAAAGGAGAGAAGACTAGCAAACAAATACAGCATAATGTAGACATAAGTGAAATAAGAGAAATAAACTCAGGCTCATATGAAATCTCCAAGAACAAAGAGAGTCTGTGCAATTGGAGTGATGACCAAGGACCATGGAGCAGTTGAGCTGCAGCAGCCTTTGGACGAGATGTGTTAAGAGGCTTGTCAATACAAAACAGAAAGCTTGAGCAATGACAGGGAATCAGGAAAACAGGGAAAGCAATGAGTATTCTTTGATGTGTTGTCCTAGCAAAGGAATGTTGGGAAATAAAGTCAGAAAAACAGATTGGACCCCAATTCTTGAGCATGCGGAACATAAGGCTAACATTTGCAACTTCGTTTAGTAAATCATGAGAGACCACCGAACAGGAGGCTTCTCTTTCTTGCAGGATAACATCCGCACCCTCAGCATGGTATACAAAGCCTATCATCTTCTGAACTATACCGGTAAAGTCCACAAATACACTTCCCCTGTGCCCTCTGTGCTTTGACGTGGAATTCATCACTGTTTCATTAAATACTGTGATGTCCATATCTCTGGGTGAGTAACCTCCTCATCCAGGAAAACACTGCTGACCCTTGGAAATTTAGTTCAAATGTCACCTCTTCCATGAAGCCTTCTCTGATAATCCCTAGCCTCACCCTCCTATTGAGCTAATACCTCATCCCCTCTTCTCCATGGTAGCACCACACAAGAGCTCTGTGACTATACTTCTCACATTTCCTTGTATTCGTTTGCTTGACCATTTTCCTGCTACACTAGGCAGGCATTCAAGACATAATAGTCAGATAAACTAATTCATCTATTTTTATCACATCGACTTCCTGAAAATATCCAAGGCAGTCTCAAGTAAAGAGCTTTAGAAAAATGAATGTGACAGTGATGTATTAGGTAAATTGGATGGGAAACTACAGGTTTGGAAGGAGGGGGAGGGACAGTGGATTCTGCTCTGAACACGGAAACTCCGCTTCTGACGTCTGTGGCAATCAGGGCCTGCTTTCAAGGCTGTGAGTAGTTCAGATCAGACAGGAATGAAGAATTAACTTGCCCCTCTTGCTTCCCAGCCCAATTTACCATCACTTTTGATAACTTCTTCCAAGAGGACTTGGAATTTCTTGAGTCCCGTCTCTCTCATCCAAATATTTCCTTGAACAAGAACACGAACGGGCACGTTTTCAGATCCTGTGACTCTGAATGTGTGTGAGCTCAGGGAGAAGGAAACAGAAAGTGATTTGCAACCCTGCACTGGAGGGAGAGCCACCGTCAGGGGGGCCCGGGGATTGTTTCTGTTATTGCTGCCTTGCCTTCAGCCCGGGTCTGTTTATTGTTATTGTGTTATCCCCTCACTGATGCTCAATCCATGTCCCCCTCGCAAGTGTGAAAGGAAACCTGGCAGGAGTTACCATGGCGAGAGTTCTGAATCAATAATGGATTCATCCTGAGATACAGCACGACATCTGTTAGATATTTGGAGACGCTGTCCATCCTGCCTTGAGGGGTCCTGCAGCACTCAGGCTCCTCTCTCCCTGGAAGGCTATAAAACACGGAGAGTTAAGAAGTGGCAGGAAAGTGCTAGTGATGCCTGCTTAAAAGAGCAAGTGCTAGGACATGTAGGATGCATACTTTTGAAAAGGAAAGACTGGCGTTTAAATTTAGCACATGTCCTTGAACTCACAAGTATAGGGAACTTGAATCAGGACAAGGAGAAGCATTTACGCTGCCACTAGCTGTATAAAGGAAATGTATATTTGCATAAGCAAGTATTTTATATGCTTCTGTTAAGGATTTCAGATTGTTCTCTTACCAAGTTTTTTTTCTTTCTTTCTTTCTTTCTTTCTTTCTTTCTTTCTTTCTTTCTTTCTTTCTTTCTTTCTTTCTTTTTCTTTCTTTCTTTCTTTCTTCTTTCTTTCCTCTCTTTCTCTCTCTCTCTTTTTTTTTAAAAATCACATTAAATGAACTTTAAAAGAACCTTCGTGGAAACCTTGATAGCTTCTAGCCACAGCAGGTCTGGTAGGGGTCCCCAGTGAAACACCAGAACCCCTTTTCCTCCTGTAATATGAAAGCTTACCAATGAAAAAATCAACACCAGAGAGAGAGAGAGGAGGGGGAGATGGAGAGAAAGAGAAGAGAAGGGGGGAATGAGCAATGTGGGAGAAGGTTCAGGATCAATGGGAAAGGAAAAGACAGGTGGGGGAAACACATAGGAGAGGAACAGAGGAGGAAGAGGAAGGAGAACTCACATAAAAACACAGCCTTGGAGAAAAAAAAATTTACAAATTACACAATCCCCCTTTAACTTGATGGTAAAAGAAATCCTGACACCAAGCCACAACAGTTGCAACAAAGACAAAGCAACTTTTTAGGACCCTAATTTGGAAATTCAAGAGGTTATCAAAGTATCAATTAGCAAACTGCATACTTGGCACAACATTTTTAACAACCAAGCTCACCACTTCGAAGGGAGTCTGAGAAAAGACAGATGTTACGAAGAGATCAGAAACGCCGGGAGAACGACAGAAGGAAGAGAGCAAGGGAAAGCCAGGAATGAAACAAAAGTTGGAATATTTGTTTTATGAAGTATTAATAACTTGCGAAGGGCTATTTGTCATTGCCGAATTTAGAAATTTATTATCCTATATTAACAGGAGACCAACATGTCTAGAGTCATTGGCTCAGAGTGTTTTTAAAACATGCCTTCATCCAGAGGACAGTGACCCAAGTTGACAGGCAGTCTCACACTGAAAGGGGAGAGGACTGGACTCTAAATCTGCCAGTTCCCATCCTCACTACCCTGCTCAAGGCCAGAGAGTGTGTCTGGGGGCCCGGGAGGCTTTGAAGTTCAGAAGAGTTTGGGATGGGGAAGGAGGAGTGGCCGGTGGGGGTGGCTGGGGGGAGTGGGGGGAGGGCTGGAAGAGAATGAGAATTTATCATCAGGACCTTTAGGGGGTTTCAAATAAAAGCCCCAAATTAATGTTTAATATTTATGAAATTCTGTGCTGTCACCTGTGTTCTCAGCTTTATTGCCTCAGTGTTTGCTGAGCCCTCGCCATATCATGAGGGACTAATCTCCGATCTTTGCAATTTCATTCACATACAGGAAAAAACATGTGCTTCCAGCTTCGGGATGCATCTTCAGGAGGCAGGAGAGAGGGTACCATCACCTACTCTCCGTATGTTTAAGAGAAAGAGCATATAGTAACATCTTGGGATTTTGTGAACATCTGGAATGCCTACCATTAAGGACGTTCACTGCCTCTAGAGAGAACCCCTTTCAAATGTCAAGTTCTTGAACACTGGTACATATCCTGTTTGCTGCTGTCTCTTCGCATCCAAGACAGGGCCTGGCACCCAAAAAACCTTTTGAATTAATAAGTAAATGGGATTTAAAATCGGGTCTCGACTCTAATAAAACACACCTTCTCTCTGTTTTATCATGGTGCTCAAGATACTATCTGCTTGCATGGCCCAAATGGGATTAAGATCAGAAAAGCGGATCCCTGAACTCCAAACTCAAACTCTCTCCTGGTCATCTTTCTAAGCCCTAATGTTTGAATTGCACCAGGTTCCAGGAGTAAAATACAATATTTACTGTAAAGGAACTTCCAAGCGCCCTATCACTTTGCTCACTTTCGTTAGCAAAGTGAAGACAAGGCCAGAGTATAACCATAGCTTGCTTTCTTTTTTTTTTTTTTTCTTTTTAAAGACTGTATTTATTTATTCATGAGAAACGCACAGAGAGAGGCAGAGACATAGGCAGAGGGAGAAGTAGGCTCCCGAAGGGAGCTCGAGGGGGACTCGATCCCAGGACCCTGGGATCACGACCTGAGCCTAAGGCAGATGCTTAACCCCTGAGCCACCCAGGTGTCCCACAGCCATAGCTTTCTATTCAATATTTTCTATGCTCCAGATCCTGATCTCAGCATTTTGCCTATGTCAACTTGTTTAACCTCACAACTCTCTGAGGCAGGCACTGTGACTGCATATTTATAAAGAAAGAAACTGAGGCCAATGAGACTAAATCATTTGGAGCCCATACGTGGCAAAGCCAGAGCACGAACCCAGCAGTCTCCTTGTGCTTGTGAGCCAGGACTATCCACAGGGCCAGAACCACAGAATGTTACGGCAGAGAGGAAACACAGAGATGGTCTGGTAAACTCCAATTTAGATGCGAACATTGAGGCCTGGAGAATTAAAAGGAGCTGCTTCCAGATCACACATTTAATCTGAAAAAGTCCATGAACATTAGGAATTTACACAGTGCTTGAACATTTTGGAGCTGTATCTTGCAAATGAACTTTCATTTGGAAGACCAAAGGCATACTGGCTCTTGGGTATCAAGTAGCTCTTATGCAATGCTGTTTTATGATTTAAATGTTGTTAATCCCAAAGCATATGGATTTGATTTTTCTTTAAATGTTCATAAGTTTAGAAATGAAGGAAATAAAGAAGAGTCCTGCAGATGGAAGTTTGAGTTTTTATTTTTCAAACCAAGAGGATTTTTTTTTTTTTAAGTTTCAAATGCTAGGCAACAATTGGCAGGTTCTGCTCTGCTCTCCCTACCCACTGGGTTTGTGAGTGGCACCAGAAATTGGCCTCTTTGGTCTTTGCTTGGGATTCACATTGCACGCAGTGAATTCCTTTTGCTTATAAATAAAGCACTCACTATCAAATACATTTCTCCATCCCAAACTCTGATAAACCATTCCTTTTTCTGCTCAGTTTATAATGACTTCTGGAAACTCCTTCAAACACACTGTTAGATGTACTCAAAAAACAGCTTTGGATGCTGAGGTAAAGATTCTGCACTAGCATAGAAAGCTGTGTGCTGGAGGGTGAAGAGTGAAGAAATAAAACTTAAAAGAGTTCTAATTCTAGCTTTCCCGCCAACCTGCTCTGTGACTTTAGTCAAGTCCTTAAACCCATCTAGGATTTAGTTTCCTAATCTATGAATGTAACCCTAAGGATTCCCCCATTCACATCTCCATTTCTGTGAGATTTGAGACAATGGATGCAAAAGTCCCTTGAAATATTTAAACATCTGGAGCATGCAACATTACAGGAGCTTCTAAACCATCATCCCTCTGCCCTTCCCCTGGCTTCAGCCTTCTCCTCCTGCAAGACGTAATTTAAGTATTTAAGGAAGCCTTCTATGAAGCCTCTATCCCCACACATAGCACGTAACCACCTGGTTCTAGGTCTGCCTGCCAGACTAGGAACCTACTCCTAGCCTTTATTTTATTTTATCCTCCAAATAGTCACCAAAGGTTTTCTGAGCACATACTAAGCACTCATAGATGTCAAGGGCTGGAAATGCAAAGGTGGCTAAAACTCAGTCCCTGCCCCCAAGGAATTCACAGCCAACTGACAAGAGCAGAGGAGGAAAGCAACCATGATGATGAAGTATGGCAAAATGGGACCCACACGGGGCCCTTGAGAGTGGAGAGGATCTTTGCTGCAGGCTGTGAGCCACTCTTCTCCCCTGCCTGCTGAAGGTGTGTTCTAAATTTCACTCATTCTCTTTCAGCAGGATCTCTAGCAGAAATTAGCATTAAATCTAATCTCCCCGACCTCCAGAAGGAAGTTTACTATCACCACCCACTGAGCACTAGGGATGTGCTCCAGGCATTTCTCTCAAATTCCGGTGACCAAATAACTTTGGCACCATTGACCACACACCCAGGTGGTGCTACATATATAGGCCTCATAACAGCAGCTAATGAATCATTCCCTTTGGCTACATAAAGAGAAAAGCCAAAGTTGCCTCTGGCACCCACCCTGAGTTATAGGCCTAGCTCAGAGGAGCCAGGAGGTAAAGCCTTAGCTACTTTAGCCTATGTTTCTTTGCATATTCATATATAGACATAATAATCTCTTACACCTGTGGCATACTTCTCCACAGCCACCATCCTATTTGATCCTAACAACTACTCATCACAGTGAATAGAGGCAGGGATTACTTCCCCTACTTTAGAGATAAGAAAAAATGATACTGGATGACTGGGAGTAAAACCCAAGTTTGCAGACTCATTATCAAGTACTCTGGCAATTATAGCATACTATGGGACACTTAGATTGCCCCTACTTTTCATGAGTTAGTTCAAGTCTACAAATGCTCCCTTAGACTGGGTTAAAATCAGGCACTGCACTGGACCTGAGAAGAAGAAAAAAGAACAATACCACACAGCTTCTAGAAACACCTATCTGGTAAGATAACATATGACAGATGTACAATTAACTACATGACAGGCAAAATGAAGCAGGTGCCAGAAAAACACCTAAAGAGTTGTGTTGGTTTAAATAAAGTGTAAGCAAATGGACATAAGCCAAAGTAGAGGTAGAAGTTAAGGACTTGGGGAGTACAGAACCATGGGAGACATGGGAGATTTTGTCCCTCTAGCAGAGTCTGTCTGGGAGGCTCTGGGAGGCAAGGGCTCTAGAGCTGGCGGGTCATCGCTGCCACTTGGCTTGTTTTCACAGCACTAGTTAGTCTAAGATATAGTTCATGCACTCATGGCATTCACAGTCAGCTGGAGCAGTAATTACAAGGCAAGACCCAAAGAGCTGAGCAGTTGGTGGAGGTCCTACAAGCTTAGAGGAGTAGGAACCTTACACTCTGGTTACCAACAGAGATGATTTCAACAAGGAAGAGGAAGTACATGGGGCTGGATTGATGTGGCTGACTTCATTAGCCAGAGAGGTTCAAGTTTAGGTTGAACTATGGTCACACAAGAATGCTCTTGTATCCCTGAATTCCCTCTTATATCTATTTTATAGTCACTTACACATTCACTCAGTTCACAAATATGTTCATGGTGCCATAGTAAAACAGAACTAGTCATGGGACCAGGATGACATGAAGTTGTGATCCACACGTTGAGTTGGATGAAATTAACTGGAGAGGAGAAGGGAAGGATGAGGAAGACTTAGAGGCAGAGACACAGCATGTGAAAAGGTCCTGTGGTCTATGGGGGCAAAGAGATTTGAAGTTGCTGAAAGAAGACACACGAGGGATCACCAAGAGTATGAGAGTGGAGGCTGCTGCACTTCGGGGATGAAGGGTTTCAAATAGGTGGGCAGCGTGAGACGTTATTTTGCCCCAAGATTAGACTCCACAGTGGCTAAAATCTTGAGAACAAATTAGAAAGAGGCAGGTGTAGATGTGGGGAGTCCAGTTTGGGATTTATTGCATAATCTGGTCAAGAGTTAATAGGACATTGGGCCAGAATGGTAGAGGGAGAGAAGAAAACAGGTGGATGAGTTAGATCTTTAGGATGTATTGGACTTAACAGAGCTTTGTGAGGAATCAGGATGGTTTTTATTACATTCAATCACCTACTCTATATACACATATAGTGAACTTTGTCTTTGTTCCTACATGTCTTTGCTCTGTTTGATTTTAATATTTTCTCTTTATCATTGCTTTTGAAAATATCATTATGATGTGGATTTCTGTAGTCTTATGTTTCCCATGCTTGGAGTTTATTGAACTTTACGTACTTCAAATTTCTGCTAAACGCATACATATTATGAACTATTATGTCATTTTGATAAATTGACTACTTTATAATAATGTGATGTCCCTTTGAAGTCTATTTTGTCTGACATTAATATATGTACTCTGGCTTTCTTTTGATTAGAATTTGTGTGGTATATTATTTTCCATCTTTATACTCTTAGCTATGTCTCTCAAGTGGGTTTCTTATAAACAGTATATAGATTTATTTTGCTTTCTTAGCTAATCTGGCAATCACTGCCCCCCCCCCAGCTTTATTGAGATATAATTGATATGTAACATTGTGCAAATTTAAGGTATATAGCATGAGGATTTGGTATACATATAGACTGAATCATTGCTTTTCAATTGGAGTGTAGACCAATTACATCTGTTCTAATTATTGATATGTTCAGACACAAATTTATCATTTTGCCAGCTGTTTGCTAATTTGTCTCTTCTATTCTTGATGGCTTTCTCCCCCTCTTTTCATGTCTTTTTTGATTATTTTTGTGCTCATTTTATCTGCAGAATTGGCTCATTGGATACACCTCAGCTTTAATGTCACTTTTTGTGGTTGTTGTACGGTTTATGATGTATTTAACTTCTAAAAATATGCTCTTTCTCTAGTTGCCTTTGAGATAGTCTCTTTACCTAGAGTTTTGAGCAGTGTGGATATGATGCGCCTAGGCATGTTGGCAAGGATCATCAATCTGCTTAGGGATTTGCTGGGCTTTGGGGATCTTTGGTTTATTACATTTCATTAATTTTGGAAAAGTCTTGGCCATGAAATCTTCAAATATTTCATCTGCTTTGTTCATTTCTTCTCCATCGGGGACTCTAATTTCACATCTGTCAGACTTTTGATATTGCCCTACGATGTATGGATGTTCTGTTCTCTCTCTCGTGCCCCTGCCTGGTTCTCCTCATTGTCTTTCAGTGTGGATTAGTTCTATTGTCCTAACTTTTGAGTTCACTCATTTTTTTTTTCTTCAGCTGTAACCAATCTGCTTATAAACTCTCTTTTTATATATAGTTTTCAGCATCTATTCTTGCATGTTGTATATATTCTCCAGTGGCTAATATAATTAATACATATTAACCACAGCTATTTCGAACTACAAGTCTGATGGTTCCAACATCTGTAACGTCTCTATTGTTTTATCTCTTCACAGTGTTTTTTTTTTTTTTCCTTTTCCTGCTTTTGGGGGTTTTCTTCTATTGTTTAGAAGAACAATATAGATGGAGGGTTTTTTTGTTGTTGTTGTTTTTATAAATGGGAGTTTTAAAAAAAAATACACACATGCAAGAACAAGCATGCCTCTTCTGTCAGCCCATCAGTGTAGAGATCAATTCAATGTCACTGATCTGGGCTTGCAATTTTTAGAGCCCTAGTTACCTTTGGTGCACCATGGGCCCAAATGTGTCCGGTAGTGGGCTGCATCACCTCATGCTTCATGAGGGTATGGAGAGCTGAGCGGTGTCCTCAGTGCTCTTGCTCTCAGCTTTCCACTGTCCCTGCAACTGTGCACCACAAAGGACTCTGCCTGTGTGCTCCCAACCAGCTCTAGCCAAAGACAGCTGGCACGTGTTACACGGTGCTGGACTCGTAGTGGGGGTTCTTAGTTCTCCCAACCCAGACTTTATCTTCAGCAGGTCCTGTGCACCAGGGCCTTTGGGGACTGAGCTTTATCAGTGCTCCTGCCCTCCTGCTCACCATGACAGGCAGACTCTGCCTTGTATCTGTGTGATGGCATGGAGCAGCAGGGTGCTGGTGGCAGAGAATTTCTTGTCACCCCCTCCTCCTCAGTGATAGAAGACATATGCTTCATATTGGTGCAGAATCCTGGATCTGACCAGGTTTTAAGTCCTTGGTTCAGCATTCTAAGGCCTTCCTTTGGGTGTGAGGAAGGATCTCAGGAAGTTAGTGGTGCTTTATTTCTGTGTCCCAGCAGCAACAGATCACTACACATCTACACACCTGCACCATCCCCAGCCTCCTGCCCTGTCCCCATCTTTCTTTTGAACCCACTGGAGATCAACAGAGAGAAGCTTGTGAATGAGTGTGGGTCCCCTTGGGTCTGGAGCTCCCAGTTATTGTAAGCTGTCTAATGCATCCTCACTCAGCCCATAAGAGCTCACTACAGTGCTAGCTTTACCTGGTGGCCTCCTCTTTAACCCACCTTCTGCCAAATATGGACTCACTCACGTGCTTCTTCTCTTCTTGGAGAGACCTGTCACTTCTGGAAGTCAGTTTACATAAGTTGTTTTGTGACCTCAACTCTATTATGGATTTAAGAAAGTTATTATAGTCTCTTCTCATTTATAGGGAAAGAGCAAAGTTACCTTCTGGCTTTCTATATCCTAAGCAGACCCAGAATCCTATTCTACTCTATATACTATTTTATTCTTTTCTTTTTCAGTTGTATCACAATGAGGCTTGAAAATAAAAATAATATCCAGTCTTTTCTATTTCATTCCACTCCATTAAACAAATCATAGGCAATGACCACCAAATCTAAAACCTCAGAATTCATGAATTAGTCCTGATCTGCTCAAAGCCATAAAAAAAAAAAAATGGATATAATGGATTGGTAGGATGAAGAATCCAAAGTTTTCCTCTGGAGCAAGGATTTATCTCAATAATGTTATCTGTACATCATTCATCTCAGTATCAGTAACTCCTCTGCAGTCCTGAAAACAAAGTGGCCATTCCATTATACAAAGGAATAAGATGCATAAGAAAATAAATTTTAACTTGATAGAAATATCTAAATTTTTAAGGCCCAACTTACCCCAGATTGACTCGATCTAAACCAAATAATTTTGGCACTTTACAAAAAAATCAGACTCCAATGTCAAAGGACAGATTTACCAACAATCACAACTATCCACACAAGTTCTGAATGTGTTTTGAGAAATATAGACAATAAATGAGTACCTCTCCAAAGTTTCTGTTTTGATTGGAATGACACTCAGTGGAACAACTGTCTATTTGGCAACCAGGACTTACAACACAAAATTGTAAGCTAAAGACTAAACTTGTCAGGTAAGTGTAAGCATTAGGCCAACAGGAAAGCACCTGGACACAAGGCAAAGAGTTAGGCTAAAAGTTAGGGTAGGGCCTACAGATTTAGAAATCACCAAATCACACAGCTGGCTTGCAGAGCTGAGCTCCCTGAGAGAGTGGGTACAAAGGTAGGCAAACAGAAGATCCAGTGAAAAGCGTAAAGGGAAATCCTGCACCACTCTGGGTTTGGAATTAAAACCAACAGGAATGCCTGGGTGGCTCAGCGGTTGGGTGGCTGCCTTCAGCTCAGGTCATGATCCCGGAATCTGGGATCGAGTTCCGCATCGGGCTCCCACGAAGAGCCTGCTTCTCCCTCTGCCTATGTCTCTGCTTCTCTGTGTGTGTGTGTCTCTTGTGAATAAATAAATAGTCTTTTTTTTTCTTTTAAAAAGGAATTAAAACCAACAAAGAAGTCAGAGGAAAATGGAAAGATAATGAGAGGACCAGAGAGACAAAGAGGAAAGGAAATACATGCTATCTGAGGGAAAGGTCCAAATAAACCAGGGCAAGTCCTTGTAAAGTGCTCTGATAATTTTATATATTATCTGTGGCCTTAGAGCTTAAACATTTTCTGGCTCTACTAAAGTCACAATCCATGCAGTGAGGCTGACAAATATACCAGGTATCAGGGGTTATGGAAACAATCTCTGGTGCACTCTGTAGCCTAATTTACTGTCATAAACATTGTGGGAAGCAGAAATCTCTATGGCAGCTTGGTGTGGATATTCTCACTGTCAGCAGGGAAGATTCATTGCCTCCTCACAATGCTGAGACCCCAACAGCATTTACCAAGACGGATGACTTGGTGACAGACACTTCAGGCTGAAAGTTAATAGTTAGCCCAGGAAGATGAAACACGAGAACATCAGAACTATGCCCCTGGGCCAACGGCTCGGTTCTTGTAGTCCAGGAGAGTATCTGAAAGGAGGGCTCCTAGAGTGAGTGCTCCCAGGCAGGAATGTCACACTCAGGGCACCCCCAAGGTCAGGGAAGTACCCAATCACCCTGGCTGCCCTGAATAATAATTTCTGCTACACCTTTCATCCACAAATGAATTGAATCTCTGCAGTTCCCTTGCATTCTGGCCAGTAGCACCTCTTTGGCTAATGGGTTCCAGAAGTACATTCACTTCCCTCTTTTGAAATTGTACCTCCCTTTCATTTATTCCAAATTTACCACTCTTAGACATGTACTATCTGTGTTTGGTAAATAAGCCTCAGCTTAACCTCTCCATCCTACCATGACTTGATAAATTCTGATTTTATCTGAACACAGCCTTATCTTTCCAAGGAGACATCTTTTTCTTTAAGGCTATATGCATATAGCTATCTCTTCTCCCACCACTTCTTTAATCTGTTAGGCTGTTGGTCTGGATTAAAAAAAAAAAAAAAAAAAAAAGGCAGATCTCAATGATACAAGCTAATATCCTCCTGTCAGCCACAGCTACCGTACCCTTCTCTATTTTTCTCCAGAATTGAAGTTGAGCAACATTGAACAGAATCAGTCATCTGATTACCAGGATGACTTTCTCCTTAACTGAGAGGGAGTGAAACTGTTACTCTCTTATCAAATTTCAATCTCCCTCAATCTCTGATAACATTTCAAATTAAACCAAGGCCTTCAGCATGACTTAGCACTTTAAGAAAGTGGTATTACCTCAGGATATTTAGGCAACAAAACCAGCAGAGTAGTTCACTGAAGGAGGCTAAATGCAGATGCTAAGGACCTTGCTTGTCACCACACAGAACATGTCTGTAATCATACGTCTGGAGATTCATTTAGAAAGATTGTATAAATTTAATTAGCAGGAAATCTCATTGTTTTTATCATTGTACTTCAATTTTGACTAAGACATAAAAGGCACCTAGATTTCAGAGCTCGCTTTTCCAATCTGGTTTCCAAATGAAGGTGAATTTAAAAAAATCCACCTTCCAAGTAGATCAACTTTGAGGATGAGTACTTCTTAGTAATCTAGCCTCAACCATGTCCATAAGCAACAGCCCCTGAGGAACCCATAACTTGAATCTGTGCTGCAAGGGATGCAGTGACCCAGAGATATGGTCCCTTCCCTTCAAGAGCTTGTAGTCCAAGTACAAGTAAAATGTAGGTATAATATGAAAAGCACTGGGTGAAGAATACAGCAAGTAAGAGAAGAGAACAGTCTGAGCTAAAACAATCTGAGAAGCCCCAACAGGGGGATGAGGACTTGTCCCCAGCCCATAGAGAAGGTTGAGCTAGAAGTGTATGCGTTCATAAGCTGAGTGTTTACACCAACTACAAAGACCAGTCTGACCCCCACCCCTACCCCCCGCAAAAAAAGGTGAGTGGAGCACAAGTTTCACTACTGACTTAGGATGCTTTCAAAAAAATCATTTATCCTCTTGAATTCTGTTTCATCTTAAAACTTATACTTCTGGTTCAAAATGGCAGCCTCAACACTTGCATGTACTTCCTTCTCCCCCCTACCTCTGCCAACTCACTGATAAGGCCTAAAGCAGCAGCATATAGAGTGTCTCTGACACCCAGGATAGATCAATTTTTAATTCTATCTTCCTCCTTAGGACAAAATTACTTTCAGTAATCATCATGTCCTTGGTTTGTTCCATAATTTAAAACAAAAAATTAATATTTAAATAAGAAACTTCCATTTAAAGACATTATTATAATTTAATACAAGAGTTCATGCATGAGGGGCACCTGGGTGGCTCAGTCAGTTAAGTGTCCAACTGGATTTCGGCTCAGGTCATGATCTCAGGTTCCTGACATTAGGACCCATGTAGGTCTCTGCACTGGGAATGGAGCCTGCTTAAGATTCTCTCTCTTTCTTTCTCTCTGCTCCTCCCCTCCTTTAAAAAAATAAGAAAAAAAAAAAAAAAGACTTCATGCCTGAGCTACAATTTGTACTTACCATAAAAATATTACTCCTCACACTGTCCTGTGTATCTCTCTGCTTTAAATTTAAACATAAATAATACGCAGCATGATCACATAGATTGAGACAATTAAGGTAACTCAGGTTCCATTATCTTTATAATACTACACCATCAGTGCTTATTTCATATCTACTGCTTAAATGCAGTAATATGTTGGACCACAAGGACTAGAGACAGAAACATCTCCAAGAGTAAATTTGAATAAGTCTAAAACTTTATGAATCTACTCTGGAAACAAACATGTAGAGCCGAGTCCATTTGTGTTGAGATCACTGTGTAATCCACATTAAGTAATGTGGATTAATTCCAAATTAACCTTCCTGTAGAATCTGATGTTTGTTAGGAGAAAAAGTCGTTAAAAAATGCACTTATTTTATATATATTAACCAAAGCCATTGTTAGAACTTAGATTTTTTTTTTAAAAAAAAGATAGTTTTGGGGGGTAAGGAGAGCATTTTATCACTGACCTTGGTGATAATAAAAACCAGACTTCTTTTAGTTCGTTCTATTACTGCTTATAAACTCTCTGCTGACAATGTACCTCTGTTACCTATACCATAAATGGAGCTCTCCAGACTGCCCCATATCTAGTATGCCCCTGCAGTGAAATGTAAAAAGTAAAAAAATTATAAAAACAGTGAGAATGAGAATAATGGTCATTCGAAATAATCCTAGACAATGGGATAAACCTGCCTATTATGCTAGGCTGTAAGGGGCCACACCTCAGAGCATGTATAGGAAGGCTGCCCCAGGAGGAATTCTTCATAGCAGAGTTTTTTGGAATGAGCGAGGACACAGGGAATGGGAGAGGGAGGAAGAGGTTGAGATGGCGGGTGAAGAGGTCCCTACGGAATTCTGCTGGGTCAACCTGATGGCACCCCCTCCCCAATCATCCTGGCCGCTGCAACCACAGTAGACATTGAGACACAGGAAGACCTCAGAAACTCCATGAAGGAATAAAGCCATTTTCTGGGAGAACTTTGTGTCTACCCACCACCACCATGAGAGTTAGTACCCCAAAGCTGACTCTCTTCATTTAGACCCAGCAGAGGTAGAGGCAGGAAGTCTGGCAGTCAACACTCTCAAAATCTGAATCACCATCTCCTTCAGGAGGGGGGCTTGAAGCAACAGAGCAAATTACGGATCTGCTCTTATTAATCAACCTAGCTATTCCTTTCCAAATACGAATTTCAATCAAGGCTTCTGAGAAACTGCAGTGAACCAGCTGTTCAAAAGAAAGAATAGCATGGAAATAAAAACTGAGAAACGGAAGATCATCTAGAAAAGAGGAACAAACGTCCAAAGAATTATAATTAATAGCCTCAGAGAGGTTCCAGAGGAGTGGGCATCCATAAAAACAAGAACAGGTTGTTATTTTTTTTTTTTAAGATGGAACCAAAGAACGAACAAATAAAAAAAAAAAAAAAGAGCTCCTGGCAATAAAAGCACATTATTTAATACAAGGGCTGAAAGAAGGGGCTCAGGGAAACTTTCAGAACATACGTTTTAAAAAAGACAAAGAGAAAATACAAGGGAAAATTATATGGTGTATGCATAAATGTTTCATTTTTCTCAAAATATCTGTTATTGACCCAGTTAATAATATTGATGAATAGCTATATTAGAATTTAAGAAATAAAGCAGTACAATCTGATTCTCTAGATGTTTCTACCCTATGACAGAATCACAGATGATTCATGCTAAATAAAAGTGGAAATCATCTAGGTTAGTAGTTTTCAAACGAAATTCCCCTGAGGACTAGGGTTTGACAAAATTTTCTTAGCAGGTTTAACGTTAAGCTAAGTGAACAGAGTCCCATGTCCTCACATCTAATTTAAGCAGGGTGGGGATTTTTTTTAAATCTGTTTTTTGTATTGGGGCTCTACGTACGTTTCATTTGTGACTGAGCTATTTGCTATGGAACTAATCTGAGGCCTGCAGTGCTAATACTTGCACGTCCCATTCAGACTATAGTTTTAAAATATGTATTCATTTATGTAAAAATACTGAGCGCTGCATGAAGGGGGCAGAAAAATAGGATAGCTAGTGGTGAGTTTCAGCCTCTCCTCTTGTCCCAGGCATCTTGGATGGGGCCCAAGCTTATAGTTTAATAGAACAAAAGCTCTGTGGTAAACCAGATTCTCTTTCTTTAGAAGGGTTTATCCTCCATCTGTTGTTTCTTAAGCATGCTCCTTGGGAATCTCACCCAATATCCCAAATGGCTAACTCTAAGATCACATATGGTACTCTTCTCCAGAGGAGTTCTGATAAATTCAGATTTCTCCATCTTACCCCATTTCCATAGCTGGTTTAGCATCTCATGTAGATGAATATACTGGGCAATCACTCAGCTGGTCAACCCCATTATCTGGTTTAGTGTATTTAACACAAATGTTTGATAACCACTAATCAAACTCAAACCTCTTGTTTGCAACCGGGGTTTGGGATCTAGAAGACAAAGTGAATTCACCAAGGTGGCACATTTCCATGTTATACACGACAAAAATGTTAGTATGCTCTCCGATAGCTTCACTTAGGTATGTTTTTCTTTTCAGATGGACATCAGCTACCTTGATTAAAGGTCACCACTTGAAGTCTTTTTCTAACTTCCCAGCACAATATTAAGAATAAAACAAGTGCCCAATTAAGTACCCGTTGGCCAATCTTTCTCAAAAGAAAACAGACACCCATTTTCTATGTAACAGGATGTAAATGTCCAACATTTCTGCTGCAGCAATTAGAGAAAAAAACAGAAAAATATTTTAAAATATGGAGTTTTTTGTTTTTTGTTTTTGTTTTTGTTTTAGACATCAGATAGTTAGAGAAGCAAAAATGGCTGAATCATTCTACATTTCTGGAGAAGAAAATGTTCTTTTTTTAGAGGTAGCTGACAAACACTGGCTGCTTTCCATGCCAGTGGCATTTGCCAACCGTGGTGCAGTACAAGGTGGAGGCAATTTTCCTGATGGGAAATGCAAACTCATAGAGTTTGGTAGTTGCACAAACAAAGCTGGAGGACTGAGATCTAGTCCAATCCTAAATCTACCACCATTTTTCCCAGTGGGACACCTGATGAGGTTTGAGAAAGCATAAAAAGGCTGGTAACAAATCAAGAAGTGGTGGCCTCTGTGGGCGGGTATTGAAGAGGGATCTGGTGGGAAGGGGCACAAGGGAACTTCTGGTGATGATGAATAGATCCTATAAGTTGTCTTGAGGAGTGTGTCTGTGGAGGTAAAACCTATAGTTCTCCCGCACAGGGCAAAGTCCAGTTCTTTCCTCCTCCTGTGAGTCATTCTTTCACCTCTATGTCTCCCTCACTACTTACCCTAAACACTCGCACACAGAACACTTCACTTCTGACACTTGACAGAGCGACAAGGGAGATAAGGGCCTGGGAATGTTACTCTGGGCACACACTGTTTGGGACGAGTCATGGAAGGTAAGAGTGGACAATCATGCTACCATGTGGAGAAAGAAAAGAGGAGGGAAGGAATTTGTTGCTTCTTAGGAGCAGAATGGAGGCCGATGGAAGCCAAAGGAGGAACTGGCATGACATGGGTCGGAGACACCAGCAGAGGCAGATTTTGTAGGTTTTTGTAGGCCATGCTAAAGTTAGGACTTTTTTTTTATAGGAGGAAGTGACTGAAACTTTAGAAGCAGAGAAGTGGCATGAAATAATTTGTTTTAAACGAAGGACTCTGGCTAAAATTTATGATGAGAATGGAGGCAAGAGAACAGTTAAGAGGCCATCACAGTAGAGCCGATGGCAGTGTGGGCTTGGGCAACAGTGATGACAGTGGAGAGCAGTGGAGATCTGAGCTCAGGGGTGTCATCAGCAGGGTCTGCTAATGGACAGATGTGTGGGATGGAAAGAAGCCCTTCTTCCTTGTGCACCAAGTGCTCAGTTTCCAAGGCTTCCAATGCACCGCTTCTCCTAGTTTCCTTCTATTTTACTAGATTTCTTCTGCTGCTTTCATTCTTCTATCATAACCTCACATACCTTCCTTTACACCTTCTTTCCACTAGAATTACTTTGTATTCTCCAGAGTGCTGAGTCCTGTTTTCTCTTCCTTCTACATATTACCTCTGGAGCACTTCTTCCTCTGCCACAAGTCCCAGATTTGCAATTCTAGTTCAGATGGCTGTCCTAATAACAGATCTCATTCCCTAGTGGATATCACTGATGGATTGGTCCCACAAATGCTCCAAACAAAATATGTCTACCCTTCCTCAACCTTCTCCTAAATTCCCTCAGTGTTTTCATAACATAACTTTTCACTCAGTCATCCAAGCCAGAACCTGGGTGCTATCCTAAAATTTTTTTCTCACCTCCCCAAATCTAGTAAGTCACAATATACTATCAGTTTTACCCCTAAATACCTTCCAAGTCTTTCCCAGCATCTGTCCCCATTGTTTCTTCCTTATTTCAGATACTTGAGTTCTCTTACATAGATTGTTGCAAATATCCCAAGGTTTCTCTCTCAGTTCTCTTCAAATCTAGTCTCTACCATGCCTGGGGAATGGTCCCTATATCACACAATCCATTCTTACATTTCCTCTGCTTTAGAGTTCCATCAGTTCCATTGCCTCTGGGATAAAATACAAGTGGCTTGCAGGGCATACCAGACTGTCTGTACCCCACTTGTAGCATGCACCTCATCTCCTGCTACTTCTCAAAACATACTGTATTCTCCAGCTATCCTGAATTATTTGCATTCTCGAAATCTTCCATATTGCTCTATGCCTGAGGAACTAGTGCAAGTATTTCCTCCTCTGAGAAGTCTTCTCCCATCCTCACAGATTCAATCAACTTATTCCTCATCTCAAAATGTTATTTTGGACATTTCTCCTATATAACACTAGTTTTACACTGTGCAACTACAAATTGTTTGATAGCTATCTTCTCTCCTCTTCTCTTTCATTCTTCTTTATTATTTTTATTCTGTATTCATTCAGCCCCTTATACTTCCCGCCATGGGCAATGAGGAGTTAAGTCTTGTCTTTACAATGCATCCATGCTGCTACGCTTTTTTATATGCAGTTAATATGTTGCTTCTAACAGATTCATATTGTTCCAAGGTGAACACACCCACCACATTTTATCCATATATTCTCCATGTAATACACAATTGGAATGCCTTCAGCTCCTTGCTACCATACAGGGTTACAATGAACTTATTTACAGATGTTCTCTCTTCTGTAAATTGGCTGTTCTTTGGCCTGCTAAGAGTCCATACACACCAGCAACTGACCAAAACCCAAGCCTCATTTTTCAAATCAGACCTGCTACTTTTTCTTAATTCTGATTAATAAATCATTATTTGCTTGACGCAGTCATCTTTTTTGTTGTTGTTGTTAGTTAGCATGTTGAGTTTCCCAAGCTGATTAACTGGTTAAACTCAAATTTTTGCACCTGCAGAGCAATGACCCCTGAAAGATATGTGTTCTCTGTTTGACATCTCTTTAATTTTATTAGTGGCTTATGGACAAAATCACTTGACTGAAACTTTTTCAAGTCTCAGTTATTTGGATTCACAAGAACATTTTTCCCCCGGTTATAAATCAATGAACCCAGTCAAGATTAACTGCCTACACATGAGCTTCAAAAGATCCTCTATGGCCAGACAGAGTTGAAAGAAATACGTAATTCCATAACACACTAAATACAAGCTGATCAAAGTTATTGGAGCTGGTTACTTAATGCTGTACTTCCTCATTGTCATACAATCTGATTTCAAGTAGTTTGAATCTAAAACATATATTCCTAGATCCAAAAACTCCTCCTTTGGAAATAAAATCATCATTTCTATATCCTAACTGGTCAAATTGTGTATTTAGACAAAAATGTGTATTTAAACTAACCCCCAGGTTAAAAATTTCTGAATTTGATTTGTGAAATTCCATATGTTTTAGGAATTAAAGCAAAAAGAAAAGAAACATAGCTAATGAACCATTTCAAATAAGAACAGTTCCCATACAGAATCATCATAGAATCCTGGAAGCAAAAGGAATCATAAATCCTTAGGTATTCTGTAGAGAAGAAGAAGGTTGTTCAAGTCCTCAGAACTCTGAGGAGGTGCCAAGGGGCAATCATGTGAAGAACTGAGACCCACAGGGTGGGACTTACTAAGGCAGCCTTCTTTAATCTGCTACATATACATTTTTTTAAATTTTGTGATTTTATGTAAAAGATTATTTGAAAAAAAGTTCCACTCTTTAAAAATATTTTGAAAGTCACTGGTCTAGACCAGTCTTTTACACAAATCTGTTCCTTCCATGTCATCCTTGACAGGCAGTAATCCCAATATCTGCTTGAGCACTGCTGTCATTGTGAGTTCACAATCCTAAAGCAGCTCATTTCCATACTGAATATCTCAAGTTCTCCAAAAGTTCCATCCTTCTAGAGTGCCAAGTTTTACCTCCCCATAAGTTCTAAGCCCTCCATGTCCTCTGAGATAACACAAAATTTCTATGTGTTGTCTCCCTCCTCCCTGTCCCTTCAGAACTAGACGTATGCGATCTCTTGTCCACAATGCACATTTCATTCACATGTAAGACAAACTTTCATCTCGAATCACATATTCATACATCTATTTCCTTTTTGCTGATTTCACTTAAACTTAAATGCCTGCTCCTGCTAAACAAAGACTGTAAACAAATATTTAACATGTCTGTTACATGTAACACAGAGAAACTATTTTTTGTGGGTTTTTTAAGGTTTTTATTTATTTGAGAGAGAGAATAAGACAAAGAGAGCAGAAGTGGGGTGAGTAGCAGAGGGAGAAAAGGCTCCATGCTGAGGAGGGAACCTGACGTGGGGCTCGATCCCAGAATTCCGGGATCATAACCCAAGCCAAAGGTAGACGTCTAACCAACTGAGACACCCAGGCACCTCCAGAAACTGTTTTCAACAAAATTTATCAGTCCTTTCCCACCTCTGACCTTTCTTTATTATAAATGCAGGAATCAAAACAATCCTGAATATATTTTTGATACTACTGGTAGTCATCATCCACACTGTTTCAATAATTAACACAATCTGTGACAACATTCATTGTTCCTGCTATTTTAGACAATTTAAACTATAGCTCTTCCACTAAGCAAGATGGATAGAGACAGCATGCCATTTCTGCTTTTCCTTCTTGAGACTGTTACTTTTCAGAGATATAGGTCTCCACAGCCATCCATATTTCTCACCTTGCTTTCATCACGTAAACCTGAATTCCATTTCAAGTGCTCCAGGTTTATGCTTAAAAGCCAGTGCCTTGAGAAGAGGGGAAAAAATTGTACTGCATTTTCCTCCTGTGATTTGAAAACATAATGGGTGTACATACATATTAAATATTTTCTTACAAATATCTAGGTCATGTTTACCAGCTAGGCTTCTTCTGGCTTACAATGAAATATACCCATATTTAATCAAGGCATTAACATAAGTAGGAGGCTATTGATTTAAGACAATTTTGAGATCCACCAAAATTAGTTATTGTATATTTTGTCCTTCTGGTGGCCGTGGATGCCTCATATTTTCTCCGGACATTCATCATTAGACATGTTAGCCCTTGAAATCTAACTTTAATGCTAGACAAATGTTTCCATTTTGCTGACTCCCGTATGTTCCCTGCATTTACCATTCCACTGGAATTACTTATTCCATTAATAATAATTTTTCTTACAAATCTAACTGGTAGGAGAGCTTCTGAGTATTTAGGTCTACATTCTACTTTCAGGCCCTATATTCTGTTTGCATAATTTGTCTGTGGAGACTCTCATCTTTTCCAGTGATGTGAAGTCTGTTTTACACAGGCTACCTAGGACTGGGTCCTTTAAACATGTAGATTTTTTTAAAAATAGGGCACTTAAGTGGCTTAGTCGGTTAAGCATCTGCCTTCAGCTCAGGTCATGATCTCAGGATCCTGGGATGGAGCCTTGCATGGAGCTCTCTGCTCAGTAAGGAGTTGGCTTCTCCCTTTCCCTCTGCTCCTCCCCAGGCTTGTGCTTTCTCTCAAATAAATAAATAAATAAATCTTAAAAAGATAAAAATAAAAATCATCAGTAGAAGGAATATTCTCTTCATGTTAGTTGCTCCCTTACCCATGTTGTCATGGGAACTTAGAGTTGATCATTCTCTTTCTGTCTCTTCCACCATATAAATACACATCTTGACAGCATGGATTGCCTTCCTTACTTAGGCATCCCCAGGGCATGAGCCCAGCAGATTATACTAGGCACTCACCCTATATTAGTTGGTAATTAAATTCAAAGCGAAATATATGTTTTTCCACACTAGAACTAAAAGACGATAGGCAATAAAAACAGACCCTAAAATCTTAGCCTTGGATAAGCCTATCAACCACGAGCAGAAAACTTCACCTTTCTTAAATCCACATTCTGACCTCTTCAAAACTCTACCTTTTAATAAGATGTGTAGAAAAGTCAGAAAGGCCACCTGAAATTGTAAAGTGTGTTCTCCATCAATACAAACCAAAGCAAGGAAGTGAAAGTCAATGAAAACCCAGCCATACAATTCCACTGGAAAGATCGAGACTTCTGATTGTGCCCTCTCAAAGGAACAGAATGTTTGGGCACCTGTGGGGATACTGTGCCAGCACCACGTAGTGCTGTAACCAGTAGACTCATTTTAGGAATCAGAATCATATGCCAAGGCAGGTGGGAAAATAAAGAGTAGGTGTTCAACTCCTAGTAAACCTTGCTGGAAGAAGAAAAAGTACAGCTATCCAGTTGATTGTGGGTGGTGAATTTATGAGAAAATTAGAAACAAAATCAGACTATTTAAAGTCTTAAGCAGTAGGGAACCTTGGAGAAAGAAGGTGTGAGGTTTGTAAAAAGCCAGGAGTAAAAGGAAACAAGTTATGCCTCAGGAAAAACCACTCTACGCCCTCCATTTTGAAAATACTGGCAGACTAGAGGGTTAGAAAATGAAATCCACATTCAGTCCGTGGTAACTTTCCAACCCTGGATCCATAGAACAAAAAACACACACACCTAAACACACACACACACACACACACACACACACACACAAACTCCTGTTTAATTAAAAAACGAAGCCTGCCAAGACTGAATAAAAAACATCCTCTGTGGCCTGAGGAGGCAGCCCTCAGTGTGTGACTGAGAATCTACAGCTTGGTAGCCAAGGTCAAGCAGGACTATTTGCAGAAGCATCTGTCTCCCTTTGCTTCACTGACTTTCACTCATGTCCATGCCTTTGCTTACCACCTATGTGATGGCAAGGACTAGCAAGTTTTTGAGGTGAGCCACGATCTCTCCTCTGAGCTTTGGCCTAAGGTATCCATATGCCTCTCCGCGTCTCCTCCGAGATGGCACAAGAGCACCTCAATATCAACGTGTGAAAAACTAACCTGTGATCTTTCCTCATACCTGGTGTTCTTCCAGGGTTCCTTACCTCAGAAATGTCACCCTCGCCTAGCCAGCTGTACCAGCCAAAACCCCAGGAGTCAGACTTCTAGCCATCACATAAGTGTCTAATCTAACACCATGTCCTTGCCATGTCCTCCATTCTGCCCACTTATCTGCACTTACTCTACCACATTCTTAGTCTTTCTTAACTATCTTGTTTCATCTTCACTACTGCCTGAGCCTCCCAACAGGTGTCCCACAGTCACTCTTACTATTCTGAACTGTCCCTCATGCCAAGCTTTTCTAATCCTTTCAGGTTTCCCATTTTTTCTAGACTAAAGATCAGATTTCCTATCCTGGCCCCAAAGCTTTTAATGGTCCGGTGCCTGCCTATTCTCCCAACATTAGCAGGAATCACTACTTCTTGTTCTAATTTCATACCACATAACTTCTTTCAACCCTCCAGAACACTCTGCTTCCTCCTATCATAGTCTTTGCTGGAGCATCCGCTTCTTCTTGGGTCTCTTCTGAGCTGGCCCATCTTCATTCTGATCTCCCCTCAAATGTCATTTCCTTAAGGATAGCTTCCTGACACTCAGACTGGATTGGATCCCACATTTTTATGCCATTATAGCTCTTGGTTCCTTTTCTCCTTAGCCCTTATCACAGTAGTGGTTTTCTATTTGAATATGTATCCTTGTGATTCAAGTCTTTCTCCCCTTCTAGATTATAGATGCAGGAACCATTGCTGCTCTTGTCACCACTGTGTCCCCAAGGACCCTGATACAATCAACATTGTTCTACTGTGTCGATGAATAAATGAAAACTGTCACCCAAAGGCTCACTGTAATAATCTTTTTTTTTTAAGATTTTATTTTATTTATTCATAGAGACAGAGAGAGAGAGAGGCAGAGACACAGGCAGAGGGAGAAGCAGGCACCACACAGAGAGCCTGATGTGGGACTCGATCCCAGGTCTCCAGGATCACGCCCTGGGCTGCAGGCGGTGCTAAACCACTGCGCCACTGGGGCTGCCCTAATCTTTCTTCTTAAAAGTCTAGCTGAGTCCAATGTGGTAAAGCCCAGACTTAGAATCCTAGCTGCCTTGGCTATTCATGCCTAAGCTTGGGGAGGCCCAGGCCTGGAGGGAATAAAGGGGATCTCGAGGACAACGCCTCTTAGCACAAGGTCCAGATCCACCTTGACAGCAGGATGGTCACTCTTAAGCCTCAGAATGTCCAAGCTTGCAAAAAAAAGTGAGGCAGAGATCTGCTCATGTGGGTCAGACGTCAGCCTTGAGAGGGCACAAGCTCTAGTTGTACCAATAAGGGCAGGACTCATGATTTCTTGCTGGGCATCATGCATGATGAGCCACCTCCCAAATGACATTTTCTCCCTACTATACACCATGATGGGAGATTACCTGAACAACTTTGGTCACCATTTTTCTACCATAAAGGAGTTTAGGCCAGTACAGTCTGAACAAATTTCTTAATTAAGTTGAATATAAAATAGGTTCACCTAATAACTACATCATCTAGTACATGAGGAATATTTAAAGACTCGAGTGTCTAGGCTAAGGCTGAAACAAGAACCCATAAAATACGTGAAAAGATCCAAATGACTAGTGTCTGCAAGCATATCCCAAAAATATTTTTTACACTCTTTTGGTATGTCTCGTTCTGATCACATCAGGAAAACCAGATGTTAAGAGAAAGAAAGTAGGAAAAAAAAAAAAAAGAACCCCACAAAACAACTTGTCTGACGATTTTACAAAAACAAAAATGAAATTAGATCATTTATTTCTCAAAATTCGGAGTGCCAACTCTGATCTAAGTGGGTCTGCTTATCTGAAATTATACAATGATAATGGTTAATGCCAAACCTCTGTTCCACAGACAACATGGAGAGCTTTGCTCCATCCTTGTGATAATATTAGTTAAAATGATGAAGTATTTTAGAAGTTATAAATCACAGTTATATGCATTATATCACTAGGGTTCTTTAAAACTCTGAGAGGTTATGTGGGCAAATTTTATTACCATATTGATACTGTCATTGAGGAAACTGAGGCTCAGATCAGTTCACTAGGAATAGTGTATTTTTTTCATACCTGAGACTTAAAAGCTAAATCCATACCACTGTTTTCTTTCCCTTTTTTTTTTTTACCCCCATTGCACCATTTAAAAATAGCAATTTATTGGGATAAGAGAAAAGATCCGTCTCATAGTTATATTTGAATTAGGAAGATAAACAGAAGTTATCAATTTTCTGCATTTTTTTCATTGTTCTATAGTTTAGTGTTGATCTGGCCTGCACAGAGCTCCTGGTAAAAATGCCATGTTCTGCCAGAGAAATGTGAACTATGAAACCGAAATCTGGCACATTTTTACTTCTGTGTGTTTGGGAGATAAGTTCATAGTTCTCTGCCAGTAAGGTTCCATTTTGGTATAGACTCAAGAAGGTTCTGCTACTGTTTTCATTTGGAGCTGAATTTTGTAAACTTATTTCCATTTTAAAAGTATTTTTATTTATCAAGCAATTGATCAAAAAATGCTTGCTCTCGGCCCTATGCTGAAATCTGAGGCTGACCAGGGTGGATAAGATGCAGTGCACTCACCAGTTGTTTGGAATTGCTGGAGGCTGGGTACACAAGAACCAGTGGCAGGCAGCAGGCCCCAGGTACCAATGTTCAGGCACCAGTGCCAGGTGTAGGGAAGGGAGAGGAAGCATGGACATGAATAGTCAGCTAAAGCTATGTAAGAGGGGAAAGCGAACTAAGGCTATCTGTGAAAGCTAGAATCTCAGCAACCTGCTGACAGAGAGAACTGCACCATACAGCAGAGTGTGAACCTGACCTTGGGACTTGGACTATTAGATCTGTTTTATTTTTTTTAAGATTTTATTAATTAGGACCCCTGGGTGGCTCAGTGGTTGACAGTCTGCCTTCGGCTCAGGGTATGATCCTGGGTATGGGGATCAAGTCCCACATCGGGCTCCTTGCAGGGAGCCTGTTTCTCCCTCTGCCTATGTCTCTGCTTCTCTCTTTCTCACATGAATAAATAAATAAAATCTTTTAAATAAAAGATTTTATCTATCTGTTTGACAGAGAGAAAGAGAGAGAGTAAAAGCAGGGGGAGTATTAGGCAGAGGGAGAGGGAGAAGCAGGCTCCCCACCAAGCAGGGAGCCCAAAGTGAGGCTTGATCCCAGGACCCTGAGATCATGACCTGAGGGGAAGGCAGATGATTAACTGTGAGCCACCCAGTTGCTCTAAGATCGGTTTATTATTGTTACTGCTACTACTGTTATTTTCCTTTCCTGCCTGGAGGACAGCTAAGGCCTATAGAAAATGTCCTTGGACGTGATTCTTTTCCATTGTCTGATTATTAAACATCTTATTTTACAACACTTCCACTTCCCAAATAGATCTTGATCCTCTCGTTTGTTCCTCCCCTCAGGCCTGAAAAGTGGGGGGAGGCAGATTTAGTGCTCCCTCTCTTCAGATGGGGAGGCCAGGCCCCTGGGGCTATGCACTTGCATGTTTTCACTAGGGGAACATTCACCCTTGGCCTCTGCTTCACTGTCCAGTGGGGTGGGTGTGGGTATATGCACGCTTGCCCACATTCTTTGTTTTGGCTCATTTCACTGTAATCCTCTGTTGCTCTTCTCATACACACTTTTAAATGGTGGAAATAGAAGACAAGGAGTTGGACAAACCTCATAGAAAATTGACCTTAGAATCCTGAGATTCAGTACAAAAGTCTAGCAGTTTTTCCCAAGTGCGCTTGCAAAATTAACAATCTTTGTTCTTAGCCACATGACCACCTTATCAAGAATCTTAATTCCAAAGCAATTCGAACACAGCTGGACTGTTTCAAGGCTGCAAGGAATTCCTAATAGTGCCTGTCATTGCTGGATTTGAGTCATCTCTTTGGGGTAAGGTGAGTGCAAGTTGATATCTGAAGCTAAGAGCTTTCCTCAGGGTCACCCTGTTTCATAGGTGCTTAGATCCCAAGTTAGCTCAAGCCTCAATCCCTGTGATATCTTTTGTTCTCTTCTTTTCTCCAGCAAACACCTTCCTGGGTCCTGCTCCAGGGAAGAAAAGTGTAAACAGCACTTCCCACTTGGCTCATTAGGGATTCCACCCCAAGAAGCAACTCCTGTGAATTCCTAAAGAACCCAAAAAGAAGGGGAAAAAAGCTATTATATTAGAGCTAATAAATAACTTTAGCAAAGTTGCAGAATACAATGTTGACATATAAAAATCAGTTATATTTCCTTTTTAAAAAAAAGATTTATTTATTTATTTAAGGGGGTTGGGGCAGAAGGAGGGAGGGAAACAATCTCAAGCAGACTCCCTGCTGATTGTGGAGCCTGACATGGGGCTTGATCCCACAGCTCTGAGATCATGACCTGAGCTGAAATCAAGAGTCAGAGGCTTAACCAGCTGAGCCACCCAGCGCCCCAAATCAGTTATATTTCTATATGCCATCAATAAACAATCTAAAAGTGAAATTTTAAAAAATTCTGTTGGCAATAGTATCAAAAAGAATAAAATGTTTACAAATAAATTTAACCAAGGAGGTGCAAGAAATGTGCACTGACAAGAAAAATGAAACAAAAAAACATTTTGAAACAAATTTTAAAATACCTACATAAGTGGAAAGATATCCTATGTTCATGGATTAAAAGATTTGATATTAAGATGGCAATATTCCTGAAGTCTACCTAAAAATTCAATGCAATCCCTATCAAAATTCCCATGGCCTTTTATGCAGACATGAACAAGCTGATTCCAGAATTCACATGAAATTGCAAGAGGCCCTGATTAGCCACAATGATCTAGAAAAAGACCAAAATTGATGGAGTCATATTTTCCAATTTCAAAATCTACTATCAAGCTATAGTAATTAAATGATGTAGTATTGGCATAAAGGTAGACACAGAGGTCCGTAGAATTGAAAGTCTGGAAGCAAACTTACACATGTATCCATTTTTGACAAGGATGAAAAAAGCCATGTAGTGGGGAAAGTGTAATCTTTTTAACAAATGCTGCTAGAACACCTGAATTTACACATGAAAAAGAATGAATTTGGGCCACTACCTCACGTCATATGTAAAAATGTATTCAAAGTGGATGGAAGGCCTAAATGTAAGAGCCAAAGCTATTAACCTCTTGAAAGAAAATATAGGGTTAAATCTTCATGACCTTGGATTAGACTTATAGTTTCTTAAATATGACACCAAAATCATAAGGAACAGAAGAAAAAATAAATTGAACTTCAACAAAATTTCAAGTTTTCATGCAAAAAATACTACCAGGAAAGCAAAAAGATATTCCACAGAACAGGAAAAAATATTTGCAAATCATGTATCTCATAAGGATCTAGCGTCCAGAATGTATAAAGAACTCTTCCAACTAACCAAGAAAAAAGACTAACAACACTATTTAAAAATGGTCAAATGGCTTGAATAGGCATTTCTCTAAAGAAGTTATAAAAATGGCAATTAGCACATGAAAAGATGCTCAACATCATTAGTCAATGGGGAAATGTGAAGCAGTCACAAATGAGATTCCACTTTATGCCCACTAGAATGGCTCCAGTATTTTTTAAAAGATTTTATTTATTTATTTATTTATTTATTTATTTATTTATTTGAGACACAGAGAGAGGCAAAGACATAGGCAGAGGAAGGAGCAGGTTTCTGTGAGGAGCCTGATGTGGGACTCGAATCCCAAGACCCCGGGATCACGACCTGAGCCAAAGGTAGAAGTTTAACCACTGAGCCATTCAGGTGATCCAAATGGATACAATAAAAAAAAAAAAAAAAAAAAGCAAAAACCAGAAAGTAACCAGTGTTGGAGGATGTAGAGAAACTGGAACCTTTATACATTGCTAGTGAAAATGGTATAGCCCTCTGGAAAATAGTTTGGTGGTTCCTTAAAAAGTTAAAAATAAAATTACCATATGGCCTAGAAATTCTACTCCTAGGTAAACCTAAGAGAACTGAAAACAAAATTCAAACAAGAACTTGTATGTGAGCATTCATAGTAGTATTATTCATTAATAACCAAAAACTGGAAACAACCCAAATGTCCATCAACTGATAAATGGATATATAAAATGTAGCATGTCCATATAATGGAATATTGTTCAACCATAAAAAGGAATGAAGTACTGATATTCACTACTATACGGATGAGCCTTAAAAACATTATGCTAAGGGCCAGCAGCTAGTCACAAAAGACCACATACTGCATGGTTTGTTTATATGAAATGTCTAGAATAGGCAAATCCACAGGGGCAGAAAGCAGACCAGTGGTTACTGGGGACTCAGGGCAGAGCACAACAGGGAGAGCTCAGAAGGTACGAGATTTCTTTTCAGGGGGACACAGATTGCTGGGCATTAGAGAGTGGTGGTAGTTCACACAATACTGTGAATGTACTAAAAGCCACTCACTTTGAAATGGTTAGAAGGGCAAATTTTATCAAATCTCAATAATTTTTTTTTAAGATTTTATTTATTTATTCATGAGAGACACAGAAAGAGAGGCAGAGACACAGGGAGAGGGAGAAGCAGGCTCCATGCACTGGGAGCCCGATGTGGGATTCGATCCCGGGTCTCCAGGATCACGCCCTGAGCCAAACCATGCCCTGGCTCAACCGCTGAGCCACCCAATCCCAAATCTCAATTTTTTTTTAAGAAAAAGCAATCCAAAGAAGTATAACAAAAATCACACAGGATCAAAAGTGCTTTCTGACTCATCTTCTCATTCGTTTTCATAGAAATCACCATACACAGGAAAAACTATGCTTTGATGATAAATTCAGGTTCTGTGATGAATTCTATTTAAAAAAAAGATTTAGAGATTTTAGAGATTTCAAAAATTGAAGCCCCTTCAACTCTCTGGGCTCCAGTTACCTCAGCTGACATCCTAGTGTCCACCTGCCCAGTGTACGGGCGTGGCCTGGTCTGCATCCAAAGATCACATGGAAAGGCATTGAGTCAGTTCTAAGCCTGACTCATCACGAGATGGGTTAATGGTAAAGTGGGAGGCGAGGGGGAAACAATCCACAGTTTTTCCTAAGATTTCCTCTGAATTATCCTCATTTGTGGGCAAAATGCTCAAGAATGCTATTTTTAAGGAGTGACGATATTTGGGGAAAATGTCCTCAGAGGCAGGGGAGGTAAGGACTGGGAGAAGTTTGCCCAAACCACAGGGCCTCTGAGCTACAGGCCACATCACCAGCAACAGCCCTAATGAGCTCTGTGTTGGACTCTCCAAATTGAATTACATAATACATTTCCGTTTCATTTCATGAATCACAACTTGGGATACAATGTTCCTGGGTTGCAGTTGATATATTTCAGAGATTACCAAAGATTTCAAAAAGAAAAATCTATTTTATTAAATTCATATGTAAAATGTCTGTGTGTCAGCCAACTTATTTATTTTCAAATTTGGGATTTTCTTAAATGCCCTAGTTAGAGCTCAATGTCAAGAGAGTTCCCGATAAACCCATTAATGAATGGTAAGACTGCAGTTGCCCCTGGATTTTTCATTTCTTTTGACAGCTCAGTTCCTGGTTGATGATGGTGGGTTTTATTACAGCTGCCCCTGTTGGAGTCCCTTTGCGGGTGAGAGTGAGAAAGAGCCGAAAAGCTCAGAACACGGGCAAGGGGAAGCGAAGCTGGTATGCAGGGAACTAGAGACCCGTGGATGCAGTTCACTAGGACTCCAGGCCCCGTATTCAAACAGTGACTCCTCTGTGGATGGCAGTGTCCTTGGCATTTGTCATTACTCACCCCCTTTTGGTCAGGACAATTGAGGAATTAGAGCACAGCTTCTGGAATCCAAAAAACATAGGTCCACATCCTAGCCCAGCCCCCGTTAGCTATGCAGCCTTGGGAAGGTTATGTAATCTCTCTAAGCTTTTGGGCATCCAGCTGTAATGCGGGAATATAAAAGCACCTATGTCACAGAGCTGTCCCCAGGACTAGCGGCAGGAGATGTGCAGAGTGATTAGCACAGCACCTCGCATCTAGTAAGCAGTCAGCAAACATCAGCCGTGTGTTACTGTGATTCCACCTTGGAAGCAGCAACTCTTAGGTGGAAAATCGGTTCTGGGTCCTCCAGCGTCTTCTGAGTCGTCACTCATTTTCAGCTGATGATCAAGTTCAGTTTTGCGAAAGCATGTACTCTTTGAGGTGTGACCTGGCTGTGCCCCATTAATTCGTGCATTCATTCATATCTTCTATGCGTGAGACAGAATGTGAAACAAGGGGAACAAATTTCAGAACAAAACGCAGGGTCTTTCCTCCAGGTTCTGACTGGTGAGACAGGTGAGGATCGAGATGGGGACAGGCTGATTGGTGAGCGCCAAATGTGATTTAGGTGCCCTGGGAGCAGAGGGAGGCATGTGACCCAGAGCAGAAGTGGGAGGATGGTGCCCTCCCCCACCAGGCTGCCCTGCGGGTGAAACGGAGCCAGGGAGAAATGGGAAAGGATGCTGTGGCAGGGGTGGGTACACTCCAGCTGGGGAGAAGCTGAGAACAGGTGCCGGGAATGGCAGCTTCAACATCTAGGAGTCTAGGCACTTCACATCTGTCACTGCAACCAATGTAACCCTCCCATTTTACAGATGAGGAAACGGAGGCCCAGAGAGATTCTGCACCTGGTTCAAGATCGTATAGTCAATAGTTAATGGCAGGGCAAGACTGGAGCCCAAAGGTGACTAACTCTCCCCATAGGACCATACCAACCCCTTTACTCTATCACACACTCTGTAGAGAAGATGTAAGTGACTGGTGTCAGTTCGAAGTCCAAAGAAGCTTCTTCTGGACTAGCATGCTTCTACCCATCAGCATTGAACAGTCTAAGGACTATCTAATCACCCCTTGCTCCAGAGCAATAATGAGCAGGCGAAAGGTCACTTGAACAGTCCCCATGGAAGACTCCCTTTGGCCTACCTTCTCACACCCCAACACAATGCAGGTGTGGTGGGGGCATTGTCAGCTCTTACTCAGGAAGACAAAAAACAATTCTTGTTTATAAAAGAATAACATAGCCCTGTTAGAATGATTGGATTTTTCTTTTTTTAACCTTTTAACCTCTTTTCTAAACACCTATCAGTGGACTAGGATCTCTTAGTTATCCAGACACATTGTTATTAACAACCCTGATGATCAGTCTTGCCATAGACAGTCCACAGTGCTAAGGGGCTGGTGTGTGTCCGACAGGCTCTGTCCCTCAGGGTGACACCCCTTACCTGACCTTGCACTGCATTTTTATTTTATAAAGCACTGTGCTAAAAAAAATAAAAATAAAAATAAAAATAAAAATAAAAATAAATAAAGCACTGTGCTTCCTCTTTCTTGATGCCCATAGCCACTCTGGAAGGGAAACAAGACAGATACGTCACATCCACTGGATAGAGTGCTTAAGGGACACTCATGGTGTCACCAGGGCCAGTACTTGCATCTCAACACAGTTCTATTCCCTATCCTGTTCTCTCTCCTAATTGCTCTGTTCATTTTGTACCTGTGAGGGTTAACTTGGAACACAGGAGTTCTGTTAAATATCACAGTAGTTAGTACATTTTAATCCTGATCCCCTAGCCTACTGTAGCTGCTGTAAAATATATGGCAATAATTTCCTGAGGCAGGGTAATGTATAAGGAATGTCAGGCCAGCCTCTGGGCATATTTGCCTTAGCTCAGTTTTATTAAAGTGAAACTTTTATTAAGGCATGTGGTGAATTGAGCAATCGGCATGATTCATGCTGTTATAAACCCATTGCTACACTCACAATAAATCAATGAGCCATTGTCGTACATTTGCTGTGGAGTTGGGAGAAACGAGGAAAAAATCAATATGGGGATATTATTCAGACCATATGAAAGTATTAAAGTGTATTCTGTGTGTATTAAACCTGGCCAAACTATATTTCATGTGCACTTTTTTTTTCTATAAGTATCTCCGTTAGTATCCTCTACCCTGTATTATTTGCTAATTCATATCCTATTGTGAAATAATTTTAGGACATATCTCGAATCCTACACAGGTCTTCATTTATTTTAAAAATGCATTTCATAATGACAAATTTGCATAATAAAATGGTCCTGAGGCAAAAGCACTGACAATATTAACTATGAACCTCTTCCTTTACAAATGCACTGTAGCTGTAACTGTGTAACTCAAAAAACATCAACCAACAGGCGGAAGTGATTTGAGCCAGAGAAAGGGCACTTTTCATTATCCCTCACCTTGATGGGGACAATCACTGAGGCAGCAGCAATTTCCACATAGCTGGAAATGATTACTGTATCTCTGTTTACCTGGAACCTTGTCAGGATGCTGAAATACGTATTGGTGACAGACATCTCTCTATGGCTGCTGTGTGTGATCACCTGAGTTTCTGCTGTGGGGAGTTTCAGGTTCTTCTGCAGGTTGAGGTGAGCTGGTCACCAAAAAAGTGGGTAGCTATTCCTGGCTTCAAATTCAAGGGGCAATACCTCTGAGATCGTTCTCTGTTTTAGGAAGGAGGGAGCTGGGCCATTTATTGCCACCTTTATTACTTAAACGGGTTTCTGAGGGGCTTTAGTGCTCTCTAAAACAAAGGCTGATTTTCATGATAGCCCTATGCACTACCCATGGGGTCCGAGGCCCTCTGCCCTTGCCCAAGGGGAAAGGCATCAGTGAACGTGCCGTGGCATCAGTTTCCGCAGGTCCAGGCTGTCTTTGACAAGTGCCCTAAGCAGAGAAGACTACAGGAAACGAGAAGAGGCAGGGACAGTTCCAACCAGAGGATCTGAGATTTCTGAAGGAGGTTCTGAAGGATGGGTTTAACTTCCACGGGCTATACACATGAGCCAAAAATATTTTCCCTATCCTTGGTTTGGTGGCTGTTTGTAGCTTGCCACCCCGGGGCCATCAGCTGGAGAAAGAAAATCAGAATGACTCCATATAGCTGGAAGTCAACTGGGAATCTCCTTAGGTGACATCATTTTATATTTTCCAATAAAAGAGATCCAAATGCATACTTCAGGCACCAGGGACCTCAAGGGAGTTTTGTGATGATCCTAGTAAGGTAGGAGGCATGTTGTAACCAGAAGGATCATGCTCATCCGCATGCGGATACCTTTCTGCTCAGCTTTGTTTTGTGTTTAAAAAATATATATTCCTTGTTTAACTATTTAGTCAAACTGGTTAAGTTAATTAACCAGTTAAGATTAAGAAATTAAGAAATTAAGAAATGCTATTTCCCTTGATTTCAAAGGAAATAGGAGGTGGAGAGAGCAAAATAAGTGGGAAAGCTGAATAAGAGAGCTGACCTCGCAGGAAGTGCAGGGTCAAGGAGGCGGGAAGGAGCCTCCCCCTGCCAGCTCACTCCTGACCCCACTGACTAGTGCAGCAGCTCTGCTGCACCCAGGATACAAGGCTGGATGTCCCAGTTTTCTGCTGCCTCCCATGCTTCCATTTGGAGCCCAACTTATTGACGACAGGAGCATCAGTGGAGAGACCAGAGTGCATGTGACATAATCTTTGGCTTTAGTACGGTATGTGTGTCTTTCAGGGCATATGGTCCGAGATGATCCATCATGGCCTATGATGTCAGATTATCCACTGAGACTGAGGTCTCTCTGCAGAAATGCAATTATATTCAGATAATGGCATTTCCAGTTGTTGCGATAGACAAGACTGATGCTGGGAAGAAGTGACTGGTGGAACACTGGATGATATACGCACAGGGCAGGCTCAAGCATGAGGCATCGGGACCCGAGCTGTCGGTGAGTTTAGCAGCTCTTTCCTTCCCTGCACATTTCTCAGCAGTCAGCATTGGTTGCTATCCAAAACCCCATGGTCAACCATTCCAGGGGCTCAGCCCAACAGCCGGGGGAGTCCCAGGCCACTCAGTGATTACCCAACCTCCACTTGTCCCTCCAGTCGCTCACCGCCTTCCCAATTCATAAACCATGATGACCATTTAGAGGGCTGCCTTCAGCACTTTGCTCTGTGTGTGTAATAATCCCAATCATTTTCCTCTTCCTCTAAATCTTTATTTTCCTTAACTTTTCTACCTTCCATTCATTCCCTTCGTTTTTAAGGGTGGGGTTTTGGGGGTTTGGGCTTTTGGTTTTTTTTTTTTTTTTTAATTAATTATTTTTTTTTAAGACTTTTCCTCTCAATCTAGATCTTGCTTTGAATCTTCTGGCCTCCAACACAGGGTTGAGAACAAACAGGAATCACTCTGTGGCCGATTTGCTCATTTACCCAGTACTGACAGAGAATCCACACGCTCCTGGCCCTGGGGACTGGGTATATGAAAAAGCAGTATGGCGTGACAGGAAGGTGGCCTTAGAAACCAAACTGTTTTGGGTCCAAATAGCTGCTTGCTGCTTTCTAAGCCATGGGACCTTGGTTTCTCCATCTTGGCATAGTGCCTGATACATAGGCACCCACTGCATGGACCCATTATATCTATTATCATTTCTAAGCTGTAATCAAGACCCTTACAGAGTACATGTTTCTTAGGCTCATCATCTTTTTGTAGATACTTGTTCCATCTTGCTGAATTACCTTGATATTTGTTTAAATACTTGAAAGGAGATTTTGGAAGAGATTTTCAAAGCCCAAAGACATGAAAACAACAGATAGATTCAGTGTTGATTAAAAATCAGTAAAATTTTCTTTTTGCTCTTGGATCTTGGATCTCAGAGACCACCCCACCTGGACCTTACTCCCAGCCCCACTCCAGGTTCCATTTCTCTGCCTTGGGCCAGCAATGATCAGCAAGCCTCAGTAAATGTTTGAATTGACTTTCTCTTCCCAATTGTATGCATATTTTAATAGGGGGCATTATAAGACCAACCTGCCATTCAGGCGCTAAGGAATGTTTTCCTGGCAGATCTAGGCTGTGTCCTAGCCTAAGCCAAGCGAATCAGAGTCTCCAAGGAGAGGCATGGGGATCTGTTTTTAACAAGTCATCAGTTAAGTTGGATAGCCCAATCTGTACCATTCACAAAACAAGGACAGGGCATCACGTTGCCTTTAAGAAGTGCAGTATGGGCAAGAAAAATATAAAATAGGATATAGGCCCTCGGGGAGTTTATACTCAACTTGGAAATTATATACATATATATATGCATGTGAATGTGTATACACACACACATAAAAAAAACAAGTATTTGGGGATCCCTGGGTGGCGCAGTGGTTTGGCACCTGCCTTTGGCCCAGGGCGCGATCCTGGAGACCGGGGTTCGAATCCCACATCGGGCTCCCGGTGCATGGAGCCTGCTTCTCCCTCTGCCTGTGTCTCTGCCTCTCTCTCTCCCTCTCTGTGTGACTATCATAAATAAATAAAAAAATTTTTGAAAAAAAAAAAGAATCTTTAAAAAAAAACAAGTATTTATACAAAGGTGTCATCACTTTTTTTGTATATTTTTTATTGGAGTTCGATTTGCCAACATATAGTTTAACACCCAGTGCTCATCCTGTCAAGTGCCCCCCTCAGTGCCCATCACCCAGTCACCCCATCCCCCTGCATACCTCCCCTTCCACTACCCGCAAAGGTGTCATTACAAGTGAGATCAATATGAGTAAAATGCACAGAAACAATATGCCCAAGAAGATGGAACTAGTGTGGCATCTTGAACAAAGTTTGTATAGGAATTTTCAACTCTTGCTATTATGAAAATGTTCAAATATCCACCCAAGCCAAATAATAGTTTGGTGAACCCCCCATGGGCCTGTCACTGATTTTCAGTGACTTTACCTACCTTTTCACCTGTCCTCCTCCCCAGGTCCCCTCAGAGCGGGGTTTTGTTTTGTTTTGTTTTGTTTTGTTTTGTTTTGTTTTTTTAGGCAGACCACTCAAGCCCCCTGCTGGACCCAGAACTATCTGTTCCCCTGTGGCAAGACCACATTCACATTCATTCTTCTTCTATGCCCATCTTGTTGAGGACAGGTCTGCAGTTCATACCTTGAGGAGCACTGTTTACAAGCACATGCCAGACCTCAAGGCATGTGTTAATAAAGAGAAGAGTGAAAGGATCCCAGGCAAAGGCAATGTTGAAAGTGGGATGAGCCGTGGCTGGGAACAAACCTTCATAAGGGTACCTAAACCATGCCAGTGACTGATATATGTGTCTCAGTCCCTTGGCAGCCCTGAGAGAAGCAGCATTATTTCTCACTTTATGGATGAGGAAACAAGAGGCTTCAAGGGAATAGGTAATGTGCCCAGTCGCTCAGCAATAAATGGACAAAGGTGGGTCCCTAAGTTCAGTTCATCTCCAAGGTCACTGCTTGCTCCCCTGACCCTGTAGCTTCCTTCTCACCAAGCATACACCCAACCACCAGCTTGATGAGAGCATGAGGATAACAAAAACAAACAAACAAACAAACAAAAAACAAAAAAAAAAGTTCTAGGAGAAGGGGATGGAAAGGAAGAACCAGGCAGGATGGTGGGGTTTGTAGGTGCTGAGAGCAGGTGCTTTCCTTTATCTTTATAGTGGGCAATGAGGAGCCTTTGAAAGTTCTATATTAAGAGGCACCTGGGTGGCTCAATGGTTGAGCATCTGACTTCAGCTCAGGGAGTGATCCTGGGGTCCTGGGATTAGTCCTGCATTGGGCTCTCTGCAGGGGGCCTGCTTCTCCCTCTGCCTATGTCTCTACCTCACTCTGTGTGTCTCTCATAAATAAATAAAAGGTTTTTTTTTTTTTAAAAAAAGTTCTATGTGATGACATTTACCATGGTGAAAATTAAAAATTTTAGTATTATGAAAATAATGTAAGCCTTCTGCATAAACTTTGGACGATAGAGAAAGAAATCCTACACAACAGTTATTTAAATTTCTTTAGTGTCTTTTCCCATTTACTTGTATTTTTAACATAACTCTAATCATACTCCGCATATATTTTTATATCCTGCTTTTTTATTTAACATTACATCTTATGTATCATGTTATTTCATAGTTTGTATCTCCATCCCTTATCATGATTTCACTAGCTCATCTAGTAAATATATTATATTTCATTCAAAAACC